>NC_142129.1:50539494-51164367 GCF_024610735.1 Ursus americanus
AGAATTAAATAGATTTGTGTGTTCTGATCTGGTATGACAGGACTTCAAATTTTTTCCAAGTTAAAAACTATACAAATATAAGCTAAAAAAGAAAAATGAATCATCAATTGATGACAGCAAATTACCCTCTGGGAAAGAATCTGGGGTAAAGAGAAGTGTTCAAGGGGCCTTACAATACTTCATTTCTATTGTTTGAATCTTTTACAAGAAAATATTCATTTATATGTATGTAATTTTTGTACTGAAAAAAATTGAATACAAAAAAATACATACACATAGAAGTATTTAAAGTGGATAGGAACCATATTATTTTCCCCAATCCTATTCAACTTCAGAAGAACCCAAAAAGAAAAAAAAAAAAAAAGAATCCAGCTACCTTCAATAGTTCAAGATACATCCAACTGAACTTTTTCCTATATTACTTAAAACTTTCATGTATGCAGGCAGTGTGTGCATACATTGTTATAAATGTGATAACACGTATACATGTGCACACACAGACATAAGCCTGTTTCTAAAATGAGATGGCTATAATGGCAAAAAAAAATTACATACAATAGGGCAACAGGTAAAGTGTATCATATCAAATCAAAGAAATACTCAGTTATTACAAACTACAAGGTTGTGGGTTGGGATTTGGGTGCAAGTATTGGGGTAGGAATGATCTTTTTCCTTATGTTTTCTAGAATGACCATATATTGTATAGTGGCAATGAAACCTTTATAAAAAAATAAAAATCAAATGAGAGAATGTTTTCTGGAAAAAACTAAAGAATATATAGTGTGAAACAAATATAGGGTTTCACTATCATCAGCACACATAAAAACAGCATGACAAGCTCGCATTGCATAGATCATCACTTACCAATCCCACTGTCATCTAATCGCATGTAGCCTTCCGCCAGTGAGCTGAAGCCTGTTAAGCCTCCCATTGCTGCACAGGGAACATCCTGTCCCACTGGCTTTCCCTGAGCCAGTCTTTCTTGCTTAGTTTCCACGACTGTGTCATGAGCATATGCAGGCTGACCACAAGCACAAGTGAAGCAGCTATGGAATCCTGAACACTTGGAACCTGAATCAAGATGTAAAGGGAGTTAAAGGTCTTTAAATATAGGCACTAAACTGTCTGCCCTAAAAATGCTCAGCTTGGCCACAATCACCTGAATCTGGATCCCTCCTTATATGCTGTCCTCTGGCCTCTAAAACTCTAGCCTCCAGCCCCTGAACTCCCTCCCAGCCACTGCTCTTACTTCTAGAAAATGCTGAAGTGTAAGGTAAGTGAAGGTAAGGTAAGGTATGTACCAGGAAAAAAGTATTGGAAAAACCAACAAGGACTGAAAGAAATTGGGTTAAGGCTGGAAAGCCAGGAAATGTAGGCCCTCTCCTCAAATACGGAGTTAAAAGCAGGCGTGGACAGCCCAGTGGTAGGACCAGGTGAAGAGATAAAGTGGAGGCCTCCCTGTGGATTAATGCCCCATAAAAGCCTTATAGGAAAGCCAACCCATGACACAGAAAGGACACAATGGAATATTGTTTAACAATAAAGAGCAAAGAAGTACTGATACATGCTACAACATGAATGACTCATAAACATTATGCACAGTGAAAGAAGCCAGTCACAAAAGGTTACATATTCTATGATTCCATTTATATGAAATGTCTAGAATAGGCAAGTCCATATAGATAGGAAGTAATTATTGGTTACCTAGGGCTGGGGGGGAAGAAGGAATAAGGAATGACTACTAATGGATATGGAGTTTCTTTCGGGCGTGATGAAAATGTTCTAAAATTGTGGTGATGGCTGTACAATTCTATGAGTATATTAAAAACCACTAAACTGAACCCTTGGAATGGATAAGTTCTACGGTATGTGAATTCTATCTTAATAAAAGTGTTATATATGAAAAAAAAAAAAAACATTGAAGAGGAGGCCAGAATACACCATTAACAAAATTTTACACTCACACTTCTAAAAAAATGTGTATGGGAACCAAGGCACATAATAAATAAGTTTTATCCAACTACTTCCACACTAAACCAGTGAAATACATTTATTCCTGCCACTGTCATTAAAAATATTTTATAACATATTTCAATTCCAATTACTATGAAAATTAGAATAACTATCTCCTGAAGAAAATACTGAACTAATGTCCTACCTATGTCAAGGGGTTTTTAAAAGGACGGTCAAGTGAAAGGGAATATAGGATGGGGGCTGGGATTTGGGTACAGGTATTGAGGTAAGGGGTGCTGTCACATAGAAAGTTAAAATTGTTATGTCACCTTTTGCTTGTCCCATCAGCCTATGTTTTAGGCAATAACATACATAACCTACCAGCAAATTATAAAAATTTTTTTCAACTTATCAGATCCTTTTTTAACCTCTCCAAAGAATTCAGTTTATAAAATTCCCATTCAAAAATTTAAATCTGGGGCGGGGGGGAATGGGATAGGCCGGTGATGGGTAGTAAGGAGGGCATGTATTGCATGGTGCACTGGGTGTTATACACAACTAATGAATCATCGAGCCTTACATCGGAAACCGGGGATGTACTGTATGGTGACTAACATAATATAATAAAAAATCATTATAAAAAAAAAATTTAAATCTGGGGCACCTGGCTGGCTCCCTCAGTAGCGCACACAACTCTAAATCTCAGGGTTGTGAGTTCCAGCCCCCTGTTGGGCATAGAGCCTATTTAAAAAATAAATAAACTAAAATTTAAATCAAATCACATCTAGGTATTCTTTAAAATCTGTAACTATCATTTAACTTATTTGAATTCCATGAGATTAGGGCTTATGATTGCAAAACATACAAATAACTCAAAGTTATTCCATAAAATAACATTTTAGAGTAATTGTCCATCAAACTTTTCTGAGTTGTTTAATATTAACTATGCAGCTGAATAAAACTGGCACAAAGACGCATTAAATATTCAATAGAGAAAGACGAACATTCTGTCGGTGTGTTTATAATAATGTAACTCACAGGCATTGCATAGAAAGCCGGGCGCAGTGCTGTGCTGATCGGCAAAGTGCTTGCACCTGCAGCGAACGGGCCGCGCGCCGTTCAGAGGGACGTAAAGGTAAGCCCTGCACCGGCAGCCGCTCACTTGGCAAGGGAGACTAATGGGGCGCTGCTGGGGAATCGTTTCAAAGTCAGTTTTATGTTGTTTATACCTAAAAAATAAAATAAAAAGGGAAGAAATAAAAACAATGCAGGGATTGCTGGAAATTACAATCTCTATTCTGTTAAACGCAAAATTCTTCTTTTGTATTCTTATTTTTCTGTTCTTCTTAGTAAGGCAAAAATAAACTCCCTTACAGTATTTCTGTCAGCCGGCCCACAAATTGCTTTGTAGGAAAAAAACCTTCATTCTTTTAGATTGTTATTTTTAGTTATTTAAGAAGAATTTTCACAGCAATATACAAAGAAATATAATTCCCTTAAAATACCACTAAAGATTCTTTAATATGGACGAACAACCTGAGAGTGTGGAAAAAGTTCTTTATAAAAATTCTTTTTATCAAAGTACATTACTTAAATTTATTTTCATAGGTTTGCTATTTAAAATTGAAATGAGTTCAATAAACATATGAATGTAATTTATTTTAATATATTAAACTTTTAACTTCAAAATAAATTGTCAACATTTTTAAAGCCAAAGCTCTCTGTTAAAACACTGTAATTTTCTTAAATAGGCCACTCACTTCCTGCTCTACCCAATAAAATAATATTATATTTATTATTCTTAATGTTAATCTAGGTAGTACAAGTTAAAATAGCAATGAGATACCATTTTTCACTTAGCAAAGAGAACCAATGTTTTTTTAAACTATACATAATTCACAATGCTGTCAAGAGTATTATAGGAGAACCTTTTTCATTTAATGTGTCAAGAAACTTAAAAAGATCTATCCTTTCCATGGTTTGTATAATTTCACATACAGCATTTCCTAATGTATTTAATTGTCAAATCACTGTTACACACCTGAAACTAACATTATATATCAACTATACTTCAATAAAATAAAAATAAAATCATCAAATTTAATATTTTTAAAAAACCATCCTTTAAGTCAGAGTTCATTGTTCAAAGATACACCTCAAGAAAATAATTCTGTGTATAGAAAGAGTCGTGTGCATAAACATAGTACCAGCAACAGTACTTACAATAGCAATACACACACATACACACATACACAACATACTAATAAGGGAATGAATAAGTAAATCAGTAGACAACAGTTTTTAAAATTTTTAGCAGTGAAACCCCTCCTCTAAATAAAATCTCTTACAGAACCATAATATATAAAATAGATAAAAGCAGAATTGGTTAAAGCAAGGGAAAGAGCCAGAATTAAAGTCTGTCCTTCCTCTAACCTGCCCTTCCACGTGATATGCTGAGACTCACTCACAGCTCTGGGGAACACACAATGAGCACCACTGGACTAGGTAGAATATTGAACAGATATTTAAAAATCTTATTTGTGGGGGCTCCTGGGTGGCTCAGTCGGTTGAGTGTCTGCCTCTGGTTCAGGTCATGATCCCAGAGTCTAAGACCGAGCCCTTCATCAGCTCCCTGCCCAGCAGGAAGCCTGTTCCTCCCTCTCCTCCCAGCTTATACTTGCTTTCTCTCTCTCTCTCTCTCTCTCTCTCTCTAGCTCTGTCTCTCTCTCTCAAATAAATAAAATCTTTTTAAAAAATCTTATTTGTGATAACTACATAACAATGTGGAAACATTTCTGTGACTCTGTCAAAACCTTGTTCAATATTTATATGCACATATCATTAACAACCAAATGAACTATGTAAAGAAAAAATACATGAATGTAGAAAAATGTATTGATAGCAGCTGGCTTTGGGGGGGGTGAGTTTTCTATTTTTCTCTATATTCTTCACTTACCTTAATAATAATTATAATATTTATAATAGGGAAAAATAATAGTTCAGACAGAGATCTCACTGAATGACCAGTACTGAAGAACTTTTCCACGGAAGATGCGTTGGGTTCATTTTGAAGGTTAATTCCATGCTACATAATTACACATATATGAGACTGGCATTAAAATTGTACAAGAATAAATGATAAAACCAACACAAATTTACCAAACTCCTCTTGAACTCTGAAAGATAGCAACATAACCCTCACCCTCCATTCCTCCACAGTGTTTTCAGCTCGGGTTGCTAAATAAGTTTCAAGTCAATCTATACACGACATTACTCATCCTAGCAACTGCTTAACAACCTTTGGCAGATGGCAAGTCTGTATGTAAATAGCAACCATACAAAGTCTCTCGTGCGAGAGCCCCCAGAAACTATGAGAACAGGCCGGTTCTCCTTCCATGCTTTGCTTGGAACAGAAAGTTAAAAAGTTTGTTACCTGAAAACACATAATAGGTTCAGTGATTTTTCCAAGAAGCAGCTTTGTCCTTTTGAGCTTTACAACTGTGACCTGTGACAGCAGTAAAATGTAAAGTAGAACACAACAGACACAGCCAAATGCACCCCTCGGGTACAGGCAATACACACCGGTGACTGGAGCCTCCTGCATTTTCCTTCCTCCGTGTGCCTTACTTGGAAAAGGACCATTTGTAATAAAAAGCTGTGTGCTTGTATTTTTGTGTGTCTAAAGAAAGGTATCAACACAACACGTTTCTTAAAGTACAAAGGGACATTAGGAAATTGAAGGAGAAATGCTTCTACTTGTAGGTCGGTAACCTGTTCAGTGTGGGTCAACTCAAGCAACTCTTAAAGCAATTTTGCATTCTGATGACCCATCCTTTACTAACTTATCCAGTCATGGGAGAAGTAGACCCCTGGCAAAGCGGCAGGGGCACCCATCTTTTTTACCAACTGCAAAAGAAGAGATGCTTAGGGTGATGGACTCCATAATGAGTTCTAATAGGATATAAGAGACATTTTTAATTATAGCAAAAAAATAAAAAAAAAACTACTTTAGACAATTTCTAGGGTATTATATAAAAGCCCACTTTTAAATATTTCTCAATTATCACAAGAAATGTTCTTTATAAAAGGAAGATACGCTCTGCTACAGTTTTATATTTCCTAATCACCAGAAAACTTAGCAATATCTTACCTATGTGTACAAAAACACAGTGTCTCTGGACCCACAAGCTTACAATCCATTCCAGCTGGTGATCGCCAACTCACAAATAATCTGTTCTGTAAGCGCATAGGTAATACTTTTTTTTTGTATTCTTCATATTCTTCAGGAGTAAAAAGTTTCCCTCCATCGTCCTCACCGACAATTCTACAACAAAAAACTTCTCTTAAGCCTTGAATATTTATTTTCCAGGTCAAAAATACTAAACTCTAAAATTAAACTATACTTGCATAGCCAAAAGAAATGCTGCTTCAGATTTGATTTTTTCCCTCAGGCTTACGTTAATAGCAAAATTACACACAACAGGAATAAAGCTTTTGCTTCCCAAGTAAAAGAGGATGATAAATAAAAGTCAATGAACGCATGACATCTGACTTTACTGATCCAGGTTTACCACCGGACAATCACCACAAATTCAATCTCGGTTTCACCTCTGATTCTGAAGCACACATGTTCATTCTTTAAAAGAGTCTAAACTGCTAAAAATTCTAATATTTTCCTCCTTTAAAAATAGTACTCCCCCCAAAAAACAATAATACAAAAAACATCATCACAGAAGACAACATGGGTAATGCGAACCCAACCCTGGCCAGGAGTTTAAACCCACAAATACCCTTGGATCTGCACAAGCTCAAACCCACATCTATCTTGAGTACTCATCATTCAATTCCAAAACTTCGACTTCAAAGTTTTATGGGAAGAATTAAGCCACCACTATTTCTTAATTTCTGAAGAAATTAAGAGTTAGCCTCCCTAGAGAAAAAGGAAACACAAGTAAAAGAATTTGTTCAGAATTTAAGAAATTTCTCCTTGAAAATATTGCCCCTTAAAAGTCATGAAAGATGTTGTTTGTAGAATGCTATTTAATTTTTTGTGCAATCCATACCTTTTTCCACACTTTCAAGTCTTTGGCTGAGGTAGATAAATAAAAACAACTGAGGAGCTATGAAACTATCACAACTGTCTTCCTTACTTAAATAATTTAGATACACAACAGTAAAAAAAAGAAAAAAGAAAACAAAAAACAAAGGGCATTTTATTTTTTTTTTTATTTTTTTTTTAAATATTTTATTTTTTTATTTATTTATTCGACAGAGATAGAGACAGCCAGCGAGAGAGGGAACACAAGCAGGGGAAGTGGGAGAGGAAGAAGCAGGCTCATAGCAGAGGAGCCTGATGTGGGGCTCGATCCCACAACACCGGGATCACGCCCTGAGCCGAAGGCAGACGCTCAACCGCTGTGCCACCCAGGCGCCCCCAAAGGGCATTTTATTCTGGGAAAAGTTTTGGATCATTTCACATTGTATGACATTATAACAGCTACCATGTACTGGGGGGGAAGATCAATACAGATCTTTAAAGATAGCGATCATTTGTATTTGACTGCTAAACCAGTACAGCTCAGAGTTACAGTAGTTACAGAATCCGCAAGGGATCTAGTTCAAATGCAGATTCAGGTTAATAGGTCTGGAGTGGGACTGAGAGCCTGCATTTCTAACAAGATCCCAGGTGATGCCTGCACGGCAGGTCCATGATTACTACAATTTGAGTAGCAAGGCTTTTTTACAGTGAACGGTTCCAGGTTATTTATGTTCGCAAAAATAATTTTCCACCAGATCCTAACATTTTCTGTACCAGGCAAGAGACCACAGCTGGAGGCCCACAATCCACATATCTAACATCTAAATATCTAAGTTATCGATCAACACCAAGGCCCAGCAACTTGCTCCCAGGGAAAAGCTCTGGGGACCTGTAGGCTAAAGAAGCCGGCCCAGCCCTTGGTGAGCGCTGGGTGGAAACTGTTCTAGGCCCAGGACTCATGGCCTTACCTGGACCCACCTGACCCGGGGATGAGGCTCGACCCATCAAGCTCCTCATTCTTACTTGTCTGGCTCAGAATTACTAACCATTTCTAGGTGTTACCCAAAATTATATCACCGAGACAATCAGAAGGAGTGAAGGTCAGTGATGGAATCCGCTTGCCCTAACAACGGGTGATTTGGGGCGACCACCTTTAAGCAGAGCGGTCCCTCTCAAAGCCACTGGGATTTCCCAGGCGAAGCAGTGACTACCTCACTTCCAGTGGATATACACACATTCTTCCCCCCCCTCCACCCCCTCCCTCCGGCCAAACCGGCCCCCCACCTCCTCCCGGACCCCGCCACCCTTGGCGCCCTCAACCCCACATCCTCCTACTATAATCTCTTCAGCAATTCCCACTCACCCAATCTCCCAACTGCCAAAAACCTTTCCTGGGAGACCGGAAGAAATAACACGTCTTCGCAGGTGCATCAGCCTTTGTCAGGGCCCAGGGCAGCGAGCCGCGTCCTCAAGCCAAAGGGGCAGCTATGTTTCCACTTCCGTGAGAGGATTTTCTCCGGAACCACCGAAACTACATCAGTCTGTCTTTCTCCTAAAACCAGCACCTCGGGGTTGGAGCACGTTTGGAAGTTCAGGACACACCCTATTACTAAACTAACATGCAAACGACGTCTGCTATTTCTTATAAGGCCCGAGGACTCCAGGTGTAACTCTTCAATGGCCATTTAGAAAAAACAGTTGGACCTCTGCATAAATCTAAGAGTTAATAATCCGTCTTGGAAGGGGTCGAACTGGGAGAGCTCTTAAACAGCCTCGGAAGAGACGTATTAGAACTACACGTCATTACAATATTTAATTACAAAAAGACGAAACTTAAATCAAGATAAGTAAGCCTCCCTCAGCAGCCGGGGAACGGATTCCGGGAGCCGCGGGGGGAGGGCGCCGGGCCCCTGTCCGCGCCCCCCCCCGCCGCCCCCGCGTTCCTCCGGCGAGGGGAACGGGGCCGGCCTGGGTTCTCCGGGCCCCGCCGAGCCGCAGCCTCACCTCCGGTACTCCAGGTACTCGTCCACGGCCGCGGCACCGCCGGAAGGCAAGGTCAGCCGCTCCATGGCCGCGGGAGGCGAGAGGAGCCCGCCCCGCGCGGGGGCTCCCGACCTCGGAGGAGCGAGACCCGCCCCGCCGCGGCCGGCCGCGCCCCCTCCCGCCCGCCTCCCGATTGGCCGGCCCGGGGACGGCGGCGGGGGCGCGGGGCGCGCGTTGCCACCTGGCCACCTGCTCTGGGCGGGAGAAACCTTCCGTCTCCCAGCGCAGCCCACCCCACTCCGGTTGCTGTTTACCGCGGGCGCAAACCTGATGCCTCTTGCCTTTCCCAGGCCTCGCAGGTCTCCTTGAAAGGTAACAAGTGACAAGGGAGTGCAATGCCTTGAATATCACGGACGCACAGAACATGGCTTATTTCTTCGTACAGAGCTTTTCGCTGATTTTGTGGCCGGACTCCCGAATTCCCCAGAAGTGTTTTCAGTATCGGCGTTTAAAAGACTGCGATGTAAAATCAATAGCCCGGGGTGTCTGCGTCCAGTTTGGGTGGCATGGAAGCACCGTGTTCTTCCAAGGAAGTGAACAGGGGGTTTAAGAGGAAACAAGGAGAAACAATTTCTTTTTTTTACACCTTTGAAAGTATTCGCCACAAAATCTTTTTTAAAAGATTTATTTATTTATTTATTTTAGAGATAGTGCTGGGGAAGGGGCAGAAGGAGAGAGAGAGAGTCTCAAGCAGGGTCCGCGCTGAAAGGTGGAGCCCCATCCCGCTGGATCTCAGGACCCTGAGATCAGGACTTGACCCGAAACCAACAGTGCAGGCTTAACCGACTGTACCAACCAGGTGTCCCAACATAAAATCTTTTTTAAAGCTGAATTACTATGCGATTGGCTTAGCAACCCGGAAAAGGAGTAGGAAATCCCTCACTACTCAAGGAGTCCTTAAACTCTGAGGCTCCCGACAGGTCACCTTGAGGGCTCTCTACAAATTATCTCTGAGTAATAATTGGCCAACAGTAAGAAAAATAATTCGTTGAACTACAATACTTAATTTCAAAAAGTACTTTCCTGAACACTGTTCTTTAGGTCCCAAAGACAAGATATTATGTAGACAAAGTGTTTACATGCCCCCTCTTTCTTTTCAGTGTTTTTTTCCTTCCTAAAGTCGGTCCTCCTTCTCAAGGAGGTCCCAGTCCCACTTTGACATCCTCACTACTTTTTGTTACTCTCCGCCAGAATATTATCTCATAACTTGGCTTAACCAATAAACTGAAGCCTCCCAAACACGTTAGCATTTTATAGAGACAAAGAGCTTTCAGCAGTCGGATAAAGGAGTGATCCTAAAGTAGGGTTATTTTAGGGGAAGGAGCCATACTCTCCCATCACATCTTGCGGGCTGCTGCTGCCAGTTTTCTCTCTTTATGAGCTCCTACCCCTGCTTCCCCCCCTTTACTTAAGTAATCTTTCTACCCCAGCTGGGGCTGGAACTCACAACCAGGAAACGAAGAGTCACATGCTCTGTCAACTGAGCCAGCCAGGCACCCCAGCAGTCCCTGCTTTTAAGCAGCAGCTAAGCTAACATATATAAACAGCAGAAAGTGCCACACTGTGTGAGCTTATAGAGAAGTGGCAGGGAGTGTCTATGTAGGCAAGTACAAGTTAATGAGTCCAGAGGGAAATCGTTAAAATTGACTTAGTGCACCTGTGGACTCTTCCAGGAAGATGCTGGAGCAGTAAACTCCGACCAAAGAAGTCAATGAAAATATGAGACACGACAAATAAGACTATGGAACAAAATAGAAAATGTTATTCTAACCTTTTATGAAATTGACACCTTTGCTAATTAAAATAATATAGATGGTTTTGACCTCTGCTTAAAAAAAAAAAAGTATCATAGGACTATAATTTCCTCCCTGTCTTAATTGATCTAGGAAATAGGAATGGACAGAGGGACATGAAATAGGGACAACTGCCTTGGTAAGTATTAGATATTTTACATATATAGTCCTCATAAAATAAGATAGGAATTATCAGCATCAGTATCATAGGACTATAATTTCCTCCCTGTCTTAATTGATCTAGGAAATAGGAATGGACAGAGGGACATGAAATAGGGACAACTGCCTTGGTAAGTATTAGATATTTTACATATATAGTCCTCATAAAATAAGATAGGAATTATCAGCATTTTGCAGTGCTGTGTAAGTTAAGGATGTTTTCTTCTGCAAATAATAAAATAAACCAACTGACAGTGGCCTAATTAAACAGGGGTTTTGTCGTTCTTGCTGTTGTTACTCTAAAGAAATGTTGGGTATAGGCCGTTGAAGGCATTGGTTCAGGGCATTTTCCCCGTGGTTACAAGAGATCCTGAAATCATACCCAAATTCAAGAAAGAAAGAAGGGGGCAACCAACACCAGCTATTCCTTTTTATCAAGTAAGAAAGAGTTTTCCTAGAAGCCCCTCCAAAGCCTTTTCACTTACGTGTCATTGACCAGAACTATGTCACATGGCCACTCCTAGTTATACAAAGGAGGCTGGGAAAATGAGTACAGTACTTCAGTTTCCCAGGCTTTAGGAGAGAGGAGGTCAAGGAGAGCGTTAAAAACATAAGTATTGGTTAGTCAGACCATAAGATCTGTCATAGCTCGCCCTTTGAATTGCTTCATATCCAAGCACGCCTTTCTTCCCATGCAGGCATTTTGCAGTGAATGCATTCACCAGACCCTAAAAGAAAGCAACCCGAAGTTTCAGCCACCGATTACATCCACCTTGAAGTTTGGAGTCTCTGCAGTCTGCTCTGCCATTCACTCTTAAATGGTTTGGCAATTGATAGCTGAAAGACAAGACAGCCGTTTGTCCCCTCACCTTCCCCAAATACCCAATATTATAGTAATAAGGGTAGACTAGGATAATTACAATAAAAACTCTCACTCAGATAAGGGGAGAATGGGAAATACACAGAAAACACTAGTCCATGGCAAATACCAAATCCTACCAGGCAGCAATAGTAATGACTCCAAGTTCAGCAATGAAGAAAGTTCCCTGCATGACCCATCAGATCGGGCAGACTGATTATGCTCTCTGGAAGGATTTCCCTTATCCATCCCCTCCCAAACCCCAGTGTACCTCTTTGGAAGATATTTTTATTCTACAGCCATCTATGGCAGCATCTGATGTGGGCACTGGGGAAAGTGACTTTTCTAGGGGAACTTTCACAGTCTACTCCCCACTGGTGCAAATGCAGGATCCAGAGTATGGTAAAGGTGGAAGAATCGTGAGTTTTCCAAACAAGCTTGAGATTTTCAGGGCTACATAGTTTCCTCAAAAATAAGCAGGCTTCAAGTATTTTTCTTTCTTTCTTTTTTTAAGATTTGTTTATTTTAGAGACAGAGAGAGAGCAGGTGGGTAGGGGCAGAGGGAGAGAGAGACTCAAGCAGACTCTGCACTGAGCACACAGAGCCCAGAGCGGGTCTCGATCCCGTGACTAGGAGATCACAACCTGAGCAGAAATCAAATCCGACACTCAACCAACTTGCCACCCAGACACCCGGTTTTTCTTTCTTTTGATCAATGGTATGTATGAGTGACCACAGCCAAATAACTGCTTAGACAAAATCAATTTTTCTCCTTTTTATTTGAACTCTATTATACATACGAAAGCACATATACAACATATATGCACAGTTTAAGTTTTCGATAATAATATGAAGATCTACATAGCCATCATTCAGCTTAAGAAATAACCAATACCATGGCACACGTGGGTGGCTCAATCGGTTAAGTGGTTGCTTTCGGCTCAGGTCATGATCCTGGAGTCCCGGGATTGAGCCCCACGTTGGGGAAGGTGGTTTCATTTGTTAAAAATATTTTAGCCAACATTTTGTTCTTTTAAGTAGGAAGATTGGCCCAAATAACCAACCTGCCATACTACCAGAAATGGAACGTTTCTTTTATTTTGATTTTCTGTTGTTCTCTTACCTCTTACATTGAATGCTAAGCTCAATAGTTTCCAGCATTGATTCTTGTCCAATATATACACTGAAGGCTACAAGTTTCCACCTAATTATCGTTTCATCTGGGGATGCCTGGGTGCCGCAGTCGGTTAAGTGTCCAACTCTTGGTTTCCGTTCAGGGTTGTGATCTCAGTGTCATGAGATCAAGCCTCATGTTGGGCTCTGTGCTCAGTGCAGAGTCTGCTTAAGACTCTGTCTCCCTCTCCCTTTGCCTCTTCCCCCCAAAATAAATCTTTAAGAAAAAAAGAAGACAGATGGATTCTCATATCTGCTTCTGTTTAAAAAATGATTATTGTTTCATCCGTATCTCACAAGTTTTGTTACCTAGTACTTCCATTATCATATATTTCTGACTTGTACTTTCCATTATGAATTTTTTTTTAAGTTTTTTTTTTTTTTTTTAATGTGACAGAGAGACAGCCAGCGAGAGAGGGAACACAGCAGGGGAGTGGAAGAAGCAGGCTCCCAGGGGAGTAGCCCGATGTGGGACTCGATCCCGAAGCGCCGGGATCACGCCCTGAGCCGAAGGCAGACGCTTAACGACTGCGCTACCCAGGCGCCCCCCATTATGAATTTTTTTGATGTATGAGTTATGTAGATGTTTTGGAATTTTCCGAATATATATATTTTTAAACTTATCTTTTGTTACTGACTTAATTGCACTGTGGTCAGAGAATGTGGTCTGAATGATTCCTGTTTGAAATGTGTTGAGATATGCATCAGAGCGTAGTACATAGTCAGTTTTGGGATATGTTCAATATGTGCTTGAGAAGAATACATGTCCTTCAAGTCGTTTAGGAAGTATTTTTATATGTCCATTAAAATAAGCTGATTACTGGTTCAAATCTCCTGTGTCACTGATTGTCGGATTCAGCAGCTGTTGAAAGAGAAATATTAAAAGCTTTCATTCTGATGATTTGGGCAATTTCTCCTTGTAGTTGTATCAATTTTTTCCATTAATATTTAATATTTGTGTTTTTTATAATACTTCAGTATGTACCTCTAAAAAATAAAGATACTTCCTTAAAATTCCACTATAACATTATAATATTTTAAAAAATAAAATAATGCCTAA
Source organism: Ursus americanus (assembly GCF_024610735.1). Lineage (NCBI taxonomy): Eukaryota > Metazoa > Chordata > Mammalia > Carnivora > Ursidae > Ursus > Ursus americanus. Next base: position 50,553,573 of record NC_142129.1, read on the forward strand.
TGTCCTCAAGTATCCTGTGTTAAATTTCCCTAGTTGTCTCAAATACATTGTTTCATAATTGGTTACAATCAGAATCCAAACAAGGTCCACACATTACACTTTGATACATGTCCCTGTTTTGGATACCTCTTGTGTACCGTTTCAGATCTTGTTATTTTAGACAGTGCTGCACTGGCCAGTTGTATGGGGCCTTCAGCCTGCTTCACATAAGTACAACATGCCAGCCCTCAGCCCACACTTCATGCCTGTCTCTGCCTGTCCCTGGGGTTCTCTGCTCACAGCGCAGGAAACTGCTTACTCTTCACACATGTGCAAAAACCCAGATGGTCTTGTAAATGCCCTGGGGGCAAACTTCGACCCATGGGGAATGTGAGCCAATAAATATGTCTCTCTTTCTCCCCTATGGATGTTTCCGAGATGCGTTTCCTATGGCTTCTCGGAGAATCCCACAGAAGCGAGCAGTTTCCTGATCCATAACCTGCCCTACACTCTTTTTCCTTCTCTGTTTTACATCCTGTATCTCTGGATTCACAATCTCACATAAAATAGTTGCACTTTCAGGGGAACCCAGGCTAAGACAGTGTCCTCAATCTATTTTAATCTATAGATTTATCCTTCCCCCCAATTCCCCACTTTAAATGAGGACACTAGGCCTGTTTTCCTATAGCGGTTCCCACTTTCTTAAGTTTCACTAAGGGGAGCCTGGGTGGCTCAGTTGATTAAGCATCTGCCTTCAGCTCAGGTTACGATCCTGAGGTCCTGGGATTGAGCCCTGAGTGGGGCTCCCCACTCAGTGGGGAGCCTGCTTCTCCCTCTCCTTCTCCTGCTGTGCTCTCTCACTCTGTCAAGTAAACAAAATCTTTTTTTTTTAAGTTTCACTGATTATAATCCTTTGGTTATGCTTTATCTGTTCCTCTGTACTCTGTATTTCCTGTGAACTATCTAGGGCCTTGATCAGTTTAAGGTCCAAATTTTTGTCAAGAATACGTCATATAAGGAATATACATGTAAGGTTTGCTAGTTTCTTTTCATAATGCTAAGATTGATCACTGGGTTCTGTTGTTGGCAGCCTGATCATAATGTACCCTTTCCACTTCCATCAAATCACTTCCTTCACTTTTTGTTTTATACATTTTGAATACTAAGCCTGTCTTAGGCAATATAAGTTTAGAATTGGAATTGCTACCACTGTAACATGTTCTTGGTGCACTGAACTACATATCAATATGAAGTAATCCATTTCTAGTGCTGTTTTTGGTTTAAAGTCTATTTTATTTGAAATTAATAAAACTATACCAACTTTATATTAATGTGTATCTTTTCAATGCTCTTATTTTTGACAGTAACAATCAGACAACACATATCAAAAAGCTGAGATTTGTCCAAACATTTCTCCTCCTTGTTATTGTTACTTATTCTTGGTCCCAAGACATAGCTGATAATAATTTGACCAACCTCCCACTGTTATCACCAGCCTCGGTCCTCGCTGCCTGCTGTCCTAACCCCTCTACTCAGCCAAGTCTGTATTTTAGAATCTCTTACTTTAAGCACCCCACTTATGGAACTGAATTCTCTGGAGATAGGAATGCATTTTTCCAAAAATAATAGAAAAGTTAAGTGGCTTAAACAAAATCTAGCTGGTTCAGCAGCTAAATGACGTCATGGCTGACATCTCTGCCGTGTTCTTGGCCTTCACAAAATGGCTTACACGGCATCAGCCCTCCTCCCGGACATTTCTAGTTATCAAGCTCCTGCCCCCAAAACTCAGCTCAAATTTCCCCAGCTCTGAAAAGGAGGGAACTCTGTTTCCCAGCCCTACAGTATTAGACCCTTTAAAAGCATTGAAATAGCTAATAGTATGAAAACTTTTCATGAATATTCAGATAATTTCAGATTTCTGGGTCTTATTGCTTATGATGGCAATATTTCTGGAATACCCACTGATAACCTCCCTTATCTGCTATGCAAACTCCTCACCTTTAAAACTCAGGATGAGCATCTAGTCTTCTATGAGGTCTTCTTTGATTCCCCCACTTCCCAAAGACTGTCCTTTCTGTGAACTTTCTATTACAGAACTTAGCACTTAAACTGTATGACTTGTCTCTTCCCTCTAGATGAGAGATAAAGTCCTTCAGAATCTCATAGGTAGCGCCAGTGTTCTTCATGAGAACACAAGAAGGTGAGCTTTGTATCCATGGCCACAGTAGAAGTCTCAGACTGGTCCACCCATGAGTTACTGGATCTCACTGATCTCGGATCTTCTGATCCAGCTCCCTGGAGCAAGGAGTCTTTACTAACTAAGAACTGCAGGGGCGCCTGGGTGGCTCAGTTGGTTGAGTGACCAACTCTTGGTTTCTGCTCGGGTCATGATCTCAGGGTTCTGGGATCAAGCCCCATGTTGGGCTCTGCGCATGGCATGGAACCTGTTTGAGATTCTTTCTCTGTCTGCCCCTCCCCTCTGCTCACAGGCATTCTCTCTCTCTCTCTCAAATAAATAAATAAAATCTTTAAAAAAAAAAAAAAAAGAACTCCATGGGGTGCCTGGGTGGCTTAGTCAGGTAAGTGTCCAACTCTTGGTCTCAGCTCAGGTCTTGATATCAAGGTTTTGAGTTCAAGTCCCACATTGGGCTCCACATTGGGTGTGGTACCTAGTCAAAAAAATAAAAAAACAAAAACAAAAACAAACTCCTGGGTGCCTATAACTTCACCTTCATTCTGGAAGGAGGCAAGTGGAAAATAGCCTCCAGACAAGCTTCAATCAGTATGAACATATTGGAATGTTATTTGGGTTGTAGAGTACCTTCACTTTAAGCATTTTATGGCCTGCAATTTGGAGAACTTCATACTGACATGGTTACTGGGTACCCGAACACTACACTGTTTTCAACCTGATATGTCATGAGTCTCTGTTGGCCTAAGGCAGCATCACTTCCAAACCAACTATGGAGAAACATGTCTTTGAGAGCTCCAAGTAAAGTTCCTGAGCCACTTCTACTCGGCTGAGGGTTCTAAGTTCTATAGTAAAGGCTTTCCTCTCTCCAGTCTATCAGGGACATATCATTTCCTATAATTCCTTGACTGTTATGGAGTTCTTCCAAGTTAGGGAAACCCCAGCCACATTCTACCCAGACGACGAGGTAAAATAGAGAGGAATGCCTCAAAGAGGTCAACAGGGGTGTCTTAATAAAAAAATCCTGGCTTGGGGTGCCTGGCTGGCGCAGTCAGCAAAGCGTGCAACTCTTGATCTCAGGGTTGTGAGTCTGAGCCCCACATTGGGTGTAGAGATTACTTTTAAAAAAATCAAAAAGATCCCACTTACCATCTAGCACTTCTGGGATTCCTTCCAAATTCTATTTCCATTCCACTCTGAACCCACTAGCTGTATCTGGCTGGGCAGACAGAAACACAGGAGGAGGATAATGATTTGGGGAGACAGAAGAAATCCAATGAATAGAGAATTTTTCTTGGTTATGGTGTGAGCATATCTCACTGGCCTTTACCAGTGCCTAGGATAAAAACTCTATACCAATTCCCACCAAACAACCTTCTGATTCAAAATTTAGCTTCCCAAGTATCTTAACACTGAAAAAGTAGGAGCTAGGAAGCTCTACCCTCATTAGATAGGAACAGAGTTTATTCTAAATGAACAAAGTAGCATTTCCGGGTAAGTACCTGTCTCAGGTAATGCTAGTATAATACTTACATATACCTTTCCGTGTGCCAGGCACTGGACCTTTATATGTATTAACGCCTTTTACCCTTACGACAATCCTATGATGAAGTTTTATTGCTGTTGTTCTCATTTTCTGAATGAAGATACCAAGGCATTAAAATGTTAGCTAACTGATCCAAGGTCAGATCTGTTGGTAAGAAGTGGCAGAGCTGAGATTTGAACCCAGGCAGTCTTGCACAAAGCTTGGAAGTTCTCTTAGCCACTCTGCTATTCAGTGCGGAATGAGCCCCCGAGAGACCGGCAACAGTAAAGCCCCAGCCGAGGACGTGGAGTTCTCACCAACATGCTGGTCCTGACAAACCCTGCCACCACTCCCAGGCCTTCATAACAACTCAGATGATCCTGCATTGTCCAAGCCCGATCTCTGTTTCAATAAGGAAATACAGGATGTGAGGTACATGATGAATGCATCAAAGGCTTATTAGAAATTTTTCACTGATGCTCAAATCATTTCTGATTTGAGTCTTTCAATACACTAGCAATACTTCCCACTCTTCCTCACCATGCATGCTCCTCCCTGCCTCTCAAATTCAGAACAAGCTCCCTGTTCCCTACAAGGCCTTCCACACTGCCACCCCCCCACCAAGACAGCCCCGCTGTGCTGATTATGGCAGCAGACAGCACTTCATACTATGGCCACCCTTATTCTCATCTCTCTAGATGGTGAATTCTTTGAAAGCAGAACTCTTTGGAAAGCCTCCATTTCCCCATTTATACTGAGAGTATAATATTAACCACCACCCCCTCCATGGGAATTAACTAAAATAATCTCTGCAAAGCACTTACTTGACATGCAGTTCTCAGTGGAAGATAGCCACTATGAAAATACAGTTTTGTAACCTTGGGTAGTTGGCACAGTGTTGACACACAATATACCCTTAGTAGATGTTTGCTAAACAAATACAAAACAATCCAAAAAATCACTAAGGATATACTTTTAAAGTCTTAGTTAAAGGTCTTTAATAGAGTGCTAGCCCTGATTTGCCAGTTTTGCCTATGAAAATTTCACAATCCAAATTGTCATATACCTTGTTGGTGTCATTTCACTTTTTCAGTTATAGTTGAAGGGATGCTGTGACCAAGACTGTTTGAAATTAAAATAGAGAAGCAAATATATTCAGATAAGGAAAAGATCCCCTTGCTTTTAAATTATTTCATTACTACACTTAGTCATCGTACATTTTAAGATAAAGACAATAGGCTAAAAATAGTCCTTTTGCATTTTTCCTTTTTTGGTTCCTTTCTCTGCTACATAGTTTTAGCTTTAAATAAAGAACAATGACTGCCTTCAAGTTATCTTATAAACAGATCAAGTTTTGTTATAATTACTAGCACAACAAAATTTCAATGTACCCAAAAAAATTTCTAAGCTCCTTGGCATGACCTACTTTATTGGATTACCATTAATTCAGTAAAAATTCCAGACTAATAAAATAATTTGGAAAATGCCTTTGAGAAATGGGATCTCTAGTGGATAAAAACCATTTCTGACACTAGGTAAGTTTTGGTCTGTCTTTTATTTACTTTATTGAATTCATCATAACTATCTCTAAAATCCCTATGTTACTAATCACACAAATATAGAGAAATTGATTAGTATTGGCTCTGAGAACAAACTGGTGATTGACAGAGGGGAGGGAGTTGGGGGGATGGGCAAAAAAGGTAAAGGGGATTAGGAGGTACAAACTTCCAGTTGTAAAATAAAATAAGTCAGGACGCCTGGGTGGCTCGGTCAGTTAAGTGTCCGACTTGATTTCAGCTCAGGTCATCATCCCAAAGTTGTGAGATTGAGTCCCGAGTGGGGCTTTGTGCAGGGCATGGAGCCTGATTAAAATTCCTTCTCTCACCTTCCCTCTGCCCCTCCCCCTTCTCTAAAAAAAATAAAAATTAAAAAATAAAATAAAAAGTCATGGGGATGAAAAGTACAGCACAGGGAATATAGTCAATAACATTGTAATAATGTTGTACGGTGACAAATAGTAACCACACTTACAGTAGTATTTAGTAATGAATACAATATCCAATCACTATGCTATACACCTGAAACGAATATAATATTTTATGTCCACATTTTAAAAAATTAATTCATATAAGGTAATTTATTTTATCTTAATTCTTTTGAAAGGAATAAAACAGCCATCTTATATATCATTTTATAAAGCATCTGTTTTCTTTTGCAGGGAATATCTTGTAGTTATAATTAAAGTTTATTTTAATAATTTTTATTCTTCATACATTTAGGAAATCTGAACCTTGTTTTTGCAGAACTGCAGAAAACAGTATTGAACTTGACATAATTATTTGCACAATCTATAGACATTCCTTCCAGAAAATGCTACCAAATACCTATGCTGTATAAGCATTATGCTGGATGCTCAGGATACAGGAAGACAAATGAACAAAACCCAAAAAGTAAGTAATGGTAGGTATTATAAAGAAAAAGCAAGCAGATTAAGAGGAATAGAGTGAAGGGGATAAGATGTTATATAGAGCAAATAAGTATCTCTGAAAACTTAGGTGACTTGATCAGAATCCTGAAAAAAATAAGAAAGTGAGCCACAGAGAAACTGAGAAAGAGTGCTCCAGGCAGACAGATTAGCAAGTGCAAATGTCCTGGGGCAGAATGTATTCTGCTTGTTCTTAGCAAAGAGATCAATATGGGTGGAGTGGTGCAAGCAAGGAAGAGGGAGAAAAAGCAGGAGATGAGATCATAGAGAAAATAGGACCCAGATCTTAGAGGGCTTTATGGATTCAATGGAAAGATGACATGACCAACAACTGTAATTTTAAATTTTCTAGTAGCCATATTTTAAGAGGCAAAAGAAACAAATAAAATTAATTTTAGTAATATATTTTATTTGACTCAATATATGCAAAATATTGTCATCTCAACATGTAACTAATATAAGAAAATACTCATGAGTTATTTTACACTTTTTTTCTTTCTTTCTAAGTTTTTAAAATCCAGTGTGTATTGTATACTCACAGCACATCTAAATTCAGACCAGCACATTCCAAGTGCTCAATAGTCACACGTGGCTAGTGGCTACCAAATTTTATTTATCAAATATATACAGAAATAAAGAGAAGAGTATAATGAATTTCACGTCGTTATCACCCACTTTCAGTAATTAGCAATACATGGCCAGCCTTGTTTCACTAATGTCCATCCACTTTCCCCAAACGCAGATATTCAGGGAGGGGTCGGGGGAGAGGGGGGGACAGGAATACCAAGTTACTTTATTTGAAGGAATGGTACAAATGAAACAAGTTAAGTAGATGTTTTGGTACCCAAATCCAGGTATTTTTGAAGGAATATATTGCAGAGTTTTGAACACAGGGATGACTTTTAACAGCTCACTCTGACTGCCAAGTTGAGACGAGTTCGTGAAGGAGAGGCATGGGTGGAAATGGGAAGACCTGTTATGAGAGTATTATAATAAACCTGGTGAATTTATAGCAGCTGAGTCGGGGTGATGGTGGCAGGGGAGATGGTGAGGAATGGAGCATTGATTGGACCCTTACTATATTTCAAGGGTAGAAGCCGACAGGATATAGTGATGGAACAGTTATGGACAGAACAGTTACGGAATATGAGAGAGAGGGGTCAGGATGACTTCTAGGTATTTGGCCTGACCAACATGATAGAGCGGTCAGTTCCTGAAATATGGGAGGCTGTCAGAGGAACAGCTGGGTGGATATCGAGAGTTCATTTTTGGACATGTGAAATGTAAACTACCTGTTAGACCTGCAAGTACAGATGGTGAATGAGAAGCTGGAGGTCTAGATCTGCAACTCAGGAAAGAAGACGAGGCAGGAGATACAAATTTGAGAGTGATCGGAGAACAAATGATGTTAAAAGATGTGTTCACAAGGAAGTGAATATACGTAGAGGAGAGGGCCTAGTACACGCCAAGGTTTAAAGCAGGAAGGGGAGGAGGAACCAGGAAAGGAGCCTGCATAGAAGCCCCAAATGAGTCGGAAAAATAAATAAAACCAAAGAAAAAGTACTGTCCCAGAAGACAAGTAAAAGAAGTATTTCAAGAAGGAGGTAGGAAGCAAAACACAAAACTAAATTGAAAAAGAAAATAAAAACCAATACCGAGGATTCGAAAATAAACGGAAGCAAATGAACCTACTGGTGTATCCATTTGGTGAAAAATCACACAGAGAAAAGAATTATTCCAACTGACCTTTGAACAAAATAGTTTGACTATACAGCTCTGAGTGGGATATATTCTTAGGGCAAAAAAATTAAAAAGGCAAACAATCTTAAATTATCTAGTTTCATTTAGTAGTTTTATTGTTAATAGCAATGATTATATTATTATTTGGAAACCAACATATGCATATTTTAATATACTACTACTAAGAAACTTATGCTAAAGCTGTTCAGCATTGAAAGTTTGGTTGAAGAAAACAAACAAAACAAACAAACGAACCTTGTTGGGCGCCTGGGTGGCTCAGTCAGTTGAGTGCCCAGATCTTGATTTTTGGCTCAGGCCATGATCTCAGGGTCCTGGGATCCAGCCCCGCCTCGGGCTCTGTGCTCAGCCAGAAGTCTGCTTGAGATTCTTTATCTCCCTCTTCCTCTGCCCCTCCTCCCTGTACTCCCTGTCTCTCTCTCAAGTAAACAAATAAATCTTTAAAAACAAAAACAAAACAAAACAAAACAAAAACTGGGGCAGCTGGGTGGCTCAGTCGGTTAAGCATCCAACTCTTGGTTCTGGCTCAGTCATGATCTCCCCTCCCCGTCATGGAATCAAGCCCCACATCGGGCTCTGCGCTCAGTGCAGAGTCCACTTCAGATTCTCTCTCCCTCTCCCCCCCCCCCCCCGCTCACTCTCTCTCTCAAATAAATAAATAAAGTCTTTTTTTTTAAAAACTTGTAATTTTAAGTTACAGTTATAAATATCAGTATAAACTCGTACTTTTAAAAATTTTTTATAGTTACTTATTCTGTCCACCGAAAAAGCCAAGAAGCAACAATGATTCAGTAGCAAAAAGAATCCCGTATTGTGGTCTCAAAACACCATTTCACACTCAAAGGACTCGGGATTTTCCAGACAGTCACTTCCAAGAAATATGCCAGCTGAGCTTACAATATCTTATTTCACCAGAAAACAAAGAGGCTATCAAGAGCTAATATTGTCATATCAAACAAACACAGAAGCCTCAAAAGTTTCCCGCTTGTACCCAAAATAGAACAATTTGCGTGTCACAACTGCAATGGACAGAAACACACGGAATGTGTAAAGCCAGGAGTCCAGACTGCTAGTCAAAAAAGGAAAAAGAGAAAGACTGTGGACCTCATGGAGGTTGCTAGGTAACCAACACATTACTGTAAAATTGGATAATTAAAAGGAAATGATTAAAGATCTGTCCTGCCTTTCTGGTATGACAGTATTTCAGGATAACCAAACAACCCTTGTGGATGTAAGAAAGTTCTTCATACAGAAGAATTCTAGCTAATTGAATTGAATTAGAAAATCACCATCTTGCAACCCCTTTAAGTGAATCAAACAGTGTTCGTCAATAGATACCAAAATCATGAAGTGAAAGATTGTTGGAAAATTTTAGTGAGGGAATCAGGCTGTCACCACATAAACAATTTAAGCATTACCTTTTTTTTTTTAAGATTTATTTATTTATTTAATAGAGAGAGAGAGAGAGAGAGAGAGCACAAGCAGGGGGGAGCAGCAGAGGGAGGAAAAGCGGATTCTCTGCTGAGCAGAGAGCCCAACGCAGGACTCGATCCTAGGACCCAGGGATCATGACCCAAGCGGAAGGCAGACATTCAACTGACTGAGCCACCCAGGTGCCCCAACTTAGACATTACTAAGAGTGAAGCCATCTGACCTATGTGGCTCTTGAGGTGATGAAATAATATGGAGTCTGTAACATCACCTATAGCTTGTTCTTGTCAAGAATCTAAAATACAATTTAATCAAGTCTTTAGATCTGACTTCTAGACTGCAGGAAATACAGAGGATGGAAAAGCAAATTAAACACCAAAGGATACAACAGAAACATTTTACAGGACTACTGACCCAGTTTCTTCAAGAAGTAAATCAAATAAGGGAGGGGGAAATGGAGCACTTCTGCAAATGAAACTGTAAGAATCAAATGTGGACCTTGTTTGGATTCTGGCTTGAAAAAATAATTGTAAAAAGACATTTTTTGAGGTGATAGGTATATCTGAATAGCTTGTACTATAACTTAAGAAATGGGTATTTTGTTTTGATAGATGTAAAAATGGCTTTATGGTTATATAAGAACATTTTTTGTCTTTTAAAGCATCATGAAGTAATCAGGATAAAGTATCATGTTTTGCCAGTCCACTGGCTACCTATAATCAGCTCGGGTTGGTCAGGACCAATCGGCACCAAGCTATCCACTAGCCTTAATGCCAGTCTGCATTGGTTCCTGCACAGAGATTGGAGGAATGATCCCAAGCGCTTTCAGGCCAACTTGGCTATGGTTTTGGAACCAATTACCAATGACACCTACTACATGACACAACAGGTTCTCACCAACAATGTCCACAATGGCTCCTGTCCTCTTCACAATGTCTCCTTCTTTAATTAGTTTTCATTTCCAAACACAACACCACCAGCATTATCAGGTTCCAAGTTCAGACACATATGCTTCAAGCTTGGAAGAAAATTCTACCATTTCTTCTGCTTGAACATTCCTCAGCCCATGTACTTGAGCAATACCATCACCAATACTTAAGACACGTCCAGTCTCTTCAAGGTCAGCAGAGGTATTAGCTCCAAGAATACACTCTTCAAAAACAGAGGACACCCCAGCAGTGCCAGTCCTCTGAGGACAGGTGCTAAAGGCATGGAGGTTCCTTGTGACAATTAAGGATGATTGCCAAGCATTTTTGGAGAACAGACCAGCCTTCTGAGAGAGGATGAAAGCCACAGCCCAAGGTCACATGCACAGACATCTTTTTTTTCTTAAAGTTTATTTTTTTTAGTGGGGCTAAAGCTCACAACCCCAAGATCAAGAGTCACCTGGACTTCCAACTGAGTCAGCCACATACCCCCAGATAGCATCTTTAGAGCTCTCCTTAGATGGTTCCTCTCCAGTTGCAGCCTCTGAACCGACTCCCAAACAAATATTAACCTAAAGAAATTATACTAGTATTCTGAGATAGTATATTAGTATAATGAGATAATTACATTAGTATCAGACAAAATACACTTTCAAGAAAAAATTCTTACTATGGATAAGGAAAGTCACAACGTAAGAATAAAAACAACAATTCATTAGAAAGGTAAGACAATTTTATATATATATTTTTTAAAGATTTCTTTTATTTGAGAGAGAGAGAGTGCATGTGTACACATGCATGAGTAGGCGGAGGGGCAGAGGGAGAGAATCTTCAAGCAGACTTCCTGCCTTGATCTCATGCCCCATGAGACACTGACCTGAGCCAAAATCAAGAGTCGGATGCTCCGGGCGCCTGGGTGGCACAGCAGTTGAGCGTCTGCCTTCGGCTCAGGGCGTGATCCCAGCGCTATGGGATCGAGCCCCACATCAGGCTCCTCCGCTATGAGCCTGCTTCTTCCTCTCCCACTCCCCCTGCTTGTGTTCCCTCTCTCGCTGGCTGTCTCTATCTCTGTCAAATAAATAAATAAAATCTTTAAAAAAAAAAAAAAGAGTCGGATGCTCAACCAACTGAGCCACCCAGGTGCCCCCGTAATTTTTTAATTTTTAACTTTTTATTATGAAATTTTCAAACATATACAAAGGTAGAAAAAAATGGTACAACGAACACCTATAAATCCATTACTTAGATTCAACCATTGTTAATATTTACATTTTGTCATATTAACTTTATTGCTTTATCTATCTATATTTTTTATTATTATGGTTGAACTGTTTCCAAGTGTCACGCACTGACATGTCATGCCAAAATACTTTACACATCTAAAAAAAAAAGACATTCTTCTATCTAGCTACAAAGGTATTATCACAATAACACAAAAATAATTCCCTAAACTCATCCCACACCTATTCTATATTTAAGTTTACCAATGTCCTCAAAATGTTACACATAGCTCATTTTTTCATAGCAGGATTCAATCAAAATTGTTTATTGTATTTGATTGTTATATCTCTTAAATTTCTTTTAATCTATAGCTATTACCTCTCCTCCATTTTTAAGAAATCCCATTTCTAAGAATCTACCCCAAAGATAACACCAGCAAAATTTTCTTAATTTATTTAATTGAAGTATAATTGACATACATTATACTAGTTTCAAGATTTCATATTTGTATATATTTGAAATGATTCCATATTTGTATATATTTTGAAATGATCACAATAGGTCTAGTTAACATCCATCACCATTCATAGTCACAGAATTTTTTTCTTGTGATTTACTCTCTTAGCAACTTTCATATCTGCAATATAGTATCATTAACTATAGTCACCATGACTTATTTACCCTATCACTGGAAGTTTGTACTTTTTGATTCCCTTTACCCATTTTGCCCACCCCTAAACCCTGCCTCTGGCAACCACTAGTCTGTTCTCTATATTTATGAGCTTGGTTTTGTGGTTTTTTTCTTTGTTTGTTTTGCTTTTTAAATTACACATGTGAATGAGATCATAACCAACAAAAACAACAAAATTTTAATACATATGTACAAAGTTATTCCCTTCAGCACTACTTGTTACAGCAGAAAGACTGGAAACAAACCAAACATCCATCTACAGGGGACTAGTTGCATGAACAGCCATATTATGAAGTCCTATGTAGCAGGAAAGAAAGAAAGAAAGAAGAAAAGAAAAGAAGAGAAAAGAAAAGAAAAGAAAAGAAAAGAAAAGAAAAGAAAAGAAAAGAAAAGAAAAAAAAAAGAAAGAGTAAGAAAAAAATTAGGAAAATCTCTTAAATACTGCTATGAAATCATCAGAATATATCATTAAAATGCATAAATCAGGGGCACCTGGGTGGCTTAGTAGGTTAAGCGTCTGCCTTTGGCTCAGGTCATGATCCCAGGGTCCTGGAAACGAGCCCCACGTCAGGGTCCCAGCTCAGCAGTTGAGTCTGTTTCTCCCTCTGCCCCTCCGCCTGCTTGTATGTGCTCTCTCTGCCAAATAATTAAATAGAATCTTTTTTTAAAAAAGCATAAATAATGTCACAATGTATATAGAATCCTACCTTTTAACTAAGAAATAATCAAAGAACAAAGCATTAAAAAAGAGCAAAGCAAAAACAAAAATAAAAGGCAACATCATTACAAATCATACTGTAGATATTAAAAAAAATAAGATATTAACAACTTTATGTCAATAAACTTAAAATTTAAATGAACAAGAAAAATTAAAGGAAAGACCAACTTACTAAAACTAACACAAAAATAAAATCTAAATAGGGCACCTGGCTGGCTCAGTTGGTAGAGCATGTGGGTTGTAAGTTCAAGCCCCACGCTGGGCATAGAGATTACTCAAAAATAAAATCTTTTAAAAAATAAATTAATTAAATAGAGTAAATAAAATCTAAATAGTTCTATACCTATTAAAGAAAATGAACCCATATTTAAAGACCCTCCCCAAAAGAAATCTCAAGGCCACACCCTTCACTAACAACTTCTTCAAAATTAACAAAGAAATAACATCAATCTTACACACTCTTATAGAGAATACGTCTCAATTTGTTTTATGACACCAGAATAAACTCAATACCAAAACTAAAGGAGGAAAATTACAGACCAATTTTTCTCATAAATCTCATAAATCTATTGTTTTAAAAAACGTTAAATCAAAATAGTAGCAAACTGAATCTAATAACACATAAAAAGAATAATACATTACAACTTTGAAAGCAAAATTGGTTAATATTTGAAAATCAGTCAGTGCAATTCACCACGTTAACAGAATAAAAGGAAACCATACAAACAGACAGGAACATGAAGTAGAAATTAAAAACGAGTTCTAACCAGGTGGCTGAGAGTTGTATAATAAATCCACAATACAAGCAAAAAAATACACAATTATTCCCAAGGAACCAGTTAGCAACTTGGTTTAGAATACTGCCAAGGAACAACTCTCTCCTCTGGGCTAGTAGGCCTTACTTTCTTTAGAAGCAGCAATGAAATGACTTTTGGGACATCAAATGACAGAGACTACTGGTCAAGGATCATTCTAGGAGTCTCTTTATTCTCTGTCTCAAAGACAATGCTTTTACACCCCTCCGCTTTTGAGATAGTGTACGCATGAACAGTTCAGGACTCGTATTCTTTGACAAGTTTGCTCACAATCTACAGTTAAGCTCTCCCAGGAGCACAATGGGGGGAGCACAATGGGATGAATGTTTCAAAGGAATGAAGTACTATGACCCTTCTATTAGCTATTACCTACCCTGAGCATGAGGCAATGTGGAGACATCCAATCAAACCTCCATCACCAGTGAGCATGTAAAATGGCACTACCACTTTGGGGGAAAAAAAGTGTATCTTAATATACTTACCATATGATCCAGTAATTTCACTCCTAGGTATATATCCAAAAGAAATGAAAACTTATGTTCACAAAAAGACTTCTATTAAGGAAGTTCAAAAAAAAAAAAAAAAAAACCAACATTCATAGCAGCTTTATTTATAATAGCTAGAAACAGCCCAGATGTTCATCAATAGGAGAAAGAATATACAAACTGTGTTACATTCACACAATGAAATATTACTCAACAATAAATTACTGACACATGCAACAGCATAAATAAAAATCAAAAACAAAATGATGAGCGAAAGCAGATAGACACAAGAGTACATAATGTATCATATCATTTATATGAAATTCTCAAATAGGTGAAATTAATCTATGGTGGAAAAATTTCCCTTGGGGGTGGAGCAATATGGGAAGATTTGACAAGGAAAGGTATGTGAGGACTTTGGTGTGATGATAATGTTCTAATAGGAGTTTTGGGGGGGGGGGGGAACGCCTGGATGGCTCAGTCAATTAAGCATCTGCCTTCGGCTCAGGTCATGATCTCAGGGTCCTGGGATTGAGCCCCACATTGGGCTCCCCACTCAGCAGGGAGTCTGCTTGTCCCTCTCCCTCTGCTCCTCCCCCCAACCCTGCTCGTGCTCTCTCTCTCCCTCTCTCTTAAACAAATAAATAAAATCCTTTAAAAAAAAATAGGAGTTTGGGTAGCAGGTTAATGCATTTGTTGAAACTCAGCTAATGTACACCTAACATCTGTGCATTATATTATATATAAATCTTACACCCAATGAAAAAACTTTAAATATTGAACTCTAGCTAATGATATGCATGTTAAAGTACCTCAGGGGAAGTGTGCTGATAACTGTAATTCGTTTCAAAAAGCATAAACAACATGGATTCATAGACAGATGTGGTAAAGTATAACAAAAAATGATAAAATCTAGACGCTGGACATATTATTTCAACCTTTCTGCAGGTTTGAAATGTTCACAATAAAATGTTAAAAACAAAGTTAAAACTCTGTTGCTTTTTTTGAAGCAGGTCCAGTGAGGACACTTTCTCCAAGTACATATATTAAGGAGCAAGCAAGCAAAATTTGTAGAAAGAAAGGGACTTGTCACAGGAAATTAACATAAAGTTTCATTCCTTTTAAGCGATACGTATAATTAGAACTCAGGATAATGTGTACAGTTCTTAGCATGGCTTAAAAACATTAGTTGATAGTCATAATTTGATAGTGCCATTTGTTTTCTATAAAAAATGAGAAAATCATTAGTTTCATAGTAGCTGGTCTATAAAGAGAAATTTGACCAAGGATCTCCTAGAACATGACTTGAATTTATCAGTAAAGCAGGTGTATTTTAGTTTCTTCTAATTATCTCTCTAAGCTGGGGGTAAAAAAAAAAAAAATCCTATATGGCTTTTCCAGTATAGCATTTTATTTTTTTCCTTGCTGCTAGCAGCAAACATAGAATTCTGTACTAACTATTTTTCTTATTAAATCAAGCAAAATGAGAACAGCACCATTTAAATTATAATCTGCATAATTATGCTGTTTTGGTGGCTTTAAAATTTTTTTTAACCTCAACTTACCTAAGAAATACATTTTACAGCTTGATTCAGGAAACACACACTCACAAAAATCCGAATCAAAAGTTTCAACGAACATTTACCCTTATTACTTATTATAGAATCTGATATTTCAATTTTTTTATTCCATTACTTCAAAATGCTGGTCACAACCCACTGATTTGATATCATATCTTCCTAATGAATCATAACCTATCATTTGAAACATTGTACTACGTAGTCCTTACAGTTTTTTGGAAAGTAAGTCCTGGATAGAGACTGCATTGTGATATAGCCTAGGAATTGTAGAAATATGAAATATCTTTTTATTGCTTACTGGGTGCTAGTCCACCTACTCCTCTTCTCATGTTAAATTAACAAATACATACTGAACACCATTTTGTACAAGGCCTCAGGCTAGTAACTTGAGATGAACCACCTAATCATTCTTTTATATATTTTCTTCTTAAGAACTCACAGGGTTTGAGACACACTCTATTGTACCAAAGCCCATGGGGTCACATAGGACAGCATCATCGATGTTTTGGAGTTAGATGCACTGAATCAGAAATTACATATTTGCCAAAAGTCATACTGTCAAAGCAATGGAAGATAAGAAGCAAGTTTTTTCAACTTCGACTTTAAAAAATCTAAAGTATTTTGGGGCGCCTGGGTGGCTCAGTTGCTAAGCGTCTGCCTTCGGCTCAGGGCGTGATCCCGGCGTTATGGGATCGAGCCCCACATCAGGCTTCTCTGCTAGGAGCCTGCTTCTTCCTCTCCCACTCCCCCTGCGTGTGTTGTCTCTCTCTGTCAGATAAATAAATAAAATCTTTAAAAAAAAAGTCTAAAGTATTTTAAAACAGTCAACTTCAAAATAATATTTTCTTTATTAAAATACATAATGATTCTTTACACAGAAATAACTAGGATAAAAGGTTTGATAACATCCTACTTAAATTACGCCCATCTATCACAATATATTGTATATTTACTACATGCCAGATACTGTCCACTCAACACTTTTAGACTGAACCTCCCAGTTCGGATTTGAAGAAAAGAGCGAAAAGGGAGGTTTTCCCCCCTTTTCAAACTCATGAAGATGAAAACTTATCATTCTAGAAATAGGGGGCAGAGCAGCCAGGTGCTGGGGACCTGACAGTCTCTGAACGTAGAGAAAAGCCTCCTGCTTTAGAAGGAGTGGTGAGGGAAGGCTTCTGTGGAGGTGGTGTTTCAGCTTAGACTTAAAGACAGCCACTCATGCAAAGAGCTGAGAGACGAGCATTCCAGACAGAGGCAAGAGCATAAATGACTGACCGAATGCTGAAACAGAGCCCACAGGTGATATGAGATCCCACAGAAGAAGGATCAATCCTTTGAGGTTGGGAACCAGAAACCTAGAATCCTAAGGAGGTAAAACGAGAGAGCACATCAGAGAAAAGGACCAGGCATTCCAGGCAAGGAAATGGAAAGGAACAAATCTGGACTGTGTGATGGAAAACAGGGCAGTCACACCTGACAAGAGGAAACAATAGGACTGTTTCATGGCCGTGACCAGTTCTGGGCTGGGCTTCATCAGTTTGGAATTCCAACATTACCTTCTAAGATGGCAAGAGCGCTCCAGCTGCGCGTAGAGTGGGAACACCGTTCCCATGTGGCCAGCACTCGGGCAAGAAATACTAGTTATTTTGGCTTTGCAGAAGCAAAGCAAAATACTTTCCTTCTGGCCTGAGTTGTGAAGAAACGAATTCTCCCCACTTTGGCACCAGTGGCACAAGCGTAGACTCCCGGAAGACAGGGGTGGAAGGTGTAGCTTAAATCTTCCTGGGGGTAAAAGAAGGATCCAAGGCCGTCATTTCCCTGGTGAAGTTAACTGAGCCCTAATCAACAATAAGAACAATTGCCTCCTTTTAGAGTTGTGGCCTCGGCTTCCTTTTTAGCCTCAGGAAAACTTTATCATTCTAGAAACAGGGCAGAGCCGCTACTCCTGTGGTCTCTCAGCCCCTGAGATGAGACTGTGTCAGAAAAGTCACTCATTTGAATCAGAGAAAGAGCTGCTTTTCATCTGCTCTTCACCATGGTTATTTAGCACTGTATTGAAACCCAATATTGTTTTTAGTACGTGATTTTAGGGAAGAAGATAAAAAGAACTAAGTCATGCAGAGAGACAGAAAGTGATTTTATCTTAAAATTCTCAAGAATTATACCACTTTCCCTAGGAGACTTTAATTCCAAATGCCACTTAGTTATTTTCCAAAGCAGAAAATGACAGCAGCCTGTCTGAGGAGAAAAAGAGAACAAACCACATTAATATATCAAAACCACCTCCCCAACCCCACCACCACCACCACCCCCACCCCCTGCCAACTTATACCTGCCTTCCTCCTGCAACTGTTTCTTTGCCTGGAAGCTAAAAGGAGAAGGATATTTGTAGCTAAAAGGCACTCTTAACAGTTAGCAATAAGCAGTCTTTACATTCTTTACATTTTTAAATACATCAGGTTCCGGGGAAGACCAAGCAGCTGCCCTTTTATTATATGGAGCAAGTAAATGCTAAAAACAAGGATTTCCAGGTCACTTTTTACCTCACTGGTCTATAGAGAGGTCGTTTCCAGTCTGATGACCAGTGTGTGGAGTGGACCAGAAAGAAAAGAGGTGGATCCAGAGCTTCTGCAATTTAAAATGCTCTCAAGGGGCGCCTGGGTGGCACAGCGGTTAAGCGTCTGCCTTCGGCTCAGGGCGTGATCCCGGCGTTATGGGATCGAGCCCCACATCAGGCTCCTCTGCTATGAGCCTGCTTCTTCCTCTCCCACTCCCCCTGCTTGTGTTCCCTCTCTCGCTGGCTGTCTCTATCTCTAATAAATAAATAAAATCTTTAAAAATAAAAAAAATAAAATAAAATGCTCTCAAATCTTGGGGCGCCTGGGTGTGCAATAGATTGAGTGTCCGACTCTTGGTTTCGGCTCAGGTCATGACCTCAGGGTCTTGAGATCAAGCTTCACGTTGGGCTCCATGCTCAGCACCGAGTTTGCTTAAGATTCTCTCTCCCTCTTCCTTGACCCCATTCCCACCAAATAAATAAATAAATATTTTTAAAATAAAATAAAATGCTCTCAAAGCAACAGGCAAGCTTCGGAGAAATGGCCAGATGTTTTTAAGGCTTTGTTAATATTTTAGAAAACTCAAGAGATACTATGTGAAACTCTTAAATCAGACACTATCATTATTGAGACAATCTTGGGCTTCCTCCAGAGTCATCAAATGGTCCATCTGTAAACCTAAGGAGTTTACAAAGAGGAAAACAGACCAAGAGAGTGGTGTTGAATCCCACTCTGTCTGGCCTCTAAGGAACTGGAAAATGATAGAAATATTTTGGCCCCACAAAAATCCCTAACCTAAGCCTTGTGAATAAAATCTTAGCGCTAGATTTTACGGTGACAGAGAACTGCTGTAGGTGAGTTGATGGTGCCCTGAATCCCACGCTGGGCTCAAGAAATGGCCCTGAGGGTAGACTGAGAAGATTCTGTTCGCCCTGGAAAAATCTGCATAAGCCAATCCTTCCCTTCCCTTTATTGCAAGATTGGATGTGAGAGACACTATCGTGGCAGGCTCATTTATAAACTCCCAAATACAATAGCCTGGTACTCCCAGCCAGTTCCCCAGGAATGGATTCACCTATGAATTCCAAGCCCTGGCCAACCTGGGCATCAGGATCCTGGGTGGTGGGCTACCATCAAGGCCAGGGCGCCAAATGCATATTGTGTGATGCCCTGCAGACTCTGCGCTCGCTGCTCACCCAGACCTTTAGGAGCAAAGTAAGGAGTGGAGAGAGAAGCAGATCTCTCTTTTGAATCAAAGAAGAGGAATTCCTACGTGCTAGGAACAAGATGGAGTGTACTTAAGCCAAGATTAGAAGAACAGAGGGTAAGACATGGTGGTCAAGAGCACAATCTCTGGAGACAGACCCTTTTGGGTTTGAATCTCTGTTGTATGGTCTGTAAGATCTGTGACCAGAGCCCCCATATCCAGTTTCTCTGCACCATAGTCCCTTATCTAGAAAACGAGGGTAATAGAACCTCACAAAGTTGTTTTGAAGATCAAACATGATACTGTACATGAAAAGCACTGTACAGGGCACAGTCCTTGGTAGATGCTCAATAATTATGACCATAATGATCCCATTAAATGGGGGCATTATTAAAAACAGATCTCCAAATCCTTCCTGCTATAAAGCTTTCCTCCCAGAGCACATTCCAGTTTTGAATAGTTTTCTTTTTTTTTTTAAGATTTTATTTATTTATTTGAGAGAGAGAGCATGAGCTGGCAGGAGAAGCACAGAGAGAGGGAGAAGCAGGCTCCCCACTGAGCAGGGAGCCGGACATGGGGCTCTATCCCAGGACCCTGGGATCATGATCTGAGCTGAAGGCAGACACTTAACCGGCTGAGCCACCCAGACGCCCCTTGAATAGTTTTAATATAAGAGGTGTAGAGCTTCCACCAGGAGGCAGACCAGTGGCCCCTTACCTGGCAGAGGTCCCCTTTCTATGCTCTCCTGCTTCAATCATCCACTCAAGTCTTTTGGACTGAAACTCCCAATTGAGATTCAAAGAAAAGAGTAAAAGGGAATTTTTTCTCTCCTTTTCAAAGTCATGAAGATGAGAAACAAATAAGCCAACAAACAAAAACATTTATGTCAAAACTGAACATAACCTAATGTTATGTATAAATTCCCAAACACCAGTGGCTCGAAATGTTTTGTTCCCTGAAGCCTTGATACCATCTCTACCATGATACTCTCCCACCTAAAAAGACTCCTCAGAACCTTAGTTTATTTCTTTGCCTGAAAAATTGGTAAATAGTAAAGAAAGGGTGGGTAGGTGGATGAATTAAGCACCTGAGAAAGTTAAACGAAAAACGATTTACTCAAATGAACAATGCTGCTTATCAACAATTAGAAGCAATGTGAAGTTATCCTTGACCTAAGGAAGGACTCAAAGGAGGTCCTAAAGTCATTCTGGAAGTACATTTGGAAGATACAGACATTGGTAAGACCTAAAAACCATTAATTTTTAGAAAAATCTTCATAGCCTATCTTCCTTACTTAAATACAGACTAATATTACTGAGCCAAAGGTGCAAAATGACAAACTTGATCTGATTAAGCACAAGTCTGTCAACGGACCAATCACCTCCCAGCTCTCTTACCAAATTATGGATTGGTGACTCTACATTTTATTCCCCGTCTTTTTCCTACTCTGCAAAACGCTTCTAGCCTGGTGTGTATGATCTAAAACAAGGTCTGAGGATGATCAGCCATTTTGGTTTTCCATCCTTGTAATTCTATACAAGTGGAGCTATTTCACCACTTTATTTTGTCTCCCCCAAATGGCTATTAATCACACTTTACTGGATCCCCCACTACCACCTAAAACAATGACAGCATGGAATAATGGCAAGAGAACAACCTCTAGATGTGTCCCATACCTAGGTCTCAATCCTTCGCTTGCAAGCAAAATGTCTAATAATTAAGGGAAAGACGCATCAGCTGTGATAGAGCCACACAGCAGAAGAGCCATGAAAGTTATATACTTACTAACTTGGAAAGAAGTTCTTACATTATACAGAAAGAATGTCTGGTATAATTTTTAAAAATATAAATAAAGGTATAGATGCACAAAGCAAAAGGTGTAGAATGGCTTAGTAACTACTTTTAACAAATACTTCTCAGGCACTTAGTATGTGCCAGACACCGTTGCACACGCCCAGATTGTATCAGTGAACAAAATGAAGTCCCCGTCTTCACAGAGCCTAGATTCTAAGACGCATCGGAAAAAACACAATACAGTAATATACGATTTAATGTTAGGTATATCACAACTATGAAGAAAAGTACAACAGTAATAAGAGTGCTAAAGACATGCTAATTTAGGTAGATGGTCAGAGACAACTTCCCTTAAAAAGTAACACCTGAATATGGGGGGGGGGGGGGCATGAAAATGTCTGAGAATGAGAGTTGCAAATAGAGGAATATCAAGTTTCAAGTTGCTGAGGCAAAAGCATGTGTGTATGTCCTGAGAAGAGAAAGTCAATATGGCTGAAGAGGAATTAAGGAGGAGGGTAGTTAGAGATGAAGTTAGGAGGCAGACAGGAGCAAATTAGGGTTTTTCAGGCCACAGTGAAAATGCTCGATTTTATTTTAAGTAGAAATGGTAAGACAATAGAGAGTGTGGGCAGGAGAGAGGAGATTCACATTTATATACGAAAATGTCAACAGCAGTTATCTGTAGACAGAAAAATTTCAGATTTGTCCCCCCACTTTGGTTTTCTGTATTTATTCTCATTTTCATATTCATTTCTTTCTCTCCTCTCTAGCTCATTAGCTCTCTCAAAAGATGAACTCTACCATTACCCCAACCAAAAGTTAAGAATCATTCAGGGACTTCCATTATTTAAAAAATGGTTTCAGGGGCACCTGGGTGGCTTGGGGCGCCTGGGTGGCTCAGTCAGTTAGGCATCTGCCTTCGGCTCAGGTCATGATCTCAGGATCCTGGATCGAGTCCTGCATAGGGCTCCCTGCTTGGCAGGGAGCCTGCTTCTCCCTCTGCCTCTGCCTACCTCTCCTCCTGCCTGTGCTCTCTCTCTGTCAAATAAATAAATAAAATCTTTTTTAAAAAATGGTTTCAATTCACTCATTCATTCATTCATTCATTCATGTCTCTTTCATTAATTCATGTCCCCTTTTCAAGTAAACACTTCTCTAAAAAAGGGGGGGGGGACTATAACTGTATCAATAGCTATTCAGCTGAAAGTGTTCGGTTAAAAACATAACACTGTTTGCAATTAATCCAAACATACAAGTCAGAGGTTCCTATGTAAGCTATTAACACTTTAGCCTTTTGAGACAGAATTAAGTAAGACGAGGCAGATTCTATAAATTCAAAAGAAGGAAGAACGTGGTGTCACTAAAAAGGCAGATCCGAGGGGCGCTTAGGTGATGCAGACCATTGAGCGCCCAACTCTTGGTTTAGGCTCAGGTCATTATCTCACACCCCTCTTCCTCCCCACGTGCATGTATGCGCACTCTCTCTTTCTCTCTCTCTCTAATAAATAAATAAATCTTTTTAAAGAAAAAGCAGACCTGAGCCTCTATACTCTACCCAACTCCACAGTCAAGGTCCTCAGTTATTTCTTGAAGATAAATGAGACTCAAGTTACCGTTAACTATATGAAATAATGTTTAAATTACTTTTTATTTTTGCCAGTATACTGCTTAAAGATATTCTGAAATAACCCAAATGAACTCTGAAATAAATTTGAAAGTTTTTAGTATGTTTAGTGATACCCTCTGTGCTGAGGTCCTGATTAATTAAGATTAACTGAAAATATAAATACTATGATATGACTCTTAAAAACTCAACATTAGGGGCACCTTGGTGGCTCAGCAGGTTAAGTGTCTGACTCTTGTCCTGAGATCATGCCCCACGTCAGCCTCCGTACTCAGTGGGGAGTCTGCTTGAGGGTTCGTTCTCTCCCTCTCCCTCTGCCCCTCCCCTCCTCAAATAAACAAATAAATCTTAAAAAAAAGAAAAAGGAAAATTGCCTTGCTCATGACAAGAGAGTCTGAGTTCAGGAATTGATGGAACCAAGACTGGGGATTATGATCAGAGTGGTTCTCACATTTACACCCTTAAGTTAAAGTTTACTGTTGAGTTTTTTATCTTTTTAAAGATTTATTTATTTATTTTAGAGAGAAAGAGAGCACGAGTAGGAGGCACAGAGGAAGAGACAGAATCTCAAGCAGACTCCACACTGAGCGTGGAGCCAGATGCAGGGCCCAATTTCACAACCCTGAGGATCCCAGGACCCCAAGATCATGACCCAAGCCAAAACCAAGAGTTGGCCACCTAACAGACTGAGACACCCAGGTATTCCTTCGTTGTGTTCTTTCAAAAAAGGCATCTGCAGTTGATAGAACAAAACCCCAAATTATCTAAGATTCCTTTCAGTCATTTACCACTTATTAAATGTACAACCACTATTAAAGGGAAAAACTTATAACACTTTGTGAGTACAAATAATATATTTTATTTCATCCCTGAAAACAAAAACAAAAAACAAAAATGTCCACATCTAATAAGACTGAACAATTATTCCAAACTTCACCTGGCAATGGTATGTAATTAATTTCTTCACATAAAGATAGAGTATACAGAAAAGAGTTTAGAAAGCTACCTTTCATGAAACAATATTTTCTCATACTTATTTTAATAAAGCATTATAATTATTGCTACTATGTGTGGTAGCATATTATAATAACGAACAATACAATATCCAAAACTAAATTCAATATAGCCTAAATCTAGAAGCTAGCTGCACTTCAGCAGTTATTATAGAGAATAAATACTACGAAATATAGGGCACCATACGGCAATTAAATTTGCTACAAAGGAAATTTAAATAAAGGTGTACTTTGCTCTATCCTAGAATTACCCATGATTAGGATTTCTTGTGCTATATACAATAGCTGTTTTCCTGAAAAGAGAGTCAATCTTCATAACTTAAATTATATTTTAAATGTTCTTAATCGTTTTTAACTGGTCATTATATAAAATGAATACCTAATGTATCTGTTACACAAATCCACAATTCCATAAAGCCAGATACTCTCACATAATGTCAATATTTTCCAAGCAATTTAATGCAGCACAAATACCTTTATTATATACACCTGGCTAAAGACCTTAAGCACCCAGTCTCACAAACATCTTAGTCTCCCCTTACACTGCCAACAAAACAAAAGCAAAAATTACCCAAATAAGGAAATAATGTGCTTTCCACCTAACACACTCAAAGGATTTAACTTTCAAATTAATATTCATGTATGTGAAAAATCATGAATTAATACTTTACTTATTTTTAACCTCATCATAAAAATATCTTCTATTCTTCAGAATATATGTAAGAAAATGTTATGTATGAGACTAGAGATTATTATTTATGTTATTTAATTGTCTCGATGTTTAGAATAGGTTACGGACAGTGGCTATTAACCATTTCAAGATTACACCCTTACAAATGTAATTTTTCAAAATATACAATAATTAACCTCCAGTTATTCTGAAGGATAGTGCAAATGAAGACATTCTTTGGGTCATGATTTCAAAACCTTATTTTCAACATCATACTTCCTTTCCCTGCTCATAATCTGAGTAACAAAATATAGTACTGGAAGTAAGCACATTTACTAATAACATTAGTCTAACAGTTAAACCTACTGAGAACAAATGACAAAATGACTCAATAACAATATCCTCCACTTGTCTAAAAAACATGTGATATATTTAAATAAATATTTTATAGAAATGAACCCATGTCTTTCAGTGTTTTTGTTCCACCTTGATCTCAAACACAAAAGATTTATAAAGATCACCTACCTGCTTACTACCATCAACCATGTCACCAAATTCCCTTTAAGGATATAGTACAGCATTGAGGAGACTTGCCTGAAAGCAAACAATAACTTTTAAAATTATGTACAGAATTAGAGTTCTGTGAATCCAGCATATTCCTCAGAAATGCGTGGGGCTTTTATTGTACAGTATTACTCTATCCTAGCCAGCAACTGAAAAGCTTTCTGCCATAGGACATGACCCACGGTGGATGTAGCCGCACAGGTGATCTTCAACTGCTATCTAATGCTGCCCGACGCGTTGATCCTTTTATTTGTGGTGACTGGCACCAGGTTTCCACCAGTGCCATTGGTAGTGTTGGTCGCCGAACCGTTCACAACAATATAGTCGACCTTGTTCTCCAGCTTTACCAAGCGTTGTAAAATGTCATCTAAAAGGACAGCAATTGTTCTTTTTAGATCCGCTAGGGGAAAAAAATCAGAATAAACTGGGTTAAACACTGATAGAGCACTTCATATTTGTATTTTCCTAGTATGAGCAGGGGAGGGAAAGTGAAACATTACTGAGTCATCAGAGAGAAAATATACTAGAGACAAAGTGCTCATACTACACATAGGAAAAAACCTAAGTATTTTAATCAATAGCATCACATATAGAGCTTCCCAAAGGAATTTCAGAGTTATAAATATGAAACTCACTTTTCTAGTGCAATAAAACACATTTAAAGTCTGGTTCGAAACTGTATTCCCTTGTAAGGAACCCCATTTACCTTGAGTTTCTGAAGCAGTTTGTAAAGACACCTGTAAAAACCAGGTGAGCTAAGTAAGAAATTCAATGAAATGCCGAAACAAGAAACCTGGATCCCCCAGAGGCTGAAGTGTGTGTGTGAGTGCGGGAGCCTAGGATTCAGGGCAGATGCCAGGAAACTGATTAGTGCGACAGAGATCCTAGCAGTGGTACTGACTTAAATTTCTTCCAAAATGACAGGGGAGTTTCTATCTTTTTGGGAGGTTAAGGGGTTTCAATAGGATTTACCTGGAAAGAATGAAATTATGACTCTTCCTTAGAATTATGTTTTTCAAGCTTCTCAAAGATACCTAGTACATATGAGGTACTCAGTAAGTGGCAACTAATATTGTTATTTTTTGCTGGTCCCAAACCAAAAAAGCAACTCAAGCCCTAACAAACATCTAACAATTGTTAAGTTTGCTGACAGTTCTGTAACAAAGAGATCAGAAAAAGCACAAGCAAAATAAAAAACAGATAAATTGGACTTCATCAAAATTTAAAACTTTTGGCCATCAAAGAACATTATCCAGAAACTGAAAATAACAAGCAGAATGGAAGACAATATTTGCAAATTATGTATCTGACAAGGGCTTAATCTCAAAAGCATATAAAGAACCCCTAAATTAAACAACAAAAGGATGAGCAACCCAATTTTTTAAGTGAGCAAAGAACTTGAAAAGACATTTCCCCAAATAAGATATGCAAATGGATAATAAGCACAAGAAGAGATACCCAACATCACAATGCGATACCACTTCAACTTACTAGGACGGCTAGAATCAAAGAAAGGGAAAAACAGTACAGGGTACTGGAACAAAAATAGAAACATGCTCAACGGAACAGAATGGAGACTCCAGAAATAAACCTGTGCTTATACTGTCAATTAATCCATGACAAAGAAGGCAAGAATACACAATAGGAAAAAGACAGTGTCTTCAACAAACGGTGCTAGGAAAACTGGACAGCTTCATGCAAAAGAATGAAATTGGACCATTTTCTAACATCATACACAAAAATAAACTCAACATGGATTAAAAACCTAAATGTGAGGGGCACCTCGGAGGCTCAGCCAGTTAAGCGTCTGTCTTCAGCTCAGGTCATGATCCCAGGGTCGTGGGATCAAGCCCTGAATCAGGCTTCCTGCTCAGCGGGGAGCCTGTTTCTCCCTCTCCCTCTGCTCCCCCCCCCCCAGTGCTCTCTCTCTCTCAAATAAATAAATAAAAATCTTAAAAAAAAAAAAAACCCTAAATGTGAGACCTAAATTCCTACAAGAAAATATAAGCAGTACTTTCTTTGACATTGGCCATAGAAACATTTTTCTAGATAGGTCTTCTCTGGCAAGGGAAACAAAAGCAAAATTAAAGTATTGGGACTACAAAATAAAAAGCTTTTGCACAGGGAAGGAATCCATCAACAAAACAAAAAAGGCAACCTACTGAATGGGAAAAGATATGTGCAAATTATCCCAGAAGGGGTGAATATCCAAAATATATAAAGAACTTATACAACGCAACACCAAAAAAACAAATAATATGATTAAAAATGGGCAGAGGACCATTATAGACATTTTTTCCAAAGAAGACACAGATAGCCAACAGATACATGAAAAGATGCTCAACATCACTTATCATCAGGGAAATGAATGCAAATCAAAATCACAATGAGAGGGGTACCTGGGTGGCTCAGTCAGTTAGCATCTGCCTTCAGCTCAGGTCATGATCCTGGGGAACTGGGATTAAGCCCCAAGTCAGGATACCCTGCTCAGCGGGGAACCTGCTTCTCCCTCTCCCCACTGCTCATGCTATCTCTCTCTCTCTTTCCTTCAAATAAATAAAGTCTTAAAAAATTTAAATTTAAATTAAAAAAACACCCACAATGAGATATCACCTTACGCCATCAGGATAGCTAAAATCAAAATAAGAAATAACAAGTGTTAGTGAGGATGTGGAGAAAAAGGAACCCTCGTACACTATTAGTGGGAATGCAAATTGGTGCAACCACTGTGGAAAATAGTATGGAGATTCCTCAAAACATTAAAAATAGAATTACCATATAATTCAGTAATTCCACTACTGGGTATTTATCCAAAGAAAACAAAAACATTAACTTGAAAAGATACAAGCACCCCTATGTTTACTGCAACATTATTTACAACAGCCAAGATACGGAAGCAACTCAAGTGTCCATCCATAAATGAATGGATAAAGAAGATGTATTATACATACAATGGAATATTATTCAGCCATAAGAAGAATGAAATCTTGCCATCTGCAACAACATGGATGGAGCTAGAGAGTATAATGCTAAGTGAAATAAGTCAAACGGAAAAAGACAAATACTGTATGATTTCATTCATATGTAGAATTTAAGAAAAAAAACAAATGAACAAACAAAGAAAAAAACAGATTTGCAAATACAGAGAACTGGTGGTTGCCAGAGGGGAGGTGTGTAGGGGAGACGGGTAAAATAGATAAAAGAGGATTAAGAGTACACTTATCTTGATGAGTGCTAAGTAACATACAGTCTGAATCATTCATTATATCGTACACTTGAAACTACTAATAACACTGCATGTTAATTATACTTCAATAAAAAAAAATTTTTAGAAGAAAATAAGCATTGGTAAGCATATGAAGAAACTGGAACTCTCATACACTGCTGGTGTGAATACCCAATGGTACAGCCATTGTAGAAACCAGTTTGGCAATTCCTCAAAAAGCTAAATATAAAATTACCACATGACCCTGGAATTCCACTCCTAGGCTTGTATATATTCTCCCAAATTGAAAAGAGACTCACCAATATTCATAAGGTGGAATACTGGTGTACAAGGTGGAAGCAACCCAAGTGTCCATGAATAGATGAAGAGATTGACAAAATGTGGTATATACATGCAATGGAATATTACTTAGCCATAAAAGGGATGATGTTCTTTTTTTTTTTTTTTTTAGGGTGGGGGGTCAGAGGAAGAGGGAGAATCTTAAGCAGGCTCCAAACCCAGCTTGGAGCCCCACGCAGGGCTCCATCTCACGACCCTGAGATCATGACCTAAGCCAAAATTAAGAGTCGGACACTTAACTGACTGAGCCACCCAGGTGCCCCAAAAGGGCTGATGTTCTGAGACATGCTACATTACAACATGGATGGATTTAAAGACATTATACAAAGTAAAATAAGCCAGACAAAAAAGGGGATGAATATCATATGGTTCCACTTATGTGAACTATCTAGAATAGACAAATTAATAAAGACAAAAAGTAGATTAGGATACCAAAGGCCAGGGAAATGGGGAAATGACAAGTTCTTGCTTAATGGTTAGTTTCTTGTTTAGAGTGATGCAAGTTTTAGAAAGTTAATAGTAATGGCTATACAACACTGTGACTATAACGCCACTGAACTGGATACTTTAAAAATGGCTAAAATTGCAAATTTTATGTTATATATATTTATTACAATGTTTAAAAAGTGAAAAAAAATATCAGAAAGGAGTAGTGAGAGTAGTGGTAGTGGGTGGTGGTAAAGGGTAATTAGAAAATGCTTATTAAAAATAAAAAAAAAATTAGAAAATACTAAAAAATAAAACAAAAAATCAATGTAATATAAACTGAGGGGAAAACTTTATTTGGAGGAAGACTAGGCATGGAAGAATGACACTTTCCAAGAAATGTATCTTCTGGCATCATTCATCATGAGAACTTACATATTCTAATTTGGTGGAAATGTATAAGAAAAAAAAGTATAAGAAAAATCCTGTGACAAGAAGCATTTAGGGATGAAATGTCAAATTGTACCCCCAAAAGTATATACATTTGTATAGAGAAGGAAAGATAAAAATAAATGCAGAAAAGTTTTTAGCAAATGTTGAGCAGACATGAAAGATATAGGATGTTTATTATACAATTTTCCCTAATTTTCTGTAGATTGAAAATTTTCAAAATAAAAGATCAGGGAGAGGAGACATTTCTTTATTAAGATCTTCTCATCAAGAGTTACAATAGTATTAGGTAAATAGGAGAGAATTCAATCTTTTTTAAAAAATCCTTTAGCAACAAGACTAAAGGATCTGTTTTCCCTGGGGGTTACCTCCTGTATATTTGAAGACATAGCAACATAGGCTAGAGAGGTCTAGATAGAATAGACCGGAATTTGTCTACCAGCAAGTTAATATAAAATGAAGCTAAAGCTAGGATGTTTGACACCAATTATAAAGGTACAGGCTAATCATTGATTAGAATTATGGTTTAACAGCAATTAAAGGAAAAGGTGGAACTAATGAGAAACAACTATATGGTAATTTTACTTTAATAATGTCCTAAATTGTTAAATGTACCCTTCCAAATATTCTAAAATCAATTTGGTTTTGTTTTGTTTTGTTCGAGACAGAGAGAGAGAGAGAGCATGTGAGGGAGCAGGGAGGTCAGAGGGAGAATCTCAGGCAGGCTCCAGGCCCAGCACAGAGCCTGACACAGGGCTTAATCACACAACCCTGAGATTATAACCTGAGCTGAAATCAAGAGTCAGAGCTTAACCGACTGAGCCACCCAGGCACCCCTAAAATCAACTGTTTTAATAAAACATTACAAAAAACTCAGATTGTAACCATTTTGCTCCATGACATAAAATCAGTTAGTTGACAAAAATAAAACTACTGTTTCCTCAACTTGGGATTCTTTTGAATATACCAAAATTCCCTTTCTCTAAATTCACAATATAATTTTATGTTTACATCCAATGGGATTACATATTTATGGGAATCACATGTTTATATTATATGGGTACCCCACAGTACTTCTCCACAAAGCCCATCGTTGAAGGCGCTGGCAATAGTAACTCCTTTCCTGTCCCTTTTCAGAACTCCTAAAAGCTACCTGAAAGCAGACACCATATCTTACCCATCCTTTTACTCTCAGCTCACCATTTTGATACTTACCACACAGTGAACACTCAACAAATGTTAGAAACAAAATTTGCTGAATGTCTGACTCATGTGTTTGATAGGTGATATCACTGTTGAGACTGATGTAAAGGATCAGATTTAGGAAATAAAGCCCTTTTTATTTATTTATTAGAGAGAGAGAGCATGGGCAGTGGAGGGGCAGAGGGTGATGGAGAAGCAGATTCCCCACTGAGCATGGAGCCCTATGTGGGACTCGATCACAGGACCCTGAGATTGACCTGAAAGTCAGACGCTTAACCGACTGAGCCACCCAGCCACCCTGGAAATAAAGCCTTTTAAGGTTGTTCTATTCCTGCTTTAAGCTTCCCTCTTCTGGAAGAAGAAATCAAATAGTTTAAAGGGGGGAAAAAAGGAAAAGAAAGAAAAAACATGAGCTATAACAAAGACATAGATACCGTCAAAATTGTACCTAGCCCAATTATTTCGCTATGCACAAAAACCAAAAGGAGGATATAACGCTATTAAATATACTAAAAATATTGCATATAAAAAGATTTTAACTACACTAAACATAATCAGGGACTGTGAGGCACAGCAGGGAGCAACTATCACACTAAGGCCTATGGAACACAGGGAAAAAGCAGTGATGTAACCAGAGCCCAAGTCCAAGGCCATCCAGGGGAAAACAAAACCTGAGGCAGAGAGGGAGGGAGAAAAATACCCTAGCCTTTCCCTTCCTCCTCCTTTCTAAACTCCTGCCAATGCTCCCCATTGGCTGAACCCAGGCAGAAGCTCGCTGATTTGGGAACTTGGGAAACACAACCTACTCAAATCACCCTCCCTTGAGATACAGAACAGAAGAGAGAAAGGATAAGTAACAAATCTGAAGGCAACCAGGCACAGGACCAGCATGAACAGCAAGTGTACATGCCTTCGCGAACCCAGTACTTATGTCTCTCTGCTTTGATTTATCTCTTGTTTGTACCTCAATAGGTTTTGCTGTTAGTATTCTTATGAGCTGCCTCAAATCTGCTATATAGAAGAGAGGCAGATATAAATACAGATAACCACGGGTGTAACAAAAAAAGAAATAAAATGTAGTAAAATGCAAAATGATTAATGAAAAGTATTTATTATATAAGTCAAAAACTTTGCCTTATTAATATTTTTCAAATTCAAATTGACCTTTTACCACCATTAACATCAGCTTAATGGTACAAGGAAGAAAGCTTAGAAGTCACTTCTTTTTTTTTTTTTTTTTTAAGATTTTATTTATTTATTTGACAGAGAGACAGCCAGCGAGAGAGGGAACACAAGCAGGGGGAGTGGAAGAGGAAGAAGCAGGCTCCCAGTGGAGGAGCCTGACGTGGGGCTCAATCCCACAACGCCGGGATCACGCCCTGAGCCAAAGGCAGACGCCCAACCGCTGTGTAACCCAGGCGCCCCTAGAAGTCACTTCTTAATTGTCAAAGCGAATTACCTACTATAAAGTTTTATTATGAAGCGAGCAATAAAAAAAGAATGCTTCCTAAGAAACACGAACTAATTTAAATTGAACAAAGACAGCATTGTTGGGTGAAAGTGGTTTCAAAAACCTCATAAACTCTACAATTAAATGTACATTAACTGTTGAATCTTTTACATTTCTAATACAGCCACCTTCTCCCACTGAGTACTGAATAAATTGTGTCATTCAATGAATTTATTACTTCTTTACTTCAGAGCGCAAGATATACTGTGTAGACCTCATAAGTGGATCCAGATATGTTCCTGTCAAATTTTAAATACAAATTAAATGCCTAGGGACGTAAAATAAGCGTAATTTTTCTTAAATGAGTAAAGAAAAGCTACATTTTAAACAGCCACATCAAAATCACTTCTAGTAGGAATTCTGAAATTAACTTTCCTTTAACATATTTAGAATATAAAACCTACTCATTTTATAGTTTGGTTTGCTTTTTTTTAAAATGGTAAATAACTTTCTGACTTTGAGATAATTGTAGATTTACATAGAGTTGTAAGAAGTAATAAATACAGAAATTCCTGTACCCTTACCCAGTTTCCCCCAATACTAACATCTTATAAACTATATACAATACTACAACCAGAATACTGACATTAATACAGACAAAACGCAGAATATTTCCATCACCTCAAAAATCTCTGTTACCCTTTCATAGTAATACCCACTTCCTTCTCATTAGGCTGTTAATATGATAAATTACTTTGATTGATTGTAAAAACTGAACCAGCCCTGAATCCTGGAATAAAAACCACTTAGTCTTGGTGTTAAATTCTGGGCACATGGGTGGCTCAGTCAATTAAGCGATGGCCTCTTTAATTTCAGCTCGGGTCATGATCTCAGGGTCCTGGGATCAAGCCCTGCATCCGACTCTGTGCTCAGCACAGAGTCTGCTTGTCCTACTTCCTCTCTCTCTCTCTCAAGTAAGTAAATAAAATCTTAAAAAATCTTATATGTTGCTGAATTCTGTTTGCTAATATTTTCCTAAGGATTTTCATATCTATATTCTTGAGAGATATTGGTCTATAGTTTTAGTTCTTAAACTATCTTTGTCTGATTATGATATAAAGATATTACTATCTTCCTAAAATGAACTGAGAAATGTTCTCTCCTATGGTCTGGAAAAGACTGTGTGGAATTGATATTCCTATTTAAACTTCTGAGAGAACTATCCAGTGAAGCCATCTGGGCCTAGAGATTTCTTTGCGGGGAGTTCTTAAACTATAAATTAATTGTCCTAATAGTTATAGAACTCCCACAATTTTTATATCGTATTTT
This sequence comes from Ursus americanus, assembly GCF_024610735.1. Taxonomy (NCBI): domain Eukaryota; kingdom Metazoa; phylum Chordata; class Mammalia; order Carnivora; family Ursidae; genus Ursus; species Ursus americanus. The sequence continues at coordinate 50,587,231 of NC_142129.1, forward strand.
CATTTAGTTCAAACTGTTTTTTAAATTTCCCTTCAGACTTCTTTGACCCATAGATTATTTAGAAATGTGTTGTTTAGTTTCCAAATACTTGGAGATTTTCCGTTACTGATTTCTAATTTGAGTTCATTGTGGTCAGAGAACACACTGTATGAGTTTAATTATTTTAAATGGATTGAGATTTGCTTTATGGCCTGTATGATCTATTTTGGTAACTATTCGATGGACTCAAAAAACAGGTATATTCTGCTGCTGTTGATGGAGCTTCTATATGTGTAAATAAGATCCCATTGGTTAGATTGTATTCTTCAGTTCTCCTATACCTTTGCAGATTTTCTAAGTAGTTCTATCAGTTCCTGAGAGGGGGGTGGTTAAGGTCTCAAATTATAATTGTGGATTTACCTGTTTCTCCTTTTAATTCTATCACTTTGTAGATACAAATTTAGAATTGTTATTTCTTCTTGGTGGTTTGACCCTTTTATGATTATACAATGTCCTTCTCTGACTTTGCTAGTTTTCTTTGCTCTGAAGTCTGCTTTATCTGATATTAATGGAGCCCCTACTGCTTTCCTTTGATTAATGTTTGCATGATATATCTTTTTCCATCCTTTTACTTTCAGCCAGCTAATATTAAATTTGAAATGAGTTTCTTGCAGAGAGCACATAGTTGGGTCACGTTTCCTAATCCAGTCTGCCAATGTCTTTTAACTGGTATACTTAGAACATTTATATTTAGGGACTGGGTGGCTCAGTTGGTTAAGTATCAAATTCTGTATTTTTAAAAAATATTTATTTATTTAAGTAATCCTTACACCCAACATGGGGCTCGAACTCATGACCCCAAAATCAAGAGCTGCGTGTTCTTCTGACTGAGCCAGCCTGGCGCCCCTAGAATTTTGTATTGATAGCTCTTTCCTTTCGGCACCTGAAGAATATTTTGTCACTTCATTCAGGCCTCAATGCTTTCTAATGAGAAATACACTGTTATTTGAATTATTTTTCTACTATAAGGTGACATTTTTTTTTTCTCTAGTTGCATTTAAGATTTTTTTTCTACTTGCTCTTCAAGTTTTCAGAAGTTTAATTACGATAAATCTTGACATGGATTTTAGGGGGCTTACTCTACTTAGGGTTCACTCAGCTTCTTAAATCTGAAGTCTATGTCTCACCAAATTTAGGAAGTTTGCAACCATTATCTTTTTGAGTACTTTTCCAGCTCTGCCCTTATTCTCCTCTCCTTCCAAAACTCCAATGACACAAATGTTACATCTTTTGTTATAGTTCCACAGGTTTCTAAATCTATTTTGTCTCTTGCTCAGATTGGGTAATTATATTGTTCTACATTCCAGTTCACTGATTTTTTCATTTCCATTCTTTTAAGTCAATCTGCTGAGCTTTTTATTTCAATTACTGTACTTTTCAGTTCAAAAGCTCCCGTTTTAAACTGAGGGCCTCAGAGGGGAGGGGGGCGGCGGAATGGGATAGACCGGTGATGGGTAGTAAGGAGGGCACGTGTTGCATGGTGCACTGGGTGTTATACACAACTAATGAATCATCGAACTTTACATCGGAAACCGGGGATGTACTGTATGGTGACTAACATAATATAATAAAAAATCATTAAAAAAAAAAAAAGCTCCCGTTTTAAACTGAGGGCCTCAGAGGGGAGGGGTCGGGGGAATGGGATAGACCAGTGATGGGTAGTAAGGAGGGCACGTATTGCATGGTGCACTGGGTGTTATACGCAACTAATGAATCATCGAACTTTACATCGGAAACCAGGGATGTACTGTATGGTGACTAACATAATATACTAAAAAAAACATTAAAAAAAAATAAGTTCCCGTTTTGTTTTTTCTTTATATGTTCTATTTATCTGCTGAGACTTTCTATTCCTTTGTTGAGGCTATTATTTTCATTTGCTCTGTGTTCATTAATTCCTCACTGAAGCATTTTTAATGACTGCTTTAAAATCTTTTTCAGATAATTCTAGCACCTGCCAATGATTGTCTTCTCTCATTCAGTTAGAGATTTTCCCAATTCTTGGTATGACAAGTGATTTATATTTGAAACCTGGACGCTTACATATTAGTTTATGAGATCCTGGATCTTATTTAAACCTCCTGTGTTAGATGGCTTTGTCTGATACCACTGTGGCAGGGCAGAGGAGTGCCTCCTTACTCTTGCCAGGTGGAACGAGAAGGCTAAGTTCCCTGTTTAGCCTCCACTGTCACCTGAAGGTGGTGAGCTCTTCATCACTGCTGAATGAAGGTAGGAGCTTCAAGTCCCCAAGTACTCTTCATTGATACTGTGATGGGGATGACCTCCTTACCCCTGAGCAACAGTGAAAGTCCTGACTCTCCATTAAGACTCCTCCGACATCACCCCAGAGGGTGTGGGATGGGCACCTCATTACTGCCAGGTGGGCATGAAGTCCTAGTCTTCACTGGCACCATGAGGGAGTGGGATGTTGGATGCCTCATTCTAGCATCACCAGGGTGGAAATGTAGCCTCCCCATTTGGCCTTTGATCATGCAGGTGGTGGTGCAGCCACGGTATTTTTCTGTGATGTCTGGCTGGAGAATTGTTATTGTCTAAAAGTTTTCTGTCTTGCCAGGCTGCCCCTTTCTTGGCTACAAGAACAGGTTTCTGTTGGGGAGGTTACCAGCTTCTTCAGCTCTAAGTCTGGAATATATGAGGTTAAAACAAAACAAAACAGGAGCACCTGGGTGGCTCAGTTGGTTAAGCATCTTCCTTTGGCTCAGGTCATGATCCTGGGGTCCTGGGATCAAACCCTGCATCAGGGCTACCTGCTCAGGGGGGAGCCTGCTTCTTCCTCTCCCTTTACCCCTCCCCCCACCCGTTCTTGTGCTCTCTCATTCTGTTTCTCTAATAAATAAATAAAATCTTTAAAAAAACAAAAATTAAAAAACTGAGATCATACCACTCTGTCCTGAGGTCCCTAGCCAGTCTGACTTTTTCTCTTCTAGATCCTTATGTTTGTTTTATATAAAATGTCCAGAGTTTTCTGTTGTACTTCTCCCTCTCCCTCTGCCCCTACCCCTGTTTGTAAGCTTCCTCTCTCTCTCTCAAATAAATAAAATCTTAAAAAAAAAAAAAAAGATATTCTGTAGCAGCTTTTTTCCTGAAAATGTTTATAGCACTGTTGGTATAGTGTGGAGAAACTGGCACTTTCACACTGGTGGCAAAGTGGTAGTAGGAATGTACTGGTGGAGTCATTCTGAAGGACAATCTCACAAATGTCTAATTTAACATGCATATCCTTGACCAAAAAATTCCACTTCTAGGAAATCTATCCCCTGGAAACATTCACACAAACATGAAATACCCACACACTTACACTCATACATATATTTCATACTGTACAAACATACATACATTGCAGCACTGAATTAAACACAAAAAAGGTCAGCCAACAAATTATCCATCATAAGGGCAGGGGTGGGGGCAGGTTAAGGAACAGTTATAAAATGAAACAATATTAAGTCGTTGTAAAGGATAATAGACCTATATGTAATAACATGGAAAGATATTCACAGTAATTAAGTGAAAACAGATAAGCTGCAAACTAGTATGCACAGTACAATCTCATTTTTGTTCAAAATCAAACAATGTGCTAGATCATGTGTAGGCAAACTACAGCTGGTTGGGTGACTGTCTTGGTAAATAAGTTCCATGGCTGGAACACAGCCATGCTCATTTATTGCAATGGAGACCATATGACCCACAAATCTGAAAATATTTACTATTTAGCCCTCAAAGGAAAAGTATACTACCCCAATACGGGCCAAATTAACTGACATTCTCTCTGCCCTACTTCTACTTCTCTATGTTGTATATTTCTGCAATATTTGAATGTTTATAATAAACATTTATATTCAGAAATAAGAAAAGCAATATTTCAGGGGACTGGTTAAATACCAATGATGTAGGTATATATTCACTGACATAGAAGTATTTCCACCATATATTAAATTTTAAAACACAGTTTATCAAATACCATACATAGATACGTCTGATGGTTGCTTTCAAAACCAAGACGTTATGCACAGCTGGGGAGCATAGCACAGATGGCTGCTACCCTTTAAAATATCACAGTTATTTTGCTCAAGTAGAAGGAATTTATTTTCAAGTATTTCTCTTGTTCTAAAAGATTTGCTTCTTCGTTGTTTCTATCAGCATCCTCAGAGTAAGCCGAATGCAGAACAATGTAATTCCCGCATCTCTATCTGCCCCAAATACCTCCATCTCAGTGTACACCGCTCCTTACCTCTAAGTCATCTAAATTTGATCCTCAGGAGCAAATGCAGGCTAACCCTCATCAATTCATAAGAATCGGCTTAAAGGGGAGAAGAAATAACAGAAAGTGTCCAGGGCACTCCCAGATAAAGAGGGTAAACTGAAAAAAGGCATCTAATCTCTGTTGACTCTGAATGAAAGAGGACTTCAACCACCTCCATTTTGACCTCAGTCTGTACTTTCTAATTAAGTTCTTCTTTCCAGCTTATCTCTTAACTCAGGCAAAAGATCTTGTGGACAAAGCATCCCATGATGGGAACCCAAACTACCCCCTCAAGTATAAGGACTGCCCTGAGCCAGCAAGACCCTGCATGACTGACCCCAAGACAGTGATCAACTGAACCTTCACTGCCTACCTGCACGTACCCACCAACCTATGTCCCACATTTTCTTTATATAAGCCTGGAAGTATTTTTGGCATTTTGGAGACAGGCTTAGGGACAGTAGTCCACTGTCTCCCAGTGGTGGCCTCACTGAAATAAATTCCTTTCTTGTTTCACCACTTCTCATATCTCTGCCTCTGCATTTTGTCAGGGCAAGTGGCAGAACCTGATCTGTTTCAGCCCCCCAAAGCCAGATGTTCTCACACCCCTGCATCTTGGCTACATGGATACTCCACCAAAACAGTAAGGGTGCTTTTTGCTCTTCTTTTCTTTCTTTCCTTTTTAAAGCATAAAACCACGAGACCAAAGATAGCAGAAGATGAGACAATAGCAAGACAACTCCAGAAGCTGGAAAGCAGAGGGATGAGTGTTAGCTGACTTAGCAGGCCTGAAGATGTTGGATCTTCGTAGAAAAACCAAGAAGCAATTCAATTATCTCCAAGGAACTGTGAGGTTCTTAAAAGGCCCAGGAATTGTTATACTGGGTACAATGAAAATAGAGGTTGGAGGTGCACCTGGGTGGCTCAGCCATTAAGCATCTGCCTTTGGCTCAGGTCGTGATCCCAGGGTCCTGGGATTGAGCCCCACATAGGGCTCCCTGCTCAGCGGGAAGCCTGCTTCTCCCTCTCCCACTCCCCCTGCTTGTGTTCCCTCTCTCGCTGTGTCTCTCTCTGTCAAATAAACAAAATCTTAAAAAAAAAAAAAAATAGGGGTTGGAGCACTTGGGTGGCTCAGTCGGTTAAGCATCTGACTCTTGATCTCACATCAGGTCTCAATCTCAGGGTCATGAGTTCAAGGCCCTCATTAGGCTCCACACTGGGTATTGAGCCTACTTTAAAAACGAAAAGAAAATAGGGGTAAAGAAAGGACTAAAACAGAAGAACTGGGTGAAAACTTATGTATTTTGACATTTGATTCCTAAATTATCTAGGACACTCCCACACTGGGCAATAGCCCCTCACCCACTGCAGAAAATCTGAGATGCATTTTCTTTTTATTTTTTTTTAAGATTGTATTTATTTATTTGACAGAGAGACAGCCAGCGAGAGAGGGAACACAAGCAGGGGGAGTGAGAGAGGAAGAAGTAGGCTCCTAGCGGAGAAGCCTGATGTGGGGCTCGATCCCAGAACGCTGGGATCACGCCCTGAGCCGAAGGCAGACGCTTAATGACTGCACCACCCAGGAGCCCCTGAGATGCATTTTCTGAAGCCAGTAAAATAGTTGAGGGCCTGGGTACCACACTGAAAACTCAGAGAGTAAATGAAAATTTACATTCACATTTCACTCACTCAGTGAGGCTGAGACTACCCCTCCTCCCCCACCCCTTTTCCTCTCATTCAGATCCTAGACACTTGGAGGCCTATACTCTCCAGCAAGAGACTAAAGTCCTTCTCTAGGGAATCTGACCAGATCAAGAGGAAAGGCTGAAATACACTGATATTTGGGATACCACAAAGAAATAGACACTGATATTATATAAGAAAGTTTGGCTGGTCTTTGTCCCTAGTACCTGGAAGGTAGCCTCTAAATGTTTGGAAATTCTTGAGTGATAAGAGCTTCTGTTATTCACAGTGGGCCCCTGGGACCCCACCTGATAGTTTATATTAACAAGGTGACTGAGACTGGGCCCCTAGGTAGTTTGTGCTAATGAGAGACTCAGGATGGGGGCGGGGCATGCCAGAAAGACCAAACTATGTGATTAACAAGTCAGGACTTTTCAGTAATGTCAGAGAGAGAAGGGCTGGAAATCAAATTCAACCATCTGGCCAATAATCCAATCAATCACACCTGCACAGGGGTGCCTGGGTGACTCAGCTGGTTAAGTGTCTGCCTTCGGCTCAGGTCCTGATCATTCTGGGATCATGCTGCCCGTCCCACTCCCCGCTCAACAGGGAGTCTTCTTCTCCCTCTGCCCCTCCCCCTGCTTGTGCTCTCTCCCTCACTCTGCACACACTCTCTCTCTGAAATAAACAAATAAAATCTCTATATTTTTTAAATTTATTTGAGAGAGAGTGTGTGTACGAGTGGGGGGGAGGGGCAGAAGGAGAGGGAGAAGCATTCCTCACTGAGCAGGGAGCCCAACACAGGGCTTGACCCCAGGACCCTGGGATCATGACCTGAGCTGAAGACATACATTTAAACAACTGAGCCACCCAGGCATCCCTAAATGAAATCCTTAAAAAACGAAACAAAACAAAACAAAACAAAACCACACCTACACAATAAAACCCCATTAAAATTCTGGACACAAAACCCAGGTTAGCTTTCCTAGTTATATTCCCACTACTACCCAGGATCACTTGGGACTGGTATCAGAACCCTGGGACTAGCCACTGATATACAGCTGTACTAAAATCAACTTTTTGGATGACAGGAACCAAATGGTCCCTAGGGTAGAGCAATATAACACTGGAAACTCCTTTTCCAACACATTGATTTTGCTGACACAAAAGATAAAGTGCTGGTGTTTTTCAAGCTGCAACCTGAAATAATTACCAATCAGAATCTACATAACACTCTTGTTTTATCAATGTTAGAATCACCTATAAATTCCCTTTATGCTGTCTGCAAGAGACTCATTTTAGGGGCACCTGGGTGGCTCAGTCAGTTAAGTGGCTGCCTTCGGCTCAGGTCATGATCCCAGGGTCCTGGGATCGAGCCCCACATCAGGTTCCCTGCTGCTGCTCCTCCTGCTTGTGTTTGCTCTCTCCCTCTCTCTCTGTGTCAAATAAATAAATAAAGAACCTTAAAAAAAAACTCATTTTAGACACAAAGACACCTCTAGATTAAAAGTGAGGGGGTAGAAAACGATTTATCATGCTAATGAACATCAAAAGAAAGCTGGGGTGGCAATCCTTATATCAGACGAATTAGATTTTAAACCAAAGACTGTAATAAAAGATGAGGAAGGACACTATATCATAATTAAAGGGTCTACCCAATAAGCAGATCTAACAACTATAAATATTTATGCCCGTAACATGGGAGAAACCAATTATATAAACCAATTAATAACAAATTAAAAAAACACATTGACAGTAATACAATAATAGTAGGGTAAACTTTAACACCCCACTCACTGCAATGGACAGATCATCTACACAGAAGATCAACAAGAAAATAAGGGCTTTGAATGACACACTGGACCAGATGGACTTCACAGATACATACAGTGCATTCCATCCTAAAGCAACAGAATACACATTCTTCTCAAGTGCACATGAAGCATTCTTCAGAATAGATCACATACTGGGTCACAAATAAGGTCTCAACCAGCACCAAAAGATTGGATATTTTCTGCATATTTTCAGACCGCAATGCTTTAAAACTTGAACTCAATCACAAGAGGAAAGTTGGAAAGAACTCAAATACACGGAGGATAAAGAGCATCCTACTAAAGAATGAATGAGTCAACTAGGAAACTAAAGAAGAATTTTAAAAATTCATGGAAACAAATGAAAATGAAAACACGACTGTTCAAAACCTTTGGGATGCAGCAAAGGCAGTCCTAAGAAGAAAGTATATAGCAATACAAGCCTTTTGCAAGAAACAAGAAAGGTCCCAAATATAGAACCTAACCTTACACCTAAAGGAGCTGGAGAAAGAACAGCAAATAAAGTCTAAACCAGCAGGAAAAGAGAATAAAGATCAGAGCAGAAATCAATGAAGTAGAAACCAAAAGAACAGAACAGACCAATGAAACTAAACCCTTGACCAGACTTACCAAAAAGAAAAGAGAAAGGACCCAAATAAATAAAATCATGAATGAAAGAGGAGCGATCACAACCAACACTGAAGAAATACAAACAATTAAAAGAACATATTATGAGCAACTATATGCCAACAAGTTAGGCAATCTGGAAAAAATGGATGCATTCCTAGAGACACATTAACTACCAAAACTGAAACAGTAAGAAACAGAAAACCAGAACAGATGCATAACCAGCAAGGAAACTGAAGCAGTAATCAAAAATCTCCCAACAGGGGTGCCTGGGTAGCGCAGTCGTTAAGCGTCTGCCTTCGGCTCAGGGCATGATCCCGGCGTTCCGGGATCAAGTCCCACATCGGGCTCCTCAGCTAGGAGCCTGCTTCTTCCTCTCCCTCTCCCCTGCTGTGTTCCCTCTCTCGCTGGCTGTCTCTCTGTCACATAAATAAATAAAATCTTAAAAAAAAAAAAAATCTCCCAACAAACAAGAGCCCAGGTCCAGGGGAATTCTACCAAACATTTAAAGAGGAATGAATACCTATTCTTCTGACGCTACTTCAAAAAACAGAAATGGAAGGAAAATTTCCAAACGCTTTCTATGAGGCCACCATTACCTTGATCCCAAAACCAAAGACCACATCGAAAAGGAGAATTACAAACCAACATCTCTGATGAATACGGATGCAAAAACTCTCACCAAGATATTAGCTAATAGGATCCAACAGTACGTTAAAAGGATTATTCACCAGGACGAGGTGGGATTTATTCTTGGGCTGCCAGGGTGTTCAACATCCACAAATCAATCAATGTGATACACTACATTAATAAAAGAAAGGACAAGAATCATCTGAGCCTCTCAATAGATGCAGAAAAATCATTTGACAAAGTACAGCATCCTTTCTTGATTACAACTCTTCACAGTGTAGGGACAGAGGGAACATACCTCAATATCATAAAAGCCATCTATGAAAAACACACAGCAAATATAATTTTCAATGGGGAAAAATTGAGAGCTTTCCCCTAAGGTCAGGAACATGGCAGGGATGTCCACTCTCACCAACACTGTTCAACATAGTCCTAGAAGTCCTAGCCTCAGCAATCAGACAACAAAAAGAAATAAAATGCATCCAAATCGGCAAAGAAGAAGTTAAATTCTCACTCTGCAGATGATACGATACTTTATGTGGAAAACCCAAAAGACTCCACCCCAAAACTGCTAAAACTCATACAGGAATTCAGTAGAGTGGCAGGATATAAAATCAATGCAAAGAAATCAGTTGCATTTCTATATACCAACAATGAGAGAAGAAAGAGAAATTAAGGAATGGATCCCATTTACAATTGTACCAAAAACTCAAAGATATCTAGGAATAAGAGACAAAGGATCTGTACTCAGAAAACTACAGAACACTCACGAAATTGAGAAAGACACAAAGAATGGGGAAAACGTTCCATGCTCATAGATTGGAAGAAAAAATAGTGTTAAAATGTCTATGCTACCTAGAGCAATCTACACATTCAATGAAATTCCTATCAAAATACCATCAACCTTTTTCACAGAGCTGGAACAAATAATCCTAAAATTTGTATGGAACCAGAAAAGACCCCAAATAGCCAAAGGAATGTTGAAAAAGAAAACCAAAGCTGGTGGCATCACAATCCTGGACTTCGAGCTATATTACAAAGCTATAATCAGGGGCACCTGGGCAGCTCAGTCAGTTAAGCATCTGCCTTTGGCTCAGGTCATGATCCCAGGGTCCTGGGATCGAGCCCCACGTGGAGCTCCGTGCTCTGCTTCTCCTTCTCCCTCTGCCCCTCCACACAACTTGAGCATGCACTCTCTCTCTCTCTCTTGCTCTCTCTCCTCCTTCCCTCAGTAAAATAAAATCTTAAAAAAAAAAAAAGTTGTAATCATCAAAACAGTATGGTACTGGCACAAAAACAGAAATAGACCAATGGAACAGAATAGATAACCCAGAAATGGACCCTCAACTCTATGGTCCACTAATCTTCAACAAAGCAAGAAAGAATATCCAATGGAAAAGTCTCTTCAACAAACGGTGTTGGGAAAATTGGACAGCCACATGCAGAATGAAACTGGATGTTTTCTTACACCATATACAAAAATAGACTCAAAATGGATGAAAGACCTAAACGTGAGACGGGAACCCATCAAAATCCTGGAGAACACAGGCAGCAACCTCTGTCACTTTGGCCACAGCAACTTCTTGTTGCTTTGAAGACACATCTTCAAAGGCAAACGCAAGGGAAACAAAAGCAAAAATGAACTACTGGGACTTTATCAAGACAAAAAGCTTTTGCAGGGCAAAGGAAATTGTTGACAAAACCAAAACAACCAACAGAATAAGAAAGGATATTTGCAAATGTCTTATCAGAAAAAAGGCTAGTAGCCAAAATCTATAAAGAACTTATCAAATTCAACACCCAAAGAACAAATAATCCAATCAAGAAATGGGCAGAAAACATGAACAGACATTTCTCCAAAGACATACAAATGGCCAATGGACACAAAAAAAATACTCAATATCACTAGGCATCAGGGAAATACAAATCAAAACCACAATAAGATGCCACCTCACACCAGTCAGAATGGCTAAAATTAACAAATCAGGAAATGACAGATGTTGGTAAGGATGCGGAAAAAGGGGAACCCTCCTACACTGTTGGTGGGAATGCAAGCTGATACAGCCGCTCTGGAAAACAGTATGGAGGTTCCTCAAAAAGTTGAAAACAGAGCTACCCTACAACCCAGCAATTACACTACTAGGGATTTAGCCCAAAGATACAAATGTAGCGATCCAAAGGGACACCTGCACCCCAATGTTTATAGCAGCAATATCCACAATAGCCAAACTATGGAAAGAGCGCAGATGTCCATCGACAGATGAATAAATAAAGAAGATGTGGTGTGTGTGTGTATATATATATATATATATATATACACACATACATACATACCATGGAATATTACCCAGCCATCAAAAAATCAAATCTTGCCATTTGCAACGACATGGATGGAACTAGAGGGGATTACACTAAGCAAAATAAGTCAATCAGAGAAAGACAATTATCATATGATCTCACTCCTATGTGAAATTTAAGAAACAAAACAAAGGATCATCGGGGAAGGGAGGGAAAAATGAAACAAGACAAAATCAGAGAGGGAGACAAACCGAAAGAGACTCTTAATCACAGGAAACAAACTGAGGGTTGCTAGAGGGGAGACGGGTGGGGGGATGGGGTAACTAGATGACGGGCATTAAGGAGGACACATGATGTAATGAGCACTAGGTATTATATAAGACTGATGAAGCAATGACCTCTACCTCTGAAACTAATAATACACTGTATGTTAATTAATTTTAATTTTAAAATTTAATTTGAAAAAAATAAAATAAAATCATGATTTGATGGTTATAAACGAAATATATCCTTCATAAGTAGCAGGATTTACTTAAGGTGCATATTTAACATGGATACATGTAGAAATCCAAACTTTTAAGAAAGTTGAATTCCCATCTCCAGTAAATATTTTTCTCAAAACACTTTATTAGCCTTTTGCAGGTAGACAGGGAAAAAACAAAAGTCTAATACACTAACAGTTTGTCCATGTGGAAGTAGTATATTCTTCTGAAAGAATGTTCACTTTATTCAAATTAGCATATTGAAGTAATCTGAACTATAAAAAGTCTTAGTTTTATACCTGATTGATTTTTCCTTGATATATTTACAGAGAGGTAAAATAAGTGACCGTGTTTAGTGCAGTTACAAAAAAGTCTATTTTTTTTTAAAATAAATATATAGTCATTTTCTATTTGTTCCCAATATTATTTCAATAATATCATTTTAATGAAGTGTTTGAAACGGTTTTAAAACTTTTTTGTTAACAATGATGAAACGTGGCAGGGAGGATTAAGATGGCGGAGGAGTAGGGGACCCCTTTTTCAGCTGGTCCCGAGTCGAGGTGGATAGGTACCAAACCAGCCTGAACATCCACGGAATCAGGCTGAGACGCAGGAAGATACATCTGGATCTCTACAAATGAACATCTCCAGCGCTGAGTATTGAGGTACGAAGCGGGGAGCCGTGAAACCGCACACAGATATTGGAAGATAAACGGAAGGGGGAGGGAGCTGCCGCATTCGGGCACCGGGAAGCGGTAGCCACTTGCACGGGAGGAGCGGGTGGACTCGCGGAGGGCACCTGGGAGAAAACAGACTGTGACCATGAGCGGGGAGCGCGCGACACCAGACTTCTCACGGAACTCCGGTGTGCTCACTGGAACCAGACTGAGACCGGGAGCTCCGGGAACACGTGGGAACCAGGGGCGGCTGACGGTGTTAGAAACACAAAGGACAGAGACCTGCCAGCCCTGGAAGTGAGGGCTGGGACGCCGGGTGTGGGGCGCACATCCCGGGACGCTGCAGGGTTGAGCAGCACCAACAGAAACAGAGTTAAAGTGGCCAGGACATTAGTAGAGAACGGCCCACGATTCCCTCTGTTCTGTGACAGAGGCTGAGATTCAGCCACTGCTGCTCTGACTCTCAGAAAAGGCACAGCAAACCTCCAGGGAAAGCCACCGGAGAACAAAAGCCTGGAAACACCTGCACAGGGTGCCCACCCCCATGCCCCCTCGCAGGGGACACAGAGACTCTACCCAAACAGGGTTGTCTGAGTATCGGCGCGGTAGGCCCCTCCCCCTGAAGGCAGGCTGAAAAATCAAGAAGCCCACACCCCTAAGATCCCTATAAAACAAGGGCACACGGCCTGGGTCCCGGTCAATAATTTGGGCTCTGGACAACCCCGCATCCTCTCCTCATCAGAATGATGAGAAGGAGAAATCCCCCCCAGCAAAGAAAAGACAATGAGTCTGTGGCCTCTGCCACAGAACTAATGGATATGGATATAACCAAATTATCAGAAATGGTGTTCAGAGTAACAATGGTCAAGATGATGTGTAGACTTGAAAAAAGTATTAATGAAAATGTTAATGAGAATATAGAATCTCTAAGGGCGGAAATGAGAGCGAATCTGGCAGAAATTAAAAATTCTATGAGCCAAATGCAGTCAAAACTAGAGGCTCTGACGGCCAGGGTAAATGAGGCAGAGGAACGTATTAGCGAATTGGAGGATGGATTAGTAGAAGACAAAGCGAAAACAGAAGCTGGACTTAAGGGGCGCCTGGGTGGCACAGCGGTTAAGCGCCTGCCTTCGGCTCAGGGCGTGATCCCCGCGTTGTGGGATCGAGCCCCACATCAGGCTCCTCCACTGTGAGCCTGCTTCTTCCTCTCCCACTCCCCCTGCTTGTGTTCCCTCTCTCGCTGGCTAGCTCTGTTAAATAAATAAATAAAATCTTTAAAAAAAAAAAGAAGCTGGACTTAAAAAAATCCACGCCCACGAATGTAGGTTACGGGAGATTACTGACTCAATGAAACGATCCAATGTCAGAATCATCGGCATCCCCGAGGGGGTGGAGAAAAACATTGGTCTAGAAGAGATATTTGAACAAATTGTAGCTGAAAACTTCTCTAATCTAGCAAGGGAAACAAACATTCGTGTCCAAGAGGCAAAGAGGACCCCTCCCAAGCTCAACCACGACAAACCTACGCCACGTCACATCATGGTGCAATTCGCAAATATGAGATCCAAGGATACAGTATTGAAAGCGGCCAGGGCAAAGAAATCTCTCACGTACCAAGGCAAAGGTATCAGAATTACGTCAGACCTGTCTACACAGACCTGGAATGAGAGAAAGGGTTGGCGGGGGAGCATTTTTAAAACTCTTTCAGAGAAAAACATGCAGCCAAGGATCCTTTATCCAGCAAGGCTATCGTTCAGAATTGATGGAGAAATAAAGACCTTCCAGAATCGTGAGTCATTAACCAATTTCGTAACCACGAAACCAGCCCTACAGGAGATATTAAGGGGGGGTTCTATAAAGGTAAAAAGGCCCCAAGAGGGATACAGAACAGAAAGTCACAACCGATACAAACAAAGACTTTACTGGCAACATGGCATCATTAAAATCATATCTCTCGTATTCAGTCTCAATGTGAATGGCCTAAATGCTCCCATAAAAAGCCACAGGGTTGCAGATTGGATAAAAAGAAATAACACATCCATTTACTAATGACAAGAGAATCATTTTGAACCCAAAGATACATTCAGACTGAAAGTAAAGGGATGGAGTACCATCTTTCATGCAAATGGACCTCAAAAGAAAGCTGGGGTAGCAATTCTCATATCAGATAGATTGGATTTTAAACTAAAGACTATAGTTAGAGACACAGAAGGGCACTATATTATTCTTAAAGGAGGTATCCAACAAGTGGATATGACAATTATAAATATATATGCCCTCAACAGGGGAGCAGCAAGATACACAAGCCAACTCTTAACCAGAATAAAGAGACATATATATAAAAATACATTAATAGTAGGGGACGTCAACACCCCACTATCAGAAATAGACAGAACACCCTGGCAAAAACTAAGCAAAGAATCAAAGGCTTTGAATGCCATACTCAACGAGTTGGACCTCATAGATATATATAGAACACTACACCCCAGAACCAAAGAATACTCATTCTATTCTAATGCCCATGGAACAGTCTCAAGAACAGACCATGTTCTGGGACACAAAACAGGTCTCAACCGATACCAAAAGACTGAAATTATTCCCTGCATATTCTCAGACCACAATGCTTTGAAAGTGGAACTCAACCACAAGGAAAAATTTGGAAGAAACTCAAACACTTGGAGACTAAGAACCATCCTGCTCAGGAATGACTCGATAAACCAGGAAATCAAAAATCAAATTAAACAATTTATGGAGACCAATGAGAATGAAAACACAACAGTCCAAAACCTATGGGATACTGCAAAGACAGTCGTAAGGGGGAAATACATAGCCACCCAAGCCTCACTCAAAAGAATAGAAAAATCTAAAATGCAGTTTTTATATTCTCACCGCAAGAAGCTGGAACAGCAACAGAGGGACAGGCCTAATCCACGCACGAGAAAGCAGTTGATCAGGATTAGAGCAGATATCAATGAATTAGAAACAAGGAGTACAGTAGAGCAGATCAACAGAACTAGAAGCTGGTTCTTTGAGAGAATTAATAAAATTGACAGACCTCTGGCAAGACTTATCCAAAAGAATAGAGAAAGGACCCAAATTAATAAAATTATGAATGAAAAAGGAGAGGTCACAACCAACAACAATGAAATTGGAAGGATTATTAGAAACTTTTATCAACAGCTTTATGCCAATAAATTAAGCAATCTGGAAGAGATGGAGGCCTTCCTGGAAATCCATAAACTACCAAGACTGAAACAGGAAGAAATTGATTTTTTAAACAGGCCAATAAATTTTGAAGAGATTGAGTCAGTGATAAACAATCTTCCAAAAAATAAAACCCCAGGCCCGGACGGTTTTCCTGGGGAATTCTACCAAACAGTCAAAGAAGAAATAATACCTATTCTCCTAAAGCTATTTCAAAAAATAGAAACAGAAGGAAAGCTACCAAACTCATTCTATGAGGCCAATATTACCTTGATCCCCAAACCAGGCAAAGACCCCAACAAAAAGGGTAATTACAGACCGATTTCCCTAATGAATATGGACGCCAAAATTCTCAACAAGATCCTGGCAAATAGAATCCAACTGTACATTAAAAGGATTATCCATCATGACCAAGTGGGATTCATCCCTGGGATGCAGGGGTGGTACAACATTCGCAAATCTATCAGTGTCTTAGATTTTATTCAGAAACAAAAATTCAGAAATCATATGATTCTCTCAATAGATGCAGAAAAAGCATTTGACAAAATACAGCATCCTTTTCTGATTAAAACCCTTCAGAGTATAGGAATAGAGGGTTCATTTCTCAAGCTCATAAAAGCCATCTATGAAAAGCCTACAGCAAATATTATTCTCAACGGGGAAGAGCTGGAAGCCTTTCCCTTACGATCAGGAACACGACAAGGATGCCCACTCTCGCCACTATTATTCAACATAGTACTAGAAGTCCTTGCAACAGCAATCAGACAACAAAAAGGGATAAAATGTATCCAAATCGGCAAAGAAGAATTCAAACCGTCTCTCTTCGCAGATGACATGATACTCTATATGGAAAACCCAAAAGAAGCCACTCCCAAACTATTAGAAGTTATAGAGCAATTCAGTAATATGGCGGGATACAAAATCAATGCTCAGAAATCAGTTGCATTTCTATACACGAATAATGAGACTGAAGAAAGAGAAATTAGGGAAGCCATCCCATTTACAATAGCACCAAAAACCATACGTTACCTTGGAATTAACAAAGACGTAAAGGATCTATATTCTAGAAACTATAAATCACTCTTGAAAGACAATGAGGAAGACACAAAAAGATGGAAAAATATTCCACGCTCATGGATCGGAAGAATTAACATAGTTAAAATGTCCATGCTACCCAGAGCAATCTATACTTTCAATGCTATCCCGATCAAAATACCAATGACTTTTTTCAAGGAACTGGAACAAATAGTCCTTAAATTTGTACGGAACCAGAAAAGGCCCCGAATCGCCAAGGAACTGTTGAAAAGGAAAAACAAAGCTGGGGGCATCACAATGCCGGATTTCGAGCTGTACTACAAAGCTGTGATCACAAAGACAGCATGGTACTGGCACAAAAACAGACACATAGACCAATGGAACAGAATAGAGAACCCAGAAATGGACCCTCGGCTCTTTGGGCAACTAATCTTTGATAAAGCAGGAAAAAACATCCAGTGGAAAAAAGACAGTCTCTTCAATAAACGGTGCTGGGAAAATTGGACAGCTACATGCAAAAGAATGAAACTTGACCACTCTCTCACACCATACACAAAAATAAACTCCAAATGGATGAAAGACCTCGATGTGAGACAGGAATCCATCAAAAATCCTGGAGGACAACATAGGCAACAACCTCTACGACACCGGCCAAAGCAATCTTTTTATGACACATCTCCAAAGGCAAGAGAAACAAAAGATAAAATGAACATGTGAGACTTCACAAAATAAAAAGCTTCTGCACAGCCAAGGAAACAATCAAAAAAACTAAGAGGCAGCCCACGGAATGGGAGAAGATATTTGCAAATGATGCTACAAATAAAAGACTGGTATCCAAGATCTACAAAGAACTTCTCAAACTCAATACGTGAGAAACAAATAAACAAATCAAAAAATGGGCAGAAGATATGAACAGACACTTTTCCAATGAAGACATACAAACGGCTAACAGACACATGAAAAAATGTTCAAAATCATTAGCCATCAGGGAAATTCAAATCAAAACCACACTAAGATACCACCTTACACCAGTTAGAATGGTAAAAATCAACAAGGCAGGAAACAGCAATTGCTGGAGAGGATGTGGAGAAAGGGGATCCCTCCTACATTGTTGATGGGAATGCAGGTTGGTGCAGCCACTCTGGAAAACAGTGTGGAGGTCCCTTAAAAAGTTAAAAATTGAGCTACCCTATGACCCAGCCATCGCAATACTGGGTATTTACCCCAAAGATACAGATGTAGTGAAGAGAAGGGCCATATGCACCCCAATGTTCATAGCAGCATTGTCCACAATAGCTAAATCGTGGAAGGAACCGAGATGCCCTTCAACAGATGACTGGATTAAGAAGCTGTGGTCCATATATACAATGGAATATTACTCAGCTATCAGAAAGAACAAGTTCTCAACATTTGCTGCAACATGGACGGCACTGGAGAAGATAATGCTAAGTGAAATAAGTCAAGCAGAGAAAGACAATTATCATATGATTTCTCTCATCTATGGAACATAAGAACTAGGAAGATCGGTAGGGGAAGAAAGGGATAAAGAAAGGGGGTAATCAGAAGGGGGAGTGAAGCATGGGAGACTATGGACTCTGAGAAACAAACTGAGGGCTTCAGAGGGGAGGGGGTGGGGGAATGGGATAGACTGGTGATGGGTAGTAAGGAGGGCACATACTGCATGGTGTACTGGGTGTTATACGCAACTAATGAATCATCAAACCTTGCATCAGAAACCAGGGATGTACTGAATGGAGACTAACATAATGTAATAAAAAAACCATTAAAAAACAAACAAACAAACAATGATGAAACGTAAAATAAACTTTGTACTATGACTGCATCACTGGTAACATCATGCAACACAGTAAATGAGTGAATAGATAAGAGAACTATAATGGATAATACCTATGTGGCATTAAAGCCACCTCCATTAGGTAAATAAAAGAAATGAATCCAATTTAAAGACAATTAAGCCAAAGGTAAAAATAAATGAATAGACTTCCTGCAATTCTTACTTTTTCTTCTGATTTTCATGAAATTTGTATTTGTGAAGGAACTTGCAAGGTATTTGCATAAAGAAGTAATATATCATCTGGTAGGAAAAGGAAAAAATGATATGGCAGGTATAGAGTTGTAGCAGCTGAAAAATCTGAAAACATTTTGACTATATTGCTTAGGTACAATTACAATTATGTTTAAAAATGAATACATTTTGGAATTTCATAACTTGAACAGTACATCCTTATTGAGGTGGTTGACTTGGTGGAGACCACTCAGGATGTTGTAGATGATGTGTGGAGACAAACAGAACGTGATCATTAGCCTAAGTCATGAATGTTACATCTCTTAGATATCATAGGTACTGGTAAAGAAATAAACTTTTAAAATTTGGGGGAAAATAGAGTGCCCACAGAGGTCCTGGCACATGTATGAAAGAAATCCATACCCAGAGACATCGTTTTGAAAAATTTCAGAACAGTATTATGGGACAAAGATCTCACAAACTTCCAAAAAAATAAGTTACATATAAAGAATGAAGGATCAGAATAGCATTAGATTCTCAAAAAGAACACTGGAAGCCAAGGAGGGGGAAAAAAAAGAAAAAACCTTTAAAAATCCAAGGGAAAACTATTTCCAAACTAGGATTCTATATTCAGTCAAATTTTCAATTACGCATGAGGGTGGGGGATAAAAAGATCTTTCCAGGTATGCAAGGAATCAAAACTTTGACCTCCCTTATACCTTTCTGAGGAAACTACAAGGATCTGTTCCCCTAAAATGTGGGGTCACCAATAAAGAGGAAGCCACAGGATTCTAGGGAATAGGAGATCCAAAACAAGAGAGAGGTAAAGGGAGTCCCAGGATGATTGTGGAGTAAGAGCCCAAATAATTCATCACCACAAGCCTAGAGAAGAAATTGTCCAAACCAGAGCAGATCAGGAAAGATTTCAAGATGAAGAATGTGAAGAAATAGCTAATGTGTCTGAATATCCTGGGAGGAGACTTAAACAACTGTGGGGAGTTAGAGTAGAAAACTAGGCCAAGAAACAAAAATCAGTGTTTACGGATTCTAGAGGGGAAAATAAAGTTGTACATGAAAGGAAAAGTAAAAATGTACTACAAGGCTCAGTAATGAATACCACTAACACAGTCATAACAACACAAACAGTGAATATTGTTCTAACAAAATTATGTCAGGAAAATGGCAGACTAGAAGGACATGTGTGTGTGAAAGCAGCCTGGGGTGGGTGGGATGCAATTTTGGGTTAAAAAGGAAAGCTGAGCCCTCACCCTACAGAGTGGGAAGCTAACAGATAACTCTTATAATCGAAAAATCAAGAAGAAGCTCATAGAGCATATTATTTAGAGATATGTAGGTAATCATCAAGTAAATCAGATAAAATAATTTTAAATGGCTGGCTCTAAGGATTAAATGGCTGGCTCTAAGGAATGGGAAATTTAAGGACTGCTGGGGGTGGGAAGAACTGCCCTTTTTTATTACCAGACTCATAACACATTTTGATTCTTTAAATACATACATGTATAACTAAAAAAAAAAAAAACCCACTGAAATAGAGAAAATGCCCACACACTCATATACAAAGTGTTCCATCTCTCTTTTCTCTCTTTTTTTTAAGTCTTAAAGGCAAGAGAGAACATGGCATGCATATAGAACTTAAAACACAGCAAGAAGGGGCGCCTAGGTGGCTCAGCTGGTTAAGCATCTGCCTTCGGCTCAGGGTCCTGGGATCAAGCCCTGTATCAGGGTCCCTGCAAATCGGGGAGTCTGCTTCTCCCTCTCCCTTTGCCCCTCCCCCCACTCATGCATGTGATCTCTCTCTGTCTCTCTCAAATAAATAAGATCTAAAAAAATAAAAAAAACAAAAAAAACCCACAGCAGAAACCCATGATGTGAAAGGGAGAATGGCAATAAACAATACTGGAGATATGAGCAAATGCTGCTTCTTAGGCACTGATAGATGTATATAACTGATGGTCTATATTGGCACAATCAGATAAATGTAAATATGAACAATGTATTATTATAATACTATTATAATTGTGTATAAAAAGGTCATTTGTTTAGAAATACACACAGAAATATCTAGCAGTGAAATGTCACAATTGCTACAATCTGCTACAATTTAACTGGTCTTCAAAAATTAGACAAAACAAATGCTTTAACGTGTTAATAATTGTTAAATCTAGGCATCAGCTACATGGGTATTTACCATATTGTTTCTATTTTTCAGTACATTTGAAATTTTTCATACTAAAAAGTCAAGAAAAATTTGCTTTGGAAAGACCTACACATGAAGTAATGAGTTGGATTTCCTTCCATAACTATCTTTAAATGGGGATAGGTTGAAGAGGAGAAAACCAGGAAGAGTCTATGGTTATCTTACCATATCCTGCCATAGAAGCGCCATTTTCAACATCCGAGTTCTTATTTTCCTCTGCTAGAGCTTTAACATATCTTTTGCTTAAGTCTAGTATTTGTTCACGTAACTTGACACTGCTTTGATGTCTTGGTTGTTGAAAAGTATAGTGCAGTAACATCAATCCCCAAATGAGTCCAAATACAAGCAACAGTAAACTCAATTTCTGGGACATGGTTTTTCTTGAGATTGTAAAAATCATTTCTGATGAAGCAAACACAGTCAGTTGAAGAGTGGTGACTAGATGTAAGCTGCCAAACCACCAAGACTTGTGAAAGAAAAAGAAATCTCCTCTAATACTGTATATTCTTCATCTTCAGCAAAGTTGCCTCCAACTCTCGATTCACTCTGTAAAATTGAGAAGAGAAAAGGTAATTAGTCTTAACCTATACCAGTAACAGAATAGACAATGACAAACTTAAGAAGAGATTCTATAAATTGTTGTGACTTGAAACTGTATCAACTTCTTTGACAACCTTCTCTCCACCATGAAGCAAGCTTGGAGGTCGTCTATTAGTTTCATTTATATTGCCCTTCAAAAATTTAAACTGGACATAAATGTCAATTAATTGAAATGCCACCATGGTCACAAAATTCTTTGAATGACTTCTTGTCATTAGTAACTAAAACTATGGACATATAAGATTTATAGGAGTCTATTCAAATATAGGTTTCTAAACTAAATGTCTAAAACCTATTCCTTCTCTTCCATTAAAAAAAAAAAAAAAAAAGGCAGATGCCAAAGTGAAAGTGAGAAAATGAGGAAAGGTGAAACAAACTAGAAAATCAAAATGCCTGACCAAAAAAAAAACAAATAAGTGTGACAATATTTGAAAATATCACTAGAAAATATTAATGGCAACAAGATCATCTTAAGCATCCAACCTAAGATGAAAAATAAGTTACAATCTCTTAAGTTTATACTTCTAAATTTATGCCAGACATAATGAGAAGTGCTAAAACAGTTTAGAAAATTTTCCTCTATTTCCAAATCTGCAGTTCTAAATTTTAAATGACACAGGAATGTACTTTAATAACTTAAGGGAAAACTGTATAAGGGAAAAAAGGTTATACTTCAATTTTTTTTTAAAGATTTTATTTTTATTTATTCGACAGAGATAGAGACAGCCAGCGAGAGAGGGAACACAAGCAGGGGGAGTGGGAGAGGAAGCGGGGGAGGAGCCTGATGTGGGGCTCGATCCCACAACGCCGGGATCACGCCCCGAGCCAAAGGCAGATGCTTAACCGCTGTGCCACCCAGGCGCCCCATACTTCAATTCTTTTAAAAAAGGATAAAGATGATGACAATCATGGAATCTAGAAAGACCTGGAGAGTAATAATGTATATGAATCACCAAAGTGTTCAGTGGAGAAAACTCTTCAATTATACCTAGTGGAGTAAAATTCTTTACATAGATATACATCTAGAGTCAAAAAGTGTATTTCACAGCTTAATGAAAATAATCCTTAAGAACTTTTTAACTTCCTGTAGTATGGGCAAATAAAACATACCGATTTTAATCTGCTTACTAGGGTATAATCACATAGCCCAACTAATAAAATCTAGTTTGAGGATAAGACTAGAAATGAATACAGTAAAGGTTAACTCTGCAGAGCGTTTAATCACCTAATCACCTTCGACAGATGTTTACTGAGCCAATGTATATGCTAGGCACTAGGGAAACTACGGTTCTGCCCTAAAAGTTTGCTTTCTAGCACAGGTGCTTTTAAATCTTTTTTCAAATAACAAAAGAATAAAGAGTATCTTTTATAATCGTGTGTAAAAAATCAAAATACAAAACTTTATAATCAAAACTTCTCCAGATGTGTGTGTGTTGAGATATGCGTAAGCAGGGGATCTTCTACCCTGGCAATTCACCTGTCCAATTCAGAAAATTCCCACTCTTTCTTCCTCCTACCTGGCCCCCCAGTCCCTGATACACTGCTAATAAATTCTGGGCCTCCAAGGTTTGAAGAACACCCATCTGCTCTTGTTGAAATGTACCCATCCTGCCAAACCTCACTACAAGCATGATTACCCCAATAACTGGGCATATTAATTAGTATAACAAAGTAATAACTGCATTAAAAATTGAGAATTAACTCCTTTTCAAATTTTCCTCTACTTCTGCTTATTTAGTTACCATACAAAGAATAAATCTCTTCAGATCTTATTGAAACTCTACTATTAATATCAATACTGGATTACTAAACTTTACTTAACAAAGTCAAATAAATGTAACCTAATATTTTTTCTAGAGTTTGCGTTTGAGTTCAGAAAGTGGAAGTTCTGGATGCCACCGAAAATTTTAAAAGAATTTCTTTACACATGTATGTTAAATATATTCTTCCTTTAGAGATCTTTCTTTACTGGCTCTTTTGCCTTTTCAAGTCTGACCTGCGTGCAACATGATCTGACCCAGCACCCAGGAGAAGCACCAACCGGTATGCACCCTGAAGCAGTCACAACAAGATTCTAAAGCTGGCATGACAACAAAACCAGAAAAGTGACATCACTGGAGAATTAAGAATATAGACTCTTAGGTATTTTGGCCAATAAAGGTTAAAATGATGGCCTGGAAAGTTTTAGGTCACTATACACAAAGTCAAAACCAGAGGCAAAGAGGGTACTTTAGTGAAATAACAGCCTCACTACAATCCCTTACTTCGTACCAGCTTCTGCTCTAAGCTCCTTATATGAATTAACTCATTAAATCTTCACAACTCCCACATTAATAATATTCTCACTTAACAGGTGAAAAAAACTGAGGCAAAGAGAAGTTAAAATTTGTCCAAGGTCTTAAAATGGATAGTGGTAGAAACAGGATTCAGAGCTCAGGCCCTGAACCCCTGCCCCTCTTTTACAGCAATGGCAATAAAATCAGAACAGCAGAAACTGCAGCCATGAACAACTACTGAGTTATGGTATGAAGGAAACACTTCACAACAGCTATTCCGTTCATTTTTTACAATGACCTCAAAAAGAAAGATGTTGTTATTATTCTCACGTTAAAGACGATCACATTAAAGCTGAGAGAGGTGGTTAACCTGCCTAAGATTCTTACCTAGGCCACAGACCTCACTTGCCTGAAATTTGGTAAGAGTACAAGCCCCAAGTTCAGAATCTATATCTCCATTCAGGATCTGTCCTTTCTTTTAAAAAAGGTCCTTAAACCCAGCCCTACTAGAGCTCATGGGTTTTACAGAACTCCACCAAAGTGACAAATCCCAAGACAGTAAGGCATTAAGCAGAGAATGGGAGATCCAGGGAGGGAGGTGGGGTTGAGAGTCAAACACGGGGAGTCTAATGTTTAAGAGGTAAAGTCCTTCCAATCAGGTACAAGCTGTACAAGTCTTTCCAACCAGGTACAAGTCCCTCCAACTAGGTACAAGCTTAACCATAAACTTTGCTTAAAGAGTGAGTGGTAGTACCAACACCAGACATGGAGAGAAAACACACTGATAGTGGACAGCGCAGAAACTTAGCTAAGGAGGATATGCCCCCAAAGTAATAAATCCCAAGGAACAAGAAAGCCTAGTTTAAACCTAGTGTTTCTCAGGGTGGGGGGCCCAAAGATAAATAAAGAGCCCCTTATTGCTCTATACTGACTGTATATGAGCTATTAAATTCAGATAACAGGCCTATATGAAAGGTCTTCATGGGGTGCCTGGGTGGCTGAGTTGGTTAAGTGTCTGCCTTCCACTCAGGTCATGATCCCAGGGTCCTGGGATCAAGCCCCACATTGGGTTCCCTGATCAGCTTTGAACCTGCTTCATCCTCTCCCTCTGCCACTCCCCCTGCTTGTATGCTCTCACTCTCTCACTCTCAAATAAATAAAATCTTTAAAAAAAAAAAAAATGAAAAGTCTTCGTAGCCTTGACTCTCCACAGAATGTGTCTGGCTCACCACTGCCCTCAACAAAATTAAAGCAGCCCATCTCAGAGAGAAGTCAGGAAGCTTTATAGGGACTGTTATAGTAAAATACTCATATCCTTTATAATTTGCTTGTGTTTGCTACCCATTTTTCTATAGTGGTCAGAAGTTAAACATTTTCTTAAGATTAATTTATTTATGTTGAGAGTGTACACATACACGCATACCATCAAGGGGGTAGGGGCAGAGGGAGAGGGAAAGAATCCTCAAGCAGACTCCCCACTGAGCATGGAGCCTGACGTGGGGCTCGATCTCAAAACCCTCAGATCATGACCTGGGCTGAAATAAAGAGTCAGATGTTTAACCAACTGAGCCACCCAGGTGCCCCAAGAAGTTAAACATTTAACATGAAAAGGGTGTCTTTGAGAATAGCAAAAAGGTGAGAAGTTGGGGGCCATTATCCCACTCTACACTAGGGAACTACAAAAGAACACCAAGGAATAAAGTGAGCTACTAAGGAGAAAAGACACCCTGGAGCCTTCTCCAAGTTAAAAAGATGGCCTGGAGCCAGCTAATACCTGCATAGGGCTGAGCAGTTCAAAAGCCCATAAGGGTTCTCTGAAGCAACCCAAGAAGGCCTGAAAACTTTTCTAAGGGTTCATTTCCACAAGTAATTCCAAGCAAGCCCAGCAGAGGTGACTAAGGTTCCCAAAAGGATACATTTATGCCTTCGGTCTCTTCTCAGAATGCTTCACATTAAAAACACCTGGAGAGTTTTCTAAAAATCCCCATGCCAGGTCACACCCCATACCAATTAAATTAGAATGTCTAGGGGGAGGGAGACAGGCATCCGTTTTGTTTTGTTTTGTTTTGTTTTGTTTTGTTTTGTTTTGTTTTGTTTTGTTTTGTCTTTAGGAGCCCTAGGTTAGGGCCACCTGGATGGCCCAGTCTGTTAAGCCTCTGCCTTCAGCTCAGGTCATGATCCCAGGGTCCTGGGATCACCCTGCTTCACCCTCTCCCTCTGCTCGTCTCTCATGGTCTCTCATGTTCTCTTTCTCTCTCTCTCTCTCTCTCTCTCTCTCAAATAAATAAATAAAAACCTTAAAAAAAAAAAAAGAGCCCTAGGTTATTCCAATGTGCAGCAAAGAATGGGAACCACTCTCCAGATCTCAAATTTCTTCATAAAGTCACAATGAGAGCTACAGGTAGGACCACTAAATTCAACATTACAAGTCAGTGCATCAGATGTGACAGAGGCTTCTTACTTGGACATACCTATAATGACTCTGAAGGGGAAGGTGGAAGAGGGAGGAAAAAACAGGTATCTTTGCTATAACCCAAGTCATTCCTGCCAGGGTAAGCTAAGCCCTATACTTACAAGACAGAGGTGAAGGCAGAGTGACGAGAAAGCAATTTCTACCGGTACCACTTCAGTCCCTGTGTCAATATGAATACACTGTTCTGTTCCCTGAACGATACTCTCGTGATGCCATATAGAAAGAAAAAAGCAGACAAGATGTTAATTGTTTAGCAACTAAAGGCAATTTATTTTAGCACTTTTAAAGAGAAATTATTCTTAGACTCAATCTTTAGGAAAGAAACAAAAAGGGAGGGTTTAATATCTCCTTTCTGTGCAATGTTCAAAGCTGCAAGTGACAGAGGAACCTGCACTGTGAACCTCCCCACTTTTTCTTTAGGTTTCAAGTACTGGTTCAGCACCAGAAAGGCCACCTAGGTCATGAGGGAAAAATAACAACTATACCTAAAAGGTCTACATTGGCACTAAGGGTTTATGGCTACAATCGAGCACAGTATTTATTAGAATCCCTTCTCCACCAAAATAGTATGTGATCCAAAAACTTTTTCATCCCAACTTCTAGGCCACCATATTAATTGTCTACTAATGACTAAAAAGTCAAACTTCAAATTTGGCCCAAGTAGTTTTTAAAAGCAAAAACAAGGGGCACCTGGGTGGCTCAGTCAGTTAAGTATCTGCCTTTGGCTCAGGTCATGATCCCAGGGTCCTGGGATTGAGCCCCACATCAGGCTCCCTGCTCAGAAGGGAGTATGCTTCTCCCTCTCCCAATGCCCCCCCCCCAGCTTGTGCTCTCTCTCTCTCACCCGCTCTCTCTCAAATAAATAAATCAAATCTCTTAAAAATAAATAAATAAATGCAAAAACAAAATCATCATCACCTTCATCATCATTATTTTAACCTAAGATAGACTCACAAATATTTTTAGGATTCCCAGGGGAAAGCTATTGGGCAACTGCAGAAATTACAAAAGGAATTAGAGTGCATATGGCCCAAAAGCAGAAGAATGAAGGAGAGGAGACACATCTAAAATGAAGTTATCTGTACAGCACTAGATCTGAAGAGGCAAAGGAGTGTGGCCCAAGTATCATCATCTCCAATTGGATTCCTACAGCTGTTTCTCAAGTGGTTTCCCAGATTCCTTTCCAACCTCACTTCAAGCCACTGTCCTCAGAGCAGCCAAAATGTTCTTTTAAAAACAAGTCACAATTTGAATAGTCACAATTCCAATGGTTCTCAAAGGAGATATGTAAATGAACAATAAGCACATGAAAAGATGCTCAAATTACTAATCACTAGGGAAATGCAAATTAAAACCACAATGAGATACCACTTCATACCCATTATTAGGATGATAGGAAGGGCATCAGAGTATGTCACCCCAAAGTATGCCACTGTGGTATAAGGATTATTTGGAAGTGAAGATGACTAAGAAACAGCAGATGCTGGAAGTGTTCCCTGCCTTGCTTTCCCCCCTTCTACCTAAAAGCAAGACAAGAATTTCCCATCAGAAAGGTAACAATATCCTCATCATGGGAGACAGGGAATTGACACTGAGACAAATCTGTACAAATACATCCTAAACAACCCTTACCTTCCATTAATTTCCCCCATAGAATACCTGCGCACAAGTTACTGCCTCTAGAAGCTAAAATTCCTTTTCCTTTGTCTTATCAGATCTTCACAATTTATGGCTCTTTGTCTAAATGATATATAAGCTCTCAGGCCTACCTGCTTCTTTGGTTTTCATTTCATTTCTGTAATGCTCCTCAATTGCATATGAAATCAACCTTTTCCTCCTATTTATTTGGCTTCTGTCAGTTTAATTTGCAGTGCCCCAGATACTGAACCTAAGAAGATAAAGAAAAAAGATTTTTCTTCCCCTATAACACTTATCAAAACAAAACAAAACAAAAAAACAAGTGTTGGTAGATGTGGAGACGCTGAAACTCTTGTGCACTGCTGATATGAATGAGAAATGGCGCAGCCACTGTGGAAAACAGTACATCAGTTCCTCAAAAAATTAAACACAAAATTACAGTATGATCCAATAATTCCACTTCTGGATATAATCACTAAAGAATTGAAAGCACGGACCCAGAGATACTTGTGCACCTATGTTCACTGCAGCATTATTCAACAATAGTCAAAGGGTGGAAATAACCCGTGTCCAAAAAATGAACAGATAAACAAAATGTAGTATATACATACAATGGAATATTATTAAATGGGAATAAAATTCTGATACAAGCTACAACATGGATGAACCTTAAAGATACCATACTAAGGGGTGCCTGGCTGGCTCAGTCAGTGGAGCACTAGACTCTTAATCTCAGGGTCATGAGTTCAAGCCCTATGTTGGGCATGGAGCCTACCTTAAAAATGTATATATATCACACTAAGTTAATCAACCAGACACAGAAAGACAAATATTGTATGATTCCACTTAATATAGGTACTTACGATAGTCAGATACATCGAGACAGAAAGTACAATGGTAGTTACCAGGACTGGGGCTGAGGATAGAAGAATGGAGAGTTACGGTTTAAAGTTTAGGGTACAGCGTTATTCTAGGATGATGAAAAAGTTCTGGAGATGTATAATGGTGATGGTTGCACAACAATGTGAACGTACTTAATGTCACTGAATGTACGCTTGAATATGGTTCAAATGGTACATTTTATGTTATGCATTTTTTACCACACACACACAAAGTCGTATCACATCACTCCCCTGCTTAAAAACCCAACAGTTTCCCACTGCACTTAAAATTAAAACTCTTTACCTCAGGCCACAGGGCCCTGCAAAACCTGACTTCTGCCCTTAACTCTTGTCCTAATCTCACACCACTTCCACTTGCTCACTGTGCTACAGACACACCTGGCAAGACAAATCAAATTCTTTCTGACCTCAGGGTCTATGTACAACTGCTATTTGTCTCCCCGGAATGCTTTCCCCGCAGCTTGTTCCTTTTCATTTTTTAGTATTATTTATCTCAAATGTCTCCTCTTCAAAAAGGCACACTCCCACTCCAGCCTCACCTCCAGCCTCAAGGTACTCCATATGAACTTTCATACTCTATCTTTAAAACCTTGAGCAAGTTACTTTATCTCCCTAGACCCTGATGTCCTCATTTATATAATGGGGACAACAGCAGCTACCTAATACCGGTAAAGATAAATGACACCTCATACTACTCAATATACACTAACTTTTATTATTAGAGTCAGGCACTAATGCAGCAATGCCAGAATTCCTAATAATCTGAGTGATCTGAGTTAATACAGGGGAGGTTTTACCAGACCCAAATAAAACTCCTCTGATTAGCTCCCATGGTCCTCCGTAATCCAGTCCCCAAAGGCAAATTTATATCCCATTAGTCACAAAAATACCTCCCCCAATCAGGCCGGTCTTCTCACTGTCTCATGCAATAGTAATAATAACACCTTACATTTATATGTATTTTTATTTATGAAGCATGTTTCCTTACAACCTCTCATTCAGTTAGTTAACAGCTATCAGAGAGGCTGCAGGCTTGAGGTTTCCACTCAGAACCTGTGGACAGCATGAAATATTTCATTGGTACTAGTCACTGAAGAATTACCCAGTCCTAAAAAATGATCCAATGGTTTACTGTTGATGAGAAGACTTCATCTTCCAAATAGCCTAAAATGAGACTACAATATCTCTTTAAATGCCACCTTAACCAAGATTTCAAAACTTCATCACCTTACCCAAGTCCATGCTGATTTTCTCTCACAGCACATTATATCAGCTGATTCCACACATCACATCTTCTCATCAAGTCATGAGCCTAGTCCCCACAATCCATGTTCCTAAGGCCAAGAGTAACCTGCCCTACACAGCTGCCACAACTCCCACAGAGCCCAGTGAACAATAGACATACTTACAGCTTACTTTAAGCACATCCCTGGGTCTAACCCCACCTTCTCCCAAGCAGCAATGACTTGCCTGCAATGTTTTTTTTTGGGGGGGGGGTGGTAAAAGGGCAGAAGAGATAGAAGTTTCAAGATAAAATTAAAGTATCTTCCATTATCCATTTTGGGGCTAGGTGAACCTGAGCAGAAATCTAATACAATCCCCTGACATTTCAGATGAAATAAAATGCAGGGTATCTTGCCTAAAATGAGACATTTAATGGCAGAAACTATATTGATCTAGAAGACAGATCCTGACTCACTATTTAGGTTTTTCTCTATGCCATCCTACTTTCTTTACCTCCACTAAAAAGGCTAGGTTTGTGAATACTGAACAAACTGTAACATTAAATGAAGCTTATTCTCTTTTGCTTTAAAAAAACATAACCAGAAGGCGCCTGGGTAGCTCAGTTAAGCATCTACCTGCAGCTCAGGTAGTGATCCCAGGGTCCTGGGATCTAGCCCCCACCTCCCTGTTCAGCAGGAGTCTGCTTCCCCCTCCCTCTCTCACTCTGCTCCTCCCCCCAGTCTGTGCGCACAAGCACACATGCACGCATGCTCTCTCTCAATCTCTATCTCACTCTCAAATAAATGAATGAAATTTTTAAAAAAGAAGAATATAACCAGAAAACAATAATGGCAGTTTAGAAAATATATGCTCGGACTATTCATTAAATTATCAAGTAGGCACATTAAAGTTTCAAATACACTTTATTCCCATAAATCAA
Organism: Ursus americanus; assembly: GCF_024610735.1. Lineage (NCBI taxonomy): Eukaryota > Metazoa > Chordata > Mammalia > Carnivora > Ursidae > Ursus > Ursus americanus. The sequence continues at coordinate 50,618,275 of NC_142129.1, forward strand.
ACTATTACAAAGTTGCTACAAGAAGGATTTAAGAAATCTTTGAGCTCAGCTTTTTTTTTTAACATAAGCAAAAAAACAACAGAAAAAATATGAAGTAAAAAGCACAAATAAATACAAGATCTTCTGGATGGAGACACCTTCACATGACCAGAAGACATTGATAAGAAAAAACATATTTCCAGAAAAAATAATTTGGGGGTGGGGGAGGGCTGCACAAAGGCCTAAGCTCAACAATCTTTACTATATGAAGTTTCATTTAAAGCATGAAAGAACTTGGTTTATTCATTCATTTGCTAACTTACTCACAATATTTACCGCAGTACCTACTATGTGCCAGAAGGTGAAAAGGTGAAACAAGACAGGATTCTTCTTGTGCAGATTAGGTTTTAGTTGGAGATAATAAACAAGCAAACACAGAAACAAGTTAATTTCAGCTTGTCATAAACTGCTATGGAGAAAATAAACAGGGTGACGTGAGGATATCTGAGGAGTCTACATGAAGTATCAGGTCAAGGAAGGCCCTCTAGGGAGGTCTGATCTGAAAAAGAAAAGGAAGTCAAGTCTGGTTCCAATTTCCTTCCAACTAAACCTTTAGAATTCTTTTCTGACCAGAATCTTGGGAGCAGGCAGTAAATTCCTTATTCCTAGTCTCCTCAGTACAAACAAATGAGAATGGGAGGGATCCCAATCCCCAGCATGGAATGGCCTAGTTTGGAGAAATCATCCAAAGTGAACAGAAGGAAACCCACAAGCAAAGAAAGTTTTGTGTTCCCTTTTCTTAGAAGAATGGCAGTTTCACTGTTCAGTAATATACAGGAATAGTAATAATCTGATATAGTGATTTTGCACAGAAAAATATATAAATATATTCCTATTAGCATTTTCTAATATGAAGGGGGCAGTGTGGTAAGATGGGGTATGGAATAAAATCTAGGCAGCAATCTGCCAGCATGTTAACTTAAAATCGTTATAAAGCAATTTTTTTTTAAGTAGGCTCCACACCCAGAGTGAACCCCAGCACGGGGCTTGAACTCACAATCCTGGGATCAAGACCTGAGCTGATATCAAGAGTCAGACACTTAACGGACTGAGCCACCCAGCTGCCTGGTTACTAAAAACATTTTAAATAGAAATTTTCAAACTCTTAAAGATTCCTTGTCAAAGGACACAAAGAAAAAGAAAAAAAGGGGGGAAGATTTTTCTTAGTTTTCACATTTATTAAAGGCCTTAACGTCTCCATTTCAATAATCTCCAAAGATCTGTTCCAAGTTCATCTATGCCACTTACCAAATAGCAAACATGCAAACAAACAACTAGACATTTAAACAATTTTTCAGTTGTTTCTCCCCAGCCAGGGACCTAAAGACAAATATATTAGTTCAGCATTATTACTACAGTCAAGACAGAGGATCACCCTTATTTTAAAGAAAAGGAAAGTGAAGCGCAAAGAGGATTAATGACACCCATGGGCAAACAAATGGGGGGAAATTAGGTATACAAACTCTCAGCACAGGATCTTCGTGTTTTTCAAAAGCAGGGAACAAAAATCAACCTAACAGTTTGCAAATGGCACTTTTTAAAAAAACAAGATAAAATAGAAACTATCAAAGTAGACAGACTGTACACACTACAGATTTTGTTTTCTGTCCGTTTTCTTTCAGTTAAAAACCTAATATTTTTTTTCTTACACAGACACACGCATGCACACACACACTTGTGTATCTATAGAGTCTTGACATAAAAAGATCTCTTGCTATGGGTTCCAGTCAAAAATTTTAAAAACACTTGATTTCACACTGCCTGTCTTGAAATACTTGCTTGTATTTTTTATGGAAACAGTCCAATAGCAACATTAAAAACATTAATAGATGATAATCCTCCCTAAAAAAAAAAAAAAAAAAACTCCGCTTCAAATCCCATTTTTGCATTTATTCAGCGCTCTTTTTGTGCTTCTTTATGACTATAGGTAAATTCACTATAACAGCAATAGCAGCAACTAGCAAGGAGAGAAGCTGTCGCTCAGCCAAAGGTGCTACAAGAATCAGGGCCTATTAGTCTCCCAAGGAATTTGCAGTTAGAGAAGCAGATATGCTTTACAAAAAGACACAGTATGTTCACCAGAGCGCAGAAGTTCAGTCAGTTCTCTCTAAAAAAGACTCAGAAATGAGTCCTCCACAGACTTGACCTCGGAATGTAATTTCAGGGGGAAAGGCCCATTCTTAAAATACTTTTTCTACACAATATTGCCCAAGGCTAATATCTAAGAAAAAAATTAACAGAAAACACAGCCATCCACTCCTAATGAGGTCTAAAATTTTAAATGTGAACTGCTTTGAGAGAAGCTACACGAATATTCCAGCCAAGATACAGAAATACGTCTCAAGATATCAGATCATTTTTAGATGGCATATTTGGGAGAAAAGAGAGAAGATAATAGCTCTGAAGAGTACAAAGATAAAAGAAAATGGGTAAAGTAATTCAGGGTTAAGAATAGAAAATGTTAGGACAAAAGGGAAACTACTCAATCACTACGCCACAGTAAAAGTTTAATCTAAAATATATTAGGTTGGGACACCTGGGTGGCTCAGTCAGGTAAGCATCTGCCTTCCGCTCAGGTCATGATCCCACGGTCCTGGGATCAAGCCCCCAAGTGGGCTCTCTATTCAGCAGGGAACCTGCTTCTCCCTCTCCCTCTGTCTGTCGCTCCCCCTGCTCGTGCTTCCTCGCGCTCTCTTTCTCTGGCAAATAAATAAATAAATAATCTTTAAAAAAATAAATAAAATAAAATATATTAGGCTGTACCAGCTATTTCAATCACCTGTCCACGACCTCAGCCAATTATGTTTTGAGCCGCATGAGCCCACCTCCGCTTCTACAGCTAACTAGACTAGCACTAGGCACCTTTGCCTGAGGCCTTGGGGAAAAAAGAGCCCCTAAGAACACCAGGATGTTGGGAATAGGAGCAAAAAGGGAAAGAATTCACAAAAAGAAACAATGAAGTTTGGATTAGGGGACTGACAAACTAGATTTACAAAGAAACAGGCACAATAGGTAAGCAGAGGCTTTAAATAAAATAAAAGAGATCCACAGTAGAGAGAAAGTGAACTAAGCATCTCAAAAATGTAGAAAAAAACATGTGCAGTTCATGAAAGAGGAATGAACTGGTCAGTAGAAATTCTTATTTGTGGCAGCTTTCTGTTCCTGTATGTGCCTCCCCTTCCTCGAGGTGGAGAATAAAAAACCCCTAAGACACAAATAAATGACTAAAAGGGCTTTAGAAAGAACATCTAAAAACCTGTATCATTGAAAGTCTGAACTAGAAGTGTCCTTGAAACCAGACCAATTCACTATGTTAGGCATGAGGAAAATGAGGACCACAAAGGAGCACAAGGGATAGTGACGGAGCTAGGACAACAACCAAGGTCTTCTTTTTCCATAGTCCATTACTCTCTGTCCTGTACTGCACTAACACCAACATAGGAACTTTTTTTTTCAAAATATTTTTGTCACATATTTTTAAGAGAATCAGAAATCTTTATATGCATTGATCAGCTACCACAGTTTAAATAAGTTTTCCCCTTATTTACTTCCTTGCTCTCTATTATCCTTATGAAACACATTCATCAGATTTCTCCTTTTCTTCCTAAATTTTTTTAAATGCATCAGTCACTGAAGACATGACATAGAAAATTCATCAGGCCCTACTGGCTTTTCTTCCACTATAACTGTACATTCAAAAACAACGTTACTCGGGACATGTTATTTCACATATTACACAATAGTGTTTGAACCTAAAGTAGCACAGAACAGACATTTTCAGTGAAAAAAAAAATCGACAAAGGTCTATAAAGATTTCCTTAAAGAAAAACTCATCACCAATGTCAGTAAATATCAGAACAGTGCAAGAACCAAAACTATAGAGGAACTAATGTGAAATGTTTCAAATCACTCCTTATAAATTTTGTTGCATTCATTCAACTTGTTCTGGGTACAAAACTACCACTGGCAAACAAAAATCCCAAAGGGGTAAAATTATTAACCAGTGAGAAAGTGTAGAGAGCGGTGAAAAAAAGTTGACATGAGGTAAAGATGGCGAAGCCCCAGGTCAGAACTGCACAACACCTAGATGCTTACTCTGCCAAAACAAACACTTAAGCTCCTCTAAAGATTCTCCCAAAGGACACAGCTGGGGGGGAGGGGGCGGTGAATAAGTCCTTGTATCTCCAGAGCTGATCCACAGAAAAGCAGAGTCATCAATTTCCTAAGAACATTCTCAGCCATCTTAAAACAGTGGAAATTAAGAAGACAGCATACTTTAAAGGAATTCCTTCCTTACGTTTAAGGTGAACAAGTTATTAAATGAAGAACACACAACCTAGGGTGCTAATCATTAAACAAAGAAAAGCACAAAACTCAAATCAGAGGCCACTTCAGTATAACTAATAAAAGTATCATATTCAAAGGATTTTTGTCATCAAAGGAATTAATGGCGTTGCAAGCACATTATTTTTTATTCCAACAACTTAAAGGTGTGTACTGTTATCTCCATTTGATTGATGAGAAAACTCAGGCTTAGAACCTTTAATTAACCAAGGTCACAAAGCCAGGCAGTGACTCGATCAGGATGGGGGAACCCAAACTGCCTGAGCCACTCTTAGTACCGTTTTCGAGAGTGTAAGTCATAGTCGACACAGCAGTTTAAGTTCATCCTTACCAGTCGCCCAGGAGCTGAGTTTGAAGAGGGGGTAAAAAAGGGGATTTGACTTTCTGCCTCAAAGTAGAACAGAGCTGAGCTGTCAAAAGCAGAAAAAGAAGTGAGTGCGGCTGCCGCGCGGGCGCTCCTCCATCCCTGCACCAGGTCAGTAGCTCCCCCGCGCCAGTGGCCACGGGACCGAGCCCGCCCCGCTCGGGTCAAGCAGCCCGAGCTTGGCTCGGTTCTCCGCCCGGGGCCCACGGGGTCACGGCTGTCAGACCAGGAGGGGCAGGGACAAAGAGCCTCCTCGGCCGCGGGCTACCGGCCGATCCCGAGCCGGTTCTCTGCGGACACCTGGGGGCAGCGGCCCGGGTGGGGCGGAGGGCACGAGCGGGACACGGCGGAGGAAGGGCGGCCGCCGGGCCTGAGGGGAATACCGGAGAGGCGCGGGGCGGGCGGGCGGAGTCGCCTCCACCCCCCCCGCTTCCTACTCGCCCCCTCCCCATTACCTTGCCTGTGGGCTTCTTGTCACTGCCGCCGCCGCCAACGGGCTCCCGAGCTGGGGCGGCGCAGCGAAAGTCGATTAGCAGGCGTCAGTTGCGTCCTGCGCTCGCGAAGCAGCCTCCAGGTCGGGACGGAGAAAGGCCAAGATTGAGAATCACGGACGAGGTGGTTTCCAGCTCGTGGAGATTCTACTCTTCTCGTCCCTCACAGTCCGCTTCCGCTCCGCCTCCCGGCCAGTCCTGGCCCTTCCCCCACTTCGGAGACCAGCCGATCGCGGCGCTCGGCATTATGGGGGATGTAGTCCAGGAATGCGGAAGAGGCGGCACGTGCTTTTAGCCCGGCTGATCCTACTCCTGGGGCAGGACGCCGCCGTTGCGTAGCAACCAGAGGAAGCTGCCGGCTTCTCCTGGATTGGAAAATGAGTTTACGGCAGGCCGACACTCTGTCTTAACTCCTTGCAGTAAGTGAAAGGAGAGTATGAGCGTCTTACTCCTGACCCTCCAGCCGGCGAACAATTCCAACCCTGTGAGCTGGAGGCAAAGGGACTTAATAGTGATTAAAAGTGTGCTGCAGACAAGTATGTACGTTATTGCCCCTGAATGCCCTTAGCGGAGTAAAGCAAGAAAAATAAAAGGACTAACGATTATATAAGGAGGAACAAATTGTTATTTTTCACAGATGATGTCATTATTATGTATGTGGCAAATCCAAAAGAATCTACAGATAAATTGTTACAATTAATAAAAGTTAAACGGGTTAATTTAAAAGTTGCATTTTTTAAAAAAATCAATATATATTTCTATATTCCAGGGGAAAAGAGACTATTTTAAGATACCACTTACAATAGCTTCAAATTAAATATCAAGTACCTAGGAATAAATCAATCAAAGAAAGGCAAGACCTACATGAAGAAAACATTTTTTAAAAAACATTGAAGAGGGGGCGCCTGGGTGGCACAGCGGTTAAGCGTCTGCCTTCGGCTCAGGGCGTGATCCCGGCGTTATGGGATCGAGCCCCACATCAGGCTCCTCCGCTATGAGCCTGCTTCTTCCTCTCCCACTCCCCCTGCTTGTGTTCCCTCTCTCGCTGGCTGTCTCTATCTCTGTCGAATAAATAAATAAAAAATCTTTAAAAAAAAAATTGAAGAGGGGTGACTGGATGGCTCTGGCAGTTGAGCATCCAACTCTTGATTTCAGCTCTGGTGGTGCTCTCTGGGTGGTGGGATTGCGCCCCAATGGGCATGGAGTCTACTTGAGATTCTCTCCTTCACCCTCTCCCCCGCCCCCAAAAGTCATTGAAGAAGTGCCTGTCTGGTTCAGTTGCTAGAGCATGCAGCTCTTGATCTCAGGGTCATGAGTTCAAGCCCCATGTTCGTCATGGAGCTTACTTAAAAAAGAAATTTAAAAACAAACATTGAAGAAGACTTAAACGAGAGATAATATGTTCGGGGCACCTGGGTGGCTCAGTTGGTTGAGTGTCACCTTCAGCTCAGGTCATGATCCCAGAGTCCTGGGATTGAGACCGGCATCGGGCTCCACACTCAGGGAGGAGCTTGCTTCTTCCTCTCCCCATCTCCTGCTCCCTCTACTTGTGCGCTCTCTCTCTCTCTGTCAAATAAATAAATAAAATCTTTTTTAAAAATTAAAAAAAGAGATAATATGTTTATAGAAGTTTCAATACTGAATGAAGTCTCCCCAAATTTATCTGTAGATACAATGCAATTCCAGATTAAATTTCAATAGATGTGTCTCTGTGTGTGTGTGAAACTTAAGCCAATTAGACGTTTTATGGAAGAGCAAAGGCAAGCATTCATGAGGAAGAGAAGAAAGTGAAAGGAAGAGGAGGTAGAGGAAGACTTGTGCTACCAGACAGTAAGTTTTATTACAAAGCCATAGTGATTAAGGCAACATGGTATTGGATCAAGAATAGACAAATATACCAATGGAACAGAATAAAGAACCCAGGAAGTCTCACCCATACATGGGAATTTATATTGTCATGGTGATGATGCGTAGCAATATCTAAAAAATAGTTTTTGATAATTGGCGCTAAGATGAATAGATTCCCATTTGGAAGAAAAAAAATGAAATTGGGCCTTTCACATCACACACAAAAATCAATTCCAGGTGGATAATAGACATAAATTTGAATGGCAAAACAATAAAGCTTTTAGAAGGTAAAACAGAAGCATATATCCATGACCTGGAGAGTAGAGGACAGGCTTTGAAGTGCCTGGCCGGCTCAGTTGGTAGAGCAGGAGACTCTTGATCTTGGGATTGTGAGTTTGAGCCCCATGTTGGGGGTAAAATTTACTTAAAAAAAAGTAAGGGACAAACTTTTTAAACTAATCCAAAAAATACTGACTATAATAGAAAAACTGATCAATTTGACTACATTAATATTTAAGATTCAGTTTCATCAAATGACACCATTAAGGAGTTAAAAAGCAAGCCTCAGAGTCTAATAAACTTACAGCATTATACTATACATCTTAAACTTATACAGAGCTGAATGTCAATCATAGCTCAATAAACCTGAAAAAAATGTATAACACGTATAACGAAGAAAAATCTTGTGTCCAGAATATATAAAGAACTTCAATCATAAGAAAAAGATTTGAACAGGCACATCACTAAGTAAATCCAAATAATCAATAAACATGTGAAAAATGTCAACTTTTTTTTATGAAAACAGGGAAATTGAAACCACATTAAGAGACTACTACACCACCCACCAGAATGGCTAAAATGAAAAAGAATGAATATGACAACTGTTGACTGGGAGTGGAGCAATGGGAATTTTCACTTCACTATAGGGAGAGTAAATTAACAGACCAGTTTGGAAAAATCATCTGGCCCCATCTACTAAAGTTGAACACAGGCCCATATGTGAGCCAGCATGTCACTTCCAGGTATATACTCTAAGAAAGTCATGCTCATGGGCACCGGGATGCATGTCAGAGAATGTTAATAGCAGTACTATTATTATAGCTAAAAATGATAAATGATCCAATGTCCTCTATCAATAACATAATGGATAAATATATTATGGCATAGTTGTACTAATGTAATATAATACAACAGAAAAATTAGCAAACTATATGCAATGATATATATGAATCTTAAAAATATAATGTTAAGGGATGCCTGGCTAGCTCAGTTGGCAGAACATGTGACTCTTGATCTCGGTGTTGTGAGTTCAAGCTCCAAGTTGGGTGTAGAGATTACTTAAAAGTAAATCTATGAAAAATAAATATATATATATACATAATGTCAAAAAAAAGAAACCACTCACAAAAGAATATACACTGTATTATTCCATTTTTATAAAGTTCAAAAATATGAATAAAGAATGAATACTTAAGGGGAGCCTGGGTGGCTCAGTAGTTGAATATCTGACTCTTGGTTTTAGCTGGTCTCATGATCTCATGTTCCTGTTGGGCTATACACTCAGCAGGGGTTCTGCTTGTCTCCCTCTCTCCCTCCCCCCACTTGTGTGTTCTCTCTCTCTCAAATGAATAAATAAATCTCAAAAAAAATGCATACTAGGTGTTAAAACTGTAAAGAAGAGCAAGGAAATAGGTTAATGGCTACCTCTAACAAGAAACTTTACGGAGAAGGTTTGAGACTGGGAAGAAGCAATGGGTTGGAATTCTACAAATCTTCTGTTTCTTTTCTTTATTATAATTATTTTTTATTTTAGAGATGGAGGGTGGTGGGGCACAGGGAGAGGGAGAGAGAGAATCTTAAGCAGGATCCACACCCAGGGCAGAGCCTGACATAGGGCTCAATTTCACAACCCTGAGATCATGACCTGAGCCGAAATCAAGAGTTGGACACAAACAATTGAGCCACTCGGGCACCCTCAAATCTTCTGTTTCTTGATATGGGTAGTGGTTACACTGTTGTGGGCTTTATAATAATTAGTTAGACTATATATTTATTTTTATTATGTATACATTTTTCCACATATGTATTATGTTTCCCAATTTAAAAATAAAAGAGCATAAGTCTGGAGTCAGATTGCATTCTTTCAATTCTAAGCCCTACAGCTGTCTGATCTTGGGCAAGCTCCATAACCTTTCTAAGCTTTGGTTTCCCCACCTGCAAAATGGCAGTAGTAAAGGTACGACACAAATATGTTATGAGAATTAAAATGAGAAAATGAGTTAATGTGTCTAACGCAGATTGCGTAGTGCTTAGCACATGGCAAGCCTTCAGGAAATGTTGTTTGCTATCATTGTGATCACGTTAAAGTATTAAAGACCTGAGGCACCCTGATCTGCCTTTCTTCTTTGGGGTTTGGGAAGGTGAGAAGAGCCTGCTAACCGTAGGAAAAGCTCCTAATCAAAAGTATAAGAAAGAAGACATACAGATGGCCAACAGACACATGAAAAGATGCTCAGCATCACCCACCATCAGTGAAATGCAAATCAAAATCACAATGAGGGGGCGCCTGGGTGGCACAGCGGTTAAGCGTCTGCCTTCGGCTCAGGGCGTGATCCCAGCGTTCTGGGTTCGAGCCCCACATCAGGCTCCTCTGCTATGAGCCTGCTTCTTCCTCTCCTACTCCCCCTGCTTGTGTTCCCTCTCTCGCTGGCTGTCTCTGTCTCTGTTAAATAAATAAAATAAAAAATCTTTAAAAAAAAAATCACAATGAGATATCACCTTATACCTGTCAGATGGCTAAAATCAACAACTCAGTAAACAAGAGGTATTGGTGAGGACGTGGAAGAAGAGGAACCCTCTTGCACTGTTGGTGGGAAAGCAAACTGGTACAGCCACTCTAGGAAACAGTATGGAGGGTCCTCAAAAAATTAAAAAATAGAACTATCCCATGATCCAGTATTCATACTTTTGGATATTTACCAAAGAATAAAAAATAAAAATAAAAAACCACACTAATTTGAAAGTATATATGCACCACCCATGTTTATTGCAGCACTATTTAAAATAGACAAATTATGGAAGCAGCCCAAGTGTTCACCGATGGATGAATGGATAAAGAAAATATGGTACACACACACACACACACACACACACACACACACACACACCCTGGAATATTATTCAGCCATAAAAAAAGAATGAAATCTTGCCATTTGCAACAACATGGATGGACGTAGAGAATATAGTGCTAAGCAAAACAAGCCAGTCAGAGAAGGACAAATACCATACATTTTCATTCATACGTGAAATTTAAAGAAACAAAACAAATGAACAAAGGGAAAAAAAGAGAGACAAACCAAGAAACAGACTCCTAATTATAGAGAACAAACTGATGGTTACCAGAGGAGAGGTGGGTAGGCGGATGGGTGAAATAGGTGATGGGGATTAAAGAGCACACTTATCATGATGAGCACTGAGTAATGTATAGAATTGTTGAATCACTTATTGCACACCTGAAACTAATATAATACTGTATGTTAACTATACTGGAATTAAAACTTAATAAAACAAACAAACAAACAAAAAGTGTAAGAAAGAGTTTTGGCCAAAATAGTTATGTCCCCTCTGCCCCTTATGCTCAGAACTCATCATACCTCACCCAGTTGAAATGCAGCCTACCTTATAGAAAAGAAGATCTTATTCATTTAAACTCCCAGATATAAATTGCAAAAAAAGGCAAAGATGAACAACCAATTATCAGGATCATAATGACCACTATATTTCCCAGCCATCTCACGTTCATGCTCACATACACTCAGTGGGTTAGATTTTAACCAAACAAAAGATGCGAACATTTATCTTTTTTTGCTAACTTGCCTAACCACAAAATTACCTACATTTTGTTCATTATTTTAAAATTCAGAATGATTACCCATGTAAGGTAAAGGAGTTGATGAATGTTACTGCATTCAAAACTCATTATTATACATTTTTCCCACATTCTAGACTTAGAAATTAAATCCTCCAAATATTCTAAATTATATAAAAAGGATTCAACTTTCAAAAACTGTGTTTGATAAACCCCAAAGATTAAGCTACTTTCCTTGGCTATGTCTTAGTTTACCCATTCGTTAAAAAAAGTATAGGTATCAGGTGGGTGGATGGGTGAAATAGGTGATGAGGATTAAAGAGGGCACTTATTGTGATGAGCACAGGGTGTTGTATGGAAGTGTTGAATATTACACTGTATGTTAACTAAGTGGACTTAAAATTAAAACTTAAAAGAAAAAATTTTTTTTAATTTTTAATGTATAGGTATCTGTACTTTTTCTCAAGTAGATTATGAGATTTAGTCAATCAAGATGTATGACACTGAATTTAGAAAAAAGATGTTACATAGTGCAGAGTTGTATTAATATTTTGGTCTAAGCATTATCCAACTTCATTGTATCTAATTTGTGTAATCCCAAGAGCTTTGTCTGTCATACATTCCACTTTAACATGTTCTATAAAATTCACACATTCCAATACATTCCCCATTGCACACATCTCAGATCAATCCTTTAGCAAAACAGATAGATGCAGCCTTGAAACTCAGTCCCTGTCGGATCCGTCTATGCCCACCCACAACCTGTCAGCCGTCTCGCTCAGATTCCACAAAAAATGAGAGGGAGGGAATGAAGAGAAAAACTGGCAGGTATTAACTATATTCTCTCCTCACTCCCTGCTTGCCTGCTCTTATGGCTGATGGTAACAAGCAGGGCATATATTCACAGTTATCATACAAATAATTATCAATCCAATCGCTCTACCAACAAGTATTTATGGAGCACCAACTGCCCAGCTTTATGCCTAGTGCCTTGGAGAACATGTGGCAAGCACAAAACAAGGCTTGATGATTTTACAAGGAGGTTGGGGAAACAAGCCCAACAAGGAAAGTAATTAAAGAACAATACAGATATTACTAAATCATATAATTCTGGTGATAAGTATTATAGAAATACAAGAAAAAAATAATGTTTACGATGTGCTTAACTCAGACCAACTGGTAGATAAGTAAAGTTCCATCATGAAAGGATGCTGTTAACTTTGAAACCCTATTCTTCTGTTACCGGGACTGTTGGGAACTCATAACCAAAATGTTCTTTACAACGTATAGAGACAATAGCATCTGTGAGGAAAAACTTAGTGTCTGACATTTGTATAATTTTCAAAGCATTGTTGCATTGTCTCATCTAATTGTTATAACACTTTGAGAAGTACTCAAAGGAGATATATCTCAGTTTTTTTGTCAGGCAAGCTAAGGCTCAGGAGAGAGACATGACTTGCCCAAAAAGACATGGACAGTTGGTGGCAGAGGCAAGATTAGAAATTAGATCTTTTGACATCCCGTCTAGGACTCTACTCTTTCAATAATAGTAGTAATCCGCTTTCTGAATACTTGTGTGATAAGATAAAATATAAAAGCATTTCCCACCCTTTTCCTATATATGGGATCAACCATAAGAATGTTGAAGACTTTAGTTTTCTTTCCTACAGTTTCCTAACACCTACACCAATACCTGGCTCATATTAGGTGTTCTCAATAACCATTTGTTAAAATCAACCCTATATAGGGGCGCCTGGGTGGCTCAGTCGTTAAGCGTCTGCCTTCGGCTCAGGGCGTGATCCCGGCGTTATGGGATCGAGCCCCACATCAGGCTCCTCTGCTGGGAGCCTGCTTCTTCCTCTCCCACTCCCCCTGCTTGTGTTCCCTCTCTCGCTGGCTGTCTCTCTCTGTTAAATAAATAAATAAAGTCTTTTAAAAATAAAATAAAATAAAATAAAATAAAATAAAATAAAATAAAATAAAATAAAATAAAATCAACCCTATATAATATTTTGGAGAAAGATTGATTTGCTTAGGGCAGAGATGGTTCTCAGAGATGGTTAAATATGGCTCGTTAAATATGGATTTTGAAACTATTCCAGGGAAGCCTGGGTGGCTCAGTTGGTTAAGCATCTGCCGTCAGCTCAGGTCATGATCTCAGGGTCCAGGGACTGAGTCCCGCATCAGGCTCCCTGCTCAGTGGGGAGTCTGCTTCTCCCTCTCCCTCTGCCCCTGCGCTCTCTCTCTCTCTTCCATGAATAAATAAGATCTTTAAAAAATAGTATTTAACTTCCGCAGTCAGGTAATGACGTTCTGGGTAAACAGGTCCTGTAGCCCCTGCAGCAGCAGAAGCCCCTGGCGAGGCACCCGCGGCCGCTGACCAGGGAGAGAAAGCTTCTGCCTGCCACAATCAGCCCCAGCGGCAGCGCGCCGCCCCTACAGGGTTGGCAGCTATGGCCAAGGACATTCTGGGTGAAGCTGGGCTGCACTTTGATGAGCTGAGCAAGCTGCGAGTGCTGGACCCTGAGGTTACCCAGCAGACCATAGAGCTAAAGATAGAGTGAAAGGACTTGTGGACAAAATTGGTCAGTTTCAGAAAATAGTTGGTGGTTTGACTGAGCTTGTTGACCAACTTGCAAAAGCAGCAGAAAATGAGAAGATGAAGGCCATTGGTGCTCGGAACTCGCTCAGATCTACAGCAAAACAGAGAGCAGCCCAACAGCAGCAGCAACTCTAAGCACTAACAGCAGAAAAGAAAATGCAGCTTGAAAGGTATCGGGTTGAATAGGAAGCTCTGTGTAAAGTAGAAGCAGAACTAAATGAATTTATAGACCAATTTATTTTTCAGAAATGAACTGGAAATGTCATTTTATAGCAGGAGGGCAGAAAACAAAATAAAACCCTCAAAAAACCCCTGTACCGTTCCAGTGACTTGACTAATGACCCATGTATGTCCTAAGCGATGGTGTGTAAGGGACGCAGCCTCTCTGAAGGCAGTAAATTATCTGGGGAGCTTGTTGCAGATGTCCGTGCACAGCGGCTGGTGAACACCCCGTGGCCACAGTGGTCCAGGCTCTCACCTCTTGGCATTCTTAGCCTGACCTGAGCAATATGTAAACTCTGATCCTTTTTTTTTTTTTTTGTAAATTCACAAAGCTTTTGAAAAGAAGAGCAATGAATTACTGTTTTCAAATAGAAAAAATAAAAAATAGTATTAAAAAAAAAAACTATTCCAGAGGTCCACTCATGGAAATTTTTACTCAGGGGCTCTTGAATGAGGCCCAATGAGTGTTTTTAAGACGATCCTTCAACAATTCTAATGAGCCACCAGGATTGGAAACCTCTGGTTTAAAGCATCTTGTTTCTCTTTATTCCTTCCTTCCCTCAGATTAGTCAGTAAAGAGAAGCAAAAAGGTAGATGGGAAGAGGGGTACCTGGCTGGCTCAGCTGGTAGAGCATGCCACATGTAACTCTTGATCTTGGGGTCCTGAGTTCAAGCCCCACACTGGGCGTAGAGTTTACTTAAAAAAAAAAAAAAAAAAAAGACAAATGGGAAGAGAAATAGGTAGAGATAAACACATAGGCCTAAAGATTAATCCTTGGGAGAGAACCTTGCCCCAGTCTTGATGGTTTTCCTGTTTTCAATTCTAGTCCCTTATGAACCTTGATTCTGTGTCCACATTTGGATTCACGTATTTAAAGCATTCCTTCAGCGCTGAGCCACATGCTGGGGAAATAGCAGTCTCTGCTGTCCTGGAGTGACAGTGCTGCAAAGGCAATACACAAAGGGAGGCTAAGTCAGAAGATGAGAAATGCTAGAAGGAACAGCAAAGCAAGATAAGATGGAGAACAGCGAGGGGCATGGAGCTACTTTATGCAGGGAGGCCTATTGGAAATGAGTTCCATGAGAATCCTCTGTATCCCTATAATACATGTGCCCTTCTCTGAAGCCTTCTTGACTGAAGGGATCGGCAGGATTTCCTGATTACAGGCAACCGAAACTGAGTCTAATGATCTTTTTTTGTTCGTTTGTTTAGATCTGATTTATTTATTTTTCAGGAGAGAGAGAGCACAAGCCGGAGGAGCTGCAGGCAGAGGGAGAGGAAGAAGCAGGCTCCCTGGGATCATGAATTCTGAGCCGAAGGCAGACGCTTAACCGACTGAGCCACCCAAGCATCCCTGATTCTAATTATCTTAAGAAAAAAAAAAGGAAGTATGTCAGGGGTTCGGTGAATCAATAAGACACTCTAGAACCAAAGTGAGAAGATGGATAGGAATGGAGGCCTCACTGGCGTGTCCAGCAGTCCAATGACTGTCTTTTAACAAGGATAACCTGGTCAGAACACCTCTGCCATTGTTATGTGACACTGCTGGCTTCACAGGTATACTTCATAAATCCTAACAGTCTCTTCACCTATGCACTGTTCGCTCCAGAGTTAAAGCCCCAGCTGGGAGAGGCTGAAAGGTCAGGCCTAAGGCCACCTGCCAGTGTTCCAGCTGCAATGAGTAGGAGAGAAAGTAACTCCCTTCTGGGGCAACCAAGGAGGGGAGCACAGCATAGTCTCCCCAAAAGCTTCCATCTTAATAAGATATTCCCCAAGCAGGAAGGCCTTGAATATTGGACTACCAAAAAAGGCAAAAATTCTACTATAGTTTCAGTTTCTTGCAACTAAATTAGCCCTGACATAGCCCCCAGAGGAAGGCTATAACCTAAGAACAAGTCAGAACACAGAATGTAAAATTCTGCTCTGTCTCGGGACATTAAATAAGCATTAACTGGGCACAATGCCAGGATGTTGAAGACCCAAATGTGAGGCCCCCAAAAAAAAATTATTTTTTCTTGGCTTAATGATCCTTATGGTCTAGGTGGGGAGACAAAAAATATAAAAAAGAATTTTCAAAATAAGAGAGCATACGCCATGGGCCCAAAAGTGCTCATGGGAAACAATTCAATATAGTGCTTAAAACACTTGCTCTAGAACTAGACTGCCTAAATCTCAATATTGCCTCCATCCCTTACTAGGGGCAAAACCCCAGGAACATTAATTTCTCTGGGCCTCAATGTCCTCATTTGTAAAAATGTGGATAATAAACATAGCTACCTTGTAGATTTCCAGTGAAGACTAAACTAAGATAATCCATGTCAAACCCTTCCTACTATGCCTGGCCAACACGTAGTAAGCACTAACACCAGTTAGCTAAGCTAAGCGCTTCTGTATTTTATCAGTTGATGCCACCACTTGTAAAATACGTCATTATTTTATGAATTATAATGAAAGAAAATCACTTCTAATCAAACTCTGATACAATGCTTTTCTCTAACTTAGACTTTTTCTGTACAATCTCATCCTCCACTCCATCAGGAATGTTGGTGATATAGCCTTGCTCGAAAGAATGCTCCCTGGGGCACCTATTAGCTCAGTCAGGAGAGCATGCCGCTCTTGATCTCGGGGTCATGAGGTCAGGCCCCTTGTTGGGTGCAGAGATTACCTAAAAAAATAAAATCTTTTGGGGAACCTGGGTGGTGGAGTCGGTCAAGCATCGGATTCTTGGTTTCAGCTCAGGAAGTGATCTCAGGGACGTGAGTTTAAGCCCCACATGGGACTCCACTAGGAGTCTGCTTGAGACTCTCTGTCTCCTTCTCCTTCTGCCCCTCCTATGCCGCCCCCCCAAAATACATAAATAAATCTTTGAAAAAATAAAATACAATCTTAAAAAAAAAAAAGAGCGCTACCAATTATCTCTGGGATTATCTACCAAATTACTGGCATCCATTTTGTAAGTCATTCTGAACATCAATTACATTCAACATATGTGGTACCAATAATGCATTTAACTCAGCTGAACAGCTATGGCCATAATTACGGTTACAGTTATAGACAATTATATCTATGTCATAACTGCCACCTGACTGATGGTGATTGCAGATACAGCCTGATTTCACAGATGTTAACATGTGAAAAAATGTGTCTTATAATTTATAAAATTATTAGAATTTATAAAATTTTAAGGGACTCAGAAGACTATAGGAGCCCAAACTGCGATTTTATAAAACGAAGGGACAAAAAGGAATAGCTTTGACAGATGTTTGCAATGAATCATCTTTGTTACTGTAAACTTGTAGAAAACTGTTAAAATTGTTACTATAGTGAATACTAAAAGGAGAGTATTTTCAGAATTGCCAGGCCAAACTGATCTGCAAAGTTTTCTCAGAATCCAAGAACTGTAACAGTGGAAGGGAATCACACAAGACTTGAATCCGTCCATTCCACATCATTCCTGATATCTAAAGGTCACCCAGCTCTTTTTTTTTTTTAATTTCTGCAGTGATAGTAAACTCACAACTTTCAAAGGAAGTTTATCTCTGGGAAATTCTGCTTAAATTTCTTCCATATATTTAAAAACAACAACAAAAAAAACGTACTTCCTGTGTCATCCACCTCTTGGCCTAAGTCCTATCGTTTAGGACTATACTTTCAAACATACTCACTCTTCATTCCACCTGTGGCCTGCCCCACCCACACCCCCCACATTGTGCCTTCTCTTTTCCAAGGTCCATCAATTTTGAGGGTCAACAACTTGAGCTGAGCTCAGCTGTATGGCTCTTCTACTGGTCTTACCTGCAATCAGCTTGCATCATCTGGCAGCTTGACTGCTGCTGGGTGGCCTAAGATGTTCCCACGCACATGCCTAGAGTTTGTCCTGGCTGTCAGCTCCATGTCTCTCCACATGGGCTCTTGTCCCCAAGGGGTCTAGACTACTTTACCACTAGTGTCAGGACAACAAGAGAGTGAGAGCAGAGATTGCGCAGCCTCTTAAGGCCCAGCCTAAAAACTCCCACAATGTTGTTCTGCCACATTCTATCGGTCAAAATGAAAAACAGGCCAGTTCAGATTAGAGGTAGATAAATAGACTCCACTTCTTGTTGGGAATCATAATACAAAGTCACATATACAAAGGGGTGTGCATACCAGGAGGTGCTTAGCATTTGACTTGCATTATCTCACCTACTTTCTTCAACAACCTGTTGAGTAGGAACTATTATTATGTCGTATGAGATATGAGTATGGCTGATACACTGAACAGGTGGGATTCACAAGTTATAATTGGGGAAAAAAAAAAACCTGTCTTTCTTTTCTCCCCTTTCCATTCAAACCAGTTCTTTAGGGATGAAATCTAAGGCAAGTCGTGTGACTTTTCTGGTCACTCAGATAATTCAAAGTCTGTTTCTAGGCTTCTAAAACAGTCTTAGTTCAATAATTAAAATGTCCAGTCCCATCTAATAGGTTGACTTGCAACTTCTCATTCTGTAATTGTCATAGCACTAATTGATTCAAGCAAGAATCATCAATGGGTACTAAACATAGTTGGTGGAAGTTTGATGAGGAAAAAGGAAATTTTGCTGTCTCAATCTATCTTCCTTCAAAATAGTTATTTATTACAAATGGGAAAATTATAACTTCATGGTGGAGAAATCTGGCAGACACCATATTATCCAAGCAATCAAAGTTAACATGAGAGGCCGCTGGTTGACTTAGTGGAGCATTCAACTCTTGCTCTTTGGGTCGTGAGTTCAAGCCCCACATTTGGCTTGGAGGGTATTTAAAAAGAAGGAAAATAAAGTTAAAGGGAATAATGGAGCAAACTCCATGTGCCTCTTGATGTAAAGTGTTAAGAAGAACACAGAGTCAATTATGAAATATTCCCACTAAAAATGCAAAATTCCAATCCAATCATAGGGAACATCTAATAAACTCAAAGTGAGAGATGTTCTACAAAATAAATGGCCTATAATCTTAAAAATGTCAAGGTCGTAAAGGACAAAAATGGCTGAAGAACTGTCCAGATTAAACGAGAATAAAGACACATGACACTAAATGTAATGCATGAGGGGACCCCACTTTAGGGTCAGGAACTCATAGGACACCTAGAGCGACAGTTCTCTCCAAGTATGCTATTCTAATTTCCAGCCTTCCCCTCAGGATAGGGGTGGTCAGCTAAGAGTTGGGAAATCAGTGTTCAACCACCTCCTCTTCAATTTCTGATTTGGTGATCTTACCCATCACTTTGGAATTCGGGATAGTTTATAATAATCATTTTAGGGGGACTCATTCACAATGGGAACAAGAAGAGTCCTATCTTAACATTTTATTCCATGAGGAAACTAAGGCTCTAAAAGTTTAAATAACTTGTCTTAGGTCATAGATAATAAAAAAGAGAGTTGAAATTCCAAATTAGTGTCTTAAATGTATGCTTAAAAATTTCACATTGGTAGATTTAGCCTGTTGCTCTGGGCAGTTGTGTTTTCTTAGATCCTGATTAGGTTACTTCAGGAACTTGTTCTACTCCTTGTTTATCAAGTATTGACTGCGATGTGCCTTACATACATTGCCTCAGTTTACTTTTTATAATTGTATCATTTAACAGATGAGAAAATTGAGAAAATTGAGGTTCAGAGAAGTTAAATGGCACGCCCAAGATCTGACAGCTAGTAAGGTATTAAGCCAAGATTGAAAGCCACCTGTATCCAAACTCCAAGCTCATGCTCATAGCCACAATGCTTAAGGATTTGAAACAATATTTAGTTCAATGCAAGGACGCATATCAGCCACAAAGTGCAAAGGAGAGAAACACTCAACTCAGAAATGGGAGGGGCAGTGGCTAATTGAGATGATGGAGGTTAAGGAGAGGATGATTACACAAAAACTAAACAAAAAACAAAACAAAACTTAACGAAAGGAAGAAATTCAAAATGAGTACAAAAGGGTTCTGAGTTTCCTGGAAGTGAAGGCAGGAAGGAAAATCTCCATGAATCACACAGTTCTCAAGGAAAAGAAGAAATGTCAACATTCTCACCAGATCATAAGGAAGTATGTCTATTACTGCATAACAAACCGCCCTAAAACTTAGTGATTTTAAACAAACACCAGCTAATTATGGCCCACTTATGGTCCCGTGGGTCAACCGGGCTCATCAGCTGGATGGTTCCGGGTTCCACATCTGTGAGCAAACGGCCTGGAGAGGTTCTAGATGACACTCACAATTGTGGCACGCTGGTGGACAGCTGGGAGGATTGCTCAGCTGGGACACTAGGAGGGCTGGGCCTCTCTATCCATGTGGTTTCTGGGCCTCTGTCTCTTCTTTTCCATGTAGCTTTCTTCACTTGATCTCTTCATATTGCCTCTTCAGCAGGGTCGCTGGACTTCTGACATGGGCTCAGAGCTCCCAAAAGTGAGCATTCCAAGAAAGCAGAAGCGGAAACTACCAGGCTTTTTAAACAGTAGGCCTAGAATTGACACAGTGTCACTTTTGCTGCATTTTACTTATTAAAACAAGTCACAGGCCAGCTGGATTCCTTGTAGGAGGGACTAATACACAAGGGTCTGAATATCAGGAAGCATGATTTATTAGTCTTCTTTGGAGAACAGCTACCACAAAAAGAAATCAACTTTTTTTCCTAGCACTTTACTATGAAATTATTATATATATTTTTATAATAATTGTACAGGAAATACAAAGGTATGCTACCTTTGACCATGACTTTTTATGTGACTCTTTTTTTTTTATAATGTGACTCTTGAAGTCAAAAATACTGTAAAATGAGAGAAAAGGTATTTCTGAGGAAACCCAGGATAATATATTGTAAACATATTGCTTAATAATAACTTGAATTGAAATAGGGGTAGAAGAGAATTTATAGAAATGGATGGTTAACATTTCTCTTGAGTTATTCCACTTGCATACCTATTGCTTTAGCAGGGAATATTTTTTGCAGGTACAATATAGCTAATAATTCAAAACCTAGGATGACTATACCAATGTTCTCCTGCCAAAAGAGCATCAGAAACATACCCAGTGCTGAACAATATTAGATGATATCAGGAAACAGAGATGATTAAATGATTTGTTATCTTAATAAGCCTTACCTAGATGTAGGAAAGAGGCTAAAGCTAAAATGAGGCTAAAGCTAAAATTGCTAAAGAAGCAGCTCATATTTTTCCAGGACAGGGACACATTTGGTCATTTTCGTGATTCTGGACAATGTACTGTGTTTTGTCTGTGTTCAAACAGGTGTCCATCATAATCACAGAGCAGCCTTGTCTGATGTTGGTGTTCTGGGAAGTTATTTACGTTAACAGAAGAACATCAAGGCACAGCTGTGAGCGCCAGCCTAGGTCATAATAACACCAGCTGATAGTACTAACATTCCCAGCTGCTAGTACCAAACCAGCACCCAGATATTAGGGGCTCTTTTCCTCTGTCTCAAGTGTAATGGCAAGGTAAAGAAGGAGGAAATAATCTTAATGTTTAGTTGTAGGGGGCCACTAGAATAAATTAGGGTATTATGCATCCATATGATAGAATACTATGCAACCAGTAAAATGATGCAATGGAAGAATGTTTAATCACATAGAAAGCTGTTCTCATTATATTGTTAGGTGAAAGGACTGCTTAGAAACCAGTATTTATGGGGCGCCTGGGTGGCACAGCGGTTAAGCGTCTGCCTTCGGCTCAGCGCGTGATCCTGGCGTTACGGGATCGAGCCCCACGTCAGGCTTCTCCACTAGGAGCCTGCTTCTTCCCCTCCCACTCCCCCTGCTTGTGTTCCCTCTCTCGCTGGCTGTCTCTATCTCTGTCAAATAAATAAATAAAATCTTAAAAAAAAAAAATCTTCCATAAAAAAAAAAAAAGAAACCAGTATTTATGGTGTAATTACAGTTCGGTAAGCTATATATACACCTGCATAGAAAAAATACTAAGAGAATACAAACGACAATATTAAAATTGGCATATCTTGGATCATCTGGTTGGTTCAGTTGGAGGAGCATGAAACTCTTGATCTTGGGGTGGTGGGTTTGAGCCCCATGTTGGATGTAAAGAATAAATAAATAAAATTGGCATATCTGATTGCTGAGATTATGGGCAATTTTTTTGCCTGCTAATCTATATCTCCCAAAGTTTCTCAATACTGATGTATTACTTTTACAATGAGAAAGGACAGTGTTGTTGTTTTTTTTAAGTAGGCTCCACACCCAGCATGGAGCCCAATGCAGGCCTTGAACTCATGACCCTAAGATCAAGACCTGAGCTGAGATGAAGAGTTGGATGCTTAGCCAACTGAGCCACCCAAGTGCCCCTGTTGCTGTTGTTGTTTTAACAAGGCTCACAACATGAATGAAACCCAGAAGCAGAGATTCATGGGGAGACCAAAAGGACATTCAAGGGCTTAAGCCACTAGCATGTATGAAGCGAGGTTTACATTCCAATGTGCAAATTAAGGATACGGACTTGCATTTCTCTGCAGATAAGGGTAAAAAAAATGAAATATCTTTGGATTAACTCAAAAGGATTGGCTCGAAGTACTAGACTTCTGCATCAATAAGCAAAGAATAAGTGATAAATTACTGTCTGCCAAATACTGTTCAAAGTATTTTGCACGTATTAAATCAACCAATCTTCACAATAACCCAAAACATAAATACTGTTACGATTCCCATTTTACAGAAGAGAAAACTCAAACAAAGATATCAGTCAAGTAATTTTCCCAATGTGCTGTAGCTAACAAGCAGTAGAGAGGAATTTGAATCCAGACCCATTTCTAGAGTCTGTGCTCTTAACTTTTATTTGAAAAATGAAGGCAGACATTTTCAATGACGTAGATGGAACTAGAAGGTATTATGCTGAGCGAAATAAGTCAATCAGAGAAAGACAATTATATGCTCTCACTGATATGAGGAATTTAAGAAACAAGGCAGAAGATCACAGGGGAAGAGAGGAAAAAATGAAACAAGATGAAACCAGAGAGGGAGACAAACCCTAAGAGACTCTTAATCGTACGAAACAAACTGAGGGTTGCTGGAGTGGAGGGGGGTAGGAGGGATGGGGTGGCTGGGTGATGGACATTGGGGAAGTTATGTGTTGTCGTGAGCGCTGGGTGTTGTGTAAGACTGATGAATCACAGACCTGTACCCCTGAAACAAATAATACATTGTATGTTAATTTTTTTAAATCATGAAAAAAAAAAGAAAAATGAAGGCAGAATTTAAACATACTTGTCATAAAATCATATAAATATTTCTATACTCTCCTTAGACTTTTAAAAATCTGTATGTTGGGGCGCCTGGGTGGCACAGCGGTTAAGCGTCTGCCTTCGGCTCAGGGCGTGATTCCGGCGTTATGGGATCGAGACCCACATCAGGCTCCTCTGCTGGGAGCCTGCTTCTTCCTCTCCCACTCCCCCTGCTTGTGTTCCCTCTCTCGCTGGCTGTCTCTATCTCTGTCGAATAAATAAATAAAATCTTTAAAAAAATAAAAAAAAATAAATAAAAATCTGTATGTCATCTCAGTGGGCCAGCCCCAAATTTCTTAAGCCAAGTAATTGATGAAAATGTTAGGCAGCCTCAAGGATCGAGCCTGGTGGATTTAGAGTCAGAAACCTCACTTCAGCTCAGTAGTTTCATAAATACTACACATGTATGTAAGTATATGTATGCAGTTTTTTATTACAAATGTAATACCCATTGGGGAGAAAATCAAAATAGAAAAATAGGAAATTAAAATAGGAAAAATAGAGTATGGGAACTGAAAATCAGTACCATAGATTTGAATGTTTGTTTGTCCCCCTCACCCAACTGCCTCAAATTCGTATGTTGAAACCTAATCCCCAGTGTGATGGAATTTGGAAGTGAGGCCTTTGGGAGGTGATTAGTGATGTGGGAAACAAAGGCAGAAGAAAAATTATTAAATTTCCTTACTACCTACAGCCCACTGACAAGTCCTTGAAACAGGCAGGGTGACATTCCTCTAGGGACTCAACTGCCAATGTCAATACTTTGCTAAGGGCAAAAGACAATCCGAGACCAGCTCCCCCCACCCCCAAGACCCTGTACGTCTACTTTAACATATAAAAATTCCTTTAATGTTTCCTTTATCTCTAAACCCCCCAAGACACATGTTGGCAATCACCTCCCCCAGGCATATGGTCCGCCGATATCCATCTGAAGGGTCTCATGTCTAAGGTTTCACTAGACACTAATAAATGACTTTTTCCCAACAATAGCTATCCCCCTCAAGGTCCTGGAAAAGCGGCTTCCAAAATACCTGGGAGGCTTATGCTATCCCTAACACCCTCAGAACTTGAAAGTATATAATCAGCCACTCCTCATGACCCCGGTGCAGCTCTTTCTGCCCACGGGTCCTGTCTCCATGCTTTAATAAAACCATCTTTTTGCACCAAAGATGTCTCAAGAATTCTTTCTTGGCCATTGGCTTCGAACCCCAACATTCTTTCCTACGTCAATTAGGTCACGAATGGTATTCGTAGCCTTACGAAAAGACCCCAGAAAACTCCTTTGCCCCTTCTGTCAAAGGACAACACAGGGAGAAAGTGGCCGTCTGTGAACCGCCAGGAAGCAGGCTCTCACCAGGCACCAAATCTGCTGCTGCCTTGCTCAGACTTCCCTCCTCCCAGAACCGTGAGAAATAAATTTCTGTTGTTTACAAGCTGCCCGGTCTATCGTATTTTGTTCTGGCAGTCCTAACATCCCATAATCACATTGGTCAGCACAAGGCTCTTCTTTTGTTAGTGGTTTTACCCCTTCTTTCACTTCCAATCCTCTTCTCCTCCCCCGACAGGAACCCACTCCACTATAATTCACCGGAGGTTCTTCTCATATACTTCCTTACATTTATTTAGGTAAAAAGTGCAGAGTACTGGTTAAGACTCTGGAGTCAGACTTCCTGAGTACAATCCCAGCTCCGCCACTACCAGCTGTGTGACCGTCGCAAGTTACCTAGCCCAGGTTATGTATCTCAGTTTTGTCACCTAAAAAATGAAGAAAAAATAGTACTTATGTCATGGGGCTGTTATGAAGATAAATGAGCTAATATTTATTAAGTACTGAGAACAGTGTCTAGCACATAGTAGGTGCTGTGTAGGTGCTAAATGAATGTCAAATAAATGTGCATCATTGAAAAACATAACTGGTATTCAGTTTATTTCTCTCAATGTTATTTTTTTTTAGATCAACCATATCATGATATATAAGTCTAACTGCATGCCACATTTTACGTGCCCATCCTTAACAATTGTCGGACCTAAGGCAAAAGACCCAGGAGGCCTATACACCATATGTCTAAATATTTTAAAAAGCGTAAGTGAAGATAACACTGTAAAATTATTTTTTTTCTGACAAATTTCCTTCATAAGCACAAAATAGAAACATAGCTGTACAACTCTGATTTTTACATGACTTACAATTGGCAAAAACACCCAAAAGGACTAAATTTAATTATTTTTGCATATGCCTGGTTATTCTGTTGACAGACTGGTGACATCTGAATGAGTAATAATGACATATGTAATTTTAACATTACCTATTTATTCCAAAACTTTTTCTTGCCTTTATTTCATGAAAATCATTATATTATAATAATCAAAATTTCCCCCTATTTTGTTTCCTACTGGCAGTAATGCCAACTTAAACTTTCTTGAGTGCTTATAGTTTTTATAGTTTTTTATTAATTTGGAGAAATCTCACTCAGCTGAGGCCATACTTAGATTCAAAAATAAACCATGAGGGGTGTCCGGGTGGCTCAGTTGGGTAAGCATCTGACTCTTGATTTCGGCTCAGGTCATGATCTCAGGGTCGTGAAATCAAGCCCCACACTGGGCTCCACACTGGGCATGGAGCTTGCTTGAGATTCTGTGCCTCTCCCTCTGCCTCTCCCAAGCCCCCTGCTCATGCTTGTTCGCTTGCGCTCTCTCTTTAAAAAAAAAAAAAATGAACCATGAATTTTTAAACTTTTATGTTGAGATACAACTTGCATACAATAAAGTGCACAAACCTTAAGTATGTAACTCAATACCTTTTTATGTGCTTATACTCATGTAACCACCACCCTGATCAAGAAATAGATCAACTTCTCAGAAGGCTCCCTGGTGCCCCTTTCAGTCTGTACCCCCACAAAGTGACGACTATTCTTATTGATGTCAGAAACAAAGGAAAAAGAAAAAATTAAAATTTCCTTACAGCTCACAGCCCATTGTCAAGTCCTTGAAACAGGGAGAGTGACCTTCCTCTGGGAGCTCAGCTGCCTCAATGATAATATTTTGCTGAGGGCAAAGGGCAATCTTTGTTTAACCCCCCAGGATCCTGTAAGTCTACTTTAACATATAAAAATTCCTTCGGAAATTTTCTTTATCTCTGTCCCCCAAGACACATGTCGGTGATCATCCCCCAAACATAAGGTCCACCAGTATACATCCGGAAGGGTCTCATGACTAAGGTTTTATTAGACGGTAATAAATGACCTTTTCCCAATAATAGCCAGTGCCCTCAAGGTCCTAGAAACCTTGCTTCCAAAATTCCTTAGAGACTTATGCTATCCCTAACCCACTCCCAACTTGAAAGTGTATAATGGGCCACTCTTCTGACCCCAGTGCAGCTCTTTCTGCCCAAAGGTCCTGTTCCTGTGCTTTAATAAAACCACCTTTTTGCACCAAGGATGTCTCAGGAATTTTTTCACCAAAAGAATTTGCTCCAAACCCCAACATTTTTCTACATATTATCTCTATCATTATATACCGTGATAATAAAATGATACCATCATATTGCAATATTGTAATGCATATGATAAATTATTGATATAACAGAAAATATTACAAATGTTTTCATTTTACTAGTTTTCAGTTATATTGCCACTTCATCATCTCTTAAAACCATGTAGATCTTTAGAATATTTCAAAGTTCCTCTTTTAAAATTTTCAATGTTATATCACAAAATAAACCAAAACAAGTATACTAATCAATTTGTTCTAAATCTCTTCATTTGATTTTATATCTGAAACTATCATGGCCAGAAAACACGCTCCATGGAAATTAGTTTGAAGGTTATTTATACGTGTCTTATTTGTGAAATTTATATAAAACCTTTTTGTTTCTTTGCTCTAATTTCCTTATATTTTATTTGAATGGCATTGTTGTTGAATATCTTTTGATTTTGAAAAACCATTTTCTCTAAAATTAAAAAATTTATTATTTTCAAAAACGAAACAGCTTTGTAAGTTTTTTTTTTTTTTTTGGTAAATTTTTGCTAACTTTAGTAATAACAATGAACAGTTTAGGGGCGCCTGGGTGGCACAGCAGTTAAAGCGTCTGCCTTCGGCTCAGGGCGTGATCCCGGCGTTATGGGATCGAGCCCCACGTCAGGCTCCTCTGCTATGAGGCTGCTTCTTCCTCTCCCACTCCCCCTGCTTGTGTTCCCTCTCTCGCTGGCTGTCTCTATCTCTGTCAAATAAATAAATAAAATCTAAAAAAATAAAATAAAATAAAAAAAACAATGAACAGTTTATACCAAATAATTGTGACCAGTGCAACTTCAAAATAAATTTCATTTTCCTGCAAAGGCCACATATTGCTCTTGGCTTGAAATCTTCTATTTTTTTTTTTAACTTTTCTAATGCATCTTATATCTTGTCTAAATTAAATCCAATTATTTTGACAAAATCTAATATTTTGACAAAATATTTTCCTCATGTACTTCAAGAATTATTTTATATATGCTTCATCAAGATGTTCAATGTTTGGGCAGATCCAGAATGTTGCATGCAATCTTTGGTTTGTTCCAAAGAATATCATTACTATTAACATGATTAAGAACAAAAGATTCAAAGCTCATAAATGATTTCAGGAATGTTTCTGGATTGGGCTAAATTATGATATAAGCTCCTTATTTTAGCAAGACCTTTACCATAGGCTTCATCATACATAGACCAGATCACCGAAACAGACATACACCACTAGTGCCACGTGGCCCATCTATTACATGGGATTTACTGGTAGAGCAGACACACAGTCCCCTGAATTCTCATTACCCTATGACATAGCCCTGGCATAGATATTCGCAATGCATCTTGGTCAAAGTCCCTGGGCCTGCCTAAGGCAATGAACTAGCCTTCCACAAACACTCAACAAGAAAGGACTCTGCCCAGTCCTTGTGTTACATATTTATTAACCGGACTAAGAGAGTGTAGGGAAGATCTAGTTTCTCCAAGAAACAAGAATATATCAAGGCATCTCAGAACACTAGAAGTGTGTAAACCCAAGGCTGAGTTCTTACACTCAGGGCCTTGGGAACAGTCTTGAAGAGTCTCTACCTGCCAGGATCCCTGGCATTAACCAACAGCTTAGTTTTCCATTGCAGACAGGGTCAGTCCCGCTGAGCCAGCTCTCTAGTAAGCCACTGAACCAGAAAATGTGCCTCCAGGGCCATCCACATTTGTTTCTTTTTTTTTTTTTTTTTAAGATTTATTTATTTATTTTCAGAGAGAGAGACGGAGACAGAGAGTGAGAGAGGGGAAGGGCAGAGGGAGATGGAAAGACAGAATTTCAAGCAGACTCCACGCTGAGCACAGAGCCTGATGGCGGTTTGAACCCACAACCCTGAGATCACGACCTGAGCCGAAACCAAGAGTTGGATGCTTAATGGACTGAGCCACCCAGGTGCCCCTCCACATTTGTTTCTTAGCAGACTTACCTTCAGCAATCTTTTGAGTCGATGCTTAAAATTAACAAATATTTTCTCAGTTCTTCTCTTTAGCCAAAAGCCTGTCCTTTTTTTTTTTTTTTTTTTTTTTACAACAGGGGTAATACCAATGAATTTTTCACTTTGGTTTCTTATGGTAGTTCAAAGTAAGTGTGTGTGTATACGTGTGTATAATTATTCGACATGACTTTACAATTGAATTGAAATTGATAATGTAAATATTTAAGTTTTATTTTGTATATGATTTTTTCTCTCACTTTACTAGCCATTAAATTAATAATCTTGTACTTAATTTTCCATACTAGATAGTGATGATTATTTATCTGTCTTAAATGTTAGGCATTCTAGCTTCAACTTTCAAAATCATTTATTCTGAATCTAGAAATGTTCTGCTGCTTTCTGTAAATGTGCTGTTAAAATAAAATTACTTTAAGAGTATTACAATAGGGGCGCCTGGATGGCTCAGTCCATTAAGCGTCTGCCTTCAGCTCAGGTCATGATCTCAGGGTCCTAGGATCGAGCCCCGAGCTGGGCTCTGCGCTCAGCAGGGAGTCTGCTTCTCCCTCTCCCTTCCCTCTGTGCTCGCTCGCGCTCTCTCTCTCTCTCTCTCTCTCTCTCTCTGTCTTAAATAAATAAATAAAATCTTCCAAAAAAAAGAGTATTACAATAATGTCCTATGTCAGTGTTTATTTGTGTTGATAAATGCTATCATTGTCTGCTGATTACACAGCTCCGTAATAGCATGTGTGTGCCAGTGACATTTCTGTTCTTTTAATCAGAACCCTAAATATTTCTAGTCAACAAATACTTTTTTTGGCCAAAGCTGACCTTGAAAATTGGTTGTGAGATGTGTAACAGCATAACAAAATACATAGCCTTTAAACTTAAAATATAAAATACAAATTCTATAGTTTTTTATTTTGAAAGCATTTTGGTGTAAAGGAAATTACTAAATTTTTCCTGCATGAAAATAAAATTAAAATTACAATCATTCAGTTGAAAGAGAAGAATGTGATGGTCATTGCCCAGGATTATTGCCCAACAAACATTGAAAACCTCAGGGTTTCTCTTCTTCATTCATTGCTGATTTCACATATAATTCTCAATTAATTCTAATTGCTTCAGTCAGTTGCTAAACCTTAATTAGTAAAGAATGTGAAATTACAGAGATTTCATTTGACCCACTCAAGTTGTGTATTTGAAGAGAATAATTTTCTTCCTGCTTTCATTGTATTGATCAGTTATTAAATCTCCATTAAATAATCTGTAATTTATTCAAGAATCTTAAGTGAACCATTCTCAACAGAAGTCTGCTTGTTATCTATCATTGTTTCCAACTTCTAAAAATTTAAGCAGACTGCTTCTTTTAAAGACTTCCTATTTTAGTGAGCCTGGCTGGCTCTGTCAGGAGAGCATGCTACTCTCAATCTCAGGGGGTTGTGGGTTCAAACCCCACAATGGGCGTATAACTTACTTTAAAAAAAAAAAGCACTTTCTATTTCATTTCTTTTCAGCTTTTTTTTCCTTTTGAGCTCCACTTTTGTATTTTCTATATCTGTGATGACCTTGATTTGTATTTATTCTCAATAATCCAAATTAAAAAATAATCTGTAATATATTCAGATTTTATACAATTTAATTATATTTTCATTTTAAAAGTTAAAAATACAGGAGTGCCTGGGTGGCTCAGTCAGTTAAGTGTCTGACTTCAGCTCAGGTCATGATCTTAGGATCCTGGGATAGAGCCTCAAACCCCACATCGTAGTTGAGCCCAGCCATTGACTCCTTGCTTAGCAGGGAGTCTGCTTCTCCCTCTTCCTCTACCCCTCCCCTCCAACTTGTGCTCTCTCTCAAATAAATAAATAAAATCTTTTTTAAAAAGTTAAAATATATGTAAAAGTAAAAATTAAAATGAAATCTCATATACTATTTTCAAAAAAGTATTTTTCTTCTAAAGTATCCAAAATTATTTATTATATTACAATGCAGCATAAATTATAATTAATAGATATTAGAATATTCAGCCAAAATTGTTTAAATAAAGCTGAATTTTAAATTCAGTTTTCCAAAAATTTAACTAAACCTTTTAACATATTTTTATGAAAGTAAAAGTATTCATAATTCTATCTTTCAGTGTACAATTTAAAGCATCAGTGTTCCATTTTAAGCACGTATGTCTAAACCACACATACACATTTAGTAATATGAATTGTTCGTTATTGCAAAAGTTCCTCAGTTGCTATATTTATCTGTCGAAAACCTCTTACCCAGGTCTAAGGTACCGCCCCATGTTGCTTTCTGTGCTTTGTTACAAACAAAATTTTAAAAATTATGGGGGCACCTGGGTGGCACAGTCGTTAAGCATCTGCCTTTGGCTCAGGGTGTGATCCTGGCGTTCTGGGATCGAGCCCCACATCAGGCTCCTCCGCTAGGAGCCTGCTTCTTCCTCTCCCACTCCCCCAGCTTGTGTTCCTTCTCTCGCTGGCTGTCTCTCTCTGTCAAATAAATAAATAAAATCTTTTAAAAAAAATTTTTTTTAATTATAATAAACATTCGCATTTCTGTCTCCTTAAGGATCTGTGAAGAGTATCTCTGAGATACATACTCAGGAGTCAAATTTTTAATTTCACTGAATATTGATTGCTCATTAGAACAGCATACTAGCCACACACTCCCTTCTGAAACACACAAAGATTTTTTTCTATTATTCCACGCAAATATATCATTTTCAAAACCAAATTGGTATTGTGCTTTACCTACTATTTCACAGTTTGAACTTCTCATTTGTCTAGTTTGGTATCTATCCATTGGCTGGATCTTTTAGGCAAGATTGTCTAACCAGTAACCACTCAATTGTACCAGCATCTGAGCCATACTTCTGCATCCTTCATTCAATTAATATACTTACTTATGCAGAGCACAAACTATAGCAAACTATTAAGAACTGTTCCAGGCATGGGGGACCCAAAGACAAATGAAGCATAATCCCTTGCACTCAAGGACCTTGCAGTATGGAAGATGTTAACGAGAAAACTATTCCAAAACCTTGCAGAAGTCAGAATTTACTGTCATTTTCACTTTTTCACAAATGCATTAATCCTATCAAAAGAAAGAAAGATTAATCTGAAAATACATGTCCTTAGCAAACTCTCATTTATAATAATGTGTTTACTTGGTAAGAGCACATAAGTGGTACTTTGAATAATCCTTTATTAAATCTTGCCCAGGAGCAAAATCAGATTTGAGTCCTCAACCTTTTTCTTTTCTTTTAATGGATCAATTATTTAATTAGTTTCTTTGTAAGAAATTTTATTTATTTATTTTTTAATTTTATTTATTTATTAGAGAGAGTGCGGGGCGGGGCGTGCGGGCAAAAGGAGAGGGAGAAGCAGACTCCCCTCTGAGCACAGAGCCCAACAGGGAGCTCCACCCCAGGATCTTGAGATCATGACCTGAGCGGAAGACAGACACTTAACAGACTGAGCCATCTAGGCGCCCTCTTTGTAAAAATTTAGAACACCAATTTGAGAGGGTAATTCTATTTGTGGGAGAAAACACAGAGCAGAGGTAGCCCTGAAGCTGAGGAACAGCTTTGCTTTTTTGGCAGAATTTGTGAGCCCACAGCTTTCTGACCAACTTGCTCTGCTCTGTGATCATTTCTCTTTCTCCATGTTGAAGATCTCACCTTCCCGGTGTCTGGGTTTATGCAGCCTCCTCTTCTTGAAGCAAGCATCAGTGAGGTGTTTTGGGATTTGCACACTGCTGATATCAATTTTGGTGGAGGTGGCAATGACAAATTTCTGGTGTTCTACACAGAGGAACCCGACTGAGGGCCAGAGGTCTGGTCACAAGTAGCAAGCCACTTCTCAGTTGCTTCAGGAAAACGACCCTCTTGCCTCTATGACGCCCAGGGAGAATGATCAAAATGGTAGCAGGAGTGATGCTCGCTCTGGAAGTTTTTTGCCCTGGCTCAACAGCTTTCGAGGCACATCTTCAGTAGGATAATACCTAGACATGCTGCAAAGTTTAGCCACTCGGGTACCACCATTCTTGTCACCACCAACTGGTTTTGTGACAGTAGCAAGAACATTTTTCTTTTTCTTTTCCACCCTAGATTTAGCTGCAGAATACTTCCTGTCGTACATGGCCTTTCTGGAATACATAGCCGATAGGGAACATCCTCCAATTCCTCTGACTAAGACAGGGTTTCGGCTGCAGTGTGGCTTCCAATTCTTTGGCATTTTAACCTTAAGTTTACCCTTCTTGACCTTGCCACCAGCATCAGCCTTCTTGGCTCCAGGTTTCTTCTCCTTAGTATCAGCTTTTTCGCCTGCCATCTTGCAAGATGAGAAAGAGCTCCATCTTCTTCTTTTGGAAAGTTGCCACTACCATTTGGGTAGTCCCTAAAACTGAGCATTTACAAAATATTAAGGCAAGTGTGTTTTTCCCATCCTGTATAAACTGTGATATTTTAGACGGAACCTAGCCTTATTTTGGCACCATAGATAAATCTTGCCATTAAAAGTATGTGCTACAGAGGCAATGCCTGGCTCAATCAGTAGAGCATGCAACCCTTGATCTCAGGGTTGTGAGTCTAAGCCCCATGTTCGGCGCGGAGCCTACTTAATTAAAAAAAAAATGTGTTGCATATTGTATAATTCTATTTATATGCAATGTGTAGTGTAGGCAAGTCCAGGGAGGTTGTTAGAGGATGGAGGGAAGGGAGTATAAGGAGTGACTACATAATTGGTACAGGGTTTCTATTTGGAGTAATACAAATATTCTGGAATTCATAGTAATAATGGTTGTAGAACATTGTAAATATACTAAAACTCACTCAATCATGCAGTTTAAAAGAGTTTAAATGGTAATTTTTAGGTTATGTGAATTTTATCTCAATAAAAAAATTTTGGAGGGGGCACCTGGCTGGCTCAGTCAGACGAGCATGCAACTCTCGATCTCAGGGTTGTGAGTTCAAGCCCCATGTTGGGTTCAGAGATTACTTGAAAAATGAATAAATTAATTAAAACTTTAAAAAATTAAATCTGGTTTCTTCTGCTCCAATATTTTAAATTTAGTATTGTCAAATGTAAGGGGATATATAAAGCAACAACTTATATAAAGCTGCAAAAGACTAATGTTAAAAAAGATGAGTTGGCCAAAGGAAAAAAAGAAGGAAATGTGTATCTTTGAGTCACCTACCTGCATTCAAGGGCCCTTGCGGCCGGGATCCCTGCCTTGGCTTTCTAGCATGCTCATACTGCCACCTGGTGGCATTGACTCCCCAAAGCAGTCTGCTGTCCTACCACCCTGAACGCTGCTAGATCTCCTCGGAATCCCCAAACCAGGTAGAGCTCCCCACACTTATGATTGGCCATCTCTTACCTATTCTTCCCTGCAAGCTTGCCCTCTTCTGGTTGTAAAGGACATGCAAAATGAATTCCTTGATAAGGTTTGAAAACCCAAGTGGGTCAGCATATTAAAATCTACTAAACTCTGGGGCGCCTGGCTGGCCCAGTCCATAGGGCATGCAACTCTTTTTTTTTTTTTAAAGATTGTATTTATTTATTTATTTGATAGAGATAGAGACAGCCAGCGAGAGAGGGAACACAAGTAGCAGGAGTGGGAGAGGAAGATGCAGGCTCACAGCGGAGGAGCCTGATGTGGGGCTCGATCCCACAACGCCAGGATCACACCCTGAGCCAAAGGCAGACGCTTAACCACTGCACTACCCAGGCGCCCCAGGGCATGCAACTCTTGATCTCTGGGTCATGAGTTCAAGCCCCACACTGGGCACAGAGTTTACTAAAAAATAATAATAATAAAAAGATCTATTAAATTCCCAAATAACTGATTAACATATTAACTCAGAGAAGTAGCAGAGGTAGAATTTCAGACACAACCCATTTGTTCCACCAAATAAATATGTATTGAGCCTGCTTTGTGCTAGGTAATGCTCTAAGCCCTAGGAATGTAGCAGAGAATATAACTGATGAAAATGGAGCTCATGCTCATGTGTAGTGGGGCAGGACAGTAAAAATGAATGAACTAGAATTATACATATCAACATGAATGTATCTCATAAACACAAATGTGTGTGTGTATAACTTAAGGTACGTTACATGAATAGGCAAAGAGTACATGTTAACCACTGGTTAACATGAGAAAAATACCAAGTTGTAGCATTTGCTGATGTCTGTAATATAAATACTCCTGTTGTAGCTAATTCTGAACTATTGGTGGTTTAATAACCAGCTCACGATAGTCCTACAATGTTAACAGTCAGCCCTTGTGAGCTGGTATGAGCAGGCTCCAGCACCCACTGCTGGGTTAGTTGACCCTGGCTAAGAGCATGGATGAGGCATTCGTAGTAACAAAAGGGAAGAAACAGCAGTTGGTAGAGCGCTGTTGGGTGAGTAGATAGGGTAGTGGGAGCTTACAGAAATTCTCGTTTTCCTAGTGACATAGGAAGCAAGTGAGTTGGAGAGGGAAAAATTTTGAAAATAAAGAAAAAGGAAAGAGGAGCGAGGGACCAAGACGGTGACGTCAGAGGCTCCCGAACTTCCCTCCTCCCATGGATACATCAGATATACAGCTACACATGGAGCAATTCCTTCTGAGAGAAATCCAGAAATTAGCGGAGCGACCTTTACACATCAGGCAAATGAGAAATAGACATCAATACAATAACAGCAGGGAACTTCAATACTGCACTTTCAACAAAGGATAGATGATTCAAACAAAAAACAAGAAGGAAACATTGGGCTTAGACTGCAGGGTGGTTTCCACAAAGTAGCAGAAAGGAACACCAGCAAAGAACGGACTCATCCCAGATAGAATTGCTCACCTGGGAGAGCTAATCAGTCAACCACTGCAGGTAAAAGACGTTCCCTGCGGTCGACTGCAAGCGTAGCTCTACCATCCTGTTCGTGATACCAATTGTTATGATTTTGTTAAATTGATATTTGCTAAGAAAAGCCCTGGTGAGCCATGGTTCAGTAAAATACCCTAAGAAAAATTGAGATACAGGGGCACCTGGGTGGTTCAGATGGTTGAGCATCTGCCTTTGGCTCAGGTCATGATCTCAGGGTCCTGGGATGGAGCCCCACGTCTGGCTCCCTGCCCAGCAGGGAGTCTGCTTGTCCCTCTCCCTCTGTCTGCCACTCCCCCTGCTTGCTCTCTCTCTCTCTCTCTCTCTTTCATTCTCTCTCTGTCAAATAAATAAATAAAACCTTTTTAAAAAAAGAAAAGAAAGAAAGAAAAATTGAGATACAGAAGATCCTCACAGGTCCTGGAGAATGTCCAAGCACACTTTGGACCACACGTTTTCTGCTACTTTCCCTTACACTGCAGCATACTGCCTATGCAGAATGCTGCTCAGGCTTCCCATCCCAAAGTGCAAGCTCCAAAAGAAACAACCGGTTTTCCCGAACCTCAGAGCGCTGCTCATTAAAGCTAGTTTGAGGTGCCGCAGATGTTTTTTCAGTTTTTTAATTGCCCCACAGAGAGTAAATCCCCCAGTGGGTGTTAGACCAGATATATGTCCTGACCCTAAGCACTGACCCAGGTAGTGGCTATTAGGACAATTGGCTAGGATTTTCATAAGTCCCATGCATTAATGGTACTTCCCACCTAGTGTGGGTTCCCAAGGTGCCAGGCACTGCCTTTAGAAGGAGACTCTGCTTCTCTGACCCCTGTGTTTGTGGATGGGCACAGAACTCAGAGTCCTAACCAGTATGAAAGGGGCACCTTCACTCAGGAAGTCATGGCTTCTTGCAAAGGCAAGTAGGACTGGCGCCATGGTCCTTCTGTCATTGCATACCCTGCTGCTGTCACACTGCATTCCCTGACCTTCTGGGATATCACGAGTCTCATACTTGGCACATGGCACAAGTTCTAATTGCCTGATAGAAACACTCCTGGCTCTATTAGACACAGGAGTCCAGGTTACAGTAATTCCAGGTAACCCCCTGGAATTAAAATTCCCCCTGGAATATAAATTCCCCAAGGGAACCTCATACAGCCTTTAAGGCATAGCAGGTAAAACTGTAAAGAGAGTACAAACTAAGCTACATGTGTCTGTTAGCACCATATTTCTAAAATGATTACCAACAA
The DNA here is from genome assembly GCF_024610735.1 of Ursus americanus. Taxonomy (NCBI): domain Eukaryota; kingdom Metazoa; phylum Chordata; class Mammalia; order Carnivora; family Ursidae; genus Ursus; species Ursus americanus. The sequence goes on from NC_142129.1 coordinate 50,654,891, forward strand.
CCATGGCCCCTAGCTCACTTTCCCTACTGTAGGTATGGATGCCCTCACCCAGCCACAAACCTGGTGGGGTAAACCTAACTTTCTGGCCTTTCTTATGGGAGCTGCCAAACAGGAACATATCCAAATGCTTCCTCCACTGAAAACAGCAAATACATCACAATATTGCCTGAAGCAAGATACAAGGGGTTTTTAGCTCATCATTGAAGATATGCTTGACACCAGGGTCATTAGGCCCACCATCTCCCTCTTTAATAGCTCTATCTGGCCAGTTTTAAGTCCAGTCACCAATGAATGAAGATTAACAATTCACTATTAAAAATTGACTAGTGGCAGACGGCCTCTCCTTTGCAGTCCTGCGCACCACTCCCTTGCAGTATATTCAATAAGCTTCTATCTCCTTAAAAAAAAATTTTTGACTATTAACAATTGACTATTAAAAGCCCAGGTTCTGACCACTATAGCTCCCATTCCCATTATTATAAAGATGACAGATGACATCCAAAGGACTCAGGGCCCCTATTTTACTGTCCAAGATTTAGCCAACTTGTTTTACCTGACCCCAATAACTGAAGACCCACACCTCAATTTGTTTTCAGTTTTGAGGGCACCCAGTATACCTTTACTAAGAGCTCCCTAGGAATTACCTAAACAGCCCTGCAAACACACATACCCTATGCAGACAAGATCTAAATTCACTCAAACTAGCGCACTGCTGCCTTTAACAACATATAGAATGTCATCTATAATGGTCCTGGGATCGAGTCCCACATCAGGCTCCCTGCTGGGTGGGGAGTCTGCTTCTCCCTCTCCCTCTGCTGCTCCCCTGCTTGTGCTCGCTCACTCTCTCTGTCAAATAAATGAATAAAATCTTTTAAAGAAAACAACTCCTCACAATTAAGCCTCCCACTACCCTATGGCAGGCACAGCACATATGAGGTCTTTTCATCTTTGCACATGTTCCACACTTATCCATATTACTTAGGCCTATTTATGCCATTACATGCAAATAGCTTTTTTTTTCCCCTTTTTTTTTTTTTTTGTTAAAGATTTCATGTATTTATTTGAGAGAAGGAGAGAGCGCATACCCCCCACAAGCACGGCACAGGAGCAGGGGGCGGGGGAGAGGGATAAGGGGGGGGGAGGAGCAGGGAGGAGGGAGAGCGACAGGCAGACTCTCTGCTGAGCGCAGAGCCCAACACGGGGCTCGATCCCAGGACCCCGAGATCATGACCTGAGCTAAAGGCAGACACTTAACCAACTGAGCCACCCAGGTGCCCCTAAATCAACTTTTCTCTACTGGGGAGTACCTCAAGAAACTGCATCATGGCTGGCCCAACGAGACACGCAGCAGGCCTTGCCTTAGTCCCTTGAGGCTCAGACTTGTGAACTGAATCACTGGCGATGCTTCATTATACCTCATGGAGTCTCTGGACTAAACGTGGCTCTACCTGGCTCCCCATGGGGTTCTGGACCAAACACCTGCCCCACATAGCAGTCAGACACATGACACTTAAGCACCAAATTTTGGTAGCCTACCGGACCCTTTTAGAGAAATACATATTAACAGGCTCCCAGCTTCACACACAAAGTTCCCATCTTGCCTTGGTTTAGGGTTTCGATGCAAAAGAGACTTAGCAGGGCCACTGAGGCCTCACTGTTAAAGAGGAAACTGTACCTTTAGGAAAGGGTTAAACCTGCTATCAGGGTTTTTCCAAATTACAGGAGGATGTGGCTTTCCCCATGCTCAGCCCCTTGTCCACTGACATTGAGGTGCAGCTAGAGGCACCTTCACTGCCAGTCCCTCTCATAGTTTGGGGAGCCCTTTGGGAGCAACTGCCTGACATGGAAAGGGAGTGGGCAGCAACACATCGTCCACGATGCTACCTGCCGAAAGGCTGCAGCAGATCATCTTGCTAGCTGCATACCCCAAGTCCAGGGGAGCCCTCCTGGCTCAGCCCAACCGGCAGAGCTGGTGACAGTCTGCCTGACTCTACGCCAGGCCATAAAAATGACACTCCCAAGGGCACACATTTTTACTGACTCCTGGACGGTAGCCAATAGGCCCACAGTCTGGTCTGGACAATAACAAAGGGGTGATTTCATGATTCAGGGAAAGCCTATCTGGGTTATCTCCACTTGGAAAGAGAGAGCCAACTCACATATGCCAGTTATGGTCAGTCTCTGCACACATGCCAACAAACACAAGGAACACACTATAATAACATCGCAGACTCCTTATCCAAATTACACACCTGTTCCAAGGCCCTGCATGAGCCACCTCCCAAACTATCAGACACAGTTCTGGACACAACTATTCTTCCAGAGATGTCATACCCACTAGCAGAGTGCACCCATATTCCATCAGGCCATAGGGGCCATAGGGGAGTGACAGCACTCATTGATTTATCCTATTGTCATTGCGCCTCCCTCACAATGACAATAGGCCCAATCAGTGAATACCCCTCTTTGCTCCCAAAGAAAACTCTGGAAGGCTCTGGCAGACATGTAATCTCCTGGGGTAACAGACCCTACTCACAATGGCAAAGTGATTTTTTTCGGGCTGCTGCCACCCTCTGCTGAAGCTGGTAAGTACATAACCACCATCACTGATAACTTCACTAGACTCCTGCTGACCACTTCCCAGCATGTCATCTCCTTCTTAACCAGGTATACGATCATCTCCTTTGGCTCACCAGATATCGTAGATTCAGATCAAGGAACCCAGTTCGCCTCCCACGCTGTTTGGTCACAGGCTTTAGAACATGGAATCTTGTGGAATTTCAACCTAATTTACTGGCCCCAAGAGGCTAGACTTACAGGGACAGGCACAGTGACCTACTTCCTTCTTAACCTTTTAAACAATAAGTGGTCCCCAAGTGGATAGAAATTTTGCCCCAGGCTCCAATACTGCTTAATTCCCAGACCTCATGTCTCCAAATTTCCCACATCAAATATCGGTCTCCTCCAAGGAGTCCCCTGATAGCATTTCCAAGGAACCTCCATATCAGAAAGGACACCACCCATCTGCTCACCAGATGAATACTCCCTGTGCCATGCTGACTTTTCTACCATGTCACCATCTTACACATGCTGCCAGCCTGATCAAGGGCAGATTGTGCAATATGACCCTCTTATAATACAGAGCCCAAGGAGACAAACCTTTACCAAATTGTTTAGCAATCACAATTATATAAATATCATTGGCCCAGTCTGGTTGGCTCAGTCAGTAGAGTGTGCTACTCTCGATCCCAACATCATGAGTTCAAGCCACATGTTGGGCATGGAGCCTACTCTATAAATAAATGAATATATAAACAAACAAACAAACAACTATCATTGGCCCAGACAATGACCCAGTACCAGCAGTGAAGCTAAGACCAGCTTTGCCCTGCTATTTGGGTTATAAAGGCTCCCTGCTTAAACCAAATTCATCAAAAATTTTACAGAGATTGAAATTATAAGCTCCAGGACCCACCAGCAGAACTGTGTAGATCTCAGAGAAAGGAAAAGAGGCCTTCTGCCTAGTGGATTCCAGTCACATTAGGAAATGAAATCCAAACAGAAATCCTGGGGTCTATAGCTGCTATCAGTAGACTGAGACAAGGCCCCTACCTGACCTTAGGGGAAGAGGGAAATGACCTCTTGTTCCAAAGCAAGTACACTCATCCTTTGGTCAGTATCCAGATTGCTCAACCCCACAAGCTAGTCAAATGCAAATGTTCTCTGTTGTGGCTATTACTGCTATTGGGCACAGCCTGGATAATAGGGTTGCTAGTAGACCCCTGGGGCCTCGGGGCGCCTGGGTGGCACAGCGGTTAAGCATCTGCCTTCGGCTCAGGGCGTGATCCCGGCGTTGTGGGATCGAGCCCCACATCAGGCTCCTCCGCTACGAGCCTGCTTCTTCCTCTCCCACTCCCCTGCTTGTGTTCCCTCTCTCGCTGGCTGTCTCTATCTCTGTCGAATAAATAAATAAAATCTTTAAAAAAAAAAAAAAAGACCCCTGGGGCCTCACCTTGTTTCAGATGTGAGGGAACAAAATCAGCCAGGTGTACAATTGGGTGCCAGATGCTGGTGGGCCCTGTTAGAAGGGCTTTAGCCAGCATGTCGTGGAGCACAGATCCCGACCCAAAGCTCACCTCCATCCACATTAAATGGTGCCAATGAAAGTGATTCTAAAATGAGTTACTCCCTCCTTACACCACGTATCAAATTATTTCCCAGGCAGAATGGCCTTGCCAATGTAGCCAAATCAGACTCATCTGAATGGCAGGTTTGTGCCCTGATGAATTTCCTATAGTTGTAATGGGCTAATCTCTAGACTGTAAAGCTGCTATCCACAAAATGTCCCTACAATTAATACATCAATATGCCCATTATCTATATAAATTGTGGGTGGAGTCTCCAAAAATCTTGGTCATGGACATTGCTATGCTCCTTGCAAGGTGCGCCCTTAATGATCTGACAGAGTTCACTGAGATCTGCTCACCTAACAGCAGAGCCCATACTTGTATTTCCATCTTGAGTCAGGCCTCCAGCATACACACTCAGAATTTTTAAAAAATATTTTTAAAGTTTATTTATTTAAATGACTTCTACACCCAACATGGGGCTTGAACTCAGGACCCAGAGATCAGGAGCTGCATGTTCTACTGCCTGAGCCAGCCATGCACCCCCAAAATTTTTTAAAAGATTTTATTTATTTATTTATTTATTTATTTATTTATTTATTTATTTGATCGAGAGAGAGAGAGAACACAAGCAGGGGGAGCAGGAGAGAGAGAAGCAGGCTCCCCGCTGAGCAGGGAGCCCAAAGTGGGGTTTGACCTCAGGACCCTGGGATCATGACCTGAGCTGAAGGCAGACACTTAACCGACTGAAACACCCAGGTGCCCCTAAAATTTTTGTTATTAAGTAATCTCTACACCCAACACGAGTCTTGAACTTACAACCTTAATATCAAGAGTCACATGCTCTTCTGACTGAGTCAGCCAGGCACCCCAAAATAAGAGTCTAAACTTGGAATTTAACACCAGCCAGCTACTCCTGCCCTTCATGGATCTCCACCTGGGGAGGCCATCCTTCCCTGGGGTTTGCCTCCACCACCCCCAAGCACACCAACCCCTCAGAGGACATGGCCCCAGACGGAGTGAGAGCTCACTGTTGGAGACAACTGTAGCTCAGATTGCAATGCCACAACCCAAGAGACAGATGAGGGAGACAAAACTTCCCAGCCTTGCTGGGCCTGGGGACTTTCCCATCCCGGATTGCCTCCACACCAGGAGAGAAGTGACTGTGATGACTATTAGCTTCAAGACCAAGTTGCAAAAATACCTCGTTCGACCAACCCTGAGAATCCCACAGAGTTCTATTTTTCTGGAATAGTTAAATACTTGCCTCATGAATTTTGCATCTATCAAAATGCTTGCAAAACAGTAAGTGCCCCTGGCAACACCAGCCATCCGTTCATCCTTCTGGCAGGCCAGACTTTCTAAACAGCACTAGCCAAAGTAAGACACTTGGTTGCAACATCTCTAACTTGACTTGCTTAGATCCCATGGTTAGGGACCTCCCGCTGCTGTGTTCACTGCTCAATGTACTAGATTACAGCTTTTGTTTTTCGTTTTTTTTTTAAGATTTTATTTATTTTTTTGACAGAGAGAGAGAATCAGCCAGCGAGAGAGGGAGCATAAGCAGGGGGAGTGGGAGAGGAAGAAGCAGGCTCCCAGCGGAGGAGCCTGATGTGGGGCTCGATCCCATAACGCCGGGATCACGCCCTGAGCCGAAGGCAGACGCTTAATGACTGCACCACCCAGGCGCCCCTACAGCTTTTGTTTCCCACCCCATGCATCCATGACAGACCCTACTCCTCTTATCATTCCCACCACAACCACCAGCACCTTCTCGACATCTGAAATTGCTACACTCCTCTTCACATCCTATCCATAAGCCTTTCCCTGTTGTGTGCCACAACCCTGCCCCACACCACAACAAAGTGAGCCAGATCTGACATGATTATATTCATATGAACCTCCAACATAGCAACCCAGGCCTTGTAAGTAAAATGATATTGGATCTGGGGGTGCATGGGTGGCTTAGCTGGTTGAGCGTCTGACTCTTGGTTTCGGCCAAGGTCATGATCTCAGGGTCATGAGATCAAGCTCTGCATTGGGCTCCATGCTCAGCTCAGAGTTTGTTTGGGATTCTTTCCCTCTTCCTCTCCCTTTCCCTTGGCCTCGTCCCCACCCCCACTCACGTGCGCACACACTCTCTCTCTAAAACAAAATAAACACATAAAATCTTTTTTTAAAAATGATATTGGATCTGTTACCATTCAGGGTCAGACCTACAGCCCCATTTCATTATCTATCCCACCATTCCTCCTAGCGATCAGCTCCTTGTCCTAAACCCCACCCTCCCAAACATCACAAACCTCATTTAGGCTAAACCAAACCCTTAATCTAGACCCCAAACAGGGCACTCTGTGGGTAAGCATCAAAATAATTAACTCCCCACAGTGGTACTTTCTAAAGGGTCCCAAATATAGTGAAACACAAAAGGCTGGACCTCACCCCATATAGTCAGAGCCCCTTCATAATAAATAATATCCCATTCAAATTCAAATTCTACTGTGTGCCTAATCCAAGGGGCCAGGAGCAAGTCCACTTGACCCTTCCCAGGCTACAAGCAGTCCACAGAGATGACCCTTATTACTGCAACATTATTACCTTCAATATTTCAGCTACCCTTTATTCTCCTGGCACCTCTCCACTACAGATGTCCTGCTAGTAAGACCAAGAAAGCCATTCTTATCCCTATCCTGTTGGGACTGGCTATTACCACTGGAGGAGAGACAGAGGAACAGTGCTTCCACCCTAGCCAAACAGGATCAAATATTAAAAACCACTCAGCAATTATCAGCTACCCTAGCCAACCACATGCAGACACTCCATCATACTCCGAGTCTGACGCAGCAGTAATGCTCACTAGTACAAAATGGTGATGGATAATCAACTGGCATTAGATTTCCTATTGGCTGAGTGGTGTGGAAGCTGTTCTTTACAGGGAGCTCTTTGCTGCATGTACTTTAACAAGTCAGGACAGGTACGGGACAACCTCCAGAAGATGTGTCAAGATTTACATATCACTCATCATATATGCAAAATATTTCAACAAATTCCCACACTCCTCGAGTTCCCTGGTTTGTTCTCATGGCTTTCACCATACACCTGGGAGAATAACTAAGAACTGGATTTCAAACAGTAGCAAGTCTATTAACCATGGGTTTCATCATTCTTGCCTTCGTTAAATGTGCTTTACAAGGGCCTCAGAAAACAATACCTATTCTTTGAATGTATCTGCTATACACGTGATTATTATTCCTGATGCTGAGGTATCACAGGATGGATTACTGAGAGTTTAGCTAAGCTACTGCATGGCATTGCTGCCTTGGCATCCATTTTGTTTGGCCGACTGCCTTGTGGGGACTTCAAACTGACACTAGCCCATCATGCAGGCAGGTCTCCCGGATAACAAACAGCCCTCAGGAACACAAGCAAATGTAAATTCCTGATGTGACTCTTCCAGTAGCCTCTGACGTAAACATTTTCCCCAACCTCCCCCTTGTGCACACTGGATGAGACCCACCCCTCCCCCACAGAGTTTACCAAAACTCCACTCTTTTTTCTTTGAATTGACAAATCCAGCCTCAGCCCAGGAAGCACTCCACTCTCAGACCCTAATAAAGGCATGTGCCCCAGATCCTGTCACTCTCTCTGCCTGTACCCTGCATTGACCGCCCCCCCCCCCCCGCCGCCATGTAGCCCTGTGAGGCATCATGCGATGTATTCTCTCCAGGATTGTGAGTAATAAGCTTCTGTATCTCAATTTCTCTTGTGGTCTTTTATTGAAGCATAGGCACCCCAGGGCTCTACTTAACAAATGTTGTTTTAATAAAAGCATACCAAAGCACTACACAGCAAAGAAAACCATCAACCAAATTAAAAGGCACCCTATGGAATGGGAGAGAAATTGCAAACCATGTTGTATCTGATAGGTTAATATCTAAAATACAGGATTTCATGCAAAAAAACCAAATAACCCAAGTTAAAAATGGGCAAAGAACCACAACAGACATTTTTCCAAAGAAGAACTACAAATGGCCAACAGTTACATGAAAAGATGTTCCACGTTACTAATCATCAAGGAGGCATAATTTATGCAAATCAAAACCACAATGAGATATTACCTCAAATGTGTTAGGATGTCTATTATCAAAAAGATAAGAAATAACAAACACTGGCAAGTATGTAGAAAAATGGAAACCCTTGTACACTGTTGGTGGGAAATAAACTGGTACAGCCACTACAGAAAACAGTAAGGAGGTCCCTCAAAAAATTAAAATTAGGGCGGGGCACCTGGGTAGCGCAGTGGTTAAGCGTCTGCCTTCAGCTCAGGGCGTGATCCCAGCATTCTGGGTTCGAGCCCCACATCAGGCTCCTCCACTAAGAGCCCGCTTCTTCCTCTCCCACTCCCCCTGCTTGTGTTCCCTCTCTTGCTGGCTGTCTCTCTCTCTGTCAAATAAATAAATAAAATCTTTTTTTAAAAAATTAAAATTAGAGCTACTATATGATCTAGCAACCCCACCTCCAGGTATATATTCCATGTTCATTGCAGCACTATTCACAGTAGTCAAGGTATGGAAACAACCTAAGTCTCCATTGACAGATGAACGGATAAAGAAAATGTGACGTAATTACATAATAGAATACTATTCGGCCCTGGGCTCCTGGGTGGCTCAGTTGTCCAGCATCTGCCTTTGGCTTAGGGCGTGATCCCAGGGTCATGGGATCAAGCACCGCATCAGGCTCCCTGCTCCACTGGGAGCCTGCTTCTTCCTCTCCCACTCCCCCTGCTTGTGTTCCCTCTCTCTCTGTCAAATAAATGAATAAAAAATCTTTAAAAAAAAAAGAATATTATTTGGCCTTGAAAAAAAGGAAATCTTGCCATTTGTGACAACATGGATGAAATTCGAGGATATCATGCTAAGTGAAATATGCCAGACAAAGAAAGACAAATACTACACAGTATCACATTTATGGAAACTTAAAAAAAAGTCGAACTCAGAGAAACAGGGTAGAATGGGGTGGGGAAAATAGGGAGAGGCTAATAAAAGGGTAGAAACTTTCAGTTCTGAGTAAGATCTGAAAGTATAACATGGAAACTACCATTAATAACACTGCATTATATAACTGAAATTTGCTGAGAGAACTTAAGTATTCTCACCAAAAATCAATCAATCAATCAGATGGACTGCTTGAATTGAGATGACGAGAGGTTGCAATTAGAGTCAATGCCAAGCTTTATAATCAGTGAGTGAGTGACTGAGGTAGGGTGGAGAGCCAGAGTCTTGCAGGAAAGGAACACAAGGAACAGAGGGTCTAGGATGTTGGAAGGTGCATCCCCATGGGTAGTGAAAGCACCCGGATTTAAGACTGGTGTAATGTTGAAGAGAAGGACAGAAAAAGGAGCTAAGTAGGTAAATGCAGGAAGGGGAGGCAGTGAGTGATAGAGTCTGATATGGAATTCAGAACTATTCTAGAAGATAATTTAGGGAAGGAGAACAGTTTGGAAGCAGTGATAAGGAGGAAGGAAGTTCAACCCCACCTGCAAGTTCACTTATGAGACAACACAGACACTATTTGAGAAGGCTCCAGGAAAAGCAGTTCCCTCAGGGTAGCACCGGTGTTTCTCAACCTAGCACTACTGAGGTTTGAGGCCTGGGAATTCTTTACTGTGGGGGCTGCCCTGGGCATTGCAGGATCTTTAGCAGCATCCCTGGCTTCCATCCACTAGTTGCTAGTAGCACCACCTTCCATCATGACATTCAAAAACATTTCCTCTGAGGAACAGGGCAAATTACCCCGTTGACAAGCAAGGGGCTAGAGCAAGAAGGTGAAGGAAGTATTCAAAGGAGAGATTTAGGACATAGAGGGTTTTGCAGATGATTAACCATGAGCCCCAGAATGCATAGTGCAAAAGGTGCAGATAAATTTCAGCTGAAAGTTCTTCTGTGCACCACTCAAGTTATATCACTTTGGCAGCTGACAGGTCAAGTTCGGTCCTATTGAGGTGTGTATCCAGGCAATGAATTTTCTGTTTTCTGCAAGGGTGTCTCTCTGCTTCTGAAGTTGTTCTCCTTGATATCATCATCATCCTATGAAGGTTGGGTTGATGCTCGCACGTAACAGGGACAAAAAGCTAACAGACTTGGCTAATCTTGCAGCTCTTAAGATACAAGCTCCACATCAATGCAGGTCCAACCAACAGTGACCAAATTCCATGGTACCATGAGGTTGACATATCCAAGAATGTAATCACAGGAAGTTCTGAAAACTGGAACAGATTCCATAAATTGGAATTAAGTTTAATCTGATGATCCTGCATAAGTAATGTTAGTGGTTTAAGATGTGTGAGTAATCAATACAGTCGCATGGTTCAAAATTCAGAAAGTACTGAAAAGTTTACAGTAAAAAATACTCCCTTCACCTAAGCCTTTCAGTTTCCCTCCCCCCAGATAAAGAATACGGGGGTTGTTTATATCCTTTCAGAGATACTCTGTATGTACAAGCTAATATGGATACTAGATATATTTTTTAATGTGTTATATTCTTAGGCAAGACCACACCATCATATTCAATTATAAATGATACTGTTACATATTGCATAGTTTAAAACTTCTTATACTTTACCTGAAACTAATATAACATTGTATGTCACTTATACTTCAACAATAAAAATTAAAAATTGAAATTAAAAACTTCTTATATTTTATCTAACTGTATTATCAGTTTGTATAATCAAGTATCATTTAATGCATTATACAGCATCATAACTTTTCTATAGGGTCCTTCTATTACTTTATCATAACATCTGACTCCTTTTTACTGCTGCAATAAATTGGAAAGAAAAAAAATCATCATCATCATGGATTCACTGTTGCTTAATGCATGATGGATTCACTGTTGGGGCAATTTTGTTTGGCATTATTTTGGAATCATTTAAAGTAACCAAGAGTCAACATAATGTTTTAATATGGTTTTATATTCCAGGTAGATTATTTAGATGTTTTTCTCTGTTGATTTTTCCTTTTTTACTTATAGCATTCTAAAATTTGAGATATACTTTATAGAGCATAAAATTCACTATTTGAAAGTACACATTTCAGTGGGTTTTGGTATATTCACGACACTGTGCAACAACTATTACTGCTATCTAATTTCAGACCATTTCCATCACCCCCACAAAAGAAACCCTGTACTATTAGCAGTTAGTCCCTATCCCTCCCCTCCTCACCTCCTGGATGATCACTAAGCTATTTTCTGCCTCCATTGATTTGCCTAAACGTGACATTTCACACTAATATAATCATATAATATGTGGCTTTTTGTGTCTGGCTTCTTTCACTTACCATGTTTTCGAGTTTCATCCACATTGTAGCATGTAACGGTATTTCTTTTCTTTTCTTTTTTAAAGTAGGCTCCACAACCAGTGTGAAGCCCAAAACCAGGCTTGAACTTGACCCTGAGATCAAGACCTGAGCTGAGATCAAGAGTTGGACCCTTAACCAAATGAGCCACCCAGGAACCCTAGTATTTCTTTTTTTATATACCAAGTAGTGTTCTAACATAGGGATATACCACATTTTGTTTATCTACTTATCAGCTAATGGACATTTGGGTTGTTTCCACCTTTTAACTATTAGGAACAGTGCTGCTATAAATGTATGTATACAAGTTTTTATGCAAACATGTTTTCAGTTCTCTTGGATATACACCTAGAAATGGAATTGCTGAATAATATAGCAACTCTGTGTTTAACTTTTTGAACTGCCAAACTGTTTTCCACATCAGCTGCACTATTGTACATTCCCATCGCCAATGTATGAGAGTTTCAATATCCTATTTTCCACACTCTTGTCAACAATTATTATTGTCTGGTGTTGTGTGTTTTTTTAAGATTTTATTTATTTTTTTGACAGAGAGAGAGAGAGACAGCAAGAGAGAGTACAAGCAGGGGGAATGGCAGGCAGAGGGAGAGGGAACAAGCAGGCCAGGACCCTGGGATCATGACCTGAGCCAAAAACAGATGCTTAACCAACTGAGCCACCCAGGCGCCCCTATTATTGTCTGGTTTTAAAAAAAAATTGTTATTATAGCCATCCCAGGAGGTGTGAAGTGGTATCTCATTGTGGTTTTGATTTGCATTTCCCTCATGACTCATGATGTTGGACATCTTTTCATGTGCATTGAAGAAATATGTATTCAAGTCCTTTCCCCATCTTCAAATAGAGTCGTTTGGGTTTTCTATTATTGAAATGTAAGAGTTATTTATATATTGTAGATATTAGAGTCTTATCAAATATGTAATCTGCAATATTTTCTCCTATTATGTGTTTTTTTCATGGTCGGTGGTGTCCTTTGACGCACAAAAGTTTTAAATTTTGATGAAGTCTGATTTATCTATTTTTTTCTTTGATTGATATCGATCTCTCTTTTACTTGTCAGTGTTGAATTTACAGGTTACAGGTGAATTTGGCAGTGACCTGCTATGAGTGCTCTAGGTGATACAACGTATCTAAGTGGAAAAGCACTATAAGTGGGAATCCCTTTCAGTTCTATCACTGAAAAACTTCATATTCCACCTCTGGAATTCACTATTATATAAACACCTTACTTTGAAATTGACAATTAAAGGGAAAGAATTAAGCGTTTATCCTTTCTAAAAGGAACTATATTTCAGAGTAGTCAATTTCTGGTTGATTAAGAAACGTCTTTCAAAGTATCTATTATTTTGACAGAAGACTGCCAGCTGGTGAATATAGGGTTAAGACAGAGGTAGAAAGTCACCATTTTGAACAGAATGGTTGATTCCAACAAGGATTTTCAATCAGTACTGAAATAATAAAGAGTTGATGGGAAATTGCATATTCAGATGGTGTGGAAACATTGACCCCTGATTGCTTGCTGGTGGAATGTGACTTAACAGAGGAGGGACCTGGATATTGCAATCTTGACCCAGTGAGTTTTCCTGGCATCACTGCTAGTGTGGTCACCTGACATCATGCAGCTTCTGGTATATAATGTACAGCATCACCCATGAAGTAGTCTTGCCAAAAAATATTTTTTTTAAAGATTTTATTTATCTATTTGACAGAGAGAGAGACAGCCAGTGAGAGAGGGAACACAATCAGGGGGAGTGGGAGAGGAAGAAGCAGGCTCATAGCGGAGGAGCCTGATGTGGGGCTTGATCCCATAACGCCGGGATCACTCCCTGAGCCGAAGGCAGACGCTTAACCGCTGTGCCACCCAGGCGCCCCCCAAAAATATTTAACTTGAATCTAATCAAGCCCTTAAAATATAGGAAATACAGAGAATACAGGAGCAAATAAAATGACATAATGAGGAAATAATCAAATATATCTAGAAAGAGGGATGTAATACGCCTCTGTTGCCAGGTTTCTCTAACAAGCGAATGTCACTTAAAAATAAAAAAGAAAGGAGGAAAGAAAGAAAAAAAGAAAAAGGGAGAGAAGAAGAAAGAAAGGAAGAAAGAAAGGAGAGAGGCACCTGGGTGGCTCAATTGGTTAAGCAACTAACTCTTAATTTTGGCTCAGGTCTTGATCTCACTGTGGTGAGCTTAGCGTGGAGTCTGCTTGGGATTTTCTTTCTCCCTCTCCCTTTGCCCCTCCCACACCCCAGCTTACTCATGTATGCATGCACACTCTCTCAAATAACTAAATAAATCTTTAAAAAAGAAAGAGGGGAGAAAGCAGAAGGGAAAGAGAAAACTGGAAATATTCTAGATTAAAAGAGATTTAAGAAGCAAAACAAGCAAAAATAATCATGATGCTTGATTAGATCCAGATTTCAACAAAAAAATTTAAAAAGTTTGGGACAGTGGTGGAAATCTGAATATGGACTATTAGGTAGTACTAGGGAATTATTGTTAAATTTCTGGTGTGATGGGGCGCCTGGGTGGCTCAGTTGTTAAGCGTCTGCCTTTGGCTCAGGGCGTTCTGGGATCGAGCCCCACATCAGGCTCCTCTGCTGGGAGCCTTCTTCTTCCTCTCCCACTCCCTCTGCTTGTGTTCCCTCTCTCGCTGGCTGTCTCTCTCTCTATCAAATAAATAAATAAAATCTTAAAAAAAAAATTTTGGTGTGATAATGGTATTGTAGGAAACAATGTTGCAGTTATGCAAGAAAAGTCATTTTTTAAGAGATGTATATTGAAAGTCATGCAATATGAGGATATTTCAATTTAATTAAAACACATACATTATGATAGTCTTTTTTGTATATATATTTAAAGCAAACACTCAAATTTTTCTAAAAACTATCACTGCAAGATAATGCCTTCTTTGGCCAGTCTTGCCGTACTGTCAAATAATTTATGTAAACTCTTCTGTGTATTTGCTTTTACTTTACTTTTATGAAAGTGTATGATTTCATCACCTCAGTTCCTGATTAACAAGCAAGACTTGAATGATTGATATTAATCTTGGGTCTGCTCATCTGAGCTCTGTATCAACAGTGCTAGAGCTTGCTGGGAACACTGGAGCCTAGTGTTTAGCAATATAAATCTGCCTGATTTTATTTATTTTTATTATTATTTTCAAGTAAACTCTACCCCAATCTGGAGCTCAAACTCATGATCCCAAGATCAAGACTTGCATGCTCTTCTGACTGATAGCCAGACACCCCTATATCTGCCCAATTTTAAATCCCAACTCTGCCTTGCACCAGCTGTCTGACTCCCCTTGGACAAGCTACTCTACCACTTTCCGCCTCAGTTTTCCTACCTATACAATAGAGGCAATAATATTTTTAACTTTTCTTTAGGTGACCGCGGTAATAAGATAAACTATGCAGAATTCTAAACACAGTGCCTGACACAGGCTGAGGACTCAAAGGTGTTTTAATTACTATATGATCTTGGGTGGGTCACTAAATTTCTTTTCCAAACTATCTCTCTATTGATGTAAGGTACTTCCCCTCCCTGAGCTTCCATTTCTGCATTTGAAATGAGAGGACTGGAGATACCATCTATTTCTAATATCTCTGATCATGAAGGATCCTAGCAAACTTTCACTAACATAGACTTGAACAGGGGAGTAAGCCTCAAATAACCAAAACCTCCTCATGTGCCAGGAGTGAGAAGTTGAGCTTGGGAAAACGAAACATCACATATTCATATTTTCAACTTCTCTCAAGGTATGTCTGGATATTGATGCTTTATTGAATAAGAAAATGCATATAAAATGATTCATAATAGATGGTATAGAGAGGGCAGATGACGTCATGATGGTTGAAATGTTATTATGATGATGACAATGAGGAGAGAATTAGGAAGATTGTTCTTTTCCTTTGTCAGGAAGTCCATAATAACAAGGCACTATTTTTTCCATAAAATGGGTTGTGGCTAATAAGTAATGATATATAGAAGTGGGCGGAGAACCTGAGTAGTTCGGTTGGTTAAGCATCTGACTCTTGGTTTCAGTTCAGATCATGATCTTGGGGTCATGGGATCAAGTCCCGCATGGGGCTCCGCACTCAGCTTGAGCCTGCTTGAGGTTCTCTCTGCTTCTCCCTCTGCTGTTCCTGCACCTGCGTACTCTCGCTCTCTCTCTCTCTCTCTCTCTCTCTCAAATAAAGAGAATGAGAGAGAGAAATCATTTGAGTGGG
Source organism: Ursus americanus (assembly GCF_024610735.1). Lineage (NCBI taxonomy): Eukaryota > Metazoa > Chordata > Mammalia > Carnivora > Ursidae > Ursus > Ursus americanus. The sequence goes on from NC_142129.1 coordinate 50,670,631, forward strand.
GGGTGGAACAGAGGGAGGGGGACAAACAGACTCCGTGCTGAACATAGAACCCAACGCAGGGCTCAATCCCAGGACCCTGAGATCATGACTGGAGCTGAAGTCAAAGAGTCAAATACCCAACTGACTGAGCCACCCAGGCTCCCCAATAAACAAATCTTTTAAAAAAACACAATATATAGAAAGGGGATTTGCCCTATCAGACATTAAAACTTAAAAGCCTTTATAATTAAGACAGTTTAGGGTTGCCTGGGTGGCACAGTTGGTTAAGTGTCCAACTTGATTTAGGCTCAGGTGGTGATCTCAGGGTGGTGAGATCAAGCCCTGCCTCAGGCTTGGCAAGGGGCTTCACGCCCAGATTCTCTCTCTCCCTCTCCTTCTGCCCCTCCCGTTCATGCTCTCTCTCTCTCTAAAATAAGTAAATAAATCTTTTAAAAAAAGAAAAGACAGTATAGTACTGGTGCATGAACAAACAGACCAGGGGAATACACAAAAAAAACCAGAAACAGATTCAAGTGCATAAGGAAATTTAGTATATGATAAAGGTGGCATTTATCTTACTGGAGCACAGATGAGTTTTTTAAATAAATGGTACTGTGACAAATGGGTAGCCATTTAGTAAAAGATAAAATTAGGTCCATACTCCACAACATGCATAAGAATAAACTCCAAATGGATGAGGAATCTAAATGTAAAATATAAAACTATACATTGATTGGAAGAAAACATGAGTGAACACCTCTTTAACTTCACTATAGAGAAAGATTTTCTAACTTTGACTCAAAATCCCAAAACAATAAAATAATAAATTTGACTACATTTTAAAAAGTATGCAAAAATACCATAAATAAAATAAAAAGACAATTGGTAATTGGCAAATCAGGAGAAAATATTTGCAACATACATCACAAATAAAATTCTAATGTTCCTCGTACATAAAGAACTATTGAAAATTGGGGACAAATTCAAAAGAAAAATGGAAAAAAGACATGAATAAACAATATACAAGCAAGACATAAATATATACGCTTAAACATATAAAAAGATTCAGAGGCGCCTGGCAAGTTCAGTTGGTACAGCATGTGACTCTTGATCTCAGGGCTGTAAGTTCAAGACTCACATTGAGTGTAGAGATTACTGAAAAATAAAATATTAAAAAAAAAGATTCAACCAACTCATAGAGAGATCACTTAGAGACTCTTTACAGCCAAATCTGAGACAATCTGAGCAACAAAATAATAATAGCAATAGACTCTAACCCACAGAATAAAACAAATATCTATGAGCCCATACTGATAGAAATAAATGACTGAATAAATAAATTGAATGAATGAAAGAATGGGAGAAGAGAGAGCTTTTCCTTAGAGTAGAATACCAATTAATAAATGAGGAAGGAATGATGGAAATAGAAAACCACTACTTGACAAATACTGTGGTAACAATTGTTGCAAGCAAGAAAATCTTATGAGAAGCAAAATATTTACGTAGTCTCAAAGAACCACCCCACAAGATACTCTTTTATTACAAAGACAAAGAAAGCAATTTTACACTGGAGAAATTCAGCAAAGACAGCTTGATAAACAGCGATTGAGGTTAATATCACGAGTAATAAAACGTGGAGATCACATACCTGCATATATAGTGCATCGAGAAGAATACAACATCGCTTCTGTGACAGTCTTGCCAAGACACACAACCTGAATTTAATCGGGAGAAACATCAGACAAACCCAAATTGAAGTAGGTCTACAAAAGGCTGGCCAGTACTCTTCAAAAGTTTCAAGGTCATAAAAGACAAAGACTGAAGATGAAAGACAACGACTGAGGAACTATTCAGATGAAAGGGAGAGGGTAATTAAATACACCACGCCTGGGTGGTGCAGTCGTTAAGCGTCTGCCTTCGGCTCAGGGTGGGATCCCAGCCTTCCGAGATCGAGCCCTACATCAGGCTCCCTGCTCTGCTGCGAGCCTGCTTCTTCCTCTCCCACTGCCCCTGCTTGTGTTCCCTCTCTCACTGGCTGTCTCTCTCTGTCAAATAAATAAATAAAATCTTTTTAAATAAATAAATAAATAAATAAAAATAAATGCAGTGTGTAATCCTGGATTATATCCTAGCGCAGAAAGGGGATATTAGTGGAACAATTGATGAAATTGAATAGTCCACAGATTAGTCAATACTATGTCAATTTCCTGGTTTTGACCATTGTACTGAGGTTTTGTAAGATATTAACATTTGGGGAATTCTTTGAACTGTTTTTATAATTTTTTAAATGAGCTCTAAATGATTTCAAAATGAGGAGAAAAAAATAGAACTTGTCTATTCAAATAATTATTGTCCTTCAAAATACTGTCTCTGAGAAGTTATTTATTGTAAAGTTGTGATAAAGTTTTTGACCTTTTGAAAGTGTTTTCATTAGCTGTTTAACAGGACACAAGAAAAGTAGTTTCTTGCAATGAATTTTTTAAAAAACTTTTGGGGGATGCCTGGGTGGCTCAGCGGGTTAAGCATCTGCCTTCAGCTCAGGTCATGATCCCAGGGTCCTGCTAGGCAACCCCCCCCCCATTACCTAATTTTAACAAATAGTTTCTTCCCTATATGTACAGTATTTATTAACTTGGGTTTTTTTTCTGGAATAATTTAAAGCAAATCCCAGGGCCACCTGGGTCTCTCGGTTAAGTATCGGACTCTTGATTTCAGCTTAGGTCATAATCTCAGGGTCATGAGATACAGCCCTGAGTCGGGTTCTGCATTGGGTATGGAGCCTGCTTAGGTTGTCTCTCTCCCTCTCCCTCTGCCCCTCCCCACCTCCCTCTCTAAAAACAACAAAAAACCCCAGCAAATCCCAGATAGGGGTGCCTGGCTGTTTCAGTTAGTAGAGTATTTGACTCTTGATCACAGAGCTGTGAATTTCAGCCCCACATTGGGTGTAGCAATTATTTAGAAATAAAATCTTTAGGGGCGCCTGGGTGGCACAGCAGTTAAGCGTCTGCCTTCGGCTCAGGGCGTGATCCCGGCGTTATGGGATCGAGCCCCACATCAGGCTCCTCCACTATGAGCCTGCTTCTTCCTCTCCCACTCCCCCTGCTTGTGTTCCCTCTCTCGCTGGCTGTCTCTATCTCTGTCGAATAAATAAATAAAATCTTTAAAAAATAAATAAATAAATAAATAAAATCTTTAAAAATAAAAAAATAAAAATAGGGGCACCTGGGTAGTAAAGTCAAACCGACCGTTGGTTTTGGCTCAGATCCTGATCTTGGGGTCATGGGATCCAGCCCCACGTTGGCTGCAGGCACAGCATGGGGTCTGCTTGGGTTTCTCTCTCCCTCTCCCTCTGCCCACCCCTACTCCCCCTTCGAGGGCACACACAGGTGCACAGACACACTTTCTCGCTCCCAAATAAATCTTTAAGAAAATAAAAATAACCAAAAAAAGAGCAAATCCCAGATATGTCATTTCACGGTAAAAACTTTTTTTCTTTAAATATATTGACTATACCGTTATCACACCTGATAAAATTAATTTCTCAGTATCATCAAATTTCTAGTCCTTATTCAAATCTTGCTGTCTCAAAACAGGTTTGTTTTTTTTTTTAAATCAAAATTATGAGGTATTTATTTATGTCTCTTAAAAATCTTTTAGTGTTTAATAGTCCACCTCCCTCCCCCCACAGCCATGTTTCTAATTTTATTTACTCTGTTGGGGAAATTAGGTTATTTGCTCTGTGGAAACAGACTACTTCCTTCCTACTGATTTTTTTAAAACTTATGTTTCTATTCCTTGTATTTCCTGTAAATTGTTGGTTAGAACTAAGGTAAGGTTTAATTAGATTTGAGTTCAATTTGGAGAAATCACAGATACTTTATAGAAAGCACTGTGTACTCACTATTGCCTCACATCAAGAGGTACATCAGTGTTGGTTGTCTCTTTATTAATGCTGCTAAGATGGATTGGGAGGTTCAAATAGTATCTGTCTGATTCCTCATTATAAAGTTCAACATCTTTTTAATTTAAAAAAAAATTTTAAAGATTTTATTTGTTTGTCAGAGAGAGCAGAAGCAGGAGGAGCGGCAGGCAAAGGGAGAAGTAGGCTCCCCACTGAGCAGGGAGCCCGATGCCGGGCTGGATTCCAGGACTGGGATCATCACCTGAGCCAAGGCAGACATTTAACCTATTGAGCTACCCAGGCGTCCCATCAACACCTTTTTTAAAGGTAGGTGTTATATATGTTTAGCTTTATCAATAACAGAATCACATCCTGAAATCTTGCTCAGGAATAGCAATCTCCATATGTTCAGTTAACTTTCCTAACAGAACTGTGGTTGAAGGTCCATGTCAACTCTTTTATCACAAAGTATTACGGGGGGAAATTTTTTATGAGGAAACTAATTCTTAAAATTGTGAAAACAGATGAAGTTCAAAATCACCTCACATATTATTATCAGGACTGAGAACAAAATGGATAGATTTGGGAGGTCTTGGCTACAACGCTGTAAAGAAATGTCTCAAAGAGTACTAGGGAGCTAAGCATTTTTTTAAAAATGAAATTGATACAGTTGATTCTGGGTGGAGGGACAGGAGACAGGAGTGAGGCAAGGAACTGTGACTTTTCATTATAAACCCACCTGTGCATGTATTATGTTGATAGTATTACAAAGGGCAAAGGTTGAAGAAAAGTAATAGAGTGCTGAAAATACCCAAAAATAAGAACATATTAATTTTATACTGTATTTGCTTCCAGTTTTTTCTGTTCCATCAAAATTAATTTGGAAATATTTAAAGGAGCCAAGGTCAATAAAAGCACATCTGGTTATTGAAGATCTTCAAAGAACTGACGTGTTAGAAAGGGGTCCTAAGTTTGGAGGTCACTGATTCTGTTCCAACGCCAGGAGACTCCCAACACAGGGCATTCACCCCCTCCTCCGCGCACCCCCGCCCCAGGTCGGGACTGCCACAAAGCCTCGCGGGAGGCGGGGCTAGTGACGTCGCAGAGACGACCCGCCCCCTTACGTCGCGCACTAGGAGGCCAGAAGGTTTCTGGCGGGGCCGGCGCCATTTTGCCGGAGCCTGCGACCGAGTGGGAGTGGAGTGGAGCGGCCGTTGTTGCCGACTCTTTCCTCCTCCCCACGGTCCGGTCAGCGGTTGATTAGGCCATCGGCCCTCAAGCCGAGACTTGTCTCTTATTTAGTTCTGGGGAGCGCCTGGCCGACATGAGTGATGTAGAGGAGAACAACTTCGAGGGCAGAGTGAGTACAAAGCCGCGGGAGCCGTCTTCGGCGGCGGCCCGATGCTCGGGGTTTCACGGGAACGAGCGCGGTCGGGCGGGGTTGCGGGGAGTCCTGCGGGTCCCGCGGGGAGCAGCCTCTGGAGCCATCGCGGTTGTTTCCTCACATACCAAGATGGCTTCTGGGTTCCACTCTTTCCCCAAACACCACGGATAACCCCTCTCCCCCGTTTTTGGAGACTGACTGATACCTGGACTCCTGGGTCCGATTTTCCCCCCGCAGTGCGCCCTCCCTTCTCCCCACCCCTGAGGCTTCCTTATCTGTGTTCCGAGGAGTGGGTCCCCGTCGCGGTGGGGCGGGAGGAGGCGGCAGGGAGTTCCCCTCCGGCCGGATAGTGGTAGGTGCTTCCTGCGGTGGCATTTCTGGCGACCCCGAGCATCGTAGAGGGTCTCGGGGTCGAAACTGCGCGGGGCTGTTGTCCGGGCGGGGAGAAGCTGGCGTGGGACTAGCTGGGGCCTGTGTCTCCTTGGCTCTCTATTGCAGTGAGCGGCCGCGTCTCTGTTGGAACCGGCGGCGTTGCGTCTATAAAGGCGAAAGCCTTGAGGTTGAAGGTGGGACGAGCCTAATGAAGTGGTTAGTCAACGACCGCACCGACCCTTAAGCGTTCTTAAGACGAGAGCTGTGAGGGGAAAACTACGCAAGGAGCCCTTTTCCCTTAATGTCCCTTTTACTTTCTTTTCACTTCAAAATGAATGTGGAAATGCTATAACGCCTGATTTTTCTAATTCCTTGATGTTGGGTTTTTTTTTCTCTCTTCATATCTCAACTTCTAATGCTTTTCCTTCCTATGATCTTTCATCTAAAAACCACTTCTTTACAGGTTTTTACGGTAAACGAAAAAAATCTTACATAACTGAACAAATTTGGTGGCTCAGTATTTTAAAAATAGCTAGTCAGTTTTTCACTATTCTGTAACGCAAAACGCTACCTGGAAATTACAGACCCCCCTCCCATTTCTCTTCTCTCCCCATCCCCCTACAAAGAGGGCTCAAGGATTTCCATTATTTGGGGTCAGTGAATAGAAAGATCACAAAGATACGTTATCCTCAGCCTACATGTAGTAGAACATTTATAGTTTGAGTTCTACTTCCGAAGTTACCCTCGTAGTGGTAATTGGTGGAAGTGGGTTAGTGTGAAAACCCTGAGAAGAAAATCACCAGGCAGCATGTTCTTGCTGTTGTGTTGGTATTCTGGTCACTAGGGAGAACACATAAATAAAACAATTAAGGTGTGTGCTGGATGGAATGAATTTTGTCTTTTTTAGAAGTTCATAATATAAGTACTTGGAACCAGACAGTTAAATCAGAAGGTCGGTTTAGGCTTTTGTTCTTCGTGAGGAAAAAGATTTAAATAGGTCAGAAACAAAACTTTTTATTAATGCCTTTAAGATGGGATTTTTAAAATAAAATCTCAATCGCAGATACAAGTGAGTAGTTGAAACTGATTTTTTCTTAGGATGAGATATTGTCCCAACAAAACTTTTTCAAAATCTTGCAATAAAAATATTTGGTGATAATTGTAAGCTGCTTGTTTTGATCATGTTAGGTAGTTATGGGAAGAAATTTTGCTATCCATTAATCTTTCCTTCCATAAACTGCAGTACAGAAATTTATTATTTTGCTGATGTTTGTTTTGATTTGGTTTGTGGGAAAGTGAAGAGGACTACTATTGGGGACATTTTCCTTTTTAAGTTTTTACCTCTTAGTCATCAAGTGGAGGAATGGAACAAGTTCTAGATAACTGTCACCTTACCCACCTAAGAAAGCAATGTATGTAAGATTCCCACCCAGTTTTATGCTAAAATTTATTTAGACATTAACATTCTATGTTAATGTGTTCTCCATCCCCCCCACAATGTTTACGGTCATGACAATATTTTTTGACACGTGATACCTAAGTGTATTTTAGTGTAAATAAACTCAGCAGATTGAATAATGAATACGCCTACCCTTACCTGTTACATCTTTTTTTTTTTCTTTTGTAGGTTGAGGTAATTGTCTGTATTTGTAACTGGTTAAAGAATTAGAAGAATGCCAGAAGCTTTTCTGAGGGTGTATACTTTTTCTTTTTTTGAATTGTTTCTTAACAACAATATTCAGTAGTGCTTTTGGTTTTTAAACTGTGATTTCTTATCTGCTAGCTTTTAAACCAGCAGCTTTTAAAAATTTTTATAGAATACAGTTGTGTTATCTCTGTATCTAAATGTAATGACCATTTAGAGAGCCTCAAAACAGGATTTTCAAATGATGTTTTTGAAAGTTTTTTCAAGTAGTTACACTTCAAATTTTATAACTAAAAGTAGAGGAAACAGTGACAGGTCAGATTTCATTTGCTTTATGTATGGAATAAATAGTACATATTAACCCCATCTTACTGAAGAGATACCTAGAATTAGAGGGTAATTTTCTAAAGACTGCAGAACACATTAAAGAAACAGGACTACTACTAATAGTTCTTATATTTGTAGCATTTTAGAATCTTATCACCCCACTACCAGATCTTTGACATATTTTCAAATGTATTACTTAAAATCATTTTGCCAGGATTGGTGTACTCATACCTTTTTAGAAATTAAAAACCAAGGCCTAGAAGATCATGTAGCCAGGAATCAGATTTACAGGTCCCAGTCCATTACTCATTGCATACATATACTATGCTTTATACATTTTGATTTACTTTTTAAAAAGAAGCACACTGTACTTCAGTGTTAATAGCGTTTGCTAAAAACAGTTTATAGCAGCTTAATTTTCCACTATAGATTATCTCTTCCATTGTAGAGGACTGGAGTAAAAGAACTTTAGGAAAGAAAAAATAATTGGCTGAATTTTGTTATAAGTAACCCTAATAGTTAACCCAACCAAAATTCCCTCTGCCTGAGGTAAAACTGTTAAGCATCTGCCGCCTTTTTAGTAAAGGTCAGGTGTTCTTGAGGGAAAAAGAACTCGGAGTCTAATTTGAGATGACTGACAGCTCAAATCTTGGTAAAAGTAAGTATATAATCCAGTGTCCTGTGATAGAATTAATAAGGAATTCAGAAAATGGAGCTGAGTAGTTTTGTGAGCTAGGGGAAAGGGGAAGCTTTACCTAATGTGTAAAACTCACCTTGGGTTTTATAGTTAGGGAATAGATTGATTGTATGGATATGACAATGAGGAGGTTGCTGGGGGTAGCGAGAGAATAGATTTGGCTAGATAGGCAGTCAGATAGTGGAGGTTTTTAATTCTAGATACAGGGATTTGGACTTAATCCGATATGCAGTAAGAAGGCATGTATGGATTCTTAATTCTGAGAGTGGCATAACGAAAGGAATTTTAGCAAAGAACAGAAGAGCAGCAAGGGACACTTGAACTATTTAAGGGAGGAAATTATGAAAACTCTATTCTAAATGGGACAGCAGTGGGATGTGAAGAATGAGTGAGACATTTTCAAGGGATCCAGGAGGAAAGGAGTGCCTTTAAAATAAATAGTTTCATTAAAGCAGTTTGTGGAGGACATGTATATCAACTTAACAAATATTTTAAGTGGAAATGTCTTTTGGAGCTGAGTGAGGCTGCCACTTGAGCTATGAATTTGTTTGTTATCTTCATAAAAAGAGTTGTTTGCTTCACACAGCTTCAACTAAAATTAGGATTTAGGCCTCAAAAAAAATTGTAGTCTCCTTCATAGAAATTAAGGGAAATGGAAATTAAGCTTTTCTTATTTTACTCATTTTATTCACCCTTTACCCCTAATTTGTTTTTTTAACCAACTTTAGAAAAATGTTAAGCCCAATTTTTTTTTCCTCATACAGTGGCCCATTGTTTTTAATAGAGGTCATTGATTCTCATGTAGGGGTCCATCTTATAATTCCATAATTGTCTATGCTTTGTAGTACAGTTGAAGAGGAAGGAGAATACTTGTCTCCTCCTTTTTAGAGTTAGCTAGAATCTTGAGTAGCTAGAATATTTTAAGTGATTCCTAGTGTTCCCCTTCTTAATAGATGGTTTGACTGGATGACAGAAGTGAATAGCAAAATACAAATTCCTCTGTACCTGTCTGGAATTAAAATGTGTGCTAAGATATTTTGTTAAAGAATAGCAGAAATATGGGAAACTTTTTTTTCTTCCCTGTAGCCTGATTTGTAATGATTGGGGTAATGATGGTGCCATTCAAAACCCATCTTGGTGACTGGCTTAAAAAAAAAAAGAAGAACCTTAAGCTAGGCTTTAATAGATGTAAGAGTACAAGTGAGGTTTACCCTCTCCCTTCCTTAAAAAAAAAAAAAAATAGAATCTCTTATAGATAAGAATGTCAGGTCAGCAATTTAGCTTTTAAAAATACTTAGTTTCTTCACAGTTTAATTTCATATATCTCATCAACCTATTACAAAAGGGTAAGACTTCCTTTCTCATGATACTGACAGTATTAAACCCAAGACAAACCTGCCTTGGGTTTAATTTATTAAAGTTAAGTGCTGTCATTTATCCAATTTTAATGCTTTTTTATTCCTCCCGTAATTTTTTTAAGCAAAGAATTTGTAAACTTAAGCAAACATTGTATTGCTCAAATTAAGTAGGAGGTGGGATTTTTAGAAGGAGCGGTGTAACTAATTGTACCCACAGTGCACAGATTTGTCATAGATGCTTAATGGTTTGTGCCATTCCTAAAATGAGAATAAAAAGTTCTGATACCTGAAAGAATTCGAAGGAATTAAAAATTTAGGAATGAGAGTCATAAAAAAAAATACAGATGAGCTTTGTTTATGGATTGATTTTTGTGAATGAACTGAAGTTATTAACCTGTGGTTTTGTGTAGTGTAACAAGCATGAAATGGCCATGGATAATCAACATAATAATTTCCTAGAATCTTCCCGACAGCGTGGAAACCTTTTCTTTGGTACTATCAGTGGGTACTCAGGCATCAAATAACTAACCCTGGGACCTTTGTAAAAGGTATATATTTGCATGCTAAATGAGTTAATACCAATTGTTACTCACCTGTGTAAGATTTAGGAGGACTGAAGTGCAGGTGCGAAAGTGATAATGATCAGATGGGGAAAAGAATCAGTAAACACTGTTTAAAAAAAAAGTTGAGAGGGCAATAATGAAAAGAAATGTGGTTTCCCCTCCCTCCTTTAGGTTACTGTCAATATGTAGTTGTGAATAATCAATATCGTCTCATGATTTTCACCAAAAGTGTGACCAGGGCTGCCTGACCAATCTGAGGTAGAAGTTGTTTGTTTTTAACTAAGGCCCTTTTAGTCTTTCTTACTCAAGATTCATAAATCGTCCCATGATACTAGAAGATGAGGACCTAAGTAGAAAGTTCTGTAACAGGTTCTTAGTAAACAATTTGCTTTTACTTGTTATTTATTGGCTTTTAATATAGCTAAACTTTTGGGACATTACAGTTGATCATGACTTACAAGCTGGCTGGTTTATGAACCATATTTAAAACTTGTAAAAAAGATTATATAAATTTTACAGGTAATTTCACAGTTATGAATAGTTTAAATTTGATAATTATGCTTAAGTGCCAATTCCTACATAGTTTCTTTAAGCATTTCCAAAATTATTCCAAACTTTAGAGAATGTAAAGACACAATGTTAAGAGTATCTGTGAGCCTTTGCAGATGGAAAGACTGTTTTAACCTCACTTAGAATGCAGCATATAGGTATTTTCTTTTTAAGGAATTGCTTTAATAGCAGTTATGGGTTAAGAAGAGAGTGGACTATTTCTTTTATAAGCTTAAGAGTCCAAGAGAAGCAGCCTATCATAAGAACTGATATTTATGTAGACTGAAATTAAAGAATTGGATAAACAAGAGTTTCCCTTAAGCCCCAAAGAATGAAGTTCTTCGTACAATAAATATTACAAGCTATTGGAGTGATTTAAGTACCCCTTCCCCCTTGGGACATAAAATTTACCTAAATGCACTAATGTATTTTTATGGAAATAGACCTCCAGTTTCATAAAGTAGTGGGAATATATATTTTGAGAATGTTTGTTTTAAAAGTTTATGCTATTATAGACTTGATTTTGTATAAACTTGGCACTATGACTTGGCATAGAATTTGCATTGCCATAATAGAATGGGTTATAGTTCAGCATTTTTATGTTATGTGTTTATTTTAATGGGCTTTCAGTACTAAACATATGTTGGAATTTTTTTGTTCCACCTATCATATGATACTAGCTGAATTAAAAGATAAAAGACTGCAATTATTGCTTACTGTAGGAATTGTTCATGTTCTGCAACAATGTGTACTTATATTTAATAACCCTTCTCCTTGATTGAAGGAGTGGTACATGGTTGTTGTGGTTATTTACAGTATGTAAAATGCAGCTGTATTTTAACACAGATTGCTTAAATTGGATATACTGTGGTACTTTCTTAGTATTCATGGTTAGGTCTCTCTTTTTTATTTTTGGCTATGTCCTTCAGCTTCCACCCAAGGTACCTTGATAATAAAGAATAGTTAAAAGAACAAACACACACCGTTTAAGCAGGTTGCACTGTGAGAACTTTCTGCCTGGCTTCTGGTTTATAATAGGTAAGGTAGGCTGGAAGCCTCTTTGATTGCTATTTAAAATGTGGATATGATTTGGTTGAGTCAGTCTGCCCATTTCAACTAGACAGCATATTTTTTTAAGTCGTTGGTGGATCCACACGCAGGTTACTTGAATCTGCAGAATTTCTTGACAGGACAGCTTTAAGAGTAGGTTAAGTATAAGGTAGTGAAACAGGACAGATGACACCCCTTCTCAGTATTTTATTTTTTCTGTTTGCAATTTCAATTCAGTTTCCAAATTCTGAATAGTTTTATGTATTTCTTTGAAGAAAAGTTGAAATTATTTCGTAATGAGGACAAGTCAAAGGTAGAAAAGGATAATCTAGCATTTGTCCATAAAGGGCTTATTGTACCTTGGTTTCTAATGCACAGTGTAGTGAAAATGGTACTTACTTGGTACTAGGTTTTGAAAAATAAAGTTACTTAAAAATGGCAAATATTCATATGACCATTTTTGTGTGCATGAAGACTTAACTACCAGTTCTTAGAATGATGAGCCTTTTTTTTTTTTTTTTGGTATTACAGTAAAAATAATTCTGAAGAATTAAAAGTTTATTTTATGCTTTGTAGTTAATTCTTCAGGTTAAGTTTACTGACAGTTATTGATTTACTTTTTTAGATAAGTCTCTAAATTGTTTTTGGAGGTTAAAATGGTAGTAACTTTATAAATAGGTGTTACAAGGGAGTTGAGAGGACTGTTTCTTAACCTTGAATGATTCCATGAAGAAATTTATGCATATTCAGGTTTCTCTGGTCAAAACAAAACAAAACAAAACAAAAACTGAAGGATGGCAACAAAGGTGTGACAGCTTAGATAATTAAAAAGCAAGACTTTTTAAAAAAAGTATTCTAATGTCTTTTGAAAAGATACTCTGTTGTATCTTAATGTTTTGTTACCAAACCAAAAGGAAATTTTCATTTTTTCCAATGAGTTGCTATGCCAGAGCTGAAATTTAAACTTTAAAATTTAAGATATTACTAAGTTGCCTTGTTTATTGTAATTCCTAAGAAGTGGCAATTTTCAGCACTGGTGAATAATTTTCAACTGTTTATATTTATGAGGAAAGACTTGGACATCGAATGTACACATATTTGAACCGTAATATTTTTATCATGTACTAGAAAGCTTCACATAAGCATTTAAGAATAAATCTTGGGTTTTAATATAAGACTTTTATTTCTCTACTTGTAAAATTAAAGGTTTTATAGTTACAGAACGCAGAACATTTTGAAATGTATGTATAATGTGAGCTGTGGTAGTGTTCATAGATACTATTCCATCAGCTGCTGTTCAACAGTAGCATAAATGTTAAACCACAGGATCAGTTTTATAGAAGGAAAAGCTGAGAGAGAGGGGAAGATATTCTTTCCAGCTTAATGAACCAGCCTGTATGATTCTTCAATTACAAGCAAATTAACTATTCCTTTTTTTTTTTTTTTTTTTTTAAAGTACTGAATATGCTGCTTTTATAGTTTCGGTGAATGAAAAAGCCTAAATTGCCGTGCCTGCTCCAGGCATTTGTCCAGAAATTTAGAGTATCAGAGATGTGGTGAAAGACTTATTGTAGGTAGCTAAATGGAAAAGGTTGATATTTAACTGAAAGGTAGCTAGCTATATTTTTCAGTTTTGTTTGCATCTGAAAAATAGACCTAGCAGCATTAGTACAGTTCTTGATAAATAAGTCTTTTGACATTAAACTCAAAGTAAAGGGAAAATCTTAAGGAAGCTGTGTGGTAGGTAGTCTTGTGGCATAAATGAAAATTGGTGTGAGGTTGGGGTGATTATTCACACTAATAATCAAGGCTCAAATGGACAGAAACAGAATTGTCTGTCCTACTTTGGTCATAAGTGCCTCATATATCTGTCAAATTTTAAAAGTCTCTTAATCAGTTTTAAATCATTTATATCCAACTTTTTCAGAAGCCCATCAGTTTTCTGATATAAGATACAGTCATTGAAGGGAGTGGATGTATGCATAACTGCATAAAATATGCAAAACTATGAATAAAATTGGTGGGATCAAAAAGTAAAGACCATGATACTAATTTTGTAACTTTTTGTACATTACAGTATTTCATGGATAATATAGAATATTAAAATGGCACAGTTGCAAAATTACATGTACTTAGAAATTTACAAGCCAAAGGGGGAAATTTTAAGAATTTCGTACCTTCTTTTCCCCTTAGTTTTTTCTTTATGCTGCTTTTACATTAGAACATATGTTTCTGATTAAGTTGGAGTTAGGGGTCAAACATACTTGGAAGAAGATGTTAGTAATTTCATTAATTTAAATTTTTTATTTCTTTGAACCTCAGCATGTGTCCTGTAATATGTGAGTTTAGGTAGGTGTACACAATTTTCAGCCTAGAATGCTTTGCTTTTAACTGTACCTTGGTATCTTAGTATGGCTTAGTGAAAGCTTATTTTAAGATGACTAAGAATCTTTAAGTTGTAAGCTAGTAAAAACTTAAGACATAGGTGGGGGGATTACAGTTAATGTTAGATTTATGCTTGGGTTAAGTGTTTATATTAAAATTGTTCACATTTTTAGGAACTAAAATGAAACATGAAAGGGGAGGAGGGTGAAGAATATGGTAAAAACATTTAGAGAAATTCAGTAAATTCTCTTTAATTGTTAGAAACTAGACTTTGGACAATTTTAAAGATTATAAAATTGTTTTTTAATAAACTAGTTGTTTGCACTTTACCTGCTGGCTTTTCCATTTGGTAGATAACATTCTGAACTCCAGCAGAGTTTTATAATCCCCACGTGCTTAAATATACTAAATGTTCTTTTTCCATTAAGGTTAATGTTCGTGAAGAAATTGAAGAGTTTTTTCCAAGAATGTGGAAGATAAATCAAGATAAAAGAAGGCTAATGAAAAGTATTAAAGATCAGAAAATTAAAATTGAATGGGGGAAAAAATTGAACAGAAGATTGGTCAGATAGAAGCGCTTGAATATTTTTTTAAGGCTATTTTGAATTGTTTGAATTGGGGAAGAATACACGAAGTATGAAAAATGAAAAACTCAATGAAGAATGAAGAGAAGTAGAAAGCAAGAGTGAAGTAGAATTAAAAGAATCTGGAAGAATGAATGGGTCCTAGGTTAAGTAAATGTATGGTTTATGTTCCAGTGTCTGTATGATCAAGTTGTAGATGAATTTGCATGATTTCTTAGTTAATAGAGAATTGGTGATCTGGTTCAAGTAGGGAATTATTGAGGACAGTTAGCAGTATTAACAATGGGTTGTTAATGAGCTGAAATTTTTTCTGGAGGGTGTTGCCTAACCATTTGTTTTTCAGGAGCAATCAATATAAATAATTACGGTACTTTAAATGTTAGGTGTTAGGCATCTACGTGACCAGTGCCATTTGTAATACTGTCTTCTTTGTTAGGAGTCCCGCTCTCAGTCAAAATCTCCAACGGGAACTCCTGCTCGTGTAAAATCGGAGAGCAGGTCAGGATCTCGTAGTCCATCAAGGGTTTCCAAACATTCAGAATCTCATTCTCGATCAAGATCAAAATCCAGGTAAGTGTGCTTAAAATAATACTTAAGATGCTTTCCTTAGATTTTTCAGAGCAAGGTGATTTTTAGCAGGTCCCTCACTTTTCCTGCATTTTGTGTAGAAGTTTCACAAAATCATGAAGTAGTTTTTCTCAAACTGTGGGGTTTAAAAATGAATGTTCTGGGGGCAGCTGGGTGGCTCAGTCAGTTAAGCATCCAACTCCTGATTTCAGCTCAGGTCATGATCTCAGAGTCTTGAGATTGAGCCCTGCATCAGGCTCCGCCCGCAGCAGGGAGTCCGCTTCTCTTCCTCTACGTCTTCCGCTTATGCTCTCATGCACATGCACACACTCCCCCCCCCCGCCCCCCCCAAATAAATAAATCTTTAAAAAAAATTTTAATGCTCTAGATAAAGATTTAGATAAAGCAGAGTCAAGTCATCTCTTAGCCCAGTTAACCTATCAGATATTAGCTATTAATATAAATAAAATGTGTTGCTTGATTTAAATGTACTTGGCAATAAGAATTGGAGTTTGGTTTTATTTCAACAGTATTTGTGTAACAAAAATGTAATTTTCTCCGTTGGAGACTTGGCATGTAATTTAGTGCAGAGAAGGTTGATGTAGCTATGTTGTACTAATTACCGGAATGATTTGAGAAGCTTTTTCAAGATTCACATTCCAGCTACATCCTTTACCTGAAGATTGTGACTTAATAGGTCCAGGGTAGAATCTAGCCAGATACAGTTGGGGCAGGGAGTGGGGGGAGTCTCTGGGTGGGTGATTCAGAAGCTCCTACCACTATCCTCTCCACTGACAACAAAAACTGTAGTGAACCACTGCAAAGTTCACTGTATCAGATGTCCCAGGTGTACAGAGGTGGGTGAAAGAAAGTTTAAAAACAACCTGGACAGTTCATTTAATAAGTCATAATTTCTTGATTAGAGACATAATTTGTCTTTTGTATAGAGTTTCCTTGCCAGTGGAGCATGAGATAGAAGAATTGGTTAAAGGGCTGGACTTTTCTTGAGTCCACAGCTATGTCTTTATCGTATCCAGGATCCAACTTGATTTACTAGCCACTCTAACAAAATCTACATGTGCATGAGTATGCAAACAGAAATGAGCATATTTTCATTTTAGGACCTTTGCATTTGCTGCTCTCAGCCTAGAATTCTCTTCCCTCAGGTATTCAGCCATTTGATTTATTCTCTGCCCAAGCGTTAACTGAGAACATTAAAGATCATGCATGCTCTTTATTCCCTTACTCTTAGTTTTTTTCTTAGTACTTACCAATATCTGATTTAGAGGAAAGTTAGGCACTCCTGAAGTGTTTTTAATGTCTCCTTTTTTCATTACTATTTAAGAATAACTTGATGGGGCGCCTGGGTGGCACAGTTAAGTGTCTGCCTTCAGCTCAGGTCATGATCTCATGGTTTTGGAATCCAGCCCCGGGTCATGTTGCCTGCTCAGCGGGGAGCCTGCATCTCCCTCTCCTTCTGCCCATCTCCTTGCTTGTGTGCTCTCTCTCTCTCATAAATAAATAAAATCTTTAAAAAAAAAAAATAGGTATGTTAAAAGACATAATTCTTATTAATGTTTATCTTACATTGAGGCTATAAATTACTGCTAAAGAAAATTGATGGTATCTAAAAGTAACCTAAATCTGCTAGGAACACATCTCCATGTCTTACCAAGGAACCATTACTCTTGCTATTCCTAGAACACTTTTCGCCTGTCTACCTAGTCAAATTTATGTCTCCCAGCTTTATTATTAGCCTTCTTTGTTTTGAATAATCTTTCCTCATTAGTTTTATTCCCATCACCCATGTGCTTTCTTTTTTTAACTTTCTGGCCCTTAGCATGTATAACATTTATTGAACATCTTAAACAAGTTATTTTGTAAGACTGTGATCACTAGTAAGGCGCCTGGGTGGCTCGGTTGGTTAAGCATCCAACTCTTGATCTCAGTTCAGGTCTTACTCTCAGGGTTGTGAGTTCAAGCCCCATGTTAAAAAAAAGGGGGGGGGCTATGATGACTTCTAGTCTGGGTGTTTATTAAGGATGGGTCAGATGAATAGTAAATAAATTGTTGCATTAAGGGGTGCCTGGGTGGCTCAGTCTGCCACTGCATCTGCCTTGGTCTCAGGGTCCTGGGATCAAGCCACGCATCGGGCTCCCCGCTCAGAGAGCCGATTTCTACCTCTCCCCACCTTGTGCGTTCTTTCTCTCTCTCAAATAAAGTCTTTAAAAAAAAATTGTTGCATTAAGAAGCAAAAAGAGTCAGTGACTGAAGTAGAGATAGGAGATGAACTAGGGAATCAGCAGTGGAGGATGGGTGAGGTACTGTGGAAAGCTTGAAGAAATGAAGACTTACATGGGCATTTAGGTTGTTGAATTAATTTAGCAGATGCTAGATTGCAGTGGGCTAAAGAAAGAAAAGGAAATGGTGTTTAACAGTGAAGGGAATATAGAACTATATTGAGAAGATGATAAGAAAGGATTTTACTGTGGTGGTAATGGTATTTGGTGGTTTGTGTTGTCTTTGTTGTGGTAAGATACACATAACAAAATTTACAGTCTTAATCATTTTTAAGTGTATAGTTCAGTGGTAGTAAATACATTCACATTGTGCAACCATTACTACCATCTGTCCCCAGAGCTCTTTTCATCTTGTAAAACTGAAACTCTGTAACCATTAAACAAGGGCTCCTTGTTTTCCCCTCCTCCTAGCCCTTGGCAACCACCATTTTACTTTCTGTCTATATGACTTTGACTACCTTAAGAACCTTATATAAGTGTAATCACGGTATTTGTCTTTTGGTGACTGACTTGTTTCACTTAACATAATGTCCTCAAGTTTCATCCATGTTGCAGGATATTGCAGGATTTCTTTAGTGCTAGTTTGTTTTTTCTTTTTAGAGAAGGTAGAGTTGTAACATGCTTGTATTGTAAAGTGAAAAGAGTGTAGAAGGGATAGACTGAGAACATGATTGAGTGATAAAAAGAACAAGAGGAAGAATATTCTTTCCTCAGAAGGGAACTGGGATACATGTAGAGATCCTTGGCATTAGCCATCTTGTTTCAGTATTTTTACCTAAATGTATTTCTCTCAAAGGTCGAGGTCAAGGAGGCATTCTCATAGACGTTACACTCGATCCAGATCCCATTCTCACTCTCATAGGAGACGATCTCGAAGTAGGTCATATACACCAGAATACCGGCGTCGAAGAAGCCGAAGTCATTCTCCAATGTCTAACCGGAGAAGACATACAGGCAGCAGGGTATGTGGTTTTTAAAAATTAATGAAAATTTATTTTGTCTTTATGTGTTTAGTCATAGCATAATATCTTGCTTTCATGAGATCCGACCATTATTTTATTTTATTTTATTTATTTTTAAAGATTTTATTTATTTATTTGACAGAGACAGTGAGAAAGGGAACACAAGCGGGGGAGTGGGAGAAGGAGACGCAGGCTCCCCACTGAGCAGGAAGCCTGATGCAGGGCTCAGTCCCAGGACCCTGGGATCATGACCTGAGCTGAAGGCAGATGCTTAATGACTGAGCACCCAGGGCACCCCTTAGACCATTATTTTAAAGTGGTACTCCAGGGGCACCTGGCTGGTTCAGTCAGTGGAAATGTGACTCTTGATCTCAGGGTTGTGTGTTCGAGCCCTTCATTGGTTGTAGAGATTACTTAGGAAATAAAGAATAAATAAAGTGGTACTCCAGAAACATCCTTAAGCATATGAATATTGTTTATATACATTTAAATATATTTTCTTGACTTTGAGTAGTTAAAAGATGAAATTTGGGAAAAAAATACATGTTCTAAGAATTAAAATGAAAAGCATGAGTTGAGAATATTGAGGTGAAAAAGTTTGGTGGGGATTGGGGGGAGCTGGCAAAGAAATACATGTAGTCATTATAACAGCTTAACACATTGAGCACTGTGCAGTTTTTCAATACATTTAATGGATAAGAGTCTTGGATATGTGACACTGAGGTTTGGTTTTTGGCTAACTGGCAGAGCCCAGGTTTCAGCCAGTCTGCTTGACTCTTAAAGTTCCCATGCCTAACTGCTGTGCTGTGCTTTTCCTCCATGTGATACTGAATTATTTAACTGTGATGATGTTTTAAAATCTGTACATAGATTTTTCAAAATCTGGATAGTGGGAAGTTTGAAGGAATACCCTTGGTAAGAATGAAAATGGAGGAAAGTCTAATCAGCAATTACAAATAGAGTCATATTAAGTACAAATCTGTAAGCTAGAAAATATTTGAGTAAACCACAAATATGGCTTTAAACTACGGTGGATTCATAGGATACATTCTGAAAATTGCTGGACTGAAAAATAAGGATATTTTTATTCAGGCTACAGTGGAAGTATACTCCAAAGAAGGTCTGAGTGTACTGTGAACTGTAAAATACAGTTCATCTGGTTTTTTTCCTCTTAAAGTCTTCTTTCCCAAGTGACTTGAAACAGTATAGTCTTTATGTATTAGGTGAGGTGTTTTAAGCAAAGTCTTTCTTTCTTTCTTTCTTTCTTTCTTTCTTTCTTTCTTTCTTTCTTTCTTTCTTTCAAGATTTTATTTATTCGAGAGAGAGAGAGCGGGAGCGGGGTGCAGGGAGAAGAAGCAGGAAATTCCTCACTGAGCAGGGAGCCCGACTCGGGACTCCATCCCAGGCCCCTGGGGTCATGACCTGAGCCAAAGGCAGATGCTCAACTGATTGAGCCACCCAGGCGCCCCAAAGCAAAGTATTTCTGTGCGTGTTAATTTTTATTTCCATTTGGAGCTTGAAATTAAATCACATTTTTATTCAACAGGCAAATCCAGATCCCAACACTTGTCTTGGAGTGTTTGGCCTCAGTTTATACACAACAGAGAGAGATCTTCGTGAAGTATTTTCTCGATATGGACCATTGAGTGGTGTCAATGTGGTTTATGATCAGCGAACTGGCCGATCACGAGGATTTGCTTTTGTTTATTTTGAAAGAATAGATGACTCAAAGGAGGTAATTTTGTTTTTATAATTACTTTTCAATTTGAAATTTTTCTGATGTGCATAATTATATTGTTAAAAGTTGACTAATAGTCTCCCAGTTCCATAACTTGTTTTCTTTCATTCCCTAACCTGAGTTTGTTTCAAACTCTTCCTTTCAGGACGTCTGGGCAGCTCAGTGGCTAAGTGTCTGCCTTCGGCTCAGGTCATGATCCCAGGGTCCTGGGATTGAGCCCCACATCAGGCTCCTTGCCCAGTGGGGAACCTGCTTCTCCCTCTCCCTGTCATTCCCCTGGCTTGTGTGTGCACGCACTCGCGTGCTCTCTCTCTGTTAAATAAAAATTTTTTTAAAGATTTTATTTATTTGTTTATTTATGTGAGGGGGGGAGGAGAACAAGAGAAACCAGGAGCAGGAAGGAGAGGGAGAAGCAGGCTCCCTGACGCAGGGCTCGATTCCAGGACCCTGAGATCATGATCTGAGCTAAAGGCAGACACTTAACTGACTGAGCCACCCAGGCACCCCTAAATAAAATCTTTTAAAAATAATAATAATAACTCTTCCTTTCATTGTTACAATTGGAAATTGCCAGTTTCACTTCCCAGCTAATATTTTCTGGTATAAGCATATCCTGATTGAAATCTGACTTTGTAAAGTAGGGTATATATGTTTGAGTTAATGAAAAAGTAAAGTATATAAATGTTCTCTTTTGACTAAATCTTATATTCCAAGCAGATGATTAAACTAACTTTTTAGAAATTACATGATATTTTGGGGCACCTGGATGGCTCAGTTGGTGGAGTGTGTGACTCTTGATCTCAGGGTTATGAGTTCAAGCCCCTTGTAGAGATTACTTAAAATTAAAATCTTTTTTAAATTAAAAAGAAATTATGTTACTTGTTTAATCTGTTTAATTTTATGTGGAATTAGATCCCCAGGTATAGATAAAGAGCTTTGTTTTTCTGTTTTCATATTCATCTGTCATTCTGTGGTATAATTAAAATATACATAGAAAGAATTGGTTCTCTTTAAGATTTTATTTGAGAGAGAGCATGGGGAGTAAAGGGAGTAGGAAAGAGAATCTCAAGCAGACTCTGTGCTGACCCCCACGTGTGACTCCATATCGTGACCCTGAGATCATGACCTGAGCCAAAATCAGGAGTTGGATACTTAACCGACTGAGCCATCCAAGCTCCCCTGAAGCTGTGCTACTCCAGTGTATTAGATATTGGATTATAAAGGGAGCAGTAGGCTTGCTTTCTCTATACTAAAAGTTCATAGTGATTCGGTTAGAAAATACCATTTTAAGGAATTTGAAGCCCACTGTTAAAGTTTTATCAAACCCTTTTTGGGGCACCTGGGTGGTTGAGTTGGTTAAATATCCGAGTCTTGATCTCAGGTCTTGATCTCAGGGTTGTGAATTCAAGCCCCATATTGGGCTCCACTACTTTAAAAAAGTAAGTGTTTTTGTTGTTTTGATCAAACCTTAATAGGGACTCCTGAGTGGCTCAGTTGGTTAAGCATCTGCCTTCGGCTCAGGTCATGATCCCAGGATCCTGGGATCGAGTCCCACATCAGGCACCTTGTTCAGTGGGGAGCCGCCTCCTCCCTCTGCCTGCTCTGCATACTGCTTCCCCTGCGTGTGCTCTCTGACAAATAAATGAATAAAATCTTTTTTAAAAACTCCTTATCTTTAAAAAAATAAAATAATAATCAAACCTTAATAAATGGCGGGGTACCTGGCTGGCTTAGTTGGTAGAGCATTCAACTCTTGATTTCAGGGTCATAAGTTTGAGCCCCACATGGGCATAGAGCTTACTTTAAAAAATAAATAAATAAATGTCAAATGTACCATTTTACATGTGATAGTATTGCAACATAAATAGTCATAATAAAAATTAGCATATCTGGGGTACCTGGGTGGCTCAATCATTACGCTTCTACCCTTGGCTCAGGTCATGATCCCAGGGTGCTGGGATCAAGCCCCAAGTCGGGCTCCCTGCTCAGCAGGGGAGTCTGCTTCTCCCTCTCCCTCTGCCCCTGCTCATGTGCTCTGTCTCTCTTGCTCACTCTCTCTCTCAAATAAAATCTTAAAAAAAAAAAAGAAAGAAAGAAGAAATAAATAGATAAATAATAAAAGCCTGTCTTTCAAAAATAGTAGATGCTAGTGGCATCTAGTGGATGGAGGCCAGGAATGATGCCAGACCTCTTACAGTGCACAAGACAGCCACCCACAATATAGAAAAGCAGTCCAAAAATGCCAGTAGTGTGGAGGTTTAACACCCCAGATAATTCTAACAAAATAACACACCAGGTTGTAAGTCATTTATGTAGTAGACATTCTAATCAGCATTCTCTTATTTATTTATTTATTTGAGAGCGAGCGTGTGCACACATGAGCTGGGGGCCGGCAGAGGGAGAGAGAAAATCTTAAGCAGGCTCCATGAAATCAAGAGTTGGGACACGCAACCCACTGAGCCACCCAGGCGCCCCTCTAATGTTTTAATTTGTCAAATATAATGACCTTTTTTTGGTTATATATTTGTGATTTGTTTATTTCTCTTCTCAATTAAGAGATAAAAGTATAGGGGCGCCTGGATGGCACAGCGGTTAAGCGTCTGCCTTCGGCTCAGGGTGTGATCCTGGAGTTATGGGATCGAGCCCCACGTCAGGCTCCTCCGCTATGAGGCTGCTTCTTCCTCTCCCACTCCCCCTGTTTGTGTTCCCTCTCTCGCTGGCTGTCTCTATCTCTGTCAAATAAATAAATAAAATCTTTAAAAAAAAAAAAAAAAGATAAAAGTATAAGTTTAAAAAATCCTAAGGTATCTGACCTGAAGTAAAAGTTGTGAAGTATAAAATAATACCACAATTAAGATTTTTTTAAAATATGAAATTTGCTGTAGCTCTTGATTCCTCCCATAACCACCCTGCCAGGTTTATTTCTTTATAAAATAAAATGAAAATGGCAACTTTACTGTAGTTCCAAGGAACTTGCAAATTTGGTTAAGTAGTTGAAATTACTATCCTATTTATTGGTATTAGTGCTGAAGGGCAGAGTGATAGGGAATGTGAGTGCATATATAAAGACCAGGAGCATGTTGGCAGGTTTAGAAGTTCTTTTATATTTGGAGTTCACTAGGTGGCGGTGTGTTACCTAAGAAATGGTTTTTGGCTAACCTGGACTTGTCAGCTGAATTGCAGTTTCTGCTTGGAGTTGCCTAGACTTGAGTTGCCCAACTTGTATGGTTCTTTCTCAGTAGCTACCCCCAGTCTTTCAGCAGAGGCCTGTTTAAGTGTCTGTGTGTACGTAAGAAAACTCAATGCTGTTGACATGCATATATCAAGGATTCGTATGTAAAATCCTGGCCCCTGTTTGGGAAAAGTTTAGAGAATTTTAATTTTTTAAATTTCAAATGGAAAACATGTTAAATTTGTTGTAGTTTTAGTAGTTTCTCATTAGTGAATTATGCATGACTTCTGTGCCTGTTCTCCTTTAAAGGCTATGGAAAGGGCAAATGGAATGGAGCTGGACGGTAGAAGAATTCGAGTGGATTATTCTATTACGAAGAGAGCGCACACACCTACACCTGGCATCTACATGGGCAGACCAACTCAGTAAGATTGCAAGTTTTTTAAGCTAAACTAAGAGCCAGAAATTCATCAGAAATGTATGCAAACTTGATTAATCAAAAGATAAAATGATTTTTTTTTCCTGTAATTAGAATTGAAAGTTACTTAATTTGTGTATGTTCTTACATCTGTTTGAGGAGAGGGACAAATTAAAACCATTAGAGTTGTTACTGGCTCTTTCCTTGGTGCTGTACAAATAGAAAAATTATTAAAAACTAGAAAAATAGTGTATGCTTTTAAGTATTCTCTTTCTCTTCTTATGTGACTTTGGAAGCCTTGTGGATAGGGAAGACTTTTACTGATAGTGGTGTGTATTTTTTTTTAAGCCAGTTTTCACATCGTGCAGAAAATAGAGGCTTTTATAAATGTTTTTTTAATATTAAACAACTGAAGGGAATATTTCTTAAAAGTGAAAGAAGGAATATAGGCTTTCATTTACTTTGAATCCTTACTGGGGAAAATGGAGGGTTTGGTAAGGAGAGCCTACAAAAACTGAAGTGAAAATAGTGTCCCTGTGATTAGAAGTTGGGAAGAACTACAAGAGAAAGTGCTTAGAGTTTACATTTGCTGCCAAAGATTTAAAAGCCAGACCTTGAAATTGTTTTAGTGCCAGGCCTCAGTGTAGGGTAGTTAATTCTTTTTGCTATTCAGGGTCGTTTAACCTTTTTAAATTCTTGATGTTTATTAATTGTTTTTTAATTAGTCATAAGGACTCACATCTTCGCATTTTAGTACTGTTTCCCAGCACAGTACTTCATTGCAGCTTGTTGAAAAGGTCCTGCAGATTTGGATAGTGCATTAATAAAAGAACAGTTTATAGTTTGGGAGTTCTGTGAAATCATTCCTGGTTATTTATGTTGTGAATAGGAATCCAAAGCAGAATAATACCATGGAAGTCAGCAAAGTGAGACACATGGGGGTCACTGACATAAAAAAGGTTGTTCTTTCTCTTAATCTTCCTGCCTCCCTCCATTTTAGTTAAGTACCGGTTGGTATTAAATGATACTGCAAAATAATCACATTGATGTAAAATCTTTACATTTTTCTGTAGTAGTGGCGGTGGCGGTGGCGGTGGTGGAGGTGGTGGTGGAGGTGGAGGAGGTGGCAGGCGTCGAGATTCTTACTATGATAGAGGATATGATCGTGGGTATGACAGATATGAAGACTATGATTACCGGTACAGGTAATGTTTTATTGTAATTTCTGTTCTAAATTAGATGATAGTTGTATTATTTGGCACTTTTAATTTGTGTTTCATGCACATTAATAAAAATACTTAAAATAGATGTTGGTTTCTTGAGAAAGTAGAGAGGATTTTCTCAAGATTGAGAACATAGGTTAATTATCTGTATTTGCCAGTATTTTCTTGTACCATATGCTTGCTCCTGTCGTATTTGTAATAGTACTTGAATGATGGGGAATTTTTATTTTCACTTGCCTCGATGGAGTAATTATGTGGTATGCTAAGTAATCTCTTATTTCCTACAGAAGAAGATCACCTTCTCCTTACTATAGTCGGTACAGATCACGATCGAGATCTCGTTCCTACAGCCCAAGTACGTATATTTTTACTTTTGTGGCATTAAGAACCATTCCTAATTAATGGTTTGTTTTAGAAAATTAGGGTATATGGAGATTGTTGATAGTTGGACAAATAATAGGCAAGTCAAACTATAACTGTCATTTTGACTTTTGTTTTTTGCTCTCTTTCAGGACGCTATTGATAAACAGAATGGTTGCAGATGAGGACATCTTTTTCTTTTTCTTTTTTTTTTTCGTGTGTGTGTGTGGGTGTGTGTGTGGGTTTGATTTGGTTTTGGGTTTTTTGTTTGTTTTGGTTTTGGGTTTTGGTTTTGTTTTTTGTTTAATTCTGGATTTCCCCAAGCTTCTAATCCTTCGTACTTCTTAAAAAGAATCCTTAAAAAAAACAACAACTTTGGTTTATTCACCATCTACACTTTGTCGGTTGTATTGCTGTTTCCACCCCTTTTAGTATACTCTTAAAGATGTAATTGTCATTTTGAGCAGTTAAACATCTTAAGTAAAAAAAGGAACCCCCAGTGTTATGCTTTGTAAATGATTTTTTCTTTTTTTTTTTCTTTTTCTTTCTTTTTTCTTTTCCTTTTTTTTTTTTTTTCTTTTTTTTTTTTTTTCTTTTGCTTTGCTTTCACAGAAAATTAACTCCTGGCTAATCAAATGAGGAAAGAAATGATCTTTTTAAAGCTTCTTTTGTGTTAGTTATTGTTAGACGTTGTATTAGAGACCTCCATTTACAACGAACTCCTTTTTTAACTTTCTTTTGGGGAAGGTAGTAAGTAACACATAAAGTAGTTCAGTCATGTCAAGTTTGTCTGGGGTGGCATGGAGCAGTCAAATAGTTGAGTGTAGAAAGTTTGAAGCTATAGAAGAAAACTCTTGGTCATTTCTTTTGAAGAACGAAATTTTTGAACCCTAAAAATTACGTCTTTTTTTTTTTAGAGATGAAAAAGCTTGTGGACTCCTACAAAACATGTTGTATTTAAAATACATCTGTTAAATCTTAGTGTGATTTTTGTGTTGAATTTATTGAAATTTAAGTATTCCCTTAATCAGTGAAGGACAACTCATTATTTATTACTTAGAGCAATTGTATACTTTGTTGTTAGAAATTTTGGTATTGGGACAATGGTTAAGCAGGCTGTTATTGTATAGTATAGAGTCTTTAGAAGATACGTGTGAGGAAAAGTAGTCTCCTTTCAAATAAAAATTTCTTTGAAAATGGGACTGTTTCTTTATTGTGGTAGAATGGGGAAAAAATATAACTGCGTAGATTTGGGAACCAGTCCTTTTCCTGACATTTTGCTTATACCCGATGGTATAATTCTTTCTCTTCCTTGGTCTTTAAAAATCCTTAGTTTGGGTGGCTTTTTCTGTTAAGCATCTGCCTTTGGCTCGGGCCCTGATCTCAGGGTGCTGGGATCGAGCCCCGACCGCATGGGCTCCCTGCTCAATGGGGAGTTGTCTTCACTCTCCCCTGCTCATGCCCACACTCTCTGTCTCAAATAAGTAAGATCTATTTTAAAAAAATAAATAAAAATCTTTTTCTTCCCTCCCCCCCCCTTTTTTTAAAGATTTTATTTATTCATTTGAGAGAGAGCACAAGCAGGGGGAGTAATGGCAGGGAGAGGGAGAAGCAGGCTCCCAGCTGAGCAGGGAACCCGATGTGGGACTAGATCCCAGGACCATGAGATCATGACCTGAGCTGAAGGCATATGCTCAACTGATTGAGCCACCCAGGCGCCCCTTTTCCTCCCTTTTTCTATCAGCCTAGTTGTTGATATTGAGAATGTTCAGCATCAAACACGTGGGGAAGGAAAGATAATACAGTTTATGGCTTTAAGAAGCCTATACTCTACGGGGCGCCTGGGTGGCACAGCGGTTAGGCGTCTGCCTTCGGCTCAGGGCGTGATCCCGGCGTTATGGGATCGAGCCCCACATCAGGCTCCTCTGCTATGAGCCCGCTTCTTCCTCTCCCACTCCCCCTGCTTGCGTTCCCTCTCTCGCTGGCTGTCTCTATCTCTGTCGAATAAATAAAAAATCTTTAAAAAAAAAAAAGAAGCCTATACTCTAATAGGAAGCATACTTAGACAACTCTAATGTAATGTAAGGTGAGGGTGTTTTAGTAAAGAGGTAGATTATGTTTCAGGTGACTTTTATAAAAAGGTGTAAGAGCATGAGCCCCTTTCTTTTCTTCCTCAAAACAGTGAGGATAGAATTAAATTATAATAATCTGTATAAACTGATGGGATCTATGAGATTGAAGTGCCTCGGGTATCTTTGTTTTTTATTTATTTATTTTTAAAGATACTTAGCAGGGAGAGGGAGAGAGAATCTCAAGCAGACTCCTCACTGTGGAGCCTGATGCTTTACTCAGTTTCACGACCCTGAGATCATGACCTGAGCCGAAATCAAGAGTCAGATGCTTAACTAACTGAGCTACCCAGGTGCCCCATAATTTTTATTTTTTAAAGATTTTATTTCTGGGGCACCTGGGTGGCTCAGCCAGTTAAGTGTCTGCCTTCGGCTCAGGTCATGATCCCAGGGTCTTGGGATCAGGGCTCGGGCTCCTTGCTCAGTGGAGAACATGCTTCTCCATCTTCCTGTCACTCCCCCTGCTTGTCTCTGTCGAATAAAATCTTAAAATAAAAACCTTAATGATCTATATCAATAAATAGAAAATATGGAACAAATTAAGATCATCCGAATCATCCTAATTGAAAAAAAAAAAGGGAGGGAGCCTTGTAGATATCTGGAGGAACATGTCAAGTACAGGGAATAGCAAATATAATGGCCTTAAGGCACTAAAATACCTGAACTGTTGGAGAAGAAAAGGAGGCCCAAGAGGACAAAGATAATAACCAAGGGCTGGATGTTGCTGGGGCGAGGAAGAGGTTGGGAGGAGTGGCTTCAACAGTCCAGAGGTAAATTCCTTTATAGAAAGGGGAACTGCTATCAGAAGTAGCTGCATAGGTGTAATATTACGTATTAGATGCTAGGATAGATATTAGGCTTAAGGACTTTGTCCACACTAGGTGGGGAGCCTATTTAAATTTAAAAAAAGAAAATGTCATTCCTTTCAGTGTATGAATTTTCTTTTTCCCACCCAAGTAATTTAAAATTAAGTGGATTGAATGATCAAAACCAGTGCATTTTTGTATTATGAAGTACACATTAAAGGTAAGATGAGAAATATACCATCGATGAGTCTTGACAAGAAAACTCAACTTCAAGAAAGCAAACATGCACAAGTGCGGTAACAAGCTTTGCCAATTTAACCTCCCACCAACAGTATAAGAGAGGGAGGTCTTTTCTTGAAACAAAAAGTGTTGAGAGCATACTAAAGGAAAATAAGCTATATTTTTAATTATTTACAGCACAGAATTGTTTCAAAATGAAATTAAGGTAACACTTTACAAAAACAATCTGACAAGATAAAAAACTAATGGAGGAACTCCTGGCTGACTCATTTGGTAGAATATGTGACTAGATCCCAGGGCCGAGTTCAAGCCCGATGCTGGATGTAGAGTTTACTTTAAAAAAGCTAATGGAACTAAAGGGTAAAGACTACAAGGTGTTAGTACAAAGATGGATACTGTGGAATCCTGTATACTTGAAATGATTCGCTAATTCTGTGTACACTTGTAACTGATCCCCAGAAGCCTATCCACTCAAACCCACATGTGGTGTTCATAAAAAGAAAGCTGTTGCTTAACACAGTCATGAGTCCCCATGGTAAGTCGTGCTGTGCAATCTAACTTAATCCAATTTTCATGGCATAATTTTCAGACTTTACAAATAGTTGTTTGTAAATCAGGATATTCCCTTGATGCGGGAAGTACAATTGGCATAATTTTAATGAGTTGAGAGTAAAATTGACAGATTTGGGGAAAATGAGACTATCAAAAAGAGGGCTTAGGGGCACCTGGCAGGCTCAGTTGGTGGAGCATGTGATTCTTGATCTTGGGATTGTGAGTTCAAGCCCCATGTTGGGCATGGAGCCTACTTCTAAAAAAATTGTATAGAAAGAGGCCCCAAGTAAGCTATTATACTTTCCCCTCAGAGGTGAGTAATGAGCATATGGGTACAGGTGCCACAATTTTGTAAAAAACAGTGGGTCCCTGTTCACTTTTTTTAAGATTTTATTTGAGAGAGAAGGAGGAGGAGGAGAAACACTCCCTCCTGAGCCAGGAACCCGCCACAGGGCTCCATCCCAGTACCCCGAGATCATGACCTGAGCAGAAGGTAGACGCTTAACTGACTGAGCCCCTCTGGTCACCCTCAATTTGAGAAAATTCAAAGTATGTACAGAGGAGAGAATGGGGTGTTTGTTGGAGATGGGTGGTAGTGAAGTTTGCACAATGTGAATGTACTTAATGCCACAGATCTGTGCACTGTTACAAATGGTAAGTATGTGTAGTTTACCACACACATAGTAAAAAAACTCCCTAAAATAAAGATCTACACATAACAATACCAAAAATAATTTGGTATTTCTCTCTGGTGTATCCCGTCGTTTGATAGTTGCCAAATGATTAGGTAACCAATGAGGTAACTTGCTTCATGACTTGCTGTATCATTGGTGCCTAGGACAGTGCCTGGCATGGAGTAAATGCCCAATAAATGATTGTACATATCAGTGAAAGAATGGTGATAGTAACAGGAAAAAGATTGGTAGGGTCCATAAACTAAATTCCCAATCAGAAAGTTCCATCAAGTTAAGCTAAAGAGCTAAAGTATAAAAGGACTATATAGCAGGAGTATAGGCTAAAAGTATATTCAATCATGATGATCCTATAAAAGGATTAAGAATTGCTTTTGTTATAAACTCCTCCAATAATAAGGAAGAGAAGTGACAATATGACAATTATAAAAGGATTGGTGCTTAAGTCGCCTTGAAAGTTAATTTATATGGAACACTGAGATCCCTGATGTCAGATAAGTGAAGCGTTCTGATATTTACAAAATCAAGTGCAGAGAAGTCACAGTGGAAAATGTTCTTTTTTGAAAGACACATGATTTTTGTTTTCTGAGTACTGTAAATTAAAAATTATTTTCGAGGTGGTGCCTGGCTGGCTCAGTTGGTAGAGCATGCAACTCTTGATCTCCGGTTTGTGAGTTTGAACCCCACATTGGGTGTAGAAATTACTTAAATAATCTTTTAAGAAATAATTTTCAGGGGCGCCTGGGTGGCACAGCGGTTAAGCGTCTGCCTTCAGCTCAGGGCGTGATCCTGGCGTTATGGGATCAAGCCCCACATTAGGCTCCTCTGCTATGAGCCTGCTTCTTCCTCTCCCACTCCCCCTGCTTGTGTTCCCTCTCTCGCTGGCTGTCTCTATCTCTGTCAAATAAATAAATAAAATCTTTAAAAATAATAATAATTTTCAGAATGCCTGGCTGACCCAATTGGTAGAGCATAGGATTCTTTTTTTTTTTTTTTTTAAGATTTTATTTGTTTATTTGAGAGACAGCATGAGCATAGGGAGGCAGGCAGAAGGAGAGGGAGATGCAGACTCCCTGCTGAGCAGGGAGCCTGAAGGGGGGCTCAATCCCAGGACCCTATGACAGAGCCAGACGCTTAACTGACTGAGCCACCCAGGTGCCCCAGTAGAGCATAGGATTCTTGGTTGTGAGGTTGTTAGTTCAAGACCAGCATGGGGTATAGACCTTACTTAAAAAAATAAAAATCTTTAAGACTTATTTTCACTAATCTCTTCGTAAAGGTACAAGTGTAATTAAACTTTTAATACAATTTAAAATTTTAAATTATTGTTTATATGTTCTGGTTCCTCAGGATTATTTAGGGTTGGGTTTACACTTTGTTGAGTTTATTTTTAAGTAATGTCTGTGCCCAATGTGGGGCTCTAACTCACGACCCTGAGATCAAGAGTTGAATTCCGGGGGGCACCTGGGTGGCTCAGTCATTGGGCATCTGCCTTCGGCTCAGAGCGTGATCCCGGCATTCTGGGATCCAGCCCCACATCAGGCTCCTCCACTGGGAGCCTGCTTCTTCCTCTCCCACTCCTCCTGCTTGTGTTCCCTCTCTCGCTGGCTGTCTCTGTGTCAAATAAAATCTTAAAAAAAAAAGTTGAATTCCGACTGAGCTAGCCAGGCACCCCATTAATACCATGAATTTAAGTACAAGACTAGAAGAAAACAATATTTGTTGTCTTGTATACATGGATCTTAAATCCATTTGTACACTAGTGAATGGGAAGCCCATATAAATATCCCAATCCTTACCCCAATGCTCTGCTACATTGATCAAGGTGTCTTCTTAAATTCCAGCAAACAGGAGTGCCTGGATGGCTCAGTCAGTTAAGTGGCAGACTCGATTTCAGCTCAGGTAGTGATCTCAGGGTCCTGGGATTCAGCCCCACATCGGGCACTCTTCTCAGTGGGAGGTCTGCGTCTCTCTCTCCCTCTGTTCCACGCCCCACTCATTGTCTCTCTCAAATAAAATCATTTTTTTAAATTCCAGCAAACATTCAGGGGTGCCTGGGTGGTGCGTTCAGTTAAGTTCAGGTGGTAATCTTGTGGGTGGTAGGATCAAGCCGTGCATCCGGCTACACAGTGTGCTGGAGTCCGCTTGAGATTCTCCTCTCCCTCTGCACCTCCTGTGTGCTTTCTCTCTCTCTCTCAAATCTTTTTTTAAAAATTCTAGCAAGCATTCAGACAGAAAATTCTATTCACATTCAGCATCATGTTCACTTAGGAAAATATAGGGTGGGAAGCAGCATGCAATAGGGCAGGGTCAGGCATTCCCCAAGTTCCTGTAGTGGTCCTCCTATAGTGCGCAAGATGATGAAATCCACAGCGTGCAAGTGCAGGACTTTACTGGCTTTGAAAGTTTATGTTTCAGCACCCAGTATGTCTTATAACAACTGTAGTATAGCTTCCAAAGTTCCTGGAAGACCTGCCTAGTTGTGTTCCCGCACTTGGAAGCTTCCAAGTATGGTGTCCCCATCAGATACAATTTCTTCTGATTTAGATGCATTTTACCAATCAGGTCATTTTTACCATAAGCAAATGTAACAGAGTTGACATATTATAGTTACCAAGGTGCCAGAGAAACAAATGTATTAAAAGGTCAAATTCTCATGCAGGAAGGAGCAGGGTTTTGTTAAAAGGAATACAGTCCAGAATAGATGGAAGTACCTATGAGAATTTATATGATAAATATGACATTTCATTTTGGTAGAAAAAGGACAAAAGATAGTACAATTAATTCTTTGGAAGGACATAAATTTACACCCTTGCCTTATACTACATTAATATAAATTACAAATGGATTAAATAAGTACAAGTAAAAAATAAAGCTATAAATTAACCATTTGACAACCATGATAGTAGTTAAGACAAGAATCTTCAATGGTTGCTAAAACTAGTAGACATGAAAGTTTTAAGGAATGACAAAAACTGCAGTCTGAAAATCTCTCCCTGCAAGCTACTTGCTAATTACAAAGGGAAAAAGTCTATAGTTTTACACCAGGGAAACCTGACACACCCCTTACCTAAGTGTTCAAAATTTGCATCACCACTAGTGAGATTAATGGGCATTATATGCTTCCTGATAGGATGCACCAAGGGCAACATCACTTGTGGCATTGCATAAAAATATATAATGACTCTAATAGGAAAACCAGATAACCCCTAGTTGAAACATTCTATAAAGTAACTGATTATGCTTCAAAAATTCCAATGTCACGCAAGAAGAAAAGATTGAGGAATATTCCAGATTTAAGGAGACTGAAAAGACATGAATGCAAACCATGATCTGGGGTTGTCTTGCTGTTTTTGTTTTAAAAAAAAATTTTTTTTTTACGATTTTATTTATTCACTTTTAGAGAGAGAGTGAGAGGAAGCGCTAAGGGGAGGGAGAAAGACAAGCAGACTCCATGCTGAGCATGGAGCCTCACCTGGGCTCAACCCCATGACCCTGAGCTTATGACCAGAACTGCTTTAAGGAGTCAGATGCTTAACCAACTGAGCCAGCCAGGTGCCCCTTAAAATATTTTTAAATGGTTTGTTTTCACTTATAAGGATTCATACTATTAATCCTTCTTCTAGCTCTTTTTATTTTATTATTTTTTTAAGATTTTATTTATTTATTTGACAGAGATAGAGACAGCCAGCGAGAGAGGGAACACAACCAGGGGGAGTGGGAGAGGAAGAAGCAGGTTCATAGAGGAGGAGCCTGATGTGGGGCTCCATCCCATAATGCCGGGACCACGCCCTGAGCCGAAGGCAGACGCTTAACCGCTGTGCCACCCAGGCGCCCCCTAGCCCTTTTTAAAATCAGCTTTATTTAGGTATAGTTTATATAAAATTGACCATTATAAGTGTACAGTATGATTTTTGATTTTTGAAATGTATGCAGTTAGGGGTTTACATTAATTTTAATCTACTTCAATGGCTACAGAAAGCTGTACAGAAAGTTTGTATCATTGATTATGCTTACTACCTCTTTAGTATTCATCCTATTCTGTGAATTGACTTTCCAGATTTTAAGTAACAGTTAAGTAAATTAAATCCTCGGTAAACTAAGGCTTACTCTTTTAGGTAACAGAGATGTGTCATAACAAAACGTGATAACCAAAATTTTATTTAGTGAAATAATTTTCATTCTATGGCCTTTTAATCTGTGGAGATTTAGTAAAGGTCCTTCAATTTCAACAGTAAATTACAATTAGACTTAATTTTAAAGTATGTAAAGATTGCTAAAACTTGTTTATTGGAATAAAAGTTGGAACCTAGGGGTGCCTGGGGTGGCTCAGTCAGTTAAGCGTCTACGGTCAGTTCAGGTCAGGATTCCAGGGTCCTGGAATCGTGTCCCACGTTCTCCCTGGGCCTCTGCCTCTCTTTCTGTATTTCATGAAAAAATAAATAAAAATCTTCAAAACAAAACAATACAATCTATATATACTAATAAAACCATCTCAGAGGCTCAGTTGGTTAAGCATTAGCTTTTGACTCTGGTCACGATCCCAGGGGCCTGGGATGGAGCCCTGAGTTGGGCTCCCTGCTCAGCGGGGCTCTGCTTCTCCCTCTCCCTTTTCTTGCCTCTCCCCCTACTTGTGTGCTCACTCTCTCTCTTTCTCTCCCGTTGTCTCTCTCCCCAACCAATAAATAAATAAATTCTTTTTTTTTAAAGATTTTATTTATTTATTCGACAGAGATAGAGACAGCCAGTGAGAGGGAACACAAGCAGGGTGAGGAAGAAGCAGGCTCCCAGCAGAGGAGCCTGATGTGGGGCTCGATCCCACAACGCCAGGATCACGCCCTGAGCCGAAGGCAGACGCTTAACTGCTGTGCCACCCAGGCGCCCCAATAAATAAATTCTTTAAAAAAAAAAACAAAAACTCCAAGGTATATTGGTAAAGTGAAAAACGCCAAGGTGTATAGTAGTATGTATGCTCTGCTGCCATTTATGTATTTAGGTGTGGTGTATATATGTACATGCATAAAATGGAGATATGTACACATTGCTGTAAATACTTCAGAAATACATGTGAGGGGGGCGCCTGGGTGGCTCAGCTGGTTGAGTGACCCACTCTTGGTTTCAGCTCAGGTCATGATCTCAGGGTCGTTAGATTGAGCCCTATGTAGGGCTCCATGCTCTGTGGGAGTCTGCTCAAGATTCTCTCCCTCTGCCCATCCCCCACTCATGCTCGCTCACGTGCTCTCTCTCTAAAAATAAATCTTAAAAAAAAATAAAATCCATGTGAAATGGACATGGCAGTTTTCTCTGGAGAGGGAAATTAGTTTACTGCAGGTTGCATATTGAAGAGAGACAATTTTCACAGTCCATTCTTTAGCACTGTTTGAATTTTTTAAAAACCGTATGTGTTAATTGTCTATTTAAAATAATTTAGGAGTGCCTGGGTAGCACAGTTGGTTGAGCATTCAACTCTTAGTTTCAGTTCAAGTCATGATCTCAGGGTTCTGGGAATGAGCCCAGTGTCCGGCTCTGCACTATGCACAGAGTCTGCTTGAGATGCCATCTGCCCCTCCCCAACTTTCTCTCTCTCTCTCTCTCTCCCTCTCCCCCCAAATAAATAAATCTTTAAAAAAATATTTAATAAAATAAAAAAATCAAATTGTGATTTTCCTGATTTCCAAAAATAAAATGTATAATTTTAAAATATGGAGTGATAATTGTCACCTGACTTACTGGAAAATTATTCTCAATGTATGAAAACAAAAAACAAACACTGAAATTCTTGGAAAGAATTATTTAAAAAAACAAGAAGGGGCGCCTGAGTGGCTCAGCCAGTGAAATATCTGCCTTCAGCTCAGTCCCAGGGTCCTGAGATTGAGCCCCACATCGGGCTCCCTGCTCAGCGGAGAACCTGCTTTTCTCCCTCTGCCTGCCGTTCCCCTGGTTTGTGCTCTCTCTCTCTGTCGAATGAATAAATAAAATCTTAAAAACAACAAGAAGAAACTCTTACCTGGAAGAATCTCTTAGTTACCATTCTTAAATTCATATATCCCTTTTTTTAAAAGATTTTATTTATTCGTCAGAGAGAGAGACCTCTTGCACACAAGCAGGGGGAGGGGCAGGCTCCCCACCAAGCAAGAAGCCCAATGTGGGACTCCATCCCAGGACACCAGGATCACGACCTAAGCCGGAGGCAAACATTTAACCGATTGAGCCACCCAGGCATGCCCATATAGCCCTTTTGAAATTGGCTACTTGGATAAGTAGTCCATAAATGCTTGGTCAATCTTTTATACCCATTTCTTTTCCTCCTCCTCCTCCTCCTTCTTAAGATTTTATTTATTTATTTGAGAGAGAGAGAAAAAGAAAGCATGAGCAGGGGGAGGGGCAGAGGGAGAGGGAGAAGCAGGCTCCTCCCTGAGCAGGAAGCCTGACGCAGGGCTTCATCCTAAGACCCTGGGATCATGACCTGAGCCCAAGGCAGATGCTTAACCGACTAAGTCAGGTGCCCCATTCTTCCTCTTCTTTTTAAAATTGTATTTATTTATTTGAGAGAGAAAGAAGGAGAGCAGGGGGAGGAACAGAGGGAAGGGGACAAGTGGACTCCACACTGAGTGTGGAGCCTGACGTGGGGCTTGATCCCACGACTCTGAGATCATGACCTAAGTGGAAACTAAGAGTTGGATGCTTAACCCTGAGCCAACCATGCACCCCTTCTTCTTTTTTAACCATTTAGCTGAACATTCTAGATTGAAATCTCAGAATTAAGTAAAGTTTTAAAGTTATTTAATCCAACTCTCCAATGACAGAATTCCCTCTAGAACAAGTTTCCTTAGATTAGGTAGTTTAAGGAAATGAGTCTTAACCTAGGGTCCATTGCTAGGAGTAATTGGTGAACTTTAAAGAGACCATGTACCTTTGAATATATATTCAGAACTAGATCTGCTTGTATTTGTGTATATTTTCTCTTAAATACCTTAATACTCTTGTCAGATTCTAAAAAAAAAGTGTTCTAAACACTCCCCAGATAAAAAATCATGGTCTTTTACGTTAACAGAATTGAAGCTATGTTTTGGTTTGAAAATCATGAGTGGAAATAGGGATGTTGGTGGGACGCCTGGGTGGCTCAGACCTCAGTCATTAAGGTCTGCCTTTGGCTGGGGTCATGATCCCAGGGTCCTGGGATTGAACCCCACATCAGGATCCCTGCTCGGTGGGAAGCTTTCTTCTTCCTCTCCCACTCCCCCTGCTAGTGTTCCCCCTCTCGCTGTCTCTCTCTCAAATAAATAAAATCTTAAAAAAATAAAAGAAATATGGATGTTGGGAACCCATAGTTTTCATTGTGAGAAAAGAAAGATGGAATAAGAGAAGATGAGGAACATGTCTGTTGTGTAGGATTTGAACTGGAGGTGTTAGCATGGGTTTACTCATATTAAAATGTTTCCTTTTATCAGTATTATTCTCCCTCCATAGAGAGAGCAAGCTTAAATAGACCAATTTCTAGAAAAAAATAGATAAATTTACTAAAAAACTAACCCAGGAAAATACAATTATTCCTTTTTATATTCTTTCAAATCATCTGTAAGTATAAATTTGTTTAAACAAAAACTAAAATGGGGGCGTCTAGCTTGGCTTAGTTGGCAGAGCATGTGACTCTTGGGGTCATGAGTCTGAGTCCCACATTGGGGATAGAGAGGAAGAAAGAAAGAAAGAAAGAAAGAAAGAAAGAAAGAAAGAAAGAAAGAAAGAAAGAAAGAAAGAAGAAAGAAAAAGGGAAGGAAGGGAAGGGAGGGGAAGGGAAAGGAGGAAGGAAGGAAGGAAGGAAGGA
The DNA here is from genome assembly GCF_024610735.1 of Ursus americanus. Taxonomy (NCBI): domain Eukaryota; kingdom Metazoa; phylum Chordata; class Mammalia; order Carnivora; family Ursidae; genus Ursus; species Ursus americanus. The sequence continues at coordinate 50,708,409 of NC_142129.1, forward strand.
AGGAAGGAAGGAAGGAAGGAAGGAAGGAAAAGAAAGAAAGAAAGAAAGAAAGAAAGAAAGAAAGAAAGAAAGAAAGAAAGAAAGAGAGAAAGAAAGAAAGAAAGAAAAAGAAAGAAAGAAAAGAAAGAGGAAGGAAAGGAAGGGGAGGGGAAGGGAAAGGAGGAAAGAAAAAGAAAGAAAGAAAGAAAGAAAGAAAGAAAGAAAGAAAGAAAGAAAGAAAGGGAAAGGGAAGGAAGGGGAGGGGAAGGGAAAGGAGGAAGGAAGGAAGGGAGGGAGGGAGGGAGGGAGGGAGGGAGACTAAAATGTTAAAATGTTTCAAACCTATCATTTGAAAGAGGAGACCACTGTGAGTTAAGCATATTCAATTGTAATAAACAAAACACTGGGAAAAAAAATCTTAAGATAAGAATGATCCTGGGTTTCAGCACCAAAATTCTCACGGAGGCACATGCGTTGTTCCACTATTGGTGATGCTAGATCTGATTATTTTGTTAAAGTGGTGACTGCCAGATCTCTCCAATGTAAAAGAAAATTTTGTTTTTCTTTTAAAGAAAGAAATGAATGGCCCAATCTCCAAAAACATTTCTTTTTCTTTTTTTTTTCTTTTTTTTAACTGGGCGTGGAGCCCAATGCTTGTTTGAACTCACGACCCTGAGCTCAAGCCCCAGAGTTGGATGCTTTAAAAAACAAAACAAAACAAACAAACAAAAAGGGTTGGACGCTTAACCGACTGAGCCACCAGGTACCCCCCAGAAACATTTCTTAAATGGGGTGGCTGACTGGCTCAGTCAGTAAAGCATGCAACTCTTGATCTTGGGGTTGTGAGTTCAAGCCCCGCATTGTGTGCGGAGCCTCTTGAAAACAAACAAACAAAAAGCATTTCCACAATGTATGTGGCATGAATTACTCCTCCTGCGCTTGTTGGCACATGGGGTTTCACCTTGCTAACTACAATGCAAGTAGGCTTAGAATACTTTTCAGCAGATTAATCCTTTGGAAAACAAATCCTGGCCTCATATTATGAGAAAAATGCAACTAGTAGAATATTGAATAGTACGTAAAAAGTTAAAAAGATGTTGAGGGGCACCTCGGTGGTGCAGTTGGTTAAGCCTCTGATTCTTGGTTTTGGCTCAGGTCATGATCTCAGGGTCCTGACCTCAGGGTTGTGAGATCCAGCCCCACCTTGGGCTCCAAGCTCAGCCCCAAGTCTGCTCAAGATTCTCTCTCCTCCAACTTGTGCTGTTTCTCTATCTCTTTAAAATAAATAAATAAATCTTAAAAAAAAAAAAGAGAGAGATTTTGAAAGATCACCCATAAGATAAAGCCATAACATACTAGACAAGAATACATTGACCTTAGATAGCGCTGTGTGTCATTATTTAATATCCCATGTATTCTCAAGGTACTAGTTTCATTAGTTTTGATTTGTTGACTCTTTGACTAGAATTCATGTTTCGTTCTACAGTTAGTAAAATCAGAAGAGTAAATGATGTCCAAGGATCCGTGAAATATGTTTGCTCTCTCTCTCCTTTAAAGTGATGCCTAGATAGGATTCCTTCTTGGGGTGATGAAAATGTTCTGGAACAAGATAGTGGTGATGGTCACATAACATACTGGATGTACTAAATGCTACTGAGTTGTACATTTTATTTCTTTTTAAAGATTTTATTTTTAAGTAATTTCTACACCCAATGTGGGGTGCAAACTTACAACCCTGAGATCAAGAGTCTCATGCTCTACTCAGCGAGCCAGGTGCCCCTAATATGTACATTTTAGGATGACGAAAATGGTGAATTTTTAAAAAAGATTTTACTTATTTATTTGAGAGAGAGAAGAGAGAGCATGAGAGGAGGGGAGAAACAGAGGGAGAGGAGGAAGCAGGCTTCCACTGAGCAGGGAGTCCAACGATGCGGGGCTTGAGCCCAGGATCCCAGGATCATGACCTGAGCCAAAAGCAGATGCTCAACCACCCAGGTGCCCCCCCAAATGATGAATTTTTGAGAACTAATTCTTCTAAAAGAATTCCTAAAGACTGGTGCCTAGGAACAAAAACCCACTCACCCTGCCTCTCACCCTTATTTATAAGTGAGGGTTTTTTTTTTAATGAATTCTTCCACAATTGTAGCTCTAGATGGAAATGCATTCTCCTCTACCATATTCTGCATTTCTTCCTAGCAGAATAACCTAACTATGATCTATATCTCCATGTTAGCTATGACATATGTTTCTTCAAACAATATTTAAGTAATAAATGTAAAAACTAAGCTGTAAAGAAAATCATCCTTGGCTGGCAGTTTCCTGTTTCACCAGAATCAGTAACATTTCACAGCTGGAAAGAGCTTTAAAGATCACTTAGTCCAGGGCACCTGGACCTCAGTCAGGTAAGCGTCTGCCTTGGGCTCAGGTCATGATTTCAGGGTCCTGGGACTGAGCCCCACATTGGGCTCCCTGCACAGCAGGGAGTCTGCTTCTCCCTCTGCCCCACCTCTGCTCATGCTCTCTCTCTCTCTGTCTCAAATAAATAAATACAATCTTAAAAAAAAAAAAAAAAAAAAAAAAAAAAAGATCACTTAGTCCAGCCCACTCATTTTCAAATTAGGGAATAGCCAGATAAAATGTAAAAGGTTAAACATCATTTAGGTGAATCTAATTTGTTTAATCATTATTAGGTAAGAGTATCCCACATCTGTGAGTATGACAGTGGGCTGATATAATAATTTCTGCTTCTTGCTTTAACACACTGGTCAACAAGTACCTGTTTTTTCCTTCATCCATTTGCTTAAGAACGTGAAGAGTGAAAAAAAAAAAAAAAAAAAAAGCTGTAGCCTAGGTAAAGGTGCAAGGGAAAAATGAGGGGCTCTGCTCTGAGCCAATAACCACTACCCTGGAAAGACATTGAGGAGTTATCATGTATAGCTGCATTTAAAAAGCAGCCTGAAATGCAGCTTCAAGAAGCCTGAAATTTACCCGCCCTGGATGATACTCACAAATTACTGAAAAACTTTAAGAAACAGAATTTTTACCTTCACAAAATTATAGTGAATCCATGCCTGGATGTTGAATATTGCTCCAAAAACAATGAAAGAAACAGGAGTCTGGAAGAAGGCGATAAATGATCAAAGGCATCTATCAATGAATATTTTAAGACACAAGACTAGGAGAACTAGGATACTGTAATCTAGAAAGTCAAAATAAGAGGATATATGATTGAGTTTCAAAAAATTGCTGAAAGGGGTGCCTTGCTGGCTCAGTGAGAAGAGCATGTGACTCTTGATCTTGGGGTGTTGAGTTTGAGCCCCATGTTAGGTGTAGAGATTGCTTAAATAAATAAAACTTTTTAAAAAATTGCTGAGGGGCAACTGGGTGACTCAGTCGGTTAAGCGTCTGCCTTCGGCTTAGGTCATGATCTCAGGGTCCTGGGATCGAGTCCTTTGTCAGGCTCCCTGCTCACTAGGGAGCCTGCTTCTCTCTCTCTCCTCCCCACTCGGGTGCTCTCTCTTGCTATCTCTGGCTCTCTCTCAAATAAATAAATAAAAATCTTTTTAAAAATTTGCTGAAAGGAACTGGTAGGATGAGTTTGAACTTGTTAATCAAATCCTGGTATTTAGAATGGAAAAGCATGCTTTCCATCTTGAGAGATATTTGTAGGGTGGGTGGTTCTTTGGAGAATAGTGAGCTTCTTGTGACCCCCTTACTGACAATTTCTGTTAGGACAAGAAAAACCAAGAAACCTCTGGGTGACAACAAAAAATATTTTATTTGATAGAACTGTTGTTTTATAGGGGTGCCTGGGTGGCTCAGTCGTTAAGCATCTGTGTTCGGCTCAGGGAGTGATCCCAGGGTCCTGGGATCGAACCCCGCATTGGGCTCCTCCGCTGGGAGCCTGCTTCTTCCTCTCCCACTCCCCCTGCTTGTGTTCCCTCTCTCGCTGGCTGTCTCTCTCTCTCTCTCTGTCAAATAAATAAATAAAATATTTGAAAAAAAAAAAAAAAAGAACAGTTGTTTTATGGATGCCTGGCTGGCTCACTCCATAGAACATGCAACTCTTGATCTTGGAGTCATGAGTTCAAGTCCCACATTGGGCGTAGAGTTTACGTAAAAGAAAAGGGGGGGTTGTTTTATGAAGGCACTTTTATTTTTAATCAAGGCACTTTGATATTTTCATATCATTTAGATATGTTCAAGGAGAGTTTATACAAATTCCTAGATAAAAGCTTCAAAATGGGCCAGTAAGGGAAATTAAGGACATTTTGGATACATCACTGACATATTTAAAGATTGCATGAATAACGTTTATATGCTGTCTCTTAAGGGGTGGTGGGCAAGGACCACACCGTATGCATCGATCTCTATCCTCCACAATGCCCTACACCTTTTGGGGTTCAAATATTTATTGAAAAAAATAAGTAAACACTACTTCACCAAAATTATTATTATTATTTTTTTAAAGATTTTATTTATTTATTTGACAGAGAGACAGCCAACGAGAGAGAGAACACAAGCAGGGGCAGTGGGAGAGGAAGAAGCAGGCTCATAGCGGAGGAGCCTGATGTGGGGCTCGATCCCATAACGGGGGGATCACGCCCTGAGCCGAAGGCAGACGCTTAACCGCTGCGCCACCCAGGCACCCCACCAAAATTATTTTTTCAAAGATTTTATTGAATTATTTGACACAGAGAGAGAGAGAGCACAAGCAAGGGGAGCAGCAGGCAGAGGGAGAGGGAGAAGCAGACTCCCTGCTGAGCAAGGAGCCTGGGATCATGAACTGAGCCCAAGGCAGATGCTTAACCAATTGAGCCACCCAGGTGCTCCTCACCAAATGTTTTTGATGACACTTATTAAACAGAGAATTGCAGACAAACAAATCCAGTTCAAAGTGTGCCTAACACATAAAAGTCTTTACAGAAAAAATATATCTGCTATATACATCATTTTCAGAATCTGGTGATTACATATGTCATTATTTTTTAGCTAGCCAAACCATGAAACCTTAGGACAGTATACTACTACATTTTGGATGATGCTATTTGCTCTTGCCCATCATAAAATAAGAAATGTAAGGGTGTCTGGGTGGCTCAGTCGTTAAGCATCTGCCTTTGGCTCAGGGCGTGATCCCTGCGTTCTGGGATCGAGCCCCGCATTGGACTCCTCCGCTGGGAGTCTGCTTCTTCCTCTCCCACTCTCCCTGCTTGTGTTCCCTCTTTCACTGGCTGTCTCTATCTCTGTCAAATAAATAAATAAAATCTTTAAAAAAAAAAAGAAAAGAAAAGAAAAGAAAAGAAAAGAAAAAGAAATGTAAAAATTGGGGCACCTGGCTGTCTCATTCAGTACAGCATGCAACTCTTGATATTGGGGTCTGAGTTTGAGCCTCACGTTGGGTGTAGATAACTTAAAACAAAGAAAAGAAATGTAAAACTTAAGGATTCCATTAAAACCAAAACATATGGGGTACCTGGGTGGCTTAGTCAGTTAAGCATCTGTATTCTGCTCAGTTCATGATCCCAGGGTCGTGGGATCGAGTCCTGCATGGGGTTCCTTGCTCAGCGGGGCATCTGCTACTCCCTCTCCCTCTGCCCCTCCCCCCTGCTTGTGTGGGTGCCCTCTTTCTCAAATAAATAAGTAAAATCTTTGAAAAAAATCAAAGCATGTATTTCAGTATCTGAAAATTTATTACAGCTATTTTAAAGTACAAGGTAAAATGAGTTTCCTGTAACTTCCTAGATCCCCATTTGATAATTTATATAAAGTTCTCAGCCACTTTACTTTTTTACTCCTTGGACTATTGTTTAAGGAGTTTAGATCAGATTGGCTCTTTTTCTGGATATTTTGCCATTTCTTCTTTTTAAGCAGGACTATATCATAGGACTACATCATTAGGACTACATCATAAAAATTTTATGTTTGCTCAGTATATTTTGTCAAATGTGACAAAAATTATTCATGGTAAGCCTTAGAATAGTTTTCTTTGAATTCAATTCTCTCATATTTTTAGAAGTTTATGTATGAATAAAAGTTCATGATACTCTCTGACATGACTGTACTGATAATGAATTATGAGCAAAGATTTTTCATAACCCTTACCCATGAAAACTACAGCATTCCAACATATTTTGGTTCAGAGTTAGTCTATAGTCTCAATCCTAAAGTAGCTAGGTTTTCTTAAACTGGATCATCACATGCCTTTTATTATTATTTTTAAGATTTTAAAAATTAAGTTTTTAAATTTTTATTTTTTAAGAGATTTATCTTATTTTAAAGAGAGAGGGCATGCAGGCACCAGGGGGCAGGGTCAGAGGGAGGGGCTAGAATCTCAGGTAGACCCCCCCACCGAGCACAGAGCCTGACTCACAAGGCTCGATCCCACAGCCCTGAGATCATGACCTGAGCTGACATCAGGAGTCAGATGCTTAACCGGATGAGCCACCCAAGCCCCCTAAGATTTTTTTAATTTTAAGTAACCTCTACACCCACCGTGGGGCTCAAACTCAAAACCCCGAAATCAAGACTTGCATGTTCCACCGACTGGGCAAGCCAGGTGCCTTTTAAGAGAGCGAAGTGGAGTATGCATTTGCACAAACATCCTAGCGCTCACATCCATTCAACAGCTTTGACTGGGGACTTGCTTCATAGAAGATTGAATGTTAGAATGTAACATGCATTCATTCAACAAATATTTATTGAGTATACATTACATGCCAGGCAAAATTTTAAGTATTGGGAAATTAGCAGTAAGCAACGTAGACCTAAAAAAAAAAAAAAAAAAAAAAAAAAAAAAAAATCCCTGCCCTCATGGAGTTTACTTACATACAAAGATAAAGCAGACCTTGCCGATCAGTTGACACTCTAATAGAGGAGATAGGTGTAATTTAAAAAATTTTTTTATTGTTTTCAAGGATTTTTATGTTTTAATTTATATAAAATATTTATTTATTAATTTTAGAGAGACAGCATGAGCAGGGGGAGGGCAGAGGAGAGGGAGAGACAGAGAACCTTCTAGTAGACTCTCTGCTGAGTGTGGAGCCTGATGTGGGTCTTGATCCCAGGACCTGAGCTTATGACCTGAGCTGAAACCAAGAGTTGGCCACTCTACCAGCTGAGCCACCCAGGAGCCCTGGGTTTTTTGTTTGTTTGTTTGTTTAAGTAATCTCTACATCCAACCTGGGGCTTGAATTTACACCCCTAAGATCAAGAGTTGAATGCTCCACTGACTGAGGAAGCCAGATGCCCCTAAAAAAATTTTTTTAATGATAAATGTCTTGCAATGTATAAAGTGCTATGTCAAACTCAGACTTTATTTTTATTTATTTATTTATTCTTAAATAACCTGTATGTCCAACATGGGGCTCAAACTCATGACCCCAAAATCAAGAGTCACCCTTTCCACCAAACAAACCAGCCAGGCACCCCCAAATTCATACTTTAAAATTCTGATATCAGAGGAGAGACAGATTGTTTCTAGTTTCAAGGATCAGGGACTGTCTTCATGGAAAATAGTTTCAGTTGAGCCCCATCTACAAATGTCTAAGCTATGAATAACTGATACATAATTATTTAAAGTTCATTATATTACAAAATAGAAAGAACAAAGCAAAAGGAGGTAAGTTTAAAATATAAAGTGCACAATGTGTCTACCTTTGAATGTGTCATGGACATGAAACAGTTTTAACCTGAAAAAATAACAGCTTAGGAATTGAAAGGAAAAATAAACCCAAATTTGACTGCCTTCCTTGTTTTTCAAAGAACTATTAGTTCTGATTTTAGACCATAATGACTTTTCTCATTAAAAATATATTAAAATTTTGCAGTGGAATAAAAGTTCGCTCAAATAAAAATCCCTTATCTTATATTGCATTATTAATAACTCCAAAGTAGCAGAACCAGATGAAAAGGCTTTTATTTATTTTTTTAAAGGCTTTTATTTTTATAAGCAGTGGGAGCTATAAACTAAATAAGTAATCTTTTCTATTGAGTTATCATTGAAAGTCTTCATTTACTTTCATATTATAAAATTTGTGTTAACGAAATATCCTTTCAATTTCCCTAGATTCTGAAAATTTTAGTCTCTGCAAAAATTTGAAATATCATAGGTGAAAGCACCACCCAAATCTCTTTCAATAAATTCCAATGAACTGCTTTTTTTTGGCATTAAACTTTATTATTTTAAGTGAGAAATAAGAAATGTCTTCTGAATCACTCAGTTTGCTCCATCAAGCTTCTGTCTCCTTTTTTAGAAGAATGAATTAAACAGATAAAATGCACAATGATACTCACATCACAGAGCATTAAAGTCTGAGTCCTGTAACTGTGTGCTTATTTTAAATATTTAAAATAAAGATTCATCGGCAAGTTTTTTTTTTCTTAGAGCCCTGCTATTCCCATTATTTTTGCTAGTTTTTGAAATGCACCACTGCTAAAGCTATTTTGCAAGGAGCAACTATGCTGAAGTTCCTTAATTCTATGGAAAAGTTCCTTTTGAATGTTGCTCAAATGAATGTTTCAACTCTGGAGGGGAAAACCCAAGCCAGAGATAGTCACTGCAGCACAAACGAGAATTTTATGTCTGTCATTTTTCTAAATAATTCTTATAGAATTTTTCAAGAAACCACCAAGAATAGGAGTAAACATAAGTTTGTAAACTGCACTTTAAATTCTTCAAATTCAGTATATATGATTTAAATCTAATGATATTTTGTTTCCCTTTAGTTTGATCTAGAATATCTTCCAATTGGTCTCAAGAGGCTCCAGGTTTTGCTTTTTTTAAGTTTTAATTTTTTTTTCTAGTAATCTCTACACACAACGTGAAGCTCGAACTCATGGCCCTGAGATCAAGAGTCACACGAAGAGGTTCCAGTTTTTGTTCTAATTATTTCTAATTTGCTTCTATAAAATTAAAATATCTAAGTTGATATATTCTTCAGAAATCTGAGGGGAGCAGTTAGAAAATGATTTTAAAGACAAACTATATATATAATTATTAATAAACATTCACACTGATCATCCACTAATTTGACATTTGACTCATCAGTTTTTAAATTGACAGTTTTGTTTTCCTTTTGTATTTTCTTTAGCCCATAAATTCTGTATAACGGTAATAATTTCTTATCTAAGTTCATATGAAGCATGAGGATCCGATTCTAACAGAAGGAAATCTTTGATAAAAATAAATTGTGGGGGCAACTGGCCAGCTCAGTCATCCAATGTGGGGCTCGAACTCATAACCCTGAGATCAAGAGTCACAACCTCCACCAACTGAGCCAGCTGGGTACCCCAAAAATTAAAAAAAAATCATTTTACTTGGAGAGTAGAGATAAATTTAAGTTTTGGGGCTTTTTTAAATTAAAAAAAAATTTTTTTTTAGACTTTATTTTTATTTATTTGACAGAGAAAGAGACAGCCAGCGAGAGAGGGAACACAAGTAGGGGGAGTGGGAGAGGAAGAAGCAGGCTCCTGGGAGCCTGCAGCCTGATGTGGGGCTCGATCCCAGGACTCTGGGATCACGCCCTGAGCCGAAGGCAGCTGCTTAACAACTGAGCCACCCAGGAGCCCCGATGGTTTCTTTTGTTTAAAACAATTCTTATAACGTTTGGTGAGGACATTGGCTTGTGTTAGCAGTTGGAATCAATAAGGGATTCCTTTACAGGGGAGAATTTTGTTTTTATTCTTCTCCCACTATTACTGATCTGTGGTATTTCAATAAGCTTTCTTATGAAAGATTTTTATTTTTTTAAGTAATCTCTACACCCCATGCGGATCTTCTGGTTATATGTACACAAAATATCCCTCCTGGAATTATTTTCCAGTTTCAAGCAGTAATCTCTTCCCCTCTTGCATTTTATAGAACTTTCTGCAGTGGTCCAATGATGTCATTGATATTCCTAGTCTTACTCCTTTTTCTGAAACTAAATTCCACAAATATTTGTAGAAAGTCTACTCAGTGCTCTGTTGTGAAAAAGGTAAAGGATGGTGTAAACAGTTTAAACTCTCTTTGCAACTGTGGAAACAAACGCCAAGGAGATTAAAAGAAAAAAAAAAAAAAACACAACACGCCAACTGACCCCGGGGTCACAGGAGGCTCAGCTACACACCTAGGAAACAGGTGCCACTGTGGCATCCACAGCCTACGAAGACCCACAGATCTCCAGGAAAACAAAATCATGTAAGGGTAGCTTTTAATTCCAAGGTACAGCCAAGGACTTTGAGCTCTTCGGTTGACGTATCTAGTTTGGGGTGGGAAGCCAGAAGCATCGATGGCCAGGGACCACCACTCCGTCCTGGAAAAAAGATCAAAATCGTGTTTGCGGAATTCTTTTTTTTGTTTGTTTTGTTTTTGTTTTTGTTTCTCGTGGGACTCTTGATTAAGCCAAAAGTGAAAGTATCTTCCCACAACCAAATCTAGTGATCAGATTTCTAGCTTTTATTGTTAATAGTTAAAATTTGAATGTATGGTTAGTATGCAGATATTGCTAATTAATGGGAAGAATCTCTTTAATTAGTTTGTAGTTTCATTTAATGTAACTTTATATGTGATATAAAAACAATTACTTTGTTTTTTAAAGGTTTTTTTCACGTTTCCTTGCAGAAAATTAAAAAACCCAAAAGTTAAGCTGAAGACTATTAATTATTTAGTTAACATCTATTATCTATGGGTTAAAATATTGTTCTTTTCCTTCTAATTTTTCCATGAAAGCTTGAAACATAACCTATTAAAAGCCAACAGACTTGATGGCATTTATAAGTTCATAAAACACGAGCTGGAGGCACGTGAGCCTCTGCTAACCGTCCAACAGTCCAACTGACAGGAGAGGAGGGAAGAGTTTGAATTACTCCACAGGGAGATGTGTGCGGATGAGGGGTTGTGGTGTGTAGTAATACACAGCTCTGCCCACCCCTGAAATTTCATTAAAGCAAAAAGAAAAGAAAACCCAAGCCCACTGTTAAACTGTTGTTATATGGAGTAAATTGGAACATCCCGTTGTTGAAGTTTGATACGAGGAGATGTCTTAGCTCACCACTAAGAGCGTGTCAGGTGGTGATTAATGCAGATTTCTTGGTCCCTGGAGGTCCTGACGTAGCTGGGCCTTGAATCAAGTTTTTGAGAGTACACAAAAGAGAAATCCTGGGCAAAAGAAATCATGGGATCTTCTTCCATACAAGCCTTTTACACTGAACTCATTTTATTTGTTTGGGATAATTTAAATGAGATTCTGAACGGAGTTAGTGAAGTGAACCATCACTTTCCTCCCCAACGTCTCTTCTACCTCAGGGCTTTTGCCTTTAGCTTTCAATGACTCACAGAACCGTGCATCAGGATAATTGTAGGTGGTTTTTTTTCTTTTCTTTTCTTTTCTTTTTTTCTTTTTTTTTTTTTAAGATTTTATTTATTTATTTGACAGAGATAGAGACAGCCAGCGAGAGAGGGAACACAAGCAGGGGGAGTGGGAGAGGAAGAAGCAGGCTCATAGCGGAGGAGCCTGATGTGGGGCTCGATCCCATAACGCCGGGATCACGCCCTGAGCCGAAGGCAGACGCTTAACCGCTGTGCCACCCAGGCGCCCCTCTTTCTTTCTTTTTAAGTAATGGTATTGAGGCTGGGCAAACCTCACCTTGGGTCTGTTTTCTTACCACCAAAAATAGGAAAAAAAGTACTTGTTATATCTCCCACTCAGGACTGGTACATGGTTTCATTCAGTGATAAACACATCTCAGCCTTGCCACTGCACCTGCATGGGACCTTCCCTGACCTCAATTTCCTCAACTGTAAATGGAAACTAAAAGATCCCTAATAATCCTTCCAGCCTGCAAATTATAGAATTGTTTCATTATGAAACAGACTCTACTGAAAGTCATATGAAAGAGAAGATACTCTGTACAGTTCCCTAATTAAACACACAAAAAATTCAAACTTATTTATAAAGCTATCCAAGAATTTGGAATATATATAAAAAGGCGGAGATGTTTTCCCACATTGAGGCTTTTAGTGCGAGTCTCTAACATACTTTGGCTCAATCTCTTTATCTTTCCATTAAACAAAAGGTGCTAACAGTATATGCTTCCAAAGACAAAATATTAACTACTGAAATCACATTTTAGAGAAATTTTAACTATTTACTAGAGTGAATCTAGATATCTTCCGGTTCACACAGCCTTTTCCTGTTACAAGTGCTTTAAACATTTTGACTTCCTTTTACACCACAGACTCTGCTTTCTTAACTTTATCCACTAGAGTCTGGATTTTTGAAAACAATAATTTATTTGCATATTTATATTGGTATATCCATAGTGGAATTCAAAATCCAGAGCCTATAACTTCATATTACGTTGCATAATCACTTTGATAATGCCACTCTGTGGCAATCTGCTTGAATAGTATTGCTTTCAAAATGAATTTGTTTGAATATTCGGCCTCTAATCAGTTATATATACATAAAATCAAATTCTCTGATATCCTTAATTTATCTGTAAGATTATTTTTTTTAAAAAATCAGCAAAACCTGTTTTATGAACTTATAAATGCCATCAAGTCTGTTGGCTTTTAATAGGTTATGTTTCAAGCTTCCATGGAAAAATTAGAAGGAAAAGAACAATATTTTAACCCATAGATAATAGATGTTAACTAAATAATTAATAGTCTTCAGCTTAACTTTTGGGTTTTTTAATTTTCTGCAAGGAAACATGAAAAAAACCTTTAAAAAACAAAGTAATTGTTTTTATATCACATATAAAGTTACATTAAATGAAACTACAAACTAATTAAAGAGATTCTTCCCATTAATTAGCAATATCTGCATACTAACCATACATTCAAATTTTAACTATTAACAATAAAAGCTAGAAATCTGATCACTAGATTTGGTTGTGGGAAGATACTTTCACTTTTGGCTTAATCAAGAGTCCCACGAGAAACAAAAACAAAAACAAAACAAACAAAAAAGAATTCCACAAACACGATTTTGATCTTTTTTCTTGCTTATACATCTTTTTTTGTCCTTGGCTGTGATATATTTTTCCATTAGCTGCCAGATCTGAGAGTAATTCAGCTTATTATTATATTAGCAAAGCAGTGGTATGGATAAGAAAATAAATGCAATACTTACTGTAAAATAAATGATAATAAACTGTTTTGTTTATTTAAAAAGCAGTGGTCATTCTTCATCTGTTTAAAAGCTCAAAGTGTTAAAACATTTGGCTATCCTAATATAACAGGACCCCATCCCATCTCCTTGGTAATGAAATAATTTAGGGATATATAATAATCAAGGAAAGAGAATATTTTACACAAATAGTAACAGGAAGGGGCTATCATTGGTTGAAACAACATTCTTCATTATAGCCACTAAAAACTTTATTGGTGGTCAGCTCTGAAGCTACATTACAGTTTAATCCATTTCCCTATCCCTCACTAAATATCAAAAAGGCAGTAAATAACAGGACCCAGCTTTCACTTAAAATCTGAGTTTCTTTTCCACATTTAGGTTTGTCGTTTCAAAATAGCTACAGACCATATCTTTGGCTCTTTTTTTTGTAGAGACATTTTTTTCAAACAATGCTACTTACTTTGATTAAAACAAATTATCATCGTATGGATCATGCACACAAATAGAAATGGTAGAACAATCCAACAGAAGGATTTGTGATAACTTCGTATTTTGTAAATAAATTCAACACCATTTTTGAAACAGGTGATCATGTTGTTCTGTAACTTTTTAAATTGATCACATGTATGTTTTAATAATGCTATTGGATATTTTATGGGTATAATAAAAGTCTAAAAATAGAAAACAAGGCACAGAAAGAGAAAAACGAAAACATTTTGAATTAAATTCTAATGTTGATGTACCAATAACATCCTAATTCCAGTTCAATCTTCTCTTCCCAGCTTTAAAAACACTATATTGAAGAATACTGATGGTGAAGAAAAAACTTTAAAAAATTGTGCTTACCTTGCGTGTTTTAACCTGCAACCTCAGAATTTGAACACAAGTTCTATCTTGCTTTATTCCTTTACAAATCTCCACAAAAGGCTTCTCAACAGGAATATGTGTATGTGTTCTCATGTCTCATTGGACACACTGACTGCATTCCATACCCAACAAAACTGCCCTCGACTGGATTTGATGCTGTTGAGGGGAAAGACTAAGGTTACCTGTAATTCTATTATTTAATGATGAAATAATGAACTAGATGAAAACACTCAATTTTTTGTTGTTTATTAATATTTAAAACAAAATTCAATTTAATCTGTTTTTAAAAGTTCATAATATTGGCTCCAAATTAAAATAAAATTTGACTATAACTATGGTTGCCGGGGGAAGCACCGATAATGCATCCCACCAAAATTTTAGGTTTTTTTAGTTTTTCTATTTGTCTTTTTATAGATGTCCATTCACTTAAATCAAAAGCAAAAATGTCATTTTATTCTTGGTAGTAAAGAAATATAAGAGGAAAGAAATAACCGTTAAGAGATATGGTAGTAGAATTAAGGACCAAAATCCTAGGCAATTTCCAACAAACGAAAACAAAACATGGCGACATCATTCTGTATTTAATTGTCCCAGAACAAAATGTTATCAACATAACAGAGACCATAGCTATTTCTGATGCAATTGATCTGGTATTTTTTTCTTGTTTTTTTATGACCTTTGTTAGTGTCCTTTTACGAATTAGATTTTCAATAGCTGGATTAAAATTAGGATATATTAGAAAGAGGACCATATAGTTATGTTAGCTTAATGGAAAATATTCAATATGTTTCCTATTTGCTTGTAGGAAATTATGCACATTTTAGAAAGTCTTTACTAATATTTTTTGGGGGGTAAAGATGTAATTACTTTTAAATTATTCTCCAAGTCTTAGAAAGTGCTAGGAAAAACATTTTCAGATTACACATAAGATATGAATAGTTTACAAAGAAAAATCACTTAAAAATAGAAAAGTTACTTCAATGACTGGCACGGGACACCCTCCCTGCCAAAATTAAATAAGGGGAAACTATCAAACAGGTTTAATTATTGATATTAAACCTCAGTTCAAATAAAACTTTGCCTTAGAGTAGGCACTAGCACTGTCATTTTAAAAATAATTGATCAGTAAATTTGTCATTTGAGAAAAGCAACAAAAATTACCACCAACTTTTATGTTTTTAAGCAATCTAGCACAAAAAAGAAGTAAATATTTCAAAAGAAGTGTTAAGCACAAATTCTAGGACAGATCTTTATAATGTCAATTTTGGTAAAGATTTCAGATTATGTTTTCTTTTCTTCTATGTCTTATGTTCTCAGAGTCTTATGAACTTCAGCTGAGATGTTTTGAAATAATAATAATCCTCACCTGGCCTGCTGCTTCCATCTTTAAAACTGGGATCATCATACTGAGCAGCTCAGGACCCAAATGTAAACTGAACTCAAGGAGGAATGAATTTTAATGAGCCAAAGTGGAAATGGTAATGGTCTACCATTATTCCTGCAAGTAAGAAATTTACAAATATACTCTGCCTTATTAAAGTCTAAAAATATAGTTTCTATTTATAGACAGCATGTGGAATTCCTTAGTTTATCACTAAAATCATCTAGGAGCTGATTTGTCTCTCTACATGTCACAAAAATCTGCCGTTTCATGCAGGGGACTTTAGTTCCTGAGTTTTTTGGAATGGGATTCTGGAAAAGAAATGGTCAGGAAAACAAAGGGTCCTAATAAGAAAATAGTACCTTAAAATGTGTCTTTTAAATAAATGCACGTGTTAGGACATGCTAAAAACTAGCTATGACCTCAGCATGTGCTTTGCTTTCCGATTATTTGAGTGAGGAGAGTAGGTTCTTATTACTCTTTCCAGTGGGATTTCATGCCTGGATTACTGTCCCATTTTACTCCATTAGGTAATACATTCTCCCTACCACCTTCCCTCCACCTTTAGCAAGGAAACCTACAGGATAAATGAGTTACAACCAAGAAACAAGTTTAAATGCCCAACTCTTCTCAGCCTCTCTACACCCCTCCCCCCACAGACAAATGCCTATCTTCTTTGTTTTCTGTGGCCCTCAGCAAATAGTTATGTACACACACCAATTACCAAAGACTCTTTCCACTAAAGGTCTCATTCTTTCCTCCTCTCAGAAGAACAGTAATAATAAATGAATATTTTAAAAGTTTCACTCAAGTGAAGCAATTAAATAAAGGATATAATTGCAATAAAAGGAATCATGTTTATCTATTACTTTAACAATCATGTATAAAGTTTACCAGATAGATTAAAATTATTAATCCTCACTTAGTTGAAAATTTAAGAATCAATTTCTCCCAAACAGAACAAAGTTTTTTAAAAAAGAAAAGTGATGGATATTGGTTATATAAATCTTTGAATTTGAGAAAACATTTGAAAATATCTCAGGTTTTAGAGTTTTGGCTTGTTCAGATTAATTTTGGAACTTTTTTTTTCAATTGAAATTTACTCTAAAAATTTTTTTCTACTATATCATTTTCAAAATATAAAAATTACAGATCATGTAAGTCCCAACCTAGAATCACTTTACAAATAATCGTCTTCACATTTAATTTTTTTTAGGTGTTTAAGGGTTGTCTAAATTATTAACTCTATAATCTTCAGCATTACACTATAAATTTAGTTTCTAAGGTTTAATTTGTTCAACTCAAATCATTTGTAAGTTACTCTTATGTTTCTGAGAAATAATTTTACATGAAAACCTCAAAAATATTAACCACAGTAGTAAATTAACCACAGTAGTAAAATGTAGTTGAATATATATACAAAATGTAAGCAAAATCTATCTGTATTTAAAAAGTTTTTCCTTACTAATTCAGTCAGTTTTTAAAATTTGTTTTAAAGAGCTGCTCAAATAGCTTTTAGTACTATGGCAGGTGGTAATTTATCTTACTTCAATTAGTTGACTTTTAGACATTAAAACGAAAAAAATAAATAGCTTTTCCAAAAGAACTTAGGAGGATGATGTAACATCATTACTAGCTAAGAATTAACAATATAGAAAAAATTTTGAACTCACAGATTTAAGCCGATTCTCTCAAAGTTTTTAATATTTACTAGGCAATTTTTGTTTTACTGTTCTTTTAACCAAACCAGGTATTTTGTCAAGACTTAAAAAATGAACAATTATATTATCTGTGAACAATTTATTAAGTTGTAATTCTAATTGGTACATTTCATTTTCTTCAAATAATGAAAGAATTTGAGTCTGTTATGAAATTAGATATACCAAACAAATTTACACTTCCCTCTTTTCTGTTATGGCCAGAGTTCTGATCTTTATTTTTGAGAAGAACAATAGCAACGTATGTATATAAATACAAACCTACCAAAGACGGCAATACCTAGAATACAGCACTACAGCTGTTAGCTTTTTCAGTTAACCAAATTAAATATGATTATTCGTTTGTTTTGTCCTTTTCCAAGCCAAGCCCTTACTTATTTTTTCTCACCGTCTCCACCAAACGTCAGTAAATTTGAACATTTCAGTTACAGAAATCGCTAATCCTTCAAGGTCGGTCTCGGCTTCTTTGGTCTTAGGGCAGCTTCAACGAAAACGTGGTCTCGGCATAGTTGATTTTACCCGGAATTTTTCGTTTGCTTTTTTTGGAGGGGTTGTTTGGTTTTGCTTAAAACAACCCTGTGGACCACAAAAGGGGGTTAGAAAGGGAGGGGGCAGAATGAATCGGTTTCTGTAGAAGCCCAGGAAAACTCAGGCATCTGAAAACCTATTTTGTTGTTTTAACTAAAAAGAGGTATAAATTCTAAGATGTTGAAAACGGGCAGGGAAACGATGTGACTCCAGCTGCTGAGCATGGCGCATACCGAGGACCTCCGGGTGCTGGACGTTGGGGGAAGGGAGGGGACTCTGCGGGTACCACGCGGTCAGCCCAAGGGGCGGGCTCCACACGCACTCCAACTATTTTCTACTCTTCCTCCCTCTTTCCTCCTTGGGGGTTGGGGTTGGGGGCTCGCAGTTAAAGGGCAGGAAAAATGAGAAGACGAAGAGGAAAGCTCAATCCTACCCCTCAACAACAAAACCAATGAGAGGGAGCAAAGGGTTATTTTCGCGCCACAAAAGATGGAAATCCAGGGGCGGCTCGGGGTCCAATGAATGGAAACCAGCAAACTGCTCCGGCGGCGGCAGCCGACGGTGATAGGCTCCCTCCGTCCACCAATCGGGTGAGAGAAGAAGGTCCCCCCGCCCCCTCCCCAGCCAGGGGCGGTGTCTCTCTCCACGCCAGTTGCTCAACTTGGTCTCGGCGAGTCGGCCCCGCGGAGCGCGAAACCCCGCCCCGGGGCCGCGTTTGCGCGCCGTGTGCGCCCGTCTCGCGGCCCCGCCCCGCCCCGGACCGAGGCGCTGGGTTCAGCCAGCGCTGGTTGCGGTCTTTCTCCGTGGGTACCAAACATCCCCCGGCGCCATGTAGCCCCTCGCACAGTCGAAATAGGCCTGAAGTGCGGGAGGGTCGCCAAACACACGCTGCCTGGTCCGTCCCCGTCGACCGCGGGCGGGAGCGCGCTGGAGGAGAACCTCAGGTGGTGCCGTGCGGCGAGGGGAACCGTAGAGGTTCTCCCGATCCCTACGTCTAACTCGTCCACAGCTCCGCGCGGAGGGCCAGAACCCGCGGCGGAGCCAGAAAGCGCCTGCCCCGCGGCAGGGCCAGGACTGTCTGGTGGTCAAAAGCCTCCGAGGCGAGCAGGCGAGGAACGAAGGATCTTCCCCAGTGGGAGCTGCAAGAATCCCGCCCTCTTTTTTCCGGGCAGAGCCAGGGGAAAAAAGGAAACAATCCCATCTTCTCATCTCCTGGGGCACTATTTTTGATTTTAAGCAAAAATTACTGAAGGCAGATTCTGGAGAGGGCAGAGCCAAGTGACCACTTATCACGCATCTGGTTTAAACACATGAGTCCAGGAGAGCTGTCTGAAGGAGCAAGAGCATGGTAAAAATACCTCCTATGGGGCCCAGGCGACGCGGCGGGCATTGCGTGCCCACCCGCGGTAAGGACTTCGGCTCTCGGGTGCTCTCAGAAGTGGCCGGGAGTTAGGGGTTGCAGCAAGAACGCCCTTTCCTTCGCTTCTACCTGCTCAGCCTTCGCTCAGAACCTGTGGATACAGCAACGGTAACCGACCTTCTAAACATAGTGTTTCTTCTCTAATATTACACTGGCCCGTAAGAAACATTTTTACTGCCCTCAGGAGATAAGGAGTAGGTGCAGCTGTCCAAAGAGTAAACAGGCTGCAGTTGGTGACATGCAGCCGCATCAGAGCACACATAATGGGTGGGATTCTCTCGTGGGGTTAACATTAATTAGGAGCTGCAACTGCTTCTGGAAGAACTCGGAAGTAGCCCATATGCACGGTTAATTTCCTGTGTGAGACTCACTGGAAGAATGGAAGTTAGATTGACCTTATAATCATTTTGGAAAATCCACCAAAGATATTTTTGCACTTGAAATGCCAGTAAAAAGGCAATTACCCGTGTTCTTTTTACTCAGCCAGTGAGTATATACTTAATCCTCAAATGGTTGTAAGATTGGAAGTGGAGTGGACTGTATCTACCACCCTTTGATGTCCGAGCTTATATAACTCCTGTATGTCTTTAAGGTCCTAGACGGAGTATCCAGTTTGTTACAATAATACACAAATTAAGTTCACGAGTCCCAGGAACATATTTCATCAAAACAGCACACACTTGTCTTAAATTCCAGGTGTTAGATGTGTTAGAGATAGTGACAGACAAGCATGGTCGAGTATTTATGGAAAATAAACAATTGATCCCATGCTTTAGAAATAGATACTTCCTTAGAGCTCAGTGTTAATAAGAGCAAATACAGTGAAAAATCCAGAAGGCACCATTCAAGTGACTTTGGAAGCAAGCTGAATATATAAAATGTGTTCTTAATGAAAAATTACTAAAAGTTAAATGATCAAAAGACCAGTTTTTATAAACTAAAGACATACTTAGAAAAGCAAGTTATCACTAAATGAATGAAAAGCACATTTCTCTAAGTAGCTTTTGATCACATGCAACAGGTACATGAAAAATAATTCATAATTTTTGATATTTACATTTTGCATACCACAGAAGTTAAAGAATACATGTTCTTCTTTTTTAGAACCAAGATTTTTTTAAAAACATGAAAAGGAAAAATAAGCTTTTAAAAAGTTAATCCTAACCATAAACTTGAAATCTTACCACCCAAGTGTTCTTTAAAGACAGAGCTCATAATATGGTTCTGAACATTATTACACAAGAGCACATTTGTCTCCTCTACCTCATAAAGTAAAAACATTTCACTAAATTAAATGTCAATGAAAATATTGTGAAAGTGAGTTTACATTTAAAAAGTTGGATTTGCTTAGCAGAAAAAAAAAAAACCTGTTAGAACAGTTGCATTTAAAATGGATGATCTAACACCTTCCGGTTCAACACAAAATTATAAAATAAGTTCCTTTTAAAAGAAAAAATGTAAATACTCTATATCCTGCAATAGTTCCCACATGTAGAAAAAAATCTGTCATTCATCTTTTAATTGGAAAATATACGCTTTTATATGCCATATAAGGATTTGATAAACTATCAATTTTAATTACTGAAAATGTTTCAATGTAAATCATAATATTTTGTCTATCGCACAATACATTTTCTACTAGGAGTACAAGTCATTAAAGATTCTTGTTTACATTTCCATGCTACATAGAATTTCATTCACTTTTTAAAAAAGCATTTTTCATCTTTTCCATGGAATACCTGTTAAAAATATGCCACAAGTAACTGGTGCAAATGAGCTTCTGAGTGGAGTACACAATCACTAAACGACACTTGCAGATTTCCACAAGAACCCCAGCACTATGTTCATTTCCGTATTCCTCTTCTCCAGTCTACATTTTGTCGGCCCAGTGAAGGCTTCACCGGGCCCAGACCCTCCCCCCCCACACCCACCATTGTACTCGTTACATACAGGGGAAATTATGAATGGTTCTCATGGCCAAATGCGGGCAGAAATGAGGCAGAAAGGGACTCGTACAATTTTTCAAGTGCGAATATCACCTAGGGGTAACGCAGAACGGTCTTCCTGTTTTAAGAGTCCCAAGTTCTCCAACTAAAATTCTTTAAATAAAAGTACCAGCCTACCCCACTCCTCCTCTGGAAACTACAGGAAGAAATGGTTTCCGTTTAGATACCGACTTTTCCCACTCTGACTTCTCTCCTCCGGCCTCCGAGGCTCCGGACGCCCCCATCCCCACGCCAAATACCTCCGCCCCTCCGCTCCCCTCCCCCACCGGTGGCCAAGCCCGCCCCCGGCCTCATTTATCTCTGAGCCTTTTCTGAATCGTGCAACCAATCGCAAACGCGAAGCGGAGAGCCAACGCGAGCGCAGGCGGAGGAGGTGTCGCCCAGACACCCGCCCAGGACGCCGCGGGCTCCCATCCCCCACCGCCCCTGGCTCGGTGCCGCCCCACTTCCCCCGTGCCAGGGCCGGTGAAGGGTGCATGGGGTGGGGCGCGTCTGTCCGCCTCTCCCGCCCCCTCCCACCCCACCCCCTCGCTGCGTTTCCGCCCCTGCCAGCCCTGGAAACGTGCTTGCGGCTTTGCTGGGGTTA
The DNA here is from genome assembly GCF_024610735.1 of Ursus americanus. NCBI lineage: Eukaryota > Metazoa > Chordata > Mammalia > Carnivora > Ursidae > Ursus > Ursus americanus. The sequence continues at coordinate 50,730,009 of NC_142129.1, forward strand.
CACTTCAAATGTCATCAAAGCCACAAGGCGAGTTCGAAATTGTGACTCTTTGGTTTTGTTAATCACCTATTTTTAAAAATCGAATATTTAAAACTCCGGTAACTAGAGCTGAGAAATTGCCTAGTTAGCACCTCCAGCCGTATCTCATTAAAAAAAAAAAAAAATCCTGCCTTTTTTCCTCCCCTCCCCCTCAGGATCCGCCCCGACCAGATAACCCTTTCTAAACTCTGTTGTGACAATCAGCGCCGCCAGCCGCGCTCCCCTCCGCGCCCCGGCTGTGGCTCCTTTAGCATTTTTCCCCTTCTTCCTCCTCCCCTTCTCAGGGTCCCTAGCTCAAGCTCATTTCCCCTCCCCCTCTTCCTCCTCTCTCTCTCGCTCTTTTTTTTCGCCCGAAACCCACTCTAATTGAGGCGCTGGGATTCCTCACGTGAGACGTTGATTTGTAGTTTGAACACGTGGCTCATTCAAAAAGCCGGACACTCGGAGCGGATTTTTTCCGCCTCCTGCGCCTTCCTCCCTCCACCCCTTCCCCCCTCCCTGCTGCCAGTCACCCTTCTGGGTTTTTTTATGGGGAGGCGGCGCCTGCCCTCACGTAGTGTGATATTTTCACAGTCCGCTGGCCGATGCCAAAGGGGTTGGGGAGGAAGAGACAAAAAGTAGTTCTTCCCCCCTCCTCCTCTCCTTTTTCTCGCTAATCCCGCCTCCTCCTCAGAGTTAGGAAGACTCGTTGATACGTTTGGGTTGCAGCAAGGCTTTTCCTTTCCTTTTCTTTTTTTTAATACCCAGAAAAGGAAAAACAAGAACCTTCGGATTTGATTTTTCGCTCCTCGTTCTTGTCCTTGGTTCTTACTGTGTGTTTTAACGGTGAGAAGACGAGGGGAACAAAACCCGCCAGAGCCCTCCATCACTGTGGGTGGTTTTAATTTTTCGTTTTTCTCCGAATTTTTAAAAAACAACCACTCTTCACAATGAACAAACTGTATATCGGAAACCTCAGCGAGAATGCCGTCCCTTCGGACCTGGAAAGTATCTTCAAGGACGCCAAGATTCCGGTGTCGGGACCGTTCCTGGTGAAGACGGGCTACGCGTTCGTGGACTGTCCGGACGAAAGCTGGGCCCTCAAGGCCATCGAGGCGCTTTCAGGTGGGCCCGCCCCGGCCCCAGCCCTGCGCCGCCCGCCCGGGCCTGCCGGGGTCGGGGACCCGGAGTCAGGCCCGCGGCCGCCGCCGGGGCGTCCACACAGGGCCCCAGGCCCGGGGGACAGCGGGCGGGGAGGTGGGGCGAGGCCCGGGCGCCCACACGCGTGAGGTCCGGGGTGCTTTCCTCGGCTTGGACTCTCCTCGGCCCCCCGCGGCTCCCCTCCTCCCGCCGGGGCTTTGCAGGCGGACGCGCTGTCAGAAAGCCGCGGCGCGGGCTCCGAGGGGAGCAGGGCTGGGGGAGGCGCGACCGCGAGCGCCGGACCTTCAGCGCTCGCCCCGCCCGGGCCCAGGCGCGGGCTCCAATCTCCGGCACGCCGGGCCTTCGGGGCCGAGCGCGTTCGCCCGCTTCTCCCTCCCTCCCTTCTTCCTTCCTCTCTCCGTACGTTATTTATGGTGTTGGTTTCGCCGTTCCCCCGGCTCGCCCCAGACCCAGGCGTGGGAGAATGCAAAGTGGCCTCGACCCTGCTGCGGAGTGAGGCCGCGGGCTGGTGCCTAGCACAGGCGGCCCGGCGCTTCCTTTAGATCCTGCGGGACGCCGGCTAATGCGCCCTGGGTGCCACACTCCACCTTTCCCGCGTCCGACGAGCCAGAGGGACAGGTGGGCGAGAGCGGCCAGTGGTCGCCGGCCAGGGAGCCCCAGCCGCCGCGCCGGGCCCCTCGTCGCTCTCCTCGTCCCGGCCGCGGCCTCCGGGGTGGCGGGGCAAGCTCGGCGCGGCGAGGGAACCATGTGTGGCGGGGCAAGCTCGAGTCCCGTCGTACCCACCCCACCCCCCCCACTCCCCCCCGCTCCGGGAGCCCGTGTGGCGGGCGCCGCGCAGTCCTTCGCGCCTCGTTAGTTCTGTGCTGAGATGCCTCTCTGGCCGTGCACTCCGTCTGCGCCTACCCTGCCGTCCTCGAGCCTCTCCAGCTACTCCCTGTTCCTGGAGGGCCTGGGCTTGAAGCAGGGAGAAGGACTCGGCGTCCCCTCCCGAAAAAAAAGCCAGCGTAGCCCCCTCCCCAGAGTTTGTCTTGTGGGAGTGCTGGGGGAGGTGGGCGGAAGGGCCGCGATAGTCTTGCGGCTCTCGTGGAGTTCGGTGACCCCTGCGGTGGGCGGAGGCGGCCCGGGGGTAGACTGACCCAAGTAGTGGGCCGGCCAGTGGACCCTCTTCCCTACCTCTCTGTAAGTTGTACACAGCCCTGAGGGGTCAGCTTTCCCCCTGCGCGTGGGGGGCTTCCCTCCCGGCCTTGAGACGCATCCGGGTGCCTTGAGGAGGGTGTCTCAGGAGGTCACTGGTGTCACCGTTTAGGCTCTGCCGGTCCGTGCGGGGAGAGTCGCTAAACTCGGCCAACTGTCTTGCACCTCTTGTGTGTCCGCAGGTAAAGTGGAACTGCACGGGAAATTAATGGAAGTTGAGCACTCTGTCTCAAAAAGACAAAGGTGAGTTTATTTATTACATTTTCATTAATTCTGTTCTCCCTTATTGGGAGGAAAGACTCAACACAGCTGAAAACAACTTCTTTTCCTCTCACGCTTTTTGGATTTGCTATATGGCTTGGCTCCTCCGTCTTTTATTCCTTGCATTTAAGTTTATGGCAGGTGTGTGTGTGTGTGCGCGCGCGCTGGTAAGGAATAAAGGTTTTGTTTGTGGCTCCTTCCACTGGATTGTTGGTATAGAAGTCTCTCAAGGAAGCTCTCACAGCTGTATGTTCTCTAAGTTGCTGCAATAGGAAATCCAAGTCTTGCAGGACAGTTTTGGGGGTCTGTAGGAATTAGGAAGCAATGGGTGACCCTCCCCCACTCCCCACCTATAAGTACAGAATAGAGGAAAGCAGCTGCAGACACGCGTGGGTGTGGAGTTTCTTTCCTTCTCTGTCCCGAGTTGGCAGCGTTGAGTCTGAGAGGCCTGGGAGGCCGTCTGTGTATATGAGAAGAGAGGAATTTTCTGATTGGAACACGTGAGTGAACGCCTGGGCTTCTCCTGCCCAGAAGCGCCTTTCAGTCACTCCAGAGTTACACAGGTTGCTGCAAACCAGCCTTTGTCTTCTACCTCCCCCTACACTTCCCCCTCCCCGCCAATATTTTTGCTTACAAATAACCACCAAGAGATCGTGAAGACTAAAGATTTGTACTTTTTGGAGAGCAAGTGTAATGTGTCACTTTACAGAATGTTTGCAGACTGTTTTAACCTCTGGAGTGTTCTGGAGAAATGGCTCCTGCCTCTAGAGCAGGCCAGATCCCCGCTCTGTAACTAACTGGAAAGGCGCTGCTCCCTGGCTGTGGTGCTACGTTTAGTTTGTGCTTTTTTGGGTTGTGCAAGGTGGGGTTAGGGTTTCTGCCTTTCTCTCTTCCCATCCCCCCACTCCTAACTTGGGCTAAGCAATAAGCTGGAAGTTAATCTAAACTAGGGCTGCATGTGTCTGGTTAGGTATTGGTGAGCGGTGTGCTGGAGGGTAGGAGAGGCTTGCTGTGCATTTCCCTGGTGCTTTGCAGAGAGGTGGCTACACAAAATGCCATCGTGTGCCTGTTTCTATAGTGAGCTCTCTTGCAGGTAAGACGTTTTCACGAACTTTGTTTTTGTTAGAGAGCTGGATTTTTGTGGATTTGTCTTGTTCGTGTACTTAATTTTTATTAGGATACTTGAAAAGGATTTGTGTGATAAGATTTAGTTCTAGTTGGGAATTTTGGTGAGGTCAAGTTATTTCACCTAGTAGAAGGGAATTATTTTTTAAAAGCTTCTAAAATAATAGAACGGGTGCTGAAAAGTATCTAAACTGATCTGTGTTTAATAGGAAGTGAAAAATTGAGGGAAAAGGCACATCTACGTAAAAATTTAAAGGCATAGTCTGAATTGTATACCTGGGCGGGGTGGGGGGGGGGATGTAAGTACATTCTGCAAATTCTAATTGGTTTCATGTTTAGCCTGTGTGTCCTAATTTTCTTCAAATGCTGGATTAAAAAGAGGCAAATGGTTGTGTGGAAGGACTGGCATTTTAACGTTTGAGAGTTTCTAAATTTAAACATTAAATGTCTGGCATTTTTCATATACAATTTATGGACCTGCATGAAAATGGAGATTATTTTGCTCTGCTCTCCTGATTTTCTTTTCCAGCCTGGTGTGAATTTCCCCCGATGTGTAGGGAATGAAATTAAAAACATCTGGTAACAGCCTGTTTTATTCTTAAAGGCTTTTGCCCAACCTAAAAACATACTTACTTGTTACTTTGTAAGGAACAGGAGTTTGTTTGAGGAAAGCATATAAGGTACCGTGCCACCAGGGGCAGCAAGTCTTTATCAATGGAAGCTTTTTCGTTTTAACAATGTAGATTAAAATTTCAGGCTGATTTTGCTTACGTTAAAATGCTCAGGATATTAAATGTTACTAGCAAATAGGAATGAGGACATTGGAGACAACTTTCTACCCATAGGGAGAACAATTAAGTCCTTTTCTAGGATTGAAATGGCAAAAAAGAAAAGTAGAGGTTTCTTTCTCTGCCCAGGGAAATTTGCTGGAAATCTATATTACAATTTTGTTTTAACTGAACCTTGGAACTGTGATGCAGTTTCCCTTGACTGTTCCACTCTCTGAATAGGCTTTGGAAGGGGGCTGAGAAGACACATGGGTGATCCATGCCTAGCTCCTATAGAAAGGTCAAGAAGTGGTATTGGTGATAGTGAAGTTGAATGCTGCAGACCAGTCCTTGCCAAGTGAGCCTGCTGGACTTCTGGGTGGAGTTCTTTTGTGCTTAGCAGTCATTGCATTCCATCCCATCATCATGTGGGCATCTGAGGCAGGCACACCCACATGTGCAGCAGTGACCTTTATACCTGCTGTGCAAGGCATGTTGGGAGCTTGGTGCTGAAGAATGCTTATGGCAGCACTCTGAGATGGATGAATGGGCTTGCAGCAAATAAATAGGGGAGCAGGCCCAGGAGGCGATTTGATGCTTGGTATGCTGGCCCAACTGTGACTGGAGCTCAGCTGGGCACAGAACCTTTCAGGAAGGGGAACTGTGGAGTTTGGTTCTGACCACGCTTAGCTCCTGAATTACTGAAGTCTCAGGGGAATGTGGAAGGAATGTTGCTTTTCTGCATTCAGATACCCCTCAGTTGGGGAAGATTATAGCACACTTTTAACAGAGCGTCCAGAATGAAGAGAAGATCACACTGAATATCTGTGATAGTGTTGCACTTTCTGTTCCTAAGGTAAAGGAGACAGTGCAGGAATACTTGGCTTCACTCTGAAGTATAGCTTAAACCCCCCCCCCCCCCCCCCCGTTCCCCACTCTGCCTTGGGGGCAAGGGTGGCTGTGAAAATTGTTGTGACCTTTGAAGACTGTAGCCCAGTTTGATTGGAAGAGCCACTGGTATCTTGTGGGACTGCCTACGTGCCCCTATGTGATTATGTAAATAGCACTGATTTCCTTTTTTATTATGTTGTGGGCTGTTGGGCATGGGAGAGGGAATGGGAAAGTCGCTGACACTGGGGAACTGACAGGATGGTGGTTTTAGCTTGTTTTCCATGACTCTTTAAGTTATGAAAATTTTTCACATTTTTGGTTTTTTATGGCTTAAACTTGCTCATAATTTAGTTGTCAGCATTGATTAAGCTTATATGAAGCCAAATATATTTCAATGAAGGATAAACAAAATGGTAGGATGTTGTAGTTAATATTTTTCCAGGAAGGATCCATTAAAACAGACTGGTGTCTAAGCTCACATGATTTTGTTCTTTGTTTACTTAAAAAAAAAAATTAAGTGAACAACTTATTTCTATATTAGAATCTTGTGCTTAATGTGTAAATTAGATAGACATAGCATGTATAAAAGTTACTGAGGTTTTAAATGTATCTTACTTTAAATGTCTATTTAAAAGTGCTGCATTTTAACAGCTGTGTGTATGGAATATGATTTCACACAACCAGCAATGTGTCCATTAGCCAGGGCAAATGATCCTGTTGTCCCAGGCCAATAAGAGCTGTTTTTAATGCTGAACATTTAAACATAGGCATGAATAGCTGTGCTGCTCCTTGCTCATCAGTTTGGGACAGGTGAATCTTGTGAATTAGATTTCTCACACATACAGAGACTTGAGGTTCTGTCTGTTAGGAAACTTTAATGGCTGGTACAGAATCATAAGCACTGTCTTTGGAGGGCTCAGTTTAAGGTCAGTAATGCACGACTGCCTAAGTGATTGCAGCCAACAAGATTTTTCTTGATTTCATGTTGTTTTCTCAGTACAGTTTGAGAGATAGTAAAAGATTTCTTAACTTTGGCATTATTAGAATTAAAGTATATATACAAATGAATGTTGATAAGTCGCTTCTGTGGGGCTGTCCACAGTAACAAGGAAGACATGTGCCTGGAGCCAGTGGGAATTGAGGATCTTGGCTTCTGTTTCTGGTTTTCCTTTTGATTTGTGTGATCACTTACATTCTCTGTTCACGCCAAATGCCACTATAATAAACTAACGGGGCATATTTTGTTCTGAGTTCTGCCATTCTGCTTGAAATGAATTACCGGCTGAGGCTTAAAAATACCTTTTGGAATTAGAGAGACGTGGGGTCTTCCCTGTACAGAACTCGTATTTTCTGCAGTATGACGGCTCAGCTGCTTTTACACGTGTACCTCTTTCGGGCAGTCAGCAAGAGGGAAATGATCTTTGTCATACTTTGAAATCCTTTTATGAGCCATACCATTGCAGTGAATGTGGTGTTATATAGGTCTTGGGTTTGTCTATTAAAGTGAAGCTGTTAAGCCATCTGGATTTATATTTGAAGTGGCTCCGTTGTAATTGTCTTTAGCAGTGTTCAGATGTCAACTTTCCTAGCAGTAACTAATTTTTGAATTGTATGATTTATCCGTTTATTATGGTATGATTTATTTAGGTGGTTGGTTGCTTCTGGGAGGATGGAGAACGGCTGTGCTATTCTTAGCCAAGTTTCCTTTATTGACTGTTGCCTCTGATTCAAGCTTCTAGAGTCACAAGACAGGAGGTGGCAGTGTGGTAGCGGTGACCAAGGGTTGGGATTGGCCCTTTTAGTTAGGAACTCTGCCCCATAAATCTGATGTTTAAAAAACTGGCTTGGTCTGCAGGGTTTTGCTTGAAAGCTGGTGGCAAATACATTTTTCAGTCCTGCATTAAAAGTGAGGGTGTAATTTATCATGGTCTGAAATTGCTGTTTGGCAAGTATTGGTAAATAAACAGTTATAAATATTAATACAGTATGTGGATTTTGTTGCCCTGAAGGGGAATACATTGTACATAAATTATGCATTTTAGAGAATTATGCTGAGACCATTTAACTTGATTAGGAGGTAGTTTGAAATTATTTTAGATATATTCTTTGAGGAATCTAGTGGAACTATAAGGGGTTTTTTTGTTTGTTTTTTGGAGATTTTATTTGTAAGTAAACCCAGTGTGGGGCTCAAACTCACTACCGTGAGATCGAGAGTTTCATGCTCCACTGGCTGAGCCAGGCAGGCACACCAAGTGGAGCTACAAGTTGAGAGAGGTCTAAGTCTTTAGAATAGCTGGCATTATCACTTAGTTGTTGAGTCCATTGTTATCATGGTGTTTCAGTTAGCTCTTGCTTTATAATCAACTACCCCAAAACCTAGTGGCTCAAAACAACTTACTCTTCCTCACTATTCTGTGGGTCTGCTTGGTGGTTGGTTCTGTTCCATGTGGTGTCATTCTGGGTCCTTTGCTGAACTGGTCTAAAAGGTCCTAGATGGCTTCATTCACATGGCTGGCCTCTTCGTGCCATTCCACATGAGTTTTCTCCGCATGGTGTCTCAGCGCTCCGTAGTAGCCCTTGGCTACCAAGTGAGAGTAAGTAGACAGTGCTAGACCTCTTAAAGGCTAGGCCCAGGATTCACACATTATCCCATCCATGCTGTCGATCAGGGCGAGTTACAAGGCCAGCACGGATTCAGGGGGCATATGGAAATAGTCTCCATCTCTTGATGGTAGAGTGGCGTGAATGTACAGAGGAAGGAATTGCTGGTGACCATCTTTATAGATTTTCTTCCATAAATGGAAGGAAGGAAGGAGTAGTTTCTTCAAAGTCATTGGAATCTAAAATATCTGAAAAATACATTTAGTACTAGAAATGGGGAGCCAGTTCCCATTGTAATATCCTGGCAAGAGATGATGATATTATTTAGCTTGGGAGGTGATGAATAGTGGTCAGTGGCTGTATGTTTCTAAGAAAGAACTAAGAGGATTTGCTGATGAGAGGAGAAGAGTAAAGCATGACAAGAAGATTTTTTTTGGTGAGAAAAACTAGGTGGAATGGAAGTGGTGCCATTTACCAAAATGGAGAGTATTGGGGAAGGAACAAATTCTTGGGTAGAAATCAGGAACTTCACTTTTGGCGTATTATGTCTCTGATGCATGTTAGAAATTTAAGTGAAGAAGTCAAGTAGGTAGTTGGAAATATCAGTCTGGAGGGTAGGAATTGGAGGTGAAAATAGGAGATGCCCCTAGGTTATGATATTTAAAGTCATGGAATTGGACAGGATTACCGAGGTACTGAGTATGGGGCTTCAGGAGGAAAGAGAGGTCAGCAAAGGAGAGTGAGGGAGGCCAGTAAGATAGAGGAAAGCAAGCAGAGTGAACTGCTTTTGGGAGATTCATGAAAAAAGCCCGTGGATTAGGAAGGTGTGATCAACTGTATGGAATACCACTGAGAGTTAGTGATTTAGGTGTGTGAATGTGAATGGGGATCGTGGTAAGTTACAGCCTTCTGGTTTGGCAGTAGATAGATGGAGAGTGATTTATGAATTTTGGAGCAACCTGGAATATAGCCTTTCTTTCAGAATTCATTTATTAGTATCTAATTTTTTTTTTTTTTTTTTTACTTTCCAGAAATATCTCTGAGTATGTTCTATTTATAACCTGCTAGAGATGGAGGAGTCCTAAGTTTAGTAGATCCTCTCGCCAGTGGACAAGACTTGTTTGTTTCAGTTGACCTACTCTCTGGCAGCTGTTCCAACACTTCTGGTCACTGAGCTCACGTTCTAGATAACCCATTCTACTTTTTGTTAATATACATTTGGAAAATCCTTTGAAGCTGTCTGAGGTTTCAAGGCAATGTAGACCAAGTCCAGGGCTTCTCTGTGGTTATCTAAAGTCTTGATTTAAGGGGCACCTGGGTGGCTCAGTCAGTTAAGCTTCTACCTTTGGCTTAGGTCATGATCCCGGGATCCTGGCATCGGGCTCCCTGCTTGGCAGGGAACCTGCTTGTCCCTCTCCCTCTGGTGCGCCCCCGCTTGTGCTTGCTCGCTCTCTCTCCAAAAAAAAAAAAAAAAAAAAAAAGGGCGCCTGGGTAGCGCAGTCGTTAAAGCGTCTGCCTTCGGCTCAGGGCGTGATCCCGGCGTACCGGGATCGAGTCCCACATCGGGCTCCTCCGCTATGAGCCTGCTTCTTCCTCTCCCACTCCCCCTGCTGTGTTCCCTCTCTCGCTGGCTGTCTCTCTGTCACATAAATAAATAAAAAAATAAAAATCTTTAAAAAAAAAAAAAAAAGGACTTGATTTGAGTATGTTAACTGATGGGAATTAAAAACTTAAAGATATGATTTGACAGGCAAGGTTGAAACTGTTGGGCAAAACATTTATGGATATCATGGGCTAAATTTAAAATACTTCTATCACTTCGTTATTTTAGGATGCTGGAGTAAGTAAAGCATTCCTTCCATTTTATTCATAAAAATTTAACTATAAGCAATACAAGAAACCTTTTGTCGGTACCCTAAATTCCCTCATTTTTGCATATTTAAAAATCTGGTCCTTGGTAAAGCAGCCTTCTCCTCAAATTATGAATCCTGGTTTTGGCCTCGGTTGTCACTGAAACTCGGTGATGCGTTAGATCAGTTGATTCGAGACCATGACTGGGTCTCAGTAACTCTTTTAAGACTTGGTTTATGCAAGCCCTTTGCTTAGTCAAGTACTGCTTTCAGAATGTGTTAAATATCTGCTATTTTAAGAAAGGAAAACCAATAAAAATGAGCTAGCATAGTTGATTTTTTTTTTTTTTTTTTTTAGTGGTATTAGTTGTTCAACCAAAGGATTCTCCGTAAACGCCCGAGCAAAGTGACTTGCCCAGGGCACTGCAGGTAATTCGAGGAACCCATTTTCCCCTTCCTTCGACTCTGCCCCGCCTTCATTCCTCTCCTTCCAGTTGTCAAATCCTGAAAGTAGCTTACACAGCAGTCTGATCATGTTTGCAGTGGCAAGTTGGAGCAGAGATGTCCTGTTTCTTGCTTTCTCTGAAGAAAAAAAGAAATCTTGTTTGGCTTCTTTGAAGGTTGATTTTTTTTTTTTTTTTTCTTCCTGTAGGAAAAAGACGAGTACAGGTAGTCTGGAATCTGGGACTTACTATAGAGTAAAAATATCTGGACGTCCTGTTGTAAGGTGGAAAGGGGAACTGCTTCTTCCTTGAAGGTATTTTTTTAGCCGCTTCATCTTACTATAAATGAATTGCAGAGAAGCTGTAGGGGGCCCTAAGGAGGTGTGAGAGTATAACAGAGGGCACGAGGAAGTAGATGCCTTGGCTTTATCTCAGGCATGTGATTGTGACTCAGGGGATGTGTTTTAGATTGCAAAAGAGGTAGAAGTGTTCGGAGTGGAGTCCACGGTGCCCGGTTGTCCCAGCTCCTTAGCAAGTTTAGTAGGATCCTGGCTTGCAGAAGGAAGTCTTTTAAACTTGGAATATTGTTAAGGATTGGGAGAGAATAGGAGGGAAGAATTGTGCTGGAACTTTTTGATGAGGAGCTCTGATACTTGTGGAACTGAAGGGTGTTGCCAGAAGAGTGTGGATGTGAGGTCGAAGATCTGGGTTGAATCCCAACTCCGTTTTCTAAATGCATGATGTTGATTAAGGACGAGGAAATTGAGGTCTGGGGAGGTTAGAATGGTAAACAATGCCTGATAGGATCCTGGGGACAATGTTAAGCATCAGTACCGTATTATTCCTTAGTAACTTCAGTGGCAGCTGGGTGTATTTTTGCCCCTGAGATTTAAGTATGAAGGCTGGATGTAGATAATATTTGGTGATAACAGAAATACCGAAAACTTCTGTTCTGGTTTTGGGTGTGGACTTGTGTAAGTAGAAATCTGTGGTTGGTGTTTGTTTTTCATTGAGCATGTAATACCTTAAAAAATTATGGTATAACCTAGATATAATATATAAATTTTAAGTAAACAACTTGAATTTTTATGAATGTATGCATTCAAATTAATTCAAAACACAAATGTGAAAAGATTTGCTTTTCAGTCCTCTTTATCTCCATGTATTTCCCTGGTCTTATAGCTGGTAATTTGGTATATTCCAGAAATTATTCTATGCATGAATCAATAAACTTTTTTTTTTTTTTTTTAAGATTTTATTTATTTGACAGACCACAAGCAGGGGGAGTTGCCGGCAGAAGAGAGAGAGAAGCAGGCTCCCCACTGAGCAGGGAGCCCAGTGCGGGGCCTGGATCCCAGGACCCTGGGATCATGACCTGAGCAGAAGGCAGATGCTTAACAGGCTGAGCCAACCCAGGCGCCCCTCAGTACACATTTTTTTAAATTTAATAATCAAATTATATTGTTTATAATTTGTGTTTTTACTAAATAATGTATCCTGAAGAATCTTCAGTGTAGGTACAAATAGTTCATTTTTTTTTTTTTAAAGATTTTATTTATTTGACAGAGATAGAGACAGCCAGCGAGAGAGGGAACACAAGCAGGGGGAGTGGGAGAGGAAGAAGCAGCCTCATAGCAGAGGAGCCTGACGTGGGGCTCGATCCCATCACGCCGGGATCACGCCCTGAGCCGAAGGCAGACGCTTTAACCGCTGTGCCACCCAGGTGCCCCAGTAGTTCATTTTTTTTAAACTCACCCTATTGTTCAACGTAGGTGAGCAGCAGTTTAACCGTTCTTTTCATAGTAGTCTCAGTTGAGTGTATTTTTATGTCATAAGACTCTTGGTTATTTTTATAAGGTAAATTCTTAGATTGGGAATTGCTATGTCAGAAGACATGCATATTTAAATTTGTAAGCGCTCTGCCAGAAACACTTAACTTATATTGACATGGTTAGTCATAAGACAACCAGGAGAGCAGTTTTCTTTTCCTACTTCTTTTTTTTTTTTTTTTCCATATATGGAACTCTTTACGAATGTGCGTGTCATCCTTGTGCAGGGGCACGCTAATCTTCTCCGTATCGTTCCTGTTCAGCGTATGTACTGCCGGAGTGAGCCCAAGAGCGCGATTTTCAATGAAGTATGCAGTGAGACGGTTTGGTTCAAAACTGTCTTTTCAAGCATGGAGGACTGAATGAATCTAGGAATAGTCTTATTCTTTATGCCATGGATGTTGTGTTAACTCTGACAAGTCTAGTCCTTATTCATTTGTGCGTTTTGTATGTAAAAATAAAGTTAAAAACTATAAAGATTAAGTTCTGACAACTTGTAGCTCGAATACATTGGGTTTATATTCTCCCAGTCTTAGCACCTTAGCACCTTGAATTTTGGATTTTACCTCCGGGACTAATAATATTTTCTTGCAGTGAGAACTTCACTAAGTCATATTTTGAGGAAAATTTTGATTAAAAGTTAGTTTCTGAAACAGAGTGCGACTGAGCTTCCTACTCTCGCTGGGCAGATGATTGGGGAGCTTAGTTAAAAGAACCTGTGATGGTTTCCAGTTACGGAATAGGTCATGGGATGCAAGGAGGGCATAGGGAATATAGTCCATGGTACTGTAATAGCCTCGTGTGGTGAGAGATGAGGGCTGCACTTGTGAGCAGAGCATAACATATAGACAAGTTGAATTGCTGTGTTGTACACCTGAGACTAATGTAACATTGCACTTCAATAATACATTATTTAAAACACGAGGAACCTATGATGGTAAAGCTGTTTGAAAAGTGATTGTGTTCTCCCCCGTGATTCCCAAATGTCTGTTTTAGGGGTGCCTGGGTGGCTCAGTCAGTTAAGCGTCAGGCTCTTCATCTCAGCTCAGGTCTTGATCTCAGGGTGCTGAGTTCAAGCCCAGCATTGGGTTCTACGCTGTGCGTGGAGCCTACTTTAAAAAAAAAAAAAAAAGATTACCAAATATTCGTTTTAAAAGTCAGCTGCTCTTGGAAAAATGGAGACACTCTTGTGTTTTTTTGTTTTGTTTTGAGAGAGAAATGTGGTTGAAAAACTTAATTTAAAAGTAATCTTACAATTTTTTGGGTGCTGCTTTACCAATTTCTGCATTTTGGCGTTTCAGAAAGGAGTTTATTTCCCATGGCTGATGTAAATTTTTAGTTTAACAAGCATAGATTGAGCACCTGTGCTTGAGGCCAGTTTAATGCTCCGTACGTTTCAGGGGCCAGAAAGAATAAGATACTTGTTCTTATACATGGAGTATAGTGGCTTTCATTTTGTTCTTTTTCATCGCCTGGGTGATATTTTTATCTTGAACACCAGCAGTGGCTCACTATGGCATTGGCCCAAGGGTGGATGAATATCTCTGCAGGTAAAGAGGAGGTGTAAATATGTCGTGGGGTTTATATGGTATGCCCCAGAAACACGGAGTGGGGGGCATTAGGCTTAGGTGGGTATTGGTACAGCCCAGCAGGGATAGGTTCAGAGAGGGATGTGAAGGTAGATGGGGATGTGTGTGCAGCGGGGATGGAAAAAGGCAGGAGGGACAGCAGGAGCCAAGGTGTGTGAGTGTGAAATATCCCGGTGTGTGCAGGGGAACTACAAGCTGTTTGGGATTAGAAAGGCTCAAGTGTGAGGCTGGATAGTGATTGAGGCTGAGCGCAGAGGGGGTGGTGAGAGCAGCCTGTGTGCTTGAGGAGTGACTGTGACTTTGTTTCTTGATGTGTTTAACTTCCAGGGCTCAGTCAGTTTAGTTAATGCCATTTAGCGGATGGTCATTTGGGATCATCACGCGAGACTTGATGCCTCGATTAATTTGGGGTTCTGCTCACCAGAGATCATCTTGAAATGCTTTTGCCTTTGAAGTACTTTGTGAGAATGGCTGTGCCCTAATAAACTCCGTGGGATTTAGGGCTGTTCTTAGGACACCTTCTGACAGGGTAACGAGGGTAAATTGTGAAATGATGGGGAGCCCTGTAGTAAGACTGACTGAGCCTGTGTTGTTATAGGTCGCGTGTGACAAGACAGTCACCTGTAGTAACGGTTAAAACACCTGGTACTCTGTGATTTTTATTAAAGCATTTCAAATGATGTAATGAACTGTTGGAGAAAAATGAGACACTTCTGTGTGCATACACGATTGGCTGAGCAAAATTGGGGGGGGGCAGTAAAGCCCAGCAGCAGGGAGGGCCAGTGACATCTCGCTTGGGAACACCTAGACCTTGGTTAGAACGCTTGTTCAGCTCTGTGATCCTGGGGACACTGATGAAACTCTCCTCACCTCGTAGTTTATCTGGAAATAGGGACGATAAAACTTACTGCACAAGGTCGTCGGGAATTAAATGATGTGTGTAAGGGATTCCTTGGAGTATCAGACACCTAAGTGGTATTGTCTCCTATTAATAAGCTTGTGTGGGCGCCTGGGTGGTTCAGTCCGTTGGGTGTCTGCCTTCGGCTCAGGTCATGATCCCAGGGTCCTGGGATCGAGTCCCACGTTGGGCTCCTTGCTCGGCGGGGAGCCTGCTTCTCCCTCTGCCTGCTGCTCCCCCTGCTTGTGCTCGCACGCTCTCGCTCTCTATTAAGTAAATAAAACCTTTAAAAAACAAAAAGCTTGTGTATTTACATGTAGCAATTGGAAAAAAAAGTTAATTATTCCTGCATAATCCCATGGTTTGTGTCTCATACGCACGTAGAAAGTTTTCACATTTCTTTGTAGAACATGAGTGTGTTGTGAAGAAGACTTTGTACTTGGTGTCTAGATGTGTAGCTTTTAGGGTCCCTAAAATCTATCTAGTTGTGAAATTGTCTTAAGATACTGTTTTTTGTTTTTGTTTTTTTTTTTAAAGATTTTATTTATTTAACAGAGAGAGACAGCCAGCGAGAGAGGGAACACAAGCAGGGGGAGTGGGAGAGAAGAAGCAGGCTCCCAGCGGAGAAGCCTGATGTGGGGCTCGATCCCAGAATGCCGGGATCACGCCCTGAGCCAAAGGCAGATGCTTAACCACTGAGCCACCCAGGCGCCCCTGTCTTGAGATACTATTTAAAAAAAAAAAAAAGAAAAAAAGATTGGGAGGGGCGCCTGGGTGGCTCAGTTAGTTAAGCGTCTGCCTTTGGCTCAGGTCTTGAAGCCAGGGTCCTGGGATCAAGCCCAGCTCCCTGCTCAGTGGGGAGTCTGCTTCTCCCTCTGGGCCCCCTCACTCTCACCTCCTGTGTGTGCGTGCATTCTCTCACTCACAAAAATAAATAACATCTTTAGAAAAAAAGGTTACGAGATAAATAACTGCTGTTAATTTCAAAGAGGGAGACAACACAGTACAAAAATGTACAAAAAATGTAAGTAAAATGTACAAAAATGTGGGAGCTGGAAAGGAAATATCTGAAAAGCCAATGTACTTAGGAAAAGATACTTAATCTTAGTAGTTATGAGGTCAATGACAATTGTAATGGCAATTTTTGCCTATCAGGTTGGGAAAAATGAACAAGATGGATAATGTCTGGTGTTGGCAAGAGTGTGAAGGAATGGGCGTTCATAAGCTAGAGAGTAAGTGGGCAGACTCCTTGGTAGGTCATTTGGCAGTATCTGTCAGAGCTTAAAATGTAACCCCCAACCGTGTATATGAAGTATGAAGAAGATCCAGCCTCACACAGATGTATAGTTGGAAATGGAAAGGGATATTTTAATCATCTTTTTGGATAACTGTGGATATTCTTTGTTCCTACACCAAAACTCAACAAGTGATAGTTTTTTGAAGTTGAAATGTGGGATATCGTATCAGTGTGAAATCATATCCGTGAATTTTATACTGACAGGTAAAATCCATTTGTCTCTCTTACACTTTGAATGGCTCCTTTATCCTTAAATATTGGGAAACTGTCAAAGCTCATGGTTGTCCAAAATTTTGATTTTTTTTTTTTTACTTAAAAGCTCAAATTTAGTCATTGGCAACAAATACTGTTACTTTTCTTGAAGTGACTGGCTGATTTTATTCTCTTTTGAGAAAATGTCTGCCAGATACTCAAGCTTAAATAAACACAGTTTGTCCATAGCTCTTTCAAGTAAAAATGGTGCTCTGTGAAAAAAAAGTGGCAGATTCAGTCTTGCAGCTCAAACAACTGCCCGGTGCTTTTTCTCCAGGAAAAGCCATGGTAGCTAGCAGGAGTACTTTATGCACACTGCCCTTTTCTTCACATAGTTATTGACAAGACGCGTACCCAGGGGTTACTGAAGAAAATCAATAGTTTTTACTGCTTCATCAAGGACATTTAAAAATGAAACTTGGATTGTATTTTGCTGCAAGTGACTGTGAAGAACGCGGTGACAGTGGCACTGCTTTGATTCCTGCTATGGTGCCAGCAATTTACCCGCCATTGTTTTTGCCCCTTTTGCTTCAGTGCAAATGTCAACACAGTGAAAAAGGCAAATAACATCCTAGTGTTATAAAAATAGTTTTGACCTCTTGCCCTCTTGACAGTGTCTCGGGGACCCTCAGGAGTCCACATACTATACAGTGAGAATTGCCACTCTACACTAATGAGATATTTGAAATTATTTGGATTCGGTTCTCCTGTGAATATGTATTTACATCATCACACAACAGATGGCAAGAACAAGTGAGGATTTTCTGCAACTCTGTGGCATGTTATCCCCAATAGGGAGTTTTACACAAGTCAGTTTGTGAAAAACAGGTGTGGGAAGAGAAAAAAAAACAAAAGAAAATAAGCACAAAGGAAAAAATCGAGGTGTATGAAGGATAAAATAATTGGAATGAATAGTTGGGGAGCCCTTAAATACACGTGAGTGAAATGGAGTGGGTTTGGAGGTTTAGGGACCCGCCTCACGCTTTAAGTTCCTTAAACCAAAGTGAACCCCCACATGTTGTTGGCTACCTGTCTTGCCTCAGGAAATGGAGTCTTCAGTACCTTTGTTATTCCTAGGACATTGAAATCTAATCAGAATCTCAGGGCCTCATCAGTTTCTTTTGACAGCTGAGGTGTTTTGAGGCTGGAAGTTTGTGGTGACTCATTGTTTGTAGTGATGGCCAAGTGAGGAGTCCTGCCTCTGACCTATTTCAGCCCGCTTCCCTTGCCCTAAGGAACTGTTGGTTAAATATAGAAAATAACTACCTTTGTTCCTATCACAGGAGGGCTACTTTTCTTGTCTTAGACAATTTTTTTCCCTTGAATTCCTAATACAACGAATGACCTTTCATGTTATTTCACCAAGTCTTATCCATTCTGTATATTTTTTTCTGGTTTGAGAAAGCTTGGTAGCTAGCCATTATGTTATCTTTTTGCAAATGGTACTGTTTTGCTGATCTTGAATCTTAGCAGTTTTTATTAAGATTTATCTTGAGAGAGAGCCTGTGTGTGTCGTGAGTTGGGGGAGGGGCAGAGGGAGAGAATTTCAAGCAGACTCCCTGCTGAGCGTGGGGCTCCTTCTCACAACCCATGACATAGATCATGACCTGAGCTGAAAATCAGGAGTTGGACACTACTCAAATGAGCCACCCAGGAGCCCCTGATGTTGGCAGTTTTTAAGTGATTGATTTAATAAACTTTTGAGTGTTTACTACTAGGGAGTGCTTTAGGTTCTTGGGAGAGAGAATTAAATGGAAGATAAGAACTTAGCCATGAAGCTTGGGGTGCAGAGCAACACTGCCCACAAGAGCGGCCACTGGCCACAAGTGGCTCTCTAAGCAATTGAAATGTGGCTAGTCCAAATTCAGTGGTTGTGTACGTATAAAATACACACTGGATTTTGAAGACTCTTGAGAATAGAGGGACGCCTGGGTGGCTCAGTCAGTTAAGCATCTGCCTTCAGCTCAGGTCATGACCCCAGGGTCCTGCAGTCGAGTCCCGTATTGGGCTCCTTGCTCAGCCGGCAGCCTGTTTCTCCCTCAGCATTCTGCTCCCCCTGCTTGTGCTCTCTCTCTCTCTCTCTCTGACAAATAAATAAATAAATTAAAATCTTTAAAAAGAGAATATAAGGGGCGTCTGGGTGGCTCAGTCGTTAAGTGTCTGCCTTCAGCTCAGGGAGTGATCCCAGAGTCCTGGGATCGAGCCCCACATCAGGCTTCTCAGCTGGGAGTCTGCTTCTCCCTCTCCCACTCCCCCTGCTTGTGTTCCCTCTCTTGCTGGCTGTCTCTCTCTTTAGTAAATAAAATCTTAAAAATAAAAATAAAATAAAAAGAATATAAAATATCTCATGGATAATTTTTGTGTTGATTTCACCTGTTTATTCTTACTTGAATGTGGCTACAGGAAAACTTAATATTATATACGTGGCTTGCATTTGCAGCTTGTTATTTCTGTTGGGCAGCACAGATTTAGAGAGGAAATATGGACAAAATACGTAATGTGAGGCATGTTGAAGACTATGGAGAAAAACAAGGTGAGGAAGAATGAGACAACTGACAGGGGGCTTGGTTTTGATTTTTTTGTATCAGATGATACGGGAAGTCCTCACCAATATGGTGCTGCGTGAGCAGAGGCTTACAGGAGGTAAGGGAATGAGATGAGCAGGCAAGTAGGTGCCAAGTGGGTAAGAGTGACCCAAGCAGAGGGGACAGCCAAAGCCCATGCATGCTCATTGCCTTTCTAGTCAATAAGGAGGCCATCATGACTGGATTATACCAGCAGGAGGAGGTGACCATGCATGTTGGTAGATAGGGATGGAATGAGAGGAAGCCATGGATGGGTTTTTACTTATTTATTTATAAGACTTAGCACACACACGTGCATGATCCAAGGAGGAACAGAAGGAGAGGGACAAGCAGACTCTGTGCTAAGCATGGAGCCTGATGTGGAGCTTGATCTCACGACCCTGAGATCACCACCTGAGCCGAAATCAGGAGCTGGATGCTCAACCAGCTGAGCCACCCAGGTGCCCCTGGAAGGATTTTTAGAAGGGACAGTTGTGATGAGATTTATCTTTGAAAGAGAACTCTCTCAAAGTAGACCATGGTGGGCCAGTGGGATGGGATCGGGGAGACAAGTTAGGAGAAGATTATAATTGTAGAGGTCAGAGATGGTGATATTGGGACCAGAGCTATTGAGGTGTTGAGGTAGTGTTGATAAATGGTTAGAATCTTCTTCTTTTTTTTTTTTTTTTAAGATTTATTTATTGGGGTGCCTGGGTGGTACAGTCATTAAGCGTCTGCCTTCAGCTCAGGGCGTGATCCCAGTGTTCTGGGATCGAGCCCCACATCAGGCTTCTCCGCTAGGAGCCTGCTTCTTCCTCTCCCACTCCCCCTGCTTGTGTTCCCTCTCTCACTGGCTGTCTCTCTCTCTGTCAAATAAATCTTTTTTTTTTTTTTAAAGATTTTATTTATTTATTTATTTATTTATTTATTTATTTATTTATTTATTTGAGAGAGACAGTGACAGTGTGAGTGGGGTAGGGGTAGGGGCAGAGGGAGAGAATCTTTCAAGCACACTGCACACTGAGTGTGGAGTCCAGCGTGGGGCTCGATCCCCCGACCCATGAGATCATGACCTGAGCCGAAACCAAGAGTCAGAGGCTTAACTGACTGAGCCATCCAGGCCCCTGTGGAATTTTCTATTTTGAGCAAAGGTGGAGTAACTGGGTGTAGGGAGTGATGAAGGAACCAAGGCTACCTTGACAGTTTGTATAGCTAAAGCACCTGGAAAAGTGACGTTTCCACTAATTGAGCAAGACTGTGGGAGTGGTGTGATGAGGGATAGGGGAGACAATGAGTTCAGTTTGGCCAGGTTAAGTTTGAGATACCTATTAGACATGTGGAGATAGGACAGTGAATGGATAGTAAGCGGAGGACGGGGAACCAGTGATGGAGCCCAAGGACAGGCCCATGAAGTAGGAGAATCTAGGAAAGTACTTGGAGGTCAGATACCTGATGACAGTATTTAGTGGGAAGAGTCTTCAGCTGTGAGAAATCATGTAGAAGAGGGTGAGAATGGAGTTGGCAGTAGGACAGAATCCTTGCATTGTGTGGGTTTGTGAATTGATTGATGGAGAAGAGGTAGAGACAGTGAGCATGGATAGGCTTTCAGGTAGATTGCTGTAAAGACATGAGAGAAATGGGATGGTTGTTGGCGGGGTTGTCATCTAAAGGGAGAGTTTTGAAAGCTTTTTACTTCAATTTACAGGAAATTCCCAGAAACAGTACAGATGATCCATACCCCCTTTTCTAGTTGTCACATGTTAGTTTTGACAACTCGAATTTTTCTGGAAAATTTGAGAGTGAGTTGCAGAACTACCGCCATTCACCTCTAAATACTTCAGTGTATGTTTCCTAAAAACAACATTCTATTCCATGACCATAGTAAAACGACCAAAATAAAAAGGTTAACACTGATACAATAGTGTTTAATCTACAGATGTTGTTTAGATTTTGCCTGTTGTCCCACTGTCTTTTTTTTTTTTTTTTGATCCTGGATTGAATCCAAGATTATATACTGCATTTAGTTGTGATGTTTCTTTGGTTTCTTTTAATCTGGAATAGTTGCTTCGTCTTTTGTCTTTGCTGTCCTTCATGTGTTGTTTTTCCTAAGACCTTCAGGTTTGTGAGGAGTATAAGCTAGTAATTTTGTAGAGTGTTCCTCAGTATTGGTTGGTTCAATGTCTCCCCATTGTCATGTGTCTTTGGTGTAATACCACAAAGGTAATGATGGCCTTAGTGTGCCACATCAGAAAGTATGAGATGTTGATTTTTGTTCCAGTAGTGGAGATATGTTATCTTAGACTGATTTTTTTTTTTTTTTTTAAGATTTTATTTTATTTGAGAGAGAGCAGGAGCTGGGGGTAGTTGGGGAGAGAGAGAAGCAGACTTTCTGCTGAGCAGGGAGCCCGATGCGGGACTCGATCCCAGGACTCTGGGATTATGACCTGAGCTGAAGGCAGACACTTAACCAACTGAGCCACCCAGGCGCCCCTAGGCTGATTTGTTAAAGTGATATCTGCCAGTATTCTCTAGGGTAAAATTACTGTTTTCTCCTTTGTATTAAGAATCTTGTGGGGATATTTTAAGATGTGAGAGGATCCTACTTCTCATCATACTTTAACTAGTTTTAGGATTCGTTAATGATTCTTATCTGAAATCATTATTAATGTAGTAGTGGCTGCCATAGAGTGACTTTTTTTTTTCAAGATTTTATTTATTCATTTGACAGACAGCCAGCGAGAGAGGGAACACAAGCAGAGGGTGTGGGGGAGGAAGAAGCAGGCTCCCAGTGGAGGAGCCTGATGCGGGGCTGGATCCCAGAACGCTGGGATCACTCCCTGCTGGGATCACTCCCTGAGCCACCCAGGCGCCCCAGCAATAGAGTGACTTTCTAATCCCATTATTTTGCCTGCATTTGTTAGTTGGAGTTTTACTTAAGGAAGAGTTTTCCCAGGGCGCCTGGGTGGCTCAGTCCATTAAGCGTTGACTCTTGATTTCACCTCAGGTCATGATCTCTGGGTCCTGGGATCAAGCCCCATGTCAGGCTACACACTCAGCACAGTGTCTGCTTGTCCCTCTGCCTCTGCCCCTCCTCCCTGCTCTCTGTCTCTAAAATAAATAAATAAAGGGGCGCCTGGGTGGCACAGCGGTTAAGCGTCTGCCTTCGGCTCAGGGCGTGATCCCGGCATTCCGGGATCGAGCCCCGCATCAGGCTCCTCTGCTATGAGCCTGCTTCTTCCTCTCCCACTCCCCCTGCTTGTGTTCCCTCTCTCGCTGTCTCTATCTCTGTCGAATAAATAAAATCTTTAAAAATAAATAAATAAATAAAAATCTTAAAATATTTTTTTACTTCTTCATTTGTGCATAGTAATACGGACTCATTCTTATTTCAGATTATAGCATGTTAACTATTTGTTTCTCTGAAGTAAGGTAAGAGGTATTAGCATGGAGGTGGTATGCAAAAGGCGTGATTCAGCACAGATGGAAAGTAATTATGATAACCTAATGTCCAAAATACCAGATGAAATCTAGTGTTTCATTTTAAACGAGCAGTTTTGTACTTAATTTGAAAACTGAACTGCCTAAATGCAATAAATCTAATAGCTTTGACTCCCTTCTGGGGGTGTCTGATAACTAGTGAGAATCAGGTCATTCTTCATGTACAGGATAAAGTTCAGATGCTGTGTCCTGTACCTGAAAATGTATATACTAGACAATAATTATTACATACCACTTGTAAGAACTGTTATTCAGATATAGGTTATTTTGTTCCGTACTGCCTTACTTAATTTTAGCTCCTGGTCATGCATTCTTCCCAGGCTGTGGCATTTTGATGCATTAACTCGATCGTGTGAAATTAGTATTGCCATGCATTTCTTCAGTGTTTAATCTTCTGTCTCTTGGTGCGTGGTGTGCATGCTGAACCAAATCAATCAAAGAAATCTTTTTTTTTTAAGATTTTATTTTTAAGGGGCCCCTGGGTGGCGGAGTTAAGCATCTACTCTCTGTTTCAGATCAGGTCACGATCTCAGGGTCATGAGATCGAGCCCCACATCAAGCTCCATGCTGACCACGGATACTGCTTCATATTATCTCTTCCTATCACCCTCATTCTCTCTCTCTCTCTCTCTCTCTCTCTCTCGCGTGCACGCGCACACATATGAATAAATCTTAAAAAAATTTTTATTTGTAAGTAATCTCTACACCCAATGTGGAGCTCGAACTCACGACCCCAGGATCAAGAATCACATGTTCCACTGATTGAGCCAACCGGGCGCCCCTCAAATGTAATCTTAAACTATTTTTTTTTTTTTGAGATAGTATACCATATACAGAACACCCACATGAATTAGGTAAAACTAGTTTTTTGTATGGTAATTGAAAAGGTTAGAAGATTTAAGGGAGGGGCGCCTGGGTGGCACAGCGGTTAAGTGTCTGCCTTCGGCTCAGGGCGTGATCCCTGCGATCTGGGATCGAGCCCCACATCAGGCTCTTCTGCTATGAGCCTGCTTCTTCCTCTCCCACTCCCCCTGCTTGTGTTCCCTCTCTCGCTGGCTGTCTCTATCTCTGTCGAATAAATAAATAAAATCTTTAAAAAAAAAAAAAAAAAAAAAGAAGAAGATTTAAGGGAGCCTGGCTGGCTCAGTTGGTAGAGCATGTGACTCTTGATCTCAGGTTTGTGAGTTTGAGCCTCATGTTGGGCATAGAACTTAATATAATCAAAAACATTTTTTAAAAACAAATTTTATTTGTTTATTTGAGAGAGAGAGACAGACAGCACAAGCAGTGGGGGAGGGAGAGGGAAAAGCAACTCTCTGCTGAACTGGGAGCTTGCCGTGGGGCTCCCTCCCAGGACCCTGAGATCTTGACCTGAGCCGAAGGCAGACACTTAACCATCTGAGCCACCCAGGCGTCCCTTATTACAATTTTTTAAAAAGTAATAAAAATCTTTATCATTTTTTAAAGATTTTATTTATTTGGTGGGGGGAGAGAGAGAGAAAGAACGGAAACAACGGGCAGGGGGGAGGAACAGAGGGAGGAACAGCAGATTCCCCACTGAGCAGGGATTCCTACCGGGGACTTGATCCTAGGACGGACTTGATCCTAGGACACCAGGACCATGAACTGAGCCAGAGGCAGATGCTCAACCACTGAGCCACCCAGGTGCCCCAGCCCCCTTAGTGTTTTTAGAGGTTTTAAAAAAGCAGATTTTTTTGTTTGTTTAAGAAATCTCTACACTCAAAGTGGGGCTTGAATTCAAAATTCTGAGATTGAGAGTTGCAGGCTCTATTGACTGAGCCAGCCAAGTGCCTCTTAAAAAGCACTGTAAAGAGTGCCATGGGGGGTGCCTGGGTGGCTCAGTCGGTTAAGTGTTTGCCTTGGGCTCAGGTCATGATCCCAGGATCCTGGGATCGAACCCCACATTGGGCTTCCTGCTCAGTGGGGAGACTGCTTCTCCCTCTGCCCCTCACCTTGCTCGTGCTATCTCTTATTCCCCCCGCCAAATAAAATCTTTTTTTTTTTTTTTAAAGATTTTTGTTTGACAGAGTGCTTAAGCAGGGGGAGCGAGAGGGAGAGGGAGAAGCAAGCTCCCCACTGAGCAGGGAGGCTGATGTGGGGCTCGATCCCAAGATCCTGGAATCATGACCTGAGCTGAAGGCAGATGCTTAACTGACTGAGCCACCCATGTGCCCCTCAAATAAAAATTTTTTTTTTAAGGTTTTATTTATTTATTTGACAGAGACAGCCAGCAAGAGAGGGAACACAAGCAGGGGGAGTGGGAGAGGAAGAAGTAGGCTCCCAGCAGAGGAGCCCGATGCGGGGCTCAATCCCAGGACTCTGGGATCTCGTCCTGAGCCGAAGGCAGACGCTTAATGACTGAACCACCCAGGCGCCCCTAAAATCTTTTTTTTTTTTTTTTTTTTTAAGAGTGCCTTGGAAGCTGAGAGGGGAGGAAATTGTGGTAATATATTATGTTCAATACTATTAAAAATAATGGAGTCTTTTTTTTTTTTTTAAGTAAACTATGTCCAATGTGGGGCTCAAACTCAAGACCCCAAGATCCAAGAGTCACATGATTCATGGACTGAGCCAGCCAGGTGCCTCTGAAATAGTGGAGTCTTGATTTGAGGAGTAAAGTGTCTATCTGTATCTGGGCTGATAACAGGTTAAAACTTGTTTTAATTTTAATTTATTTTTAAGATTTGAGAGAGAGAGCATGAGCAGGGGAGAGGGGTGAAGGAAGAGGGAGAAGCAGACTCCCTGCTAATCAGGGAGCCTGACCCGGAGGCTTGATCTCAGGACCCCAGGATCACAAATATCTTTGTTATTAGTGGGATATTAACAATGTTACATTTCCTTACAAATACTTGTTACAGATTATCATAATTTTTGAAAATTCCAGGATGTGGTTTATTTCCATCATCAGTTATGGAAACAAATGTGTTGGGCAATATTAACTCAAAATTAAAAAAAGAACAAACCCCCAAACCTATGAAAATTTCAGAGCAATACTTTTAAAGGGCATGTGTATAACATATTACATTCTTTGGAACTAGTTTAGTGCTCTAAATTTAATTCTTAGTGTTCTTTTTCTCCCCAACTTCTTTATTTTTAAGATTTTATTTTTAAGCAAATCTCTACACCCAGTGTGGGGTTTGAACTCAGAACCCCAAGATCAAGAGATGCAGCCTCCTCCGACTGAGCCAGCTGGGTACCCCTCAACTTCTTTTCTTAAAAAAAAAAGTAGACTCCATGGCCAGCATGGAGCCCAATATAGGGCTCGAACTCAGGACCCTGAGATCAAGACCTGACCTCAGGTCACGAGCTGGGTGCCCAACTGACTGAGCCATCCAAACAGCCCTTTTAAAAAAAAATTCTTTAAAAATATATATACTTTTCTTTGGGGGGGGGGGGCGGCAGAGGGAAAGGGAGAGTGAGAATCCCAAACAGGCTCTGTGCCCAGCACATGAGCCTGATGTGGGGCTTGATTGCAGAACCCTGAGATCATGACCTGAGCCACAATCAAGAGTTGGAGGCTTAACCACCTGAGCCACCCAGGTGCCCCTAAAAATATTTAAAATATTTTACTTTTAATGTTTATTTTTCTAATGGTGTTTTTAAACTGCTTTTTTGGGTTTCCAGCCTGTTTTATTTTTAAAATTAGAATTTTTGTTGAAAAATCTTAATAAAATATTCTGGAAAAGACAAATTTGATTTGTAAACTTAAAAGAAATAGGATTTTAAAGAAGAAAATTATTTTTAGGCTTTTTGTTTGTTTTTTAAGGTTTTATTTGAGAGAGAGAGCATGAGTATGAGCGGGGTGGAGGGGGAGGAGGAGAAGCAGACTCCCTGCTGAGCAGGGAGCCTGAGGTGGGGCTCGATCCCAGCACTCTGAGATCATGACCTGAGCCCAAGGCAGATGCTTAATCGACTAAGCTACACAAGCGTCCCTTTTTTTCTTTTTTAAAAGATTTTATTTTAACTGATCTCTACATCCAACATGGGGCTTGAATTTACAGCCCCGAGATCAAGAGTCAACATTGACTGAGCCAGCTAGGTACCCCTATTTTTAGCTTTTAAGCCGTTAACAACATAAATGATGTAAAGTGAAATTTACATTAATGCATTTTTTTAACAAATGAAATACTGGTGTGTTTTAGTTCTAGGTGGAAATTTAAAACAGTGTACATCAGTCTGGCTGATTCTGAATTTATAGACTTGCTTAAAGTAATAGCTTTTATACAAACTACATAATTAAGTGTTATTAAATATAATGAAATCACAACTAGTAATTTGATACTGTGTAATGTATCTGATTAGTTATGTGTCTTCAATTTAAACAAGTTTATTTTAAAAATAACGCTGTTTATACTGTCTAAATTTGTAGATCTGACATTTGGGTTTTGGTCGTGTTAGATTTGTGTTATCAGTTTAACTTTTTCAGAGTAAGCTCTAAATTTTATAATAGTGCAGGGTACCTGGCTAGGTCAGTGAGTAGAGTGTGCAACTCTTGATCCTTGGGGTCATGAGTTGGAGCCCCACATTGGGGGTAGAGGTGACATTAAAAATTTTTTTTTTTTTTTTTTAGAAGTACTGGGGTGGCTCAGTCAGGCCTCTAGCTCTTGATTTCAGCTTGTGATCTCAGGGTTGAGGGGTCCATCCCCACGTTGGGCTCCACACTCAACGGGGAGTCTACTTGGGATTCTTTCTCTCCCTCTGCCCCTCCCCCCAAAATAAAAAATACATCTTTTAAAAAAGTGTTTTTATAATGCAATTAATTTTAAAATGTTAAAATTTCAGATGCTTTCTAATGGCTTGGTTAAAAATCATAAAATTCTGGTAACTAGTTCTATCGTAATTTTTCATTTGTTGTAAATACTGCTGTCCTAAATCGCTAAATTTGTCAGTGGGCTAGGTGGATGTTTTAATAAAATAACCTCAAAATACCTAAAACAAATAGTTAATTTTCTTAAAGATTTTATTCTGAAATAATCTCTATACCCAACATGGGGTTCAAGCTTAGAACCCCGAGATTGAGAGTCACATGCTCTTCTGACTGAGCCAGCCTGGCACCCCAGTACTGAAACTTTTTGATTAACTTTGAAATATTATGACTTCTTGAAATCTGGGGATTGGTCTCAGCAAAGTTTGAGTATGTAGTAATTTTTGTTATTCCAATAATGAAGCAAACACAAAAATGCTGAATTAAAATTTTGGAAAATACAGTTCTTCATTATTTGAACAAAACTTTAAAATTCCCAAGATCACATGAATCCATAGCCAACTGATAATAAATCTGTTTCAGGAGATTGTTTTAATGTTATTGGTATTTGCAGTTTGACCTCTTGGCTTATTTGCAGTTCGATTTTCTTTCAACTTTCCTATTGAGCCCTGCCAGTGATAACCCGTGTGCCCAGGTGGCAGGGAGACAGAGAAGCATTATTTTCTCTTTTGAAGGAGAAAAACTAACATTTTATGGTAATTTTATTCCATTAGAACAAATTTATATGAAATGTGCATTAACATCTTTTTAGCTATTGTCGTAATTGGCAGTAACTTTAAATGCATAGCTGGATTTAATCTTTCAGACTGATAATTTGCAATTTCTGGAGGAAATTGGGGAGGTGTTAAGGTGGAGGAGGTGGGAGCTGTTAAGATTCTGGAAGTCTCTTCTGTCTACGGAATTTAAAGATGTGTGTGTTATAAGTAAATCAGATTTGGTTGTTTTCTTGTTTTGATGCTATTTGGTTTCCTAACTGTCATGACTCTGAATTTACAGGCTCTTGAAGAGCTAAAACCAAATTGCACATACAGCATTTTTCCTGTTGCTTTTTCTGCTTATATCAAAGTGGAGATAGAATTGTAATAGTTTTTTAGTTACCCACTTTCTGTATTTAAAGCCTTCCCAGGTCTCAAAATAGTTAAAGTTCTAAACATAGGGGTAAATAAATATTTAAAGGCTGTCCCAACAGATAAATCTATAGGGAAAGGAATTAGAATCCCAGATATTTGTAAATGACATTGTAGTCTTAAATTTAAGATGTGTTCTGGGTTTAATCATCAGTAGAGTATGCGAAATATAAGTGTATGTTAAGACCTCTTAGGGAAAAAAAGTTAAACTTTGACCTAGGTCCTTTTCCAGCCCTTCTGAGTCTGGGTAAAAATTAAAGTGACCTGGTAAGCGGACGAACGGTGGTTAGGGGTGTGTTTGTGTGCTGCCCCCTGGTGGACGGTCTGTCCTGATAGCTTATTTTGCATTTGTTTCTACAAGTCAGTCTTTACGTAATTAATTAAAGTGCTTGGCCGCTTAACAGGTTCTTAAGTGTTTTGAAAATGCTTAAGCTTTTATTTCAACATTTTTACAAGGTGTTAAAGTCTAAAGCCCAGCCCACTAAAATTTTAATGCCCTGTACAGATTGTTAACGACAGATTTAGTTTGCGATAGTTTTTCTAATAGTAAAGCTTTCAAAAGGGTTAGAACATTTAGGAGAGGGCTGGACGGACGGGGTGGAAAAGGGCATTTTAAACTCTTGGTGTTATTATTACAGAGAAAGCCTGAGAGCAGGTAGATGTGCTGTGGGTGCACTTGAGAGTCTGTACGGTAGGTAGTGCGCAAAGGCGGGAGCCTCGTATACTTGTATACTGTCGTGCGCGGTGCCCTGTCTCCTGTTGGCTTATGCTAAACCTTTTTGGCCAATTATGTTAACGTGGTCAAGAAGACCAAGAGTTTATTCCTTTGAGAGACTGTCCTCCATGGGTTTCGAGATGTGAGTCACAGGTAGTGTGTTTTGGGGCATAATCACACTGATTATTTTTTTAGAGTATTACTATTTTAAGTAATCTTTATGCCTAACTTGGGGCTTGAACTCAACATCTCAGGATCAAGAGTTGCATGCTCCCCCCACTGAGCCAACCAGGTGCCCCTAAGATTAGAAGCATGATAACTACATTTTAGATTGTCTTGACTGAGCCAGCCAGGCACCCACGATAGGCAGTTTTAAAGTGTCACCTTCTAAAAATGGCCGAAAGTGTAGCTTTTGAGTTTTCTGGCATTTGGGTTTTTTTAGGTTTATTTAGATTTTTACCAACACTGCTCTTGGAAATTTGTCATCTTTTTTTTTTTCCCCAGAGTGTAATTGGAAGTAAAAATATAATTTGGAAAGGTGAAATATAGTTACTGAAGTTCTAAAGAAAAAACACAATTAGATTATCATAAAGCTTTTTTTTTTTTTTTTTAAAGTTTTATTTAAGTAATCTCTACACCCAACATGGGGCTCGAACTCACAACTTGGAGATCAGGAGTCACATGTTCTCCCAACTGAGCCAGCCGGTGCCCCTATTAAAAAACTTTTTAAATTAAAATACTAATGCTTAATACTTTTAAGATTATTTTATCAAACAGCTATTACATCTAAGCATATTGGGCCCTTGAAAGGACTTCCCCGTAGAAGGGAACTTCTTGAAATATGCTATGCATTGGATGTTTTGTTGTCAGTAGAGTTCTTTCTTTCTTTTTTTTTTTTTTTTAAAGATTTTATTTATTTATTTGACAGAGAGAGACAGCCAGTGAGAGAGGGAACACAAGCAGGGGGAGTGGAAGAGGAAGATGCAGGCTCCCAGCGGAGGAGCCCGATGTGGGGCTCGATCCCAGAACACCGGGATCGCGCCCTGAGCCGAAGGCAGACGCCCAATGACTGTGCCACCCAGGTGCCCCAGTAGAGTTAGTTTTTATTCATGTCTCATATTAGCTGCTGGATGAAGCCGGATATTTTGGTTACTTTGAAATGATCTACTCTGTTTCGATATGACCTCATTGATCTTCCTCTTTGAAATGTGGATATAAACTAGATAATTTCTAGAATTTTCTCCAGGAGATTAGGATTGATAATATTATGATTATATTGGACAGTTTTCTTGAAGATCTGTGTAAGTGGTTTTTTTCTTTCTCAAATGTCATAAATAGTAGACACCTGAAATTAAGGTAGAAATAGCATGGAAGTTGGAGTTAGAACTTTGAATTTGGCTTTTCGTTTACCTGCTTTTGACCTTGGTTAAAAGAATCTCTTGAGGCTGTTTCCTTAATCTATAAAGTGGGAATATTAATGCCTACTTGGCTTGGTTGTTGGTGTACGGACACAATGAAAATGTATTTCAAGTGCGTGGCATGATCTTTTGCCCTTTAGAAGTCACTGAATAAGTGATATCTTATTTTAATTCTCAGTATCATTGCAACTTAAAAATTCTTAAATTGTAATTGTGGCATAAATAGTCTGGAAATGATTACTCTCCCTGGGTGTTGCTGACTTTAATATTGCTACCAGTAGAATGCAACTTTTCATCTGCAGCATCTTTTATTTGTATCAGAATTGGTATAAATGTAAATTGTGTAGAATTGTTGGACCATGTAACAAAGATTCTTTTTATTTTTTATTTTATTTATTTTAAAGATTTTATTTAGGGGAAGCCTGGGTGGCTCAGTCGGTTAAGTGTCTGCTTTCAGCTCAGGTCATGATCGCAGGGTCCTGGGATTGAGTCCTGCATGGGGCTTCTTGCTTAGTGGGGAGTCTGCTTCTTCCTCTGCCTGCCACTCCCCCTGCTTGTGCTCTCTCTCTTTCACACACAAATAAATAAATAAAATCTTTTAAAAATAGAAATATTTTTTTTTTATTTGAGAGAGGTGCAGTCCTGTGCATGAGTGGGGGAAGGAGGAGGGGCAGGGGGAGCTGCGCAGTCCCTGCTGAGCAGGGAGCCAGACCTGCAGCTTGATCCCAGAGTCCAGGGATCATGACTTGAGCCGAAGGCAGAGGCTTAACTGCTGAGCCAGGCATCCCCAAAGAATTCTTTTTAAATGAATGGTCCAAATAATTTCATTAATATACGTTGTTACAAGAAAGGTTTTTGTGAATATTCTATATTTGAAATTACACTGCAGTTATTACAGCAAAAAGAATCTTGTACTATCCATCCGAGGCAAGAGGAGACTGTTTTCTAAAGCGATCTTAGGGGGCACCCAGGTGGCTCAGTGGGTTAAGCGTCTGCCTTAGGTTCAGGTCATGATGCTGGACCCGGGATTGAGTTCCGCGTTGGGCTCCTTGCTCAGCGGGGAGTCTGCTTCTCCCTCTGTCCTTCACCGTGCTTTTGCTCACTCTCTCTCTCAAATAAATAGGTAGAATCTTTAAAAAAAATAAGGCAATCTTAGGACCTTTTAGTATTTCTACAGTATGGAAAATGCTAATGTGGTTGAAAGTAATGTGAGTGAAAAGTGCTTAGGCTTCTTCACTATCAGACAATTTATATAAACTTAAATCATATTTTTCTTCTAAAACTTCTTTTCTCATGTTGTAAGTAGTAACAAGCCCAGGGCTTGATTTTGATGGAATTTGTCGTTTGTGAAGATGGTGACTTCTAGATACTAGAGAGCAGAAAAAAAAAAAAAAAGTGGAAATTTCAGAAGTACTACAGTAGAGACAGTAATATAATCTTCCTTACCCATCACCTAGCTTCAAGAATCACCAATTGATGACCAGTCTGGTAACCAGCCTGGTTGGATATCTATGCCCCAATGTCATACCTCCCCTGATTGTTTCTGAAGCAAATGCAAGACAGCAAGTATATTATATTCCAAGTTCTTTACATTGCTTCTCTAAAAGACAAGGACTTAAAAAAAAAAAAAAAAGACTGTCGTTATTACTTATAAAAAACATTGGCACTAATTCACTGATAACAGTCCAATTTTTCCCAGTTGTCTAATTGGTGTTTTTGGCAGCCTATTTGAATTAGGATTTATGTAAGTTCCATACCTTTGAGATTGGTTGAGATGTCATGGGGCTTTATTTATTTATTTATTTATTTAAAGATTTTATTTTTGAGAGAGTACGAGTGAGCACAAGCAGTGTGGAGAAGCAGAGGGAGAAGCCAACTCCCGTTGAGCAGGAAGCCAGATGTGGGGCTTGATCCCACGGCCCTGAGATCATGACCTGAGCCAAAGGCAAGTGCTTAACCAACTGAGCCACCCAGGCTCCTCTTTCTTTCTTTCTTTCTTTCTTTCTTTCTTTCTTTCTTTCTTTCTTTCTTTCTTTCTTTCTTTCTTTCTTTCTCTTTCTTTCTTTCTTTCTTTCTTTCTTTCTTTCTTTTTTCTTTCTTTTTTCTTTCTTTCTTTCTTTCTTTCTTTCTTTCTTTCTTTCTTTCTTTCTTTCTTTCCTTCCTTCCTTCCTTCCTTCCTTCCTTCCTTCCTTCCTTCCTTCCTTCCTTCCTTCCTATGTCTACTAGTTTCCTCATCTTTTTTCTTTGATACTTATTAGAAAACTTCCATATTTGTCCTGGAGAATTTTCCAGGGTCTGGATTTTGCTGATGGAGTGTCATTTAACATGTACCTCTGTCCCCAGAGGACTCCATAGGTCTAGACAATTGATCATAGTCAGTGATGCTTTATTATTTTTTTAATTGGTAAACATGTTCTAGGCAAGACATGAGAATGTTTTAATGTCTTGGCCAAGTTGTATTTGTATAAAGGAATAACAGATTCAAGTAGTTTTTTTTCACATGAGTTCAAGTCTATAGATGAGGGAGCATGTTGCACTGAAGTGAAACATAGATTCTTCAACCTATTCTTCCTCAAGTAGGGTAAACATACCTGTTTTTTTTTTTTAAACCTCACCAGAAAGTAGATTTTTTTTTTTCTTTTTTCCTAGAGGATTTTATTTGGCACAGAGAAAGAGACAGAGACAGAGAGTGCAAGCAGAGGGAGCGGCAGGCAGAGGGAAAGGGAGAAGGAGGCTCCCCTCTGAGCTGGGAGCTCGATGCGGGGCTGGATCTCAGGACCCTGAGATCACTGACTGAGCTACCCAAGCGCCCCCTCACCAGAAAGCAAAGTAGCTTATTAAACAGGAAAAAAATGGCTGCTATCAGCCTGGTAGGGTTGCACTGCATTTATATTACTTATTATTTATGCTCCTTGCTGGGAGAAGGATTATCTGCAAAGTAGTATATGGTTGTATCTTAGGAGAAAAGCAAAAGTTGGGTTGTCGAGATACAAGGTATTTCAGACCAACATGTTTGGATCAGACTTATCTACCTTCTTTGTTTTCTTCATACATAAGAATTCTTAAAGACTTACTTATTTTTTAAAATTAGAGACAGAGCGTGTGAGTGGGGGGAGGGGCAGACGGAGAGGAAAAGGAAGAGGAAGAGAAGCAGATTCCTGGGCATGGAGCCCGACTTGGGGCTCGATCTGATAATGACTGATCATGACCTGAGTTGAAATCAAGAGTCAGATGCTTAACTGACTGAGCCACCCAGGTGCCCCAAGAATTTTTGACTTATGCGAAACTGAGACTTTTCATACTGATTGTCTTGAGCAATTAACAGTTGTTTGCTTATTTTATTGCTTAATTATATAAAATGTTAAAATTAGAAATATAAACCATGTGGGTTGTATAAGTCTACTTCTTAGAAACAAGGCATCTACACTGTTTCTTCAGACTCTCAGATAGTGGGGTAATTGTAGTTTCTAAAGTTCATGAGTAGGTGATAGAATTTAATAATGGTAGATGTCGACCTTACTTAAAAAAAAAACAAACAAAAACCCCAAAAAACAACAAAACCCCAAATCCAAGGATTTAGGATTGGTCTTAGATAAGAACCACAGACAGTTAGTAATAACATAAAATAAAAAGCATTAATGTAGAGATACCCCTATATTGAAAATATGGCACTCCCCCCTCCCCCCCATACAGCATTTTTAAAAGTTTAGTCTCCTTGGCTCAGTCAGTGGAGCATGTGACTCTTCATCCGGAGTCTTGACTTCGAACCCCACGTTGAGGGTAGAGTTTGCTTAAAAATTTTAGGGACACCTGGGTGGCTCAGTCCATTTGGCATCTGCCTTTGGCTCCGGCCATGATCTTGGGGTCCTGGGATGGAGTCCCGCATCGGGTTCCTTGCTCAGCAGGGATCCTGCTTTTCCCTCTGCCTGCCACTTCCCCTGCTTGTGCTCTCTCTCTGACAAATAAAATAAAATAAAATAAAATAAAATAAAATAAAATAAAATAAAATAAAATAAAATCTTAAAAAAAAAGTTTAGTCACCTTAAAACACCTCTCCTTGCAGATACAATTACAGTTTACTTAGTGATGGTGAATTTTAAGTGAGAAGTAAGTATTCCCTATGAAACTTTTTTTCTTGATCCTGACATTCCATTGATAAACAAGTAAAATTTGATCAATTAGTGTTGCCTTCGAGTGTCAAGTATACCAAATTTTAAACAGCTCTGTCCAACTGGAAGATGTAAACTGTGTATGTATGCAATTTTAACTTTCCTAGTAGCCACAGTAAGAAGTAAGAAGTAACCGGTAAAATTAATACTAGTATTTTATACAATTCAATATATCTAAAATTTTAATCTTTTAACATGTGATCAGTATTAAAAACTGTTGAGAAATCTTTTAAGGTTTTATTCATTTATTTTAGAGGGAGCATGAGCAGGGGGAGGAGCAGAGGGAGAGCCACAAGCAGAGTGTGCTGAGTGCAGAGCCTGACATGGGGCTTGATTCCACGACCCCAGGATTGTGACCTGAGCTGAAATCGAGTCGGACGCTTAACTAGCTGAGCCGCCCAGGCACCCCTTTTGAGAAATTTTATATGTTTTTTGTACTAAGTCTTCAAAATCTGTTATATTTTATACTCACAGAACAAATCAATTCAGACTGGACTAGCCATATTTCAAGCCTCATGCGGCTACTGGCCATTCTATTGGACAGAGTTGTTTTAATACAGACAGCTTTTAAAATCACTTTTTAAAAATGAATCTTGCTGGAAAAAATGTATTGGTATTTATAAAATTAACTGGAAAAATATGCGAATGAATAATTTTCTTTGCTTCTTTTGGGGGGGGTGATTAATTTTCAATGTGACTCAAACATATTAGAGATTTTGTATCTGAGTATTCCCTTGTGATCGCCCTAATTTTCCAGGAAGATAGAGGTAATTTGCTAATTTGTGTTAATGTTGTACTTTTGAGTTATACAGGCAGTGAGCTTTTTATTTAAATAGTAACTCCCGATTGTTGCATGTGTTTCTGTGGTTGGTTGAAATACTGGTGGTGACATTTGTGTTTAAAGGCCCAGTTTGAGATTGAGATTGAAGACTACAGAAATCTTTAGTTATTCAGGAATTAAGGATCAGTTTGTGCCCTATTGATTCACCTGTTTTAGAATACTGTTCTGCCGTATTGCCTTGCACAAATCCTAAGGAGGTGTAAGAACTTTGATTATATTCCTCCGTTGATGGGACTTTGTCTCCTACAGGAGAGAGGAGTGTGTATTGGACACATTAGTAATAGGAACAGCACACAGAAGAATCTTTAGCCTTTTTTCGACTCTGCCAGCCTATATGCTTGGCTTTGGTCAAGTTTTCATCGATACACTTACGGCCGTGAGACTCTTCTACGTAGATGAAGATAGGTGTGCAACTTTAGAACATAAATACGCTTGTTTTATTTAAGGGAACTAAAACACGGATGTGGTTCCCATGGGGATCTGGGAGTTCGGGGATGGCAGAAGAATCACTTTAGATTTTCACTTCCAAGTTTTGTTCATTTATTCTTTGTTTAAGCCATGTAGCTTAAACTGCTCATTATGAGCCAGGCAGTTTGCTAAGCACTTGAATATGCAACAGTGAATAAGATAGAAATAATTTAGCCCTCTTGGGACTTGCCCTGTTAAATAGACATCAGTGGTCCACAGATGTAAGTGTGTGTGAAACCACATTTCTCCAGCCCACCTCAGAGATTCTGATTTAGGAGGTCTGCATTGGGGCCCTGAAATTCTCATTTTCGAAGGCCTCCTGGTTCTAATGTAGATGGTCCGTAGACCACACTTGGAATAATATCTCTTTAGCTGTATAGTTGAGGGGACAACATACTTTGTCTTCTTTTCATTTCTTCTATCCAGTATTCAGTTCACTAGGACCTGGCATCCTCTGTAGCTGTTGGTGCAAATATGTGTTTTTCGTCTTTTGTTTTTTTGACCATTCTTGTGACCCCTTGTCAGTCCAGTAAATGGGATTCAGTCTTCAACTGAGATTCTTTTTTTTTTTTTTTTTTTTTTAAGATTCATTTATTTATCTGACACAGCAAACGAGGGAGCACAGGGTGGGGGGGAGCGGCAGAGGGAGAGGGAGATGCAGACTCCCCGCTGAGCTGGGACCTGGCGGCATGGGGGCTCCATCCCAGGACCCTGAGACCATGATCTGAGCTGAAGACAGGTATTTAACTGACTAAGCCCCCCAGGCACCCCTTTAACAGAGATTCTTAACTCAAGGTCTACCTGATTTACTCCTAAATCTCCATGTTGCTCCCTCCTTCCTGTTTTTACTGACATTTCTTTAAGACTGCCCTAAAGTGTCCGATTTCTTCTGCTAGACTGTAAAATCTTTGGGGGAGAGAGCACTGATGTTACAGAGTTAGTTAGAACTATTGGAATCTAGAACTGGTTTCTTTTGCTTTATCTTAGGTTATACTACAGGTTGGAAATAAGGCTGATTCCCCCCCTTAACAGTAAGTAAGGTTTATTTTATAAAACAAAACCAAAAAAATTGAAAGCCACCCATGATTCTCCCAGCTGGAGTGTGTAATGGTCCCTTTTACTTGGGTCTCTGGGTGCTTCGTAGTTTTCTCCATTTACAAATTTAAGGCTAGATCTTTGAGCACGCTACAGCTTTATATGAGGGAATAATATAAGAAAGAGAATCCTTGAGTCAGAGGTTTTGATAAGAGACTGTCAAGTCAGTAATGAGGCAAGGTTATGCCAATTGCTACTTTTCAACAGTAGTATGTATTAAACTTTTTAAAAATTGAGGTGGACCTTTTAAAGAGCTACTTCTTAAAAAATAATTCATAACTGTATAAAATCAGAAATGATATACATATATGTAAAATATCGAATGCTGTTATTAATACAAATAATTAGCAATATTGAATTTGGCTAGGTTGAACAAGTTCCTTTTTGGGTACAGATTGAATCGGTTGGCGCAGCTGGAATGAAAGTCTGCGGCTGGTACAGAGTGCCTCCAGGTGGTGGGTCAGAGAGGCCACGCTAAACTGCTCTAAGTCCACAGGCTGGCTTGTAACTGGAAACATGACTGGTCCAAATGTGGACCATGTATCCCCACTTCCTTACATAAGAAAACAAGGCCAAAAGAAAGCTGTTACAAGTTAGACTCGGTTTTCTCTTCCTGCCTTCTGCTCGTGTTAGCCTGTTAGATTGTGCTTAGAGCCTCAGTCTCTTTTTGAAGTGAGAAATCAGTGCTTTCCTTTGTGTAAGTGTTGGTAGAAAGAAAGGGGTGCAACAGAGCCTTTTGGGGGAAAGAAGATGAAGAAAATGTACATTCAGGATGTGTAGGTAATTTGTACAGAAGGTTACAAGTCTAACACATTTTTGTTTCATTAGGACTTACCTGCGAAATGACTAGCTTCCTGAGCACCTGGGTGCCCGCGTATGCAGTTGTCCTGATATCTTGAGGCAGTTGAGTTAGCCAAGTTTTCAGTATTGTTGCCTTCCTTTCTTGGTATTAATATGTAACTTTGTCCATTTAATGCCAATATTAAGTCTTGATATGTAAATGATCATTGTATGATTTTTGTTTTGTTTTGTTTTTGAAGATTTTATTTATTTACTTGACAGAGACAGACAGGCAGCGAGAGAGGGAACACAAGCATGGGGAGTGGGAGAGGAAGAAGCAGGCTCATAGTGGAGGAGCCCGATGAGGGACTCGATCCCAGGACTCTGGGATCATGCCCTGAGCTGAAGGCAGATGCTTAACGACTGCGCCACCCAGGCGCCCCGATCATTGTATGGTTTAAAGCTGTGGGTTAAAGTGAAAATTTTGAATAGGATTAGCGTATATTTGACCTTGAGGGTGTAATAAAAATTACGGCCTATAATCTTTCTGAAGTCATTCGATGTGGTTACGTTGTTAGTTGGATTATAAGTGAAATCAGTGATTGAATCTAGTGTCATTCAGACCGTGGACTCTGGAGCCAGAATGCCCAGAGGTGGGTACTGACCCTGCTTCACATGAGTACTTGGACAGGTTAAACTTACGCTTTGTTTCCTAATTGGTAAAATGCTGACTGTGAGGGTCGAATGAGGTAACAGACACTGTCTTAGGCTGTGTGGCTGCTATTGCAAAATACCACGGATGGGGTGGCTTAAACAACAGACATTTATTCATTACCTTCCTGGAGGCTGGGAAGTCCAAGATAAAGGTGCAGGCAGATTCTTTCGGTTCTTGGTAAGAGTCCTCTCTTCCTGGCCTGTGGAGAGACACCTTCTTGCCTTCTTGGCGTGGCTCATATGGCTTCTCCTCAGCGCGTGCCAGTGAAAGAGCACTGGTTTCTCTTCTTGCAAAGATAGTGATCCTGGGGCGCCCGGCTGGCTTAGTCAGAAGAGCATGCAATTCTTGATCATAAGGTTGTGAGTTGGAGCCCCATGTTCAGGGTAGAGATTACTTTTAAAAAAAATCTTTAAAAAAGTGGGTGGGGGGCTGCCTGGGTGGCTCAGTCAGTTAGGCGTTTGCCTTCAGCTCAGGTCATGATTCCAGGGTCCTGGAATCGAGCCCAGCATTGCGCTCCCTGCTCAGCGGGGAGTCTGCTTCTCTCTCTGCTGCTGCCCCTGCTTGTGTTTGTGCCCTCTCTCGCTCTCTCTCTCTCTGTGTCAAATAAATAAAAATAAAACCTTAAAAAAAAAAGATAGTAATCCTATGGGAGCTCCATCCCCATGACCTCATCTAA
Organism: Ursus americanus; assembly: GCF_024610735.1. Taxonomy (NCBI): domain Eukaryota; kingdom Metazoa; phylum Chordata; class Mammalia; order Carnivora; family Ursidae; genus Ursus; species Ursus americanus. Next base: position 50,769,037 of record NC_142129.1, read on the forward strand.
CTAAGCCTGAGTACTTTTCCAAAGGCCCAGCTTCCGGTACCATCATGTTGGAGGTTAGGGCTGCAACATAGGAGTTTGGGAAGGGGGGGTGGGGACACACGAGCATTCTGTCCATAACAGCATTTTCTTGTTTAGATTCTTACCTGCTGTCAAACTTTACAGTGAAGAAAAGTCGCAAATATGAAAGACACTTGGCAACAATCTAGCAGTCTAAAATTTGAATTAGAAGTAATCTACGTGAATACATGGTTTATTTCTCTTTGAAACAAAATGTCTATTTTCCAGCCGTGGCCTAGGAGCAATGACCAACCTAATAATAATGAGCACTCTAGTGACTAGATTGTGTCTCAGTATATTATTTCTGACTCATAGGGACCATTACTTTACGTAGAAAAAGCTGGTTGTAGAGGAGCTAGGAAGTGTACCAGTTGAACCTGGATTATCATGTCATAACAGAAAGCAGAGGAGCTCTCAGATCATTGGAGTCCTGTCACAAGATGCAGGAGTCAGTACGAAGAAGCTTGCACTGACTGGCCAAAAATTGGGCAATTTTAGCATCAAAAGGAATTAATGGAATGGATTAATACAACCAAAATACCTATGACTTTGTGAATTTATGATGATACTGAAAAAAAAAAATCAGCATTTGGTTATCTGAGGAGAATGCCAGAGCACCAACTCATTATTCTGAAAAGTTTGAAATAGCAGTGTCTTTGAACTCCTGGAAGAAGAGATGGAGATTAGGATTTGCATGAAACTGATTTATTTTGGACGTGATTTCAGGAAGCAAGAGTGAAGGAATGGGGAGAGCGTAATGGGAAATTAAGAAAAGCCACTGAAAGGTGCTTTATTGAGATTGCTATAAGGAAATGGGGCCTTAGAGAAATGTATAGAATGCCTCCCAGCTGAGGATGGGCATTTATCTCCTGCCTAGTTCCCTTCCCTTGTAAACGGTGGATTGTCTTGAGCGTTTCATCTCTCCTTGCTTCTGGCTCCTCCTGTACTCTTCTGAGGCTTTGAAGAAAGCCTTGAGGTAAAACAGAGATGCGTAAGGTGCGTGCTTAGGGGTGGAAGGAAGCAGGGCAACCTCATAGTGCATGGGCCTGTCTACCACAGCTGTGGATGCAATCGGAGGTGAGTGAGGGGATGTGATAAGGAGCACAAAACCGTCTGCAGAAGGGAAAGAATCAAGTATTTTTTCTGTCCTCACTGTACTGACTATGCTTCAGATTATCCAGATATTTGACAAGGGAAAAGTTGTTCCTGATGGAAGAACTCGAGCTGAATAAAAAATACAGAAGACATGATAAAATGAGAAAACTACTTTCAATCTTGAATGAAATAATGGATTTAGGCAGTGTTCGTTGGTGATTGCAACATTACGGGAAGACAGAGACAGATATCTCCTGGAAGTACAAGTCACTTTTTCTTTGTTTTTTTAAGTTTCATTTATTTAATCTCTATACCTAACGTGGGGCTTGAACTCAGGACCCTGAGTTCAAGAGTCGGATGCTACTCCAACTGAGCCAGCCAGGCGCCCCCAGTACAGGACACTTCTTGGGATACATTATTGTCTCTCACCAAACAAGCAACAACAACAAAAAACAAATTGAATCTTCACATTGATTTACAGAGGGGACAGAGGAGAATATTAAACACCATCATGGGGCTGGTATTAGCAAAATCCAGGCAGTGAGAAACTATAGGACAAAGACAGGTTTGGGTCGTTCCCTCCCACCACCCAAGTTGCAAGGGAAAAAAAAGGGAAACAATGTGGATTATGAGACTAGAATCATAATCAACCAAATGCAATATATGGCTTTTTTGGGATACTGATTGAAGAAACTTAATTTTTTTTTTTTAATTGAAGAACCGTGACTAGATAATTAACGTGAAATTTTTGTTCATTTTTAAGGGCTGATAATAGTATTTTGCCTGGTTAAAATACATTCTATTTATTTTTTTAAAAATTGTATTTATTTGGGTGAGAGCTCAAGTGGGGGGGAGGGGCAGAGGGAGATGCAGACTCCCCGCTGAGCAGGGAGCCCAGCATGGGGCCTGATCCCAGGACCCTGAGATCATGACCTGAGCCTAAAGCAGCTGCTTAACCAGCTGGTGAAGCTTAACTGACGGAGCCACCCAGGGCCCCTTTAAAATCCATTTTAAAAGAGCTACGAGGGGTGCCTGGGTGGCTCAGTCGTTAAGTGTCTGCCTTTGGCTCAGGGCGTGATCCCAGAGACATGGGAGCTTGCTTCTTCCTCTCCCACTCCCCCTGCTTGTGTTCCCTCTCTTGCTGGTTGTCTCTCTGTCAAACAAAGAAATAAAGTCTTTAAAAAAATAAAAGAGCTATGAATATTCATGAATAAAAGGCAGAAGTGATAAATTTGGGATGATGGCTACATCCTAGGAGGCAGGCATTTGGAGTGGGAGAGAAGCATGGGTAGCTTCCATTGTCTTGTTCTAATTATTTGGGCAGGTGGATTCATAGATGCATAATATTTTTATATTATAAAGCATAAAACATTGTATATCAAATTCAACATAGTAAATAATTTATTGAAAATAACACAAAAGGGATACTGTGGATAAAATCCAGAATGAGTACTCATGCAGGATTTGTGACCTATCCACCAAATACATGGCAAAAAGAATGAAGACCTAAGAGATCAAGTCCACATGTGTTTATCTTGCGTGTGTGTGTGTGTGTGTTTAGTGTAAGCTTTACACCCAAGGTGGGCATGAACTCACAACCCCAGGATCACAGGTAGCGTGCGCTACTGACTGAGCCAGCCAGGCGTCCCTCCTTAGGATCTTGATAGGAATAAACCAACTGTATAAGGATATTTATTAAACATTTGGAAATAGAAATCTGATATCAAGGAATTTCTGTAAATCACTTTGAGGAGGAATGATGGTTTTATAGTTTCTGTTTCTGTTTAGAGAAGAGTGAAGAGCGTGCTGGTGGGTCTTCTCACTCTTATGAGCTGTAAGAAATTCGTTGGAGGGGTGCCTGGGTGGCACAGCGGTTAAGCGTCTGCCTTCGGCTCAGGGCGTGATCCTGGCGTTGTGGGATCGAGCCCCACGTCAGGCTCCTTCGCTATGAGCCTGCTTCTTCCTCTCCCACTCCCCCTGCTTGTGTTCCCTCTCTCGCTGGCTGTCTATCTCTGTCGAATAAATAAATAAAATCTTTAAAAAAAAAAAAAGAAATTCATTGGAAATGCTAGTAGTTTCTGATAGGCTGATCTGTGAGTCTCGTTTTTCTTCCCCAGGTATAGATTATGACAAATTTTAATTTATCAGTTGCGTGCTTCTCAGGTGCCAAGCACTGTTCCAGTTCTGAACACAACAGAGAATGAGATGGCCTAATTAGTTAGTTTCTGTTACAGCGTGTGTATATCCTCTTGTTCCTTAGGTGTGCTTAGGCGGAGGTCGAACCCCAGCTCACTCTGCTGATGGTTAAACTGAACTTGAGTGATTACGTAATCATATTGTAGAAACATACCCATATCGATTTTCTTGACTCTTAACTAGTTAGAATCAAACCCAAATATAACCTGATTTTAAAAAGCTGGGATGGGAATTCAGTGAAGCAGGTGATAGTCCTTTTTTCTTTTTTCTTTTTAAATATGAATGAACTTGATTTACTTCTATTATTTTTTAAATAGAATTTAAACTTGTTTGTTTAATCTCTACACACAATGTGAGGCTCAAACTCATGACCTTGAGATCAAGAGTCCACGCTGTACTACCTTGAGCCAACCAGGCACCCCTGGATTTACTTGTATTACTAGGGAAAATCTAGAAGCATAATACTGAGAGAAGAAAAAAACCTTGGAAAATTTGGGTACAGTAAATTTATCTATAAAAATATGGAACACAGGGCGCCTGGGTGACTCGGTCGATTGAGGATCCAGCTCTTGGTTTCTGCTCAGGTCATGATGTCGTGGTGGTGGGGTTGAGCCCCACAGCAGACTCTGCGCTCAGTGGGGAGTCTGCTGGAGATGCGCGCGCGTGCGCTCCCCCCCCCCCGCCCCTCCTCCTACTCGCGTGCGCACGTGCTCTCTCAAATAAATAATTCTAAAAAATATGGAACGCTTCACAAATTTGCGTGTCATTCTTGCTCAGGGGCCGGGCTAATCTTTGTGTGTCACTTGAATTGTAGCGTAGTGCTGCGGAAGGGAGCTCGCCGGTAGCGGTGTTTGAGTTGTGCATAGCCAGCTCAGTAACGGCCCAGGGGGATGGATGTTCTCAAGTACTTCCGAGAAGTGTGTGTTTCTGTGCTGGATGGTGAGAATTCATGCCTTTGCTTGGGCTCTTTTAACGTGGAGCCTTTTGGCTCTTGGACTGTTGAGAAGGGAGCATGGGGTTTAGGAGAAACGTTAAGGTACGTTACTGGTAAGTGGGAAAGAACAACTCTAGATGTGAAAACACTACATGAAAACAGTGATTGTCTGATATTTGTCTAAAATGAAACTTGAGTGAATCACATAATGGAAATTGGATGGCCATTTAAGGGAAATATTTATTTTGGAGTAACTTCCAATAAGTAAATGGGCATTGGATATACGTTTTGAAGAATATGTCGGGAAAACATGGCTAATGGATTACTTTCTAATGTACGTACAAAAGATGGTTTTCTAATTAAAGAATTTCATGGGAGCCCTGTGAAGTGGTATTTATTTTTGTGATATGAATAATCACCTGCTAGTTGACCTAAACTCTGTATGTACCCTTATATGTGTACTTTTGAGGAAAAATTTCGATAATATATATAGCAAGGAAAGAGTCAATGGGGATGAATACTTAAGTTTCTTTTTTTTTTTTTTTTTTTTTAAGATTTTATTTATTTAACAGAGAGACAGCCAGCGAGAGAAGGAACACAAGCAGGGGGAGTGGGAGAGGAAGAAGCAGGCTCCCAGCAGAGGAGCCCGATGTGGGGCTCGATCCCAGAGTGCTGGGATCACACCCTGAGCTGAAGGCAGACGCTCAACGACTGAGCCACCCAGGCGCCCCGAATACTTAAAGTTTCTTAACACTGCGCTGCTAATTCTTACTGACGGGTGCTTCAATAAAACTTTGTACTTGGAGGGGCGCCTGAGTGGCTTAGTCGGTTAAGTGTCTGCCTTTGGCTCAGGTCACGATCTCAGGGTCCTGGGATTGAGCCCTGAGTCAGGCTGCCTGCTCAGTGGGGAACCTGATTCTCCCTCTTCCTTTCATGCCCCCTCCATGCTCTCTCTCTTTTGCTCTGCTCTGCGCTCTCTCTTGCTCTGTGCTCTCTCTCTCGCTCTGCTCTCTTGCTCTGCTCTCTTGCTCTGCTCTCTCTCTCTTGCTTTGCTCTCTCTTGCTCTGCTCTCTCTGTCTTGCTCTGCTCTTTCTCTTGCTCTGCTCTCTTGCTCTGCTCTTTCTCCCTCAAATAAAATCTTAAAAAAAAAAAACAACCCACAAAACTTTGTACTTGCATGTGTGTAGTAAATTTTACTTCCTTGGTTACCCAGGGTAAATATTACACAATGTTGAGTAACTTTTCTGCTAGCTAAAGCAATATATAGCGATTGTGTAATTTGTATATTAGACCTCTTAGCAGTGTGTGTATTTTTGTGTGTGTGTGTCGTGGGGGTGGTTTCTGGGTGTGGAGCTCAACTTGTGGCCCAAACTCATAACCCAGAGATCAAGACCTGAGCTGAGATGGGGAGTCTGTCGCCTGACTGGGCCACACAGATGCCCCACTCTAGCATATTTTTAAAGGCTTTTTACGGGAAGTACAAAACTTATCCAAAAGCAGAGATACAGTATGTGTCCTGCAGCTTTAGCATTTGTTAGCACATGAGTTATTTTCAAACAGATCTCAGACTTAGCATTTCATGTGTAAATTCTGAGACTGAGGTGGTGGTTGAAATTTTTTTTTTTAAGATTTTATTTATTTGACAGAGAGGGACACAGCGAGAGAGGGAACACAAGCAGGGGGAGTGGGAGAGGGAGAAGCAGGCTTCCCACTGAGCAGGGAGCCCGATGGGGGCTCGATCCCAGGACTCTGGGATCATGACCTGAGCTGAAGGCAGACCCTTCACGACTGAGCCACCCAGGCGCCCCTGAAAATTTTTTTTCTTAAATTGACATTCTTACCATCTCTTTGATATATTGTCCCTGATGACTGTGCTTTGTTTTACTGTCACATGAAAATACTGTAAAACTGCTTTTTCCTTCCTCCTCAGTTTATGGTTACAGACAGGATGTACCTGAGTTTGGCTAATCTACATGTTCTTTATAGTTCCCTAAGGGTTCGGAGGTATCTGGGCTTCACTTGTTCTTCTGCTTAGAGGGGAGTGCAAGACAGAGGACTAGGTTATGAATGTGGTCTGAGTTGTGTTTCGCTGTGTTACTTCAAAATAAGTGGATTATTTGACCAGGAAAGGGAAACTTCTAATTTTAGAAGTTAAGTAATTTAATTATTTCCCTTGATATGTTAAGCCCAATTGCTAATTTTTTTTAATAGCTAGTTGACTATAAATTCCTTCCCTTCTAAGTGGGTGATTTTGTGTGTGGCACCTGTATTACAATCTCATAATTAATATCTCTTCCTCCCTCTCTCCCTCTGACAGCATTGAAGGAAGGGGTAGAAGAAGAGAGGATATATGCAATATATTAAATATTACTGTATATAATTGATATTATGTAACCTATGTATTTATATATATGGGCATTTGAACTAAGGTCAGGGATATTTTGGGGGGTAATGAAAACTTAATCAGAATGGTTAATAATTACACATACAATGAGTTAGGCAATATCCAAACAATTTACACACATAGATATAATGCCAAAGAGTTGAATGTATGACACGATGATTCGTACATGTAAGATGCTGAGACATTTGGAATTATATTAGGTGTCAGTAAAACCATCCTAGGAAAGAAGTGTTTTGTATATGTAACAAGTGAATGTAAAGAATGCTAAATAACTCGAGTAGCAAGTTTGAGTAGGTAAAGAGACAAATTGATGGCGTTTTTGACTGGTAAAGAGAGGATGCACATTTCCAAATGCCAGCCAGAATTATTTCAGTTGAAAGGTTTTAGGCCTAACAAAAATGCCATAGACTTGATGAAAGCAGAAGTCTTAGATAACTTACTTTTGAGCGTTATGCAGTGACACTAGGGACTATCAGTTTAGGTGTACTCCATAAGTAATACCTAGCTACATGTTTCACTAAAGATCTTTTATGTAAACTACTCGTTAGAAAATTCAGACTTATTTTTTAAGTTTTTATTTTAATTTGAGTTAGTTAACATACAGTGTTAGTAAGGTCGGTCAGGGATTTTTAATGTTTTCTGTACTTGGTAGGCTGAAACTTGTGGACCTCATAGGATGTTTTTCAATGCATAACAAAATACATAGGATTGTGAAGGAGATCACTTATTTTGAAATGCAGTCAGCAAAATGTTCAAACTCATAGTAAATATGTACTGCTTAACATAATAAGTTCTGGCAACACATCTGAATTTCACAGCAATGGGTGTAGGATAAAAATCTGCAGCAAGTTAATGTGATATGAAAATATCTGATGTATATTAATGTCAGAATTACAAGTCATGTGATTCTACTGTGGTTTAATGCCAACATTCACAATTAAAGGAGGTACTAAATTTCAGGGGTAGTGAAAATAAATAGGTGATTTTTATCCCCCCATCTAGGTTCCCTGAATCTATCTATGGACCCCTCAGATTAAGAATATCTGTAGTTTGGATTTGTGTGGGTCCTGGTATGCTTCACTTGAGGCTTGAGGGTTTGAATTTAGAACATAGTCACCAGATGAAATGTTTCTCGAATATTATAATTTTAAAAAGCCAATTTTAGGGGCTCCTGGCGGGCTCAGTCAGTAGAGCATGCAACTCTTGATCTTGGGGTTTGTAAGTTTGAGCCTCACCTTCGTTGTAGAGATTACTTAGAAAAACTTCAAAACTAATTTTAGTGGCTTTTAAAATAAACCGTAATAATCCAATGATGAAGGATCTCCAAATGGTCTTAATGTGATCCTGTGATCAACTTGGTCTCCTTTTTCCTCCTTGGGCTGCATTTTCTTATTATACATTGGTTTGTATGTAGTTAATAAAAAGTTAGTATGTTAAATACCTTCAAGAAATCCATGTTGGCTATTTGTCTTTTGCTTTTATATTTTTTTTTTCATAAAACATTTTAATTCTTCTGCAGGATCCGGAAACTTCAGATACGGAATATCCCGCCTCACTTACAGTGGGAGGTAAGAATTTACATATATAAAGTTAAGATTTCTGTATCTAAGCTTACTGTTGTTAGTTTTTCCAAGCACTTTTCTCCTTCCCCCAACTCTGGGTTCTGCTAGAACACAAAATTCTTATGTATTGTCTGTCTTGCTGTGTGTGGCCTTTTTTCGCAGGGGCATATAGTATCTCTGTTTAAAAAAAAAAAAATCTGCTCTTTGATATACTTTGGGTAATTTTCCTCAGTCAGTTGCATCCTAACAGAATCTTGTTTGAGATCTTTCTGATGAGTTCACCAGTTATATTTAAATATGAAGTTACCTCCTTAGCAGAATTTTTAAAGTCATATACCTGCTACTTATGCTTTATTTTAAAATGTTAATTCTGCTTTCTTTTGCTCAGATGGTGGCACTGTAGTGACTGTGTATAAACAAACTATTTAGCACAATCGAATAGCCATTGTCAGTAATTTGCCAAAGCATCATAATGATGTCCTGGTGAGAATTTGAGGCACCAGTGGTTGAAGAGATTTAAAAAAATGTTGCATCTTCCTAATGATGGAAGCTGCAAATTCTTAAAACTTACCTTGGAGGGGTGGTGTGGGGAAAACTGCTCAGCTTTTATATGTATTTTCTAATATAAAAATCAAGGGTAGCTGTCGTGGTGTGTTTCACATTAGTCTTCTGAAAGGACATTTGATGAGTCAGTCACTAAACCCCAAACCTTCACCGAAATGCAAAATATGGTTGAAAGGTTTGGCGGTGAATTAAGGCAGGTTGGTCTGAGGTGTGATTCTCCCAGGGTCCCAGATAGTAACAAATCACGTATGCTCGTAATATTCTATAGAGCATTTATTTTCAGAACAATATACTGATTTTAATCTTTGCTTGAGGGGTCGTTTCTTCGGCATATGCTAAATATTTTCCAAGTTATATGATATATAAAAAATACATTTTTGTAGATGGAAGCAGTGACTTTTAAGATTAAACCGAAGGCATTTTCTTGTTTTAGATTAATACTTGTTTGGGAAGTTCAGTAGCTTGGAGGATGTGTACTCAAATCAAGTGTTGTGCTAATCAAGGTTACTGATTTAGTGCCACTATTTTATTTTTATTTATTGATTTATTTCTTTGATCCCCCTATTTTAACATGGTCCGTGTTAAACATGATTTTTGGTTTAAGAATCAAATCTCGTATAATGTAGCTTTCAATGAAATAGTCAGATGGTAGCGGCCAGTTTTAAAAAGTCAATTATAGGAGTACTAGCATATCAGATACGGGCAAGTGGCAGTTCTCTTTTAATTCATTCGTAGTATGTCTTCAAATTTAGATTGCAGTAGCTTCTGAAGCATTTACTTTGTTGTATTTTTGGTGGCTTCTCAAGCTTTTAGTTTACTGTATTCTTTCTCATTCTGGGTAAAATTAAATTCGTGAGAATAAATATTTATTTGCCATGTCCAGCTTTTTCTTAACTTTTATATTTCATTTTACCCTCCTCCTAATCCTTTGAGGTAAGGTGAAGTTGGGGACGTTATCTCTGTTTTCAGATGGGCAAATATGGGCACACAGGATTCGAAAAATAAGCAAGAACTAATACTGAATTGTAAGACGCTTAGAACTAGACTTTGAAACTCTTATTTGATCTTAAATGTTTTGGAATGTTTGAAATACTAATAACAAATTACTGAGGGCTTGTCAGGAGTAGAATGAGCTCTTGGGATGTTTCCTTTTACTTGAAGACTTGAATGAGCGCCATCTGTTACTTCCTTTTTGAGACGAGTCACTTTGTATAATGTTTTATTTGTACACACTGGGTATGCTGGCTGTCTTGTGCCAAAGCCTTATAGACATTGAGAATTTTGGATTTAAAGGTCCAGATTCCCTTTCTACTGGAGGGATTAAACTTTGAATCCACTCGTTAATCTTAGATTCACTGACAATAATGGCCAAACATTTGTGCCTCCTGATTGGATGCAGCGAAGAAATACACAGAAACATGGGTGAAATATTCTTACGTTAAAAAAAAAAAAAAAAAAAGAGAGAGAGAGATTTGACTGGTTTCAATTTCAGTCTAACTTTGAATCACCAAAAATATAGACAATAGAAGAACAACTTTAACTGATGCCATGAAGGTACACCCAGTCAAGTCCAGAATATGAGGCATTCCACAGGACGTGAGATGCTGTTCTAGTCAGACAACGGCATGTTAAAAGGGAGGACGACTGTTAGGGACTACGACCTAAAGGGATAACAAACAAGCATATACTTAGAGTAAATTATTTGTGAGTCATGTCAATACTCCTTTGAAGCAGCATTAAGTATCTAGAAAAACCTTACTAGTTTTTTCAGGTGGCTTTTGGGGTCAGGCTTGGAATTGGGTCCCAGCTCCACTAGTGTCTAGTTGGTGATCTCTGAGCAGGTTTTACAACTTTTCTGAGTCTCATTTTCTTCATTTCTGACCTGAGGATGATGATCGCAGCCACCTCGTTGGGGTGCTATGAACAGTAATAGGATGATGTATGCTGAAGCCCTCAAAAATGTGTGGTACATATAAGTGCACACTACATTTTAGCTAGGACGTGAGCAACAAATTCACCTTCTCTTTTTTAAAAAAATTTTTTTTAAATTAAAAAAAATTTTTAAAAAAGATTTTATATATTTATTTGACAGAGAAAGAGAGAGCACAAGCAGGGGGAGCAGGAGAGGGAGAAGCAGGCTCCCCGCTGAGCAGGGAGCCCGATGGAGGGCTTGATCCCAGGACCATAGGATTGTGACCTGAACGTTTAACCGATTGGGCCACCCAGGCACCCCAAATTCACCTCCTCTTAACCTTACATTCCGGTGCTTGTCTCAGTTAGGTCCAACCTGGAGCCCAGAAAACGTTAGGTATTTCTCCAGGGGAAATTGAGTGTAAAGGGATACACAGGTGCTAGAGGACTGAAAGGGCACAAAGGGCATCCAGAGGTGGTGACTGCAGGGAATGGCTACCACTCTGAAGGCTGAGGGGTCAAACGAAGAGGTTGAGATTATCACATCTTCAAAACTTGGAGGGAGAGCCCTGAGTAGTTGAGACTCAGAGCAAGGGTTGTGGCTGGTGCCTGGGGTGGGAGAGAAGGGAGGTGATGAAGCTGGTTCTGGGAGTGCCCATGGCAGCTAGAGACTGAAACGTACTGCTGATAGGAACAGCTGATAAACGGGAAAGAGCCTGTCCTGTCTCCTCATTCCTGTCTTCCAGTCTCTGAAACAAACAGGCAACTGTGGGCAAAGGAGTGATACAGGGAACAGAGTCCTAGCATTGAAAAGTTGAAAGGTCTGGAACCACGAGCTTAATATTCACTCAGAGTTCTTCTCCTTTTTTTTTTTTTTTTTAAGTTTTCTTTTTTTTAATTCATTTGAGAGAGAGCATGAGCTGGGGGGAGGGGCAGAGGGAGGGGGAGAAGCAGGCTCCCCACTGAGCAGGGAGCCCGATGCGGGGCTCCATCCCCAGAACCCTGGGATCATGACCTGAGCCGAAGGCAGATGCTTAACTGACTGGGCCACCCAGGCGCCCTTCAGTCAGAGTTCTAACCCGGAAATGAAAATTCCTCCCCTGTTCTGCCAGTCAAGCCATTTTCTGTGAGGTCACTGAAGATGAAGCGGAATCTGGGACCATGGCAGAAACGCTGAATGGGATGGTCTGTGGCATTTTTATCAGATCTGTAGCTGGATTAATTATTTCATTCCACTGTGGTATTTTTTTATTTTATATTTGTCATTTTTATCAGATCTGTAGCTGGATTAATTATTTCATTCCACTGTGGTATTTTTTTATTTTATATTTGTATTCATGTCTTGTTAATATTTTCTTTATACCGCCGTGTACTGAATGATCAGAAGGGGATTCCTTTCGGGTGCTCTGTGTAGTGTATCTTACGTGCTGCAAGCAGGGGTTAAACAGTTTCTAACCGTGTAGTTTTGGACGATGTCAAAGTACTCAAGGACGCTGGATTGGCCAACTGTTTCACTACTTAAGTGTTTGTTTTCGGCAGATAAAAATATGAGGAAGCTAACTTTTTGAAGGACATGCTGCTGGACAATTCGGTGGTTTTGTTTTTCTCCAAGTATGTGGAATGTAGAAGGAGAATAGGAGAAATTGTTGCTTTTCTACCTCCCATCCCCTTGCCTGAGGTATTTGAAGAGAAGATTTTGGTGTGACCAGAATGATAGAAGGGTCACAAATCCTTAGCACACATGTTCACCTCCTTCAGTGTATCTGAGGACCCAGGTCTGCTGGCCAGCAGCATGTGTGCTAAGGATTTGAGGGGGTACCTTCTGCACAAACAACACAGAGTCCCATCAGTACACTTCACTTTCAGCACCTTTGAGAACATGGTTTCTTCTTACTCAGGGTCTTAGATGGGCCCCATTTCCTAAATTTAAGGAATGTCTTTCTGCATTTAACAAATATATTGCCAAGGCCTTAAGAAAGGACTTATCAAAGAAAGTTTTTCCTATTCTCATTGCGTTCATACTGCTCTCCAATCTAAATAATCAAAATTCCTAGTAAGTACTCACAGAAATGTCAGAAGGACTACCTTCTCTGAAAGAAACATTAAGACTCATTAGTTATGTAAATGTAATGTTCTAAAGGGTAAGTTAAGGTCTCATTTTGGGGTTGGACAATAAAAGTAGAGTGATGTTTCCCAGAGTTCACTGTCTGGGAGAATAGTCTGAGCTAGTGAGTCATCTTCGTCTGAGGGGGTTCTACATGACGAGGCCCTACATGACATCACCCAAGACCGAAGCCACCACATTTTCGCCCGCCTTCCCTCCCTCCTTCTTCCTTCCTTCCTTTCAAATTTTATTTATTTGAGAGTGAGAGAGCATGAGAGAGAGCATGAGCTGGGGGGAGGGACAGAGAGAGAGGGAGAAGCAGACTCCCCACCATCCCAGGACCCTGAGATCATGACCTGAGCTGAAGGCAGATGCTTAACCACCTGAGCCATCCAGGCGTCCCACCACTATATCTTTTAAGACAAAGATTTTGAATATGTGGTCTGACAAATATTTAGGAGGATTGCATACTTCGATATCACAGTCTGGGTAGAAAATCCAGAATGTATTTTGGCTTTACCTCAAGGATTGGCTATCCAATTTTTCCTGGACTTGACTGAGCTGGGAAGATAAGTATCTTGGGAAGAAACTCTGAAGAGATTTCCACAGTGTAAGATCTGTTTCTGCCATATGTGTAGTCTGGTGGGATTGAGTAGAGAAAGCAGAAGCTGTGTCATGGGCTAAATGCAGGGGGTAAAGGGAGTTTCTTTATAACTAAAGCATTCTCCATTTGCATCCAGCCTTCTGACATATATGAGTTGGTCTCTGGTTCTTGACATGGAAAGCAAGTAACCAGTGTACTAAAAATGAAAAACCAAAGTCGTAAGTTGGAAATAGCCACATAAAATACTGTTTGGTTTTCTTCTAAGAGCAGAGTTACCTTATGATTTCTTATTTTTTTCTTTTAAAGATTTATCCATTTTAGAGAAGGAGAGTGCACACAAGTGCATGAGTGGGGGGGAGGGGCAGAGGGTGAGCCTCTTCGAGCAGATTCTTTGCTGAGCTCAGAGCCTGACCTGTAGCCCAGTCCCATGACCCGTGAGATCACAGCCTGAGCCAAGACCAAGCAAGAGTCGGATGCTCAACCGACTGAGCCACTCAGGCGCTCCTTAATGATTTCATTTAAAGATCTTTTCGGTGCTTCTGTATGTGCTTGAAGCAATTTTTGGAAGTATGTCTTGTAGGAAATCTTAGGAGGCTCTTCTTTTGCAGGGCCATTGTATTGCCTTGACAGAACACTGTATTTAGTGTTTGGCTGGTGTGTTTTGAACCTAGCTCCTAGTAACCAGCTTAGAGAAAGTTGACTTCTAGGATATAGGGAAAGTTAGAACTTTCTTGGCTTCCTTTGTGATTAAAAAAAGTTTATTCCTTTGTAGTTTGGTGGTGGGGAGAGTTGTTAATAATAAGACATAGTAGGGGGTGGTAGCAGAACTTTCCTGTGAATTACATTCATGTTACTCCTGTCCATTTGAGAGATGCCCACATTTCAGACCGCAGTGAAAGACCTACTGTTATAATAAATAAGGTAGAAACCTCAGAAAATGCATATTTTGTGAGATGAAGCAAGTACTTAGAATGGAGAAATTATATTATCCACATTGCACTTTGAAGAATGCTTAATGGAGGTGAGTTGTAGAGGTCAGAAATATCCATAAGATCAGTAACAGTTTCATAAAGCTGGTAAACAATTTCTTTCCATATGGACTCTGAATGTAGTAAGAAAGATTGATTACAGGAGAAACACCCTGGCTGTGTTACTAGTAAGTAGAAATAGCAATATTGTTACGCTAGGCTCTGGCAGAAGGGAAAACCAAAGGCGTCTTCATTTAGAAAGAAATAAGGGGTAAGCAGGAAAGTAGTGGTGCCATGTTATCTAGTCTGGAAGGGGGAGAACAAAACTATAGCATAGTTACGTAGAATAGTTCATAGAGAGGCCTCATAGTAAGCCTTGGATGAATGTGTGCTGAGAATTAAGAAGACTGTTGGAGCCTGGGGGAGATGGGATGACTTCCCAGTAAAGAGATTTAGGCCAGGGCCATGGAGTCACTTAGGTGAAGCCCCTGGTGGATGTGTTCAGTGGCAGAAACTTATTCATCTTCGTCTGTCCAAGTGCTGATTACTGTTTGATGCTCTGGTCGGATGCTGCTTGGCCCATGGTGAATACATGAATTAATGATGAACAGAAGTTGGGTGAGACCAAACCATTTAAGTATAATTGACGATGAAAAGCTAACAAGATGAGGTACTCAAACAGAAAAAGACATCTCTAGACACACTGGGGTTGACATAAACCATGAACTGAATGAGAAGTCACGGGAGGCATTGATGTTGAATATTTCAATTAACCCATTTAAAGGTTGGCTTTCGCAGCAGGTATCTTAGGGTTGTAAATAAAGCAGTAGCAGATAAGCAGTGTTCTTGGTAGGTGATTTTCTGACTTTTCTCTTCAAGGAGCATGGTATAGCACAAGCCTGGCATAGGAATACAAATGCAGAGCTGTTTAAAGCTGACATAGGACCTTCTCTGCTGGGTCCCTCTTTGGCCCCTGGGGAAGTTTTGTGGGACTCTGAAAATCACTATGACATCAGTTGTTAGAGCTAGCTGATCTCTGCCAAATAAGTCTGGGACCACAGCAGGTGAGTTGAGGAGACCATTCCCACAGATAGGTGATCTTCCTTCACCATGACCTGACTCCGAGCACTGGCCCATAATTAGCTGACACTTACTGAGCACTTATGTGGTAGGCGCTGAATTAACCCATTTTATCTTCACAACAGTCCCATGTCCCCACTTTACAGATGAGGCAGCTGAGGTACAGAGAGGTGAAGTAACTTGCCCAGGGTCACGCAACTGGAAAGTGGTAGCGTTTCTGCTCTTAATCAGGTTACTCAAACAGAAAACTTCCCCCAAAGGTAAGTTTCTCTTTCTTATAATTACCATCATTTATTTGCTTTCAACATGCCTCTGAAACTTTGACAGTGAATCCGATAAAGAAAGGATTCTCCCCAGGTCTGAAGGAAATACATGGTTATGAGTGATGAATGGGGTTGAGCAGATGATTTGGCTAAGTTATTGGTAAACCCTTCCTTTTAGAGAACTGCGGACAATGGCGTTCGTTATGCATCACTGCTCTGGGATGGGTCGGAAGTGGCCTCATTAGAAATGATTCGGTGGAAGACACGCAGGGGAGTGAACACCAGGGTTATCCTATGACCTGTATAGAAACAGTGTATGAGGCAAGTGTTTCTGGTCCCAAGCTGCTACCTCCATGTGTTTGCAATGCCCATGCACCATGATCCTGGACTTATGTCCTGTGCTTCTGTTGTTCTTCTGAGATGGTTATCTCAAAGGTCTCTAGGCCCTTCATTTAAACCTTTTATTACAGAAACTATCAAACATAAAAATAGGCTAATATAATGATAGCCAGTTTCAACCATTATAAATATATGGTGAGCCAATCTTGTTGTGTTTATAGCTCTACTCTTACCCTTTTCCAGATTATTTTGAAGCAAATCCTAGACATCCTGTTCATTTCATTTAGTAAATAACTGCAGTATGTATCTCTCAAAGGTGGCGTCTGTGTATTAGTTAGCTAGGGCTGCTGTAACAAAATACCGCAAGGTTGGGGCTTGCGCAGCAGGAACTGTTGAATCTCCTAGTTCCGGAGGCTGGTGGTCTGATAGCAAGGTGTCAGTGCGTTTATATCCTCCTGAAGGCTGGGAGGGAAGCGTCTGTTGAAGACCTCTGTCTTCTGGTAGCTCCCTGGCTTGTGGCAGTGGCACTTCCAGTCTTCCTGTGCTGTTCTTGCTGTGTGTATGTCTGTGTCCAGATTTCTCCTTTTATAAGAACATCCATTCTGTTGCATTAGGATCCACCCTAATGACTTTTCTCTCTCTCTCTCTTTTTTTTTTTTTTTTTTTTGAGTAAGCACTGTGCTTAACGTGGGGCTTGAACTCATGACCCCGAGATGAAGAGTCACGTGCTCTACCAACTGAGCCAGCCAGGTGCCCCCTAATGACCTCATTTTAACTTGATCTCTGTAAAGACCTGATTACCAGGTATGGTTACAGTCTGAAGTACTGGGAGTTAACACTTCATCAAATAAATTTTGAGGACATACATTTCAGCCCATAACAGTCTCTTTCAAAAATTCACCACTGGGTGGCTCAGGTGGTTAAGCGTCTGACTCTTGAACTCTGCTCAGGCCTCCATCTCAGGGTTGTGAGTTCAAGCCCTACACTGGGCTCCATGCTGGGTGTGGAGCCTACTTATAAAAATAAGATTCACATATTAAATTGATAATAACTCAAATATCTAATCATTTGTATTTCCTTGATTATCTCAATGTATAAAAGGTTTTGTTTGAATCAGGATCTAAGCAAGATCTTTTTCAAGACATTTGATGAGTAGGACCCCCATCCCCCTTTTTGGTGCCGTGTGTTTGTTGAAGTTGGTTTATTCTGTAGAATATTCTACATTCTTACTTTACTGAACTCCGACCCTTGTGGACGTGCATTAGATAGAAGTTCAGTTTTTTGTTTGGACAAAACAAAGTAATAGGTGGTTATGCATTCTTCCATTATGGGGTGCATAATGTCTCTCTGTATGATGTGAAAAGCCATTGATCATTGCTTAGATTCGTAATTGTGTGGTTGTAGGATGGTAATATTTTAATTCTACAATTTCTTCTTTCATTAATTGGGATGCATTTGTAAACTTGTTCTCATCAGTTATTCAATCACCCTGAGGTAAAGTCTGTGTAAGAGAGGAAAAGTGCTGAATCTTTCATTTTCTGCCTTATAAATATGGGTGCCTTGGCATCCTACAAGGATGACCACTGAGGGTTTCATTTTTACCAATGAGTTTTTATGTATATAATTATGAGCTCCTGGGTTTTCACATCTTTGGGTTTCAAAGTTACTGGAATCATTCATATTAATACTGAAATTATTCTAATCCTGAGAGGCTTATGGAAACTGCCAGGGTCCTTTTCACGCTACCTCAGTAGTTGAGATCTTCCTTGATTTGGAGTTCAAGAAGTCCCAGGTTCATCTTGTATGTTTTCTGCTCCAAAGACTGGCATCAGCCCTTTCTCTCAGGAGCCTGGCTCTTTGGGAAATGGGGTTGAGAGATCACAGAGTGCTTATGCCCCTCTTGGGACCAAATCCATTGGCCTTTTCTTGGTTGTTCATTTTGTTTACAGCAGTTATGTCCTTAGTTCCTCTGCCTGACGGTTTTAGTTGTGGCCACTCTTCTGTGCCCTGACATGTGCTTTTCCATTCCTAAATGTGAACAATCCTCTGTTATTCACTCCTTTGTTTTTTCTCTTAGAAATTCCACTTGTTGCTGTCTGTTTTTTGCTTCTTGCTTGGAAGCAAATGTTCCCTGGCATATTCTTTGAATTTAAGGTGTCCAAAACAGAGTTTCTTTCCCTCTCAACTCATTTCTTTGCTTTCCCTGTGAATTTTAATAATGCTTAGGTCACATGGGCTTGGCCTTGAGGTTACCTTTGATTCTCTCTCTTGTTTGCTTTTTGGCCATAGGACACTAGGTGTCCTGTCCCCCCCCTCACCATCTCCCCTTCCACCATGCTTCCTTTGGTGTGTTTTCCTGTACCTGTGGCCAGCATCCTGTAGAAGATTCAGTCATAAGTCAACTGTTTTAAGCATCTTACATTGTGTAAACGGAGAAAACAGAATGTGGGCACAACTACCCTCTGAGGGCTGACCATGAGGGCTCCTGCTTTGTGTTCTCAAGCTTTAAAACTATCTTTAGAAGGGCCAGAGCACTAATTTTAGGATTCTGTGTTAGTGCCAAGTTGTGAAATTGCTCTTTCAGTTTCATAATCTGCAAATGAGTCCTGTAACTCTTCAGATGAAAACAATTGGTCTTTTCTGTTCGAGTTATATTAAACTACCAACAACCACAAACAGGTCGTTCATGGTTATAAACAGGAAAGGTTGTAAAGAGAGTCTTTGGTTTCCGTACTATTCACTTGCAGTCCTGGCAGATCCAAGAAGAAATAATTAGTAAAAAAATCTCTTTCATTTGTGTTTCAGGCAGAGCTTTCTAGAGGATTCCCATACTGCTTCACAGTTCAAATTGGCGATTTAGGAATAAGTGTGCTCCTATGAATAAAGACTGAGAGGAAAGGAAGTTAACTCCTTAGGGTGGGAAATAAGACAATAGTTATGCAGACTTTCATGCCTCAATCAGTAGAGCCTGTGACTCTTGATCTCAGGGTCGTGAGTTGGAACCTCGTGTTGGGAGTAGAGTTTACTTTAAAAAAAAAAAAATAGATCATACGCACTGGATGTCGAATGAGGTTTGAGAGTTAACCTATAAATTATGGGACATTTGTATATCTAACTTTTGTTTTTTTTTAATACAGTGAGCAATACATAGCACCTGTGAAAACTTAAAGGAGAAAATGAGCTGAGTATTTCAAAATGTTAAAGACGTTTAGAATGTTTAATTTACTCATGTAAACCATTTAAGATGATGTGAAATGGGACAGGCCCTGAAGACGAAAAGCCAAACACTAACAGTGGTGGTAGGCTTGTTATTTTTGTACTTTATTCAGAGGATTGCATGTTTTCACCATTGAATTCCTTTATCTTGTTTGTAAGGGCATTTAACTTAAATACTTTGTTTAGAAGCTCAGAGTGAGTATATTGTAGGGATGAATATGGGGCTTTTTTTTTTTTTTTCCCAAAGTAGGCTCCATGCCCAGCATAGGGCTTGAACTCATGACCTTGTGATCAAGAGTCACGTGCTCTCCTGACTGAGCCAGCCAGGTGCCCCTCATTTGATAGGGAACCAAAATATTTATAAGTCCCTGAGTCTGAGAAGAAAAAAGAGGGAAATATATCTGATTTTAAAGAAGAAAATAAACTTGTGAAGATTGATGGTCAGGAAAGCTTATAGTATTCTGTTGGGTAAAGTAATTATTAGACAAAAAATCTCCTTTAACATCCTTTGAAATAGACGAGTATTGAAATCCCTTGAAGGTGGCATGTCATTCAGATACACTGGGGGCTCCTAGATTGTTCGTCCTGGAAAAGGGAATCTTTGGACCCCAGCAAGAGAGCATGTGACAAAGGCTGGGGGCAGGAGTGGGAGAAGACGTTAGTCTCACCGACTTTATGACTCTCTTGTTCTTGATGTCTTCCTGCCCATTCAGTCATTAATAATAAAATGTAGGACTAAATTTGTTTGAAAACAACATTAAAACTGATCTTTTTCTGGCATTACAGTTCTTTGAATTTTAACATGTATGTATTTGTGTGACACAGTTGCAGTCAGGATATAGGATCTGTCATGCCAAAAGACACCTTCATGATACTCTTGTGTAGTCCTGTTCCCCTCACCTACCTCTAACAACTAATGATTTTTGTGTCCTATGGTAAATGTGTTTATGAAAAACTGACAATCTGATCTGCACAGTGCCTGTACCGTTTTTGCTTCCCCACCAGTAATGGGTGACTGATCCAGTTGGTCACCATCCTTACCAGCATTTGTTACTGTCAATATTTTTTTATCGTAGCTAGTCTAATATATGTGTAGTGGTATCTCATTCGGGTTTATTTACATTTCTCTGTTGGGTAATGATGTTGAGCATCTTTTCGTGTACCTAATTACCTTCTGCATATTCTCTTTGAAGTGTCTGGTTAGTCTTCTGCTATTTAATTGGGTTGTTTTCTTACCACTGGTTTTCACAGTTCCTCGTATATTTTGGATACAAATCCTTAGTCAAATATGTGATGTTTAGATATTTTCTCCTAGTGAGTGACGGACTGTCTTTCCATTCTCTCACAATTGCTTTATCAACAATAGTTTAAGTAAACTTTAGTGAAGTCTGATTTATTGATTTCACCACCCCCCTTTTGTGGATAGTACTTTTGGTGTCTCTTGGTCTAAATCCAGGTTGGGAAGGTTTTCTCCTGTGTTAAAGTTTTATAGCCTTAAGTTTTACATTTAGATCTGCAGAGGCTTTTTTTTTTTTTTAAGTTAAGCTTTTTAAATTTTATTTGAGAGAGCGCATGCGTACACACACAAGAGGAAGGGCAGAGGGAGAGGGAGAAGCAGACTCGCTGCTGAGCACAAAGCCACACTCGTATTGATCCCAGGACCCCGGGATCATGACCTAAGCTGAAGGCAGGTGCTTAACTGACTGAGCCACCCATGTGCCCTAAGGCTTATTTTTTGTGTGTGTATAGATGTCCAATTAATCCAACATGATGTGTTGAAAAGACTTATTTCTCCATTGAATTGCCTTTTCATCTTTGTCACAAATTGGCTATATTTGTGTGGGTCTATTTCTGGATTATATTCTGTTCCATTGATCAATATGTCTATTGCTTTGCCAGTACTGTACTTTCTTGGCTACTGTGACTTTATATAAGTCTTAAAATTGGGTAGTGTTATTCCTCTGACTTTACTCTTTTTCAAAATTGTTGTGGCTATGCTAGTTACTTTGCCTTTACATACGTATTTTTTTAATTTAGGTTTTATTTGAGTGAGAGAGCTAGCACGTGTAGGGGGAGCAGCAGCGGGTGAGGGACAGGCGGACTACATGGAGCGTGGAGCCCAGCGCAGGGCTCGATCTCATGACCCAGAGATCACAACCTGAGCCGAAACCAACAGTCGATGCTTAACCACTGAGCCATCCAGGCACCCCTACATAAATATTTTAAAACAAAGACGTCTGTTTATCTGCACAAAATCCTGCTGGGAGTAAATAGGTCCTATGTGTTTTGTGAGAGTCATAAATATTTAAATTTGGGGGGAGGGGTTGTGCTATTGTAAATGATTTTTAATTGTAGTAAAATACACAAAATTTATATTAACCATTTTTAAGTATATAGTTGAGTAGCGTTAAGTATATTTACATTGTTGTGCAACCGATTTTCAGAGCTTCTTCATCTTGGAAAACTGAAACTCTGTACCCATTAAACAACTCCTTCCAATTTTCCCCTTCCCGTAGCCCCTGGCAACAACCTTTCTTTCTCCGTGAATTTGACTATTTTAGATACATGAGTGGAACCATACAGTATTTATCTTTGACTGGCTTATTTTACTTAGCATACCTTCAGGTTCATCCAGGTTGTAGAATGTGTCAGAATTTCCTTTTGAAGTCTAAGAAAAAGACAAATACCATATGATTTCACTCATTTGTGGAATTTAAGAAACAAAACAGATGAACATAGGGGAAGGGAAGGAAAAATAAAATAAAAACAGGGAGGCAAACCATAAGAGACTCTTAATCATCGGAAACAAACTGAGGGTTGTTGGAGGGGGAGATGGTAGGGGGAAAGGGTAACTGGGTGCTGGGCATTAAGGAGGGCACTTGATGTAATGAGCACTAGGTATTATATGCAAGTGAGGAATCACTAAATTCTACCCCTGAAACTAATATTACACTATATGTTAACTACCTTGAATTTAAATAAAAATTTTAAAGGATTTTATATGTTTATTTGACAGAGAAAGAGGATGAGCAGGGAGGAGCAGACTCCCCACCTAGCAGGGAGCCCGATGCGGGGCTCGATCCCAGGACCCTGGGATCATGAGCTGAGCCGAAGGCAGACACTTAACTGACTGAGCCACCCAGGCTCCCCTTAAATAAAATTTTGAAAGAAAAAAAATAATTTCCTTTTGAAGTCTAAATAACGTGCTGTTGTCTGTATATACCACATTTTATTCCTTCATCTGTTGATGGATACTTGGGTTGCTTCCACTTTTGGCTATTTTGAATAATGCTGCTATGAACATGGGTATACAAATCTCTTTGAGACCATGCTTCCGTGCGCGCGCGCGTGTGTGTGCGTACACCCTTAAGTAGAATTGCTGGATGATAAAGCAATTCTATTTTTAATTTTTTTGAGGAGCTGCCATACTGTATTCCATAGCAGCTGCACCATTTTACATTTCTACCAACATTGCTCAAGTGTTGTACGTCCTTGCCAGCACTTGTTATTTATTGATTTATTTTTTAAAAATGGTTCCCCCTTCAGTGGGATTTCCATTTTATTTAAGTAATCTCTACATTGTGGGCTTGAACTCACAACCCCAGGATCAAGAGTTGCACACTCTTACCAACTGAGCCAGCCGGGCGTGCCTAAATTTTAATGTTTTTTAAGTTTTTGTTTCTGTTTGGTTGTTTTTAATATGCAGAAATGTGTTTAAATTTTGGGTGTTGACCTTATATTTTATAACACTGCTAAGTTACTATTTCTAAAAGGTTTTTTTTTTTTTCGAATAGGTTGTTTGGGATTTACTACTTAACCATTCGTGTCATTGCAAAATGCATAGTTATACTTCTCTTCCAATTTTATGCCTTTTAGGGCATGTGGGTGGCTCAGTCGATTAAGCATCTGCCTTCGGCTCAGGTCGTGATCCCAGGGTGCTGGGATCGAATCCTGCATTAGGCTCCCTGTTCTGCGGGGAGCCTGCTTCTCCCTCTGCCTCTGCCTTGGTCTCTCTCTCTCTCTCTTTCTCTGTCAGTCTCTCAGGAATAAATAAATAAAATCTTTAAAAAAATTATGCCTTTTACTTCCCTTTTATGCCTGTTACATTGCTTAGGACTTTGAACGAAAGTAGACATGCTTTGCTTTTTCTCAGTCTTTTTGAGAAAATACTCACTTTTTGACCATTAAGTTAATGTTAACTGTAGGTGTTTGGTAGATGGTCTTTGTCAGGTTGAGGATGTTTTCTTCTTCTCCTCCTTCTCCTCCTTCTCCTCCTCCTTCTCCTCCTTCTCCTCCTCCTTCTCCTCCCCCTGCTCTCCCTCTCCCCTCTCCCCTCCCCCCTTCCCCTCCCCCTCCCCCTCTCCCTCTCCCTCAAGTTATCTAAGTGATCTCTACATCCAACATGGGGCTTGAGCTCACGACCCCAAAGATCACAAGTCGTGTGCTCTTCCAACGGACCCAGCCAGGTGCCCTGAGTGTATTTTCTTCTATTCCTTATTTGTTGACGGTCTTCATAATACATGAATTTTGGATTGTGTCAGATGCTTCTTCTGTATAAATAGATTAGATCATAAAGTTTTTTAAGGCTGTTGCTGTAACGAACTACATTGATTTTTAAATATTGAACCATTTTGCATTCCTCCTATAAACTCCACTTGTTTGTGGTATTTTATTTTAATTTCATATTATTATTTTTTAAAGGTTTTATTTATTTGCGAGAGAGAGAGAGAGAGAGAGAGTGTGTGAAAGAGCACAAGCAGGGGAGAGAAGGGGAAGCAGACTTCCTGCTGATGGGGGAGCCCGATGTGGGGCTCAATCCCAGGACCCTGAGATCATGACATGAGCCAAAGGCAGTTGCTTAACCGACTGAGCCACCCATGTGTCCTGGTATTTTATTTTAATACATAGGTTGATTCAATTTGCTGACATTTTTGTTGATGACCTGTTGTGTCTCTGTTCAGGAGGGGTATCGGTCTGGTTTGTGTGTGTGTGTGGTCTTTGGTTTTGTTACTGAGATAATACAGCCTCTAAAATGTGTTGAGAAGTATTCGTGCTTATGTCTTCTGCAAGAGATTGTGCTGAGTTAGCATTATTTCTTTAAATGTTTGATAGCACTTGCCAGTGAAACCACCTGAGCAAAGAAATTTCTTCATCAGAAGTTTCTTTTTTTTTCTTTCTTTTTAAAGCTCAAATTCCATTTTTTAAATAGTTTATAGGACTTCTCTGGCTGTTTCATCTTAGGTAGTTTTGGTGATTTGTAGTTTCTGAGGAATCAGTTTATTTCATCCAAGTTGTTGCATAGAGGGGCATAAAGTTTTGAAGATTTTATTTATTAGAGAGAGAGAGTGAGAGAGAGCAAGTGCATGCGTGTGAGTTGGGGGGGGTGAGGGGTGGGTAGGTGGGAGGGGCAGAAGGAGGGGCAGAGAAACCCAGGCAAACTTTGTGCTCAGAGCCTGATGGGGATGGGGTGGGGGGCTTGATCCCACAACTCTGAGATCATGACCTGGGGAGAAACCAGCTGACCTACCCAGGCACCCCTGCCTTGTTATCTTTTAAATGTTTGGGGTCTATGGTGCTTTCTCCTTTTACTCTTGGTATTGATAATTTGTCTCCTCTCTCTCTCTTTTATCATGTTTGTCAGTCTTCCCAGAGGTTTATCCATTTTGTTGTCCCCTCTCCCTAAAGAGCCAGCATTTGGTTTCATTGCTTTTTCAATTTTATTGATTTTTGCTCTTCATTATTTCTTTAATTCTTCTTGTTTTGGGTTTATTTTGTGCTTTTCTAATTTTTGAAAGGTGAAGTGTGGTTTATTAATCTGAGACGTTTCTCATTTATTTACTTAAGGGAGAAAGGGAGCACGGCGGGGAGGGGCTGAGGGAGAAGGAGAGAGAGAATCTCAAGCAGACTCCCTGCTGAGTGTGGAGCCTAATGAGGGGCTTGATCCCAGGATCCTGAGATCATGATCTGAGCTGAAATCAAGAATCAAACGCTTAACTGACTGAGCCACCCAGTTGCCCCCTTTCTCCTTTTTTCTTTCTTTCTTTTCTTTTCCTTTCTTTTCTTTTCTTTTCTTTTTTTTTAAGATTTTATTCATTTATTTGACAGAGAGAGGCAGCCAGCGAGAGAGGGAACACAAGCAGGGGGAGTGGGAGAGGAAAAAGCAGGCTCCCAGTGGAGGAGCCTGATGTGGGGCTCGATCCCAGAATGCTGGGATCACGCCCTGAGCCGAAGGCAGACACTTAAAGACTGAGCCACCCAGGCGCCCCTCTCCTTTTCTTTTTAAAAAAATTTTTATTTAAATTCAGTTAATTAACATATAATGTATTAGTGGTTTCAGAGGTAGAGGTCAGTGATTCATCAGTTTTATATTATGACACCCAGTGCTCATTACATCACATGCCCTCAATGTCCATCACCCAGTTATTCCATGTCCCCACCTGCCTCCTCTCTAGCAACCCTCCGTTTGTTTCCTATGATTAAGAATCTCTTATGGTTTGTCTCCCTCTCTGATTTTGTCTTATTTTTCCCTCCCTTCCCCTATGATCCTCCGTTTTCTTACAGTCCACACATCAGTGAGATCTGTGATCATTGCTTTTCTCTGATTGACTTATTTCGCTTAGCATAATACCCTCTAGTTTCATTGACGTGGTTGCAAATGGCAAGATTTCTTTTGAGAGCTGAGTAGTATTCCATCGTGTATATATACCACATCTTTATCCATTTATCTGTCAGTGGACGTCTGGGCCCTTTCCATAGTTTGGCTATTGTGGACATTGCTGCTATAAACGTTGGGGTGCAGGTGTCCCTTTGGATCGCTACAGCTGTATCTTTGGGGTAAATACCTAGTAGTGCAATTGCTGGGTCGTAGGGTAGCTCTATTTTCAACTTTTTGAGGAACCTCCCTACTGTTTTCCAGAGTGGCTGCACCAGCTTGCATTCCCACCAACAGTGTAGGAGGGTTCCCCTTTCTCCACATCCTCGCCAACATCTTTTGTTCCCTGACTTGTTAATTTTGCCATTCTGACTGGTGGTGTGAAGTGGTATCTCATTGTGATTTTGATTTGTATTTCCCTGATTCCAAGTGATGTTGAGCATTTTTTCATGTGTCTGTTGGCCATTTGTATGTCTTCTTTGCCCTTTCTCCTTTTTTTTTTTCTTTTTTAAAGATTTTATTTATTTATTCGACAGAGATAGAGACAGCCAGTGAGAGAGAGAACACAAGCAGGGGGAGTGGGAGAGGAAGAAGCAGGCTCATAGGGGAAGAGCCTGATGTGGGGCTCGATCCCATAATGCCGGGATCACGCCCTGAGCCGAAGGCAGACGCTTAACCGCTGTGCCACCCAGGCGCCCCTCTTTTTTTTTTTTTTTAAAGATTTTATTTGTTTATTCGACAGAGATAGAGACAGCCAGCGAGAGAGGGAACACAAGCAGGGGGAGTGGGAGAGGAAGAAGCAGGCTCGTAGCAGAGGAGCCTGATGTGGGGCTCGATCCCATAACGCCAGGATCACGCCCTGAGCTGAAGGCAGACGCTTAACCGCTGTGCCATCCAGGTGCCCCTGCCCTTTCTCCTTTTCTAATACAAGCATGCAATGCTGTGAATTTCCCTGCAAACACTGAATCCCATAAATCTTGGTATATTTAAATTTTTTCATTCAGTTGAAAATATTTTCGAATTTCCCTTGAGACTTTTCCTCTTTGACCTGTGGTTTTTTTTGTTGTTGTTGTTTCTATTCTTTTTGTGGTATGTTGTTGTTTCTATTCTTTTTGTGGTATGTAGTTTTGTGGTATGAGGGATTGGATATTTACCTGTTATCTTTTTGTTAAGGACTTCTAGTTAATTCCATTATGGCTGGTGAACATACCTTGTATGTTTATAGTTCTTTAAAATCTGTTCATTTTTGTTTTATATCTGTGCTTCAGGGCAGATATGGTCTTGGCCAATGTTTCATGTTGGTTAGGATATTCTGTAAATGTCAGAAAGTTCCAGTTGTTTGATGCTAATCCCTTTTGTATAGTTAGTTGTTTTTTTGTGTCTTTATTCCATCCATTCCTAAGAGTGGAGTATTGAAATCTCTCCGTATAATCATGGGTTTTTCTATTTCTCTTAGAGTTGTGTCACCTCTTGCTTTGTATATTTTGAAGCTCTGCTGTTAGGTCTTTATATATTTAGGTTTGCTATGTCTTCAAAGTGAATGGACTCCTTTATCTTGATGTGGTGTGCTTTATCGCTGGTAGCTTTCTCTGCTCTGAAGTCTACTTCAAGATTAAATTCCACCCCGTTTTTCTTTTAAGTACCGTGTGCGTGATATATCTTATTGTATCCTTTTGTGGCTACCTGTAGTGTGACATTACAGTTTTATTGTATTTCTTAAAAGACGGGTTTTGTAGGCTCATGAGTAGCATCCTCAGGCTCTGTCAGATGCCGGCAGCTCCCCCTGCCTTCCTACGTTGTGAGCATCAAAAATGTCGACAGAGGATTAAATAGGTGATGGGAATTCAGGAGGTCACCTGTGATGAGCACCGGGTGTTGTATGGAAGTGTTGAATCACTATATTGCACACCTGAAACTCATATTATACTGTATGTGAGCTAACTGGAACTTAAAAATAAAAACTCGAAGATGTAAAAAATGTCAACAGACATTGTCAAATACCCCCTTAGGGACAACATGGTCCCCAGCTGAGAACCACTACCCTAGAAGTGATGTGTTCTTTTTCTCTGGCTGCTTTCAAGGTTTTTCTTTGTCTTTCATTTTCAACAATTAGTTTATGATGTGTCTGGAGGTAAATTTCTTTGGGTTCATACTGTTTGAGGTCGTGGAAGGAAAACAACCCAGTTTTTTCCCTCTGTAGTGAAAAACCCAATTCTTCCCTACTGTGTGTTTTTCTTTTCTGTGTGTTTGCTTTATTACAAAGAAGACCTCACTTCTGACACTTCTTGTCACCAAATGTTTAGAGGTTTGTCCCCATAGCAAGCAGTTCTCTGTGACTCCAGCTGGGTATCCTGCAGTTTTAACTCACTTCTAACACTGTCTGTCTGGAGGTAGTGTCAGATTCCACAGGTTAAGGGCTCAGTCCCACAAAACTGCTCTCCTGACCCTATCCGATGCCAGTCACAGCCCGGTTATCACCTGTGCTCTGGGGTTTTTTTTTCTGGATTTATTTATTATTTGAGGGAGAGGGGTAGAGGGAGAGAAAGAATCTCAAGCAGACTCCCGGGCATAGCTCGATCCCACGCCCCTGAGGTCATGACCTGAGCTGAAATCAAGGGACCGATGCTTAGCTGACTGAGACACCCAGGCACCCCATCACCTGTGCTTCTGACCAACTGGCCGTAGGTAGGAGATTCTGAAGACTCCCTCTTTGGGTTCAATTAATTTGCTAGAGCAGCTCAGAGAACTCAGGAGAAGAAGCACTTACGTGTGTACTAGTTTATTAAAGAATATGGTAAAGATTATGGATGAACAGCAAGATGAAGAGATACATGGGGTGAGGTCTGGGAGGGTCCAAAGGGCAGGATCTTCTGTCCCCATGGAGTTGGGGTGTATCACCCTCTTAATGTGGATGTGTTTACCCACTTGGAAGCTCTCTGAACCCCCTATACTTGGGATTTTATAGAGGCTTCCTTAGGTAGGTATGATCAATTATTAACTCCATTTTCAGCTTTGCTCTCCTCTCTGGAGGATGGGGAGTGGGGCTAAACATTCCAAGCTTCTCATCTTAGCATGGTGTGCTGTGATGACCAGCTCCCCCCCCCCCCCCAGGTGCTCACCCAGAGCTGCCTCAGTAGAACCGAAGGTACTCCCTAGTGCTCTAATCACTTAGAAATTTACAAGGGTTTGGGGAGCCTCGTGTCAAGGATGGCATCAAAGACCAGATATTTGAAACAAGAGCTGTTTCTAGTGTTCTTGTCAATTAGGAAATAAGGATTTTAGAGCTCTGGACTAGGAAGGGAGTGGAAGGCAGAGACCAATATATATTTTCCACTGTCTCCCAGGGGTTCACTGAACTTTTCAAATCTAGAGGTTTATATCTTTTGCCAAATTTAGAAAATCTTCAGCCATCATTTACTCAAATATATTTTCAGCAAATACTTTTCTCTCCCTGTCTTTCTGGGATGCCAATAATATGAAAGTGGGGCCTTTTGGTATTTTCCCACAGGTCTTTGAGCCTCTTCATTGTGTCGAAGCTTTTTTTCTCTCATTTGTTCAGATTGACTAATTTCTAGTCATTTGTCTTCATGAGCAGTGACAATTTCCTGTTTCTAGTTGTCTGTTGAATATATCCAATGAGTTTATTTTGGTTGTTGTATTTAGGTTCTAAATTTTTATTCATATTTCCTAGTTGTTGGACTTTTTAAGATTTTATTTATTTGACACAGAGCTAGCAAGAGAGTAGAAGCAGGGGGAGCAGCAGCGGGAGAGGGAGAAGCAGGCTCCCCCTGGAGCCTGACTCGGGGCTTGATCCCAGGACCCTGAGACCATGACCTGAGCTTAAGGCAGACACTTAAGCCGCTGAGCCACCCAGGCACCCTTTTTGGACATTTTCTATCTTTCAAGCTTTTTAAGAGTGCTCACTCTTTATGGAGCATTTTTATAATAGTTTCTTTAAAGTCAGATAGTTTCTATGTCTGTGGGATTTTTGGCATTTACATTTGATTGCCCTTTCCCATATGAGTTAAGATTTTCTACTTCTTCATATGCGGGATGATTTTGGATTATATCTTGGACATCTTGATTTTAGTATTTATGAGACTCTGGGTCTCACTCAGATCCTATGGAGAATGTTAATTTCATTTTAGGATGCAGTTGACCCAGTTGGCTTCAGGCTGAATGTTGCAGCCAGCCTTCTGTGGATTATGGTTCCAATTTCACTTCTATTTTTGAAGTCTTTGAAGCCCTCTTTGGATCAGTCTCACGTGTGCCCCACCCAGTGGTGGCTGCTTTGGGACCTGTGTGGTGATCTTTCCCAGGTCTCTGCTCTCAAAATCTGTTCAGGGTCAGAGGCAAGCATGCATAGATTGAGACTAAACCCCGCAGTTCATGCAGTTGCTTTCCTGAGCTCCTCCCTTTCTATGATCTGATGAGTACTTTCTTATTTCCAAGGGTTTCCCTTTTTGGTTCTTCATCCAGAAAAGCTAGGGCCTTAGTTGTGCACTCGGTGTCATTGCACCCATGGGGGCTAAATGGCAAGAAGATAGAAGAAAAAAGCAGTGGGATTCAACCCATCACCTTGGAACCACGGCTCCTCCTCAGCAGAGTTCGGGGTGCTGCCTTCCTGCTCCTCAAACCAGAGCTGCAGGGCTTCTCTTAGAGTTCTGTCTTTGCGTTCAGAGACCGTTCCCAAGTTTTGAACGGCCGCGAGTCCAGGCTGGAGCGTACCCGGGGGAGGAGCAGTGATAAATCAGCTCAGGGCAGTGTGACTTCACGTTGCCTTATCCACCTGCTGTCGTTTACTTTTCAGTCTTCAGGTGGTTGCTTCATACATTCTGTCCAGCTTTTTCACTGCACTTCATGAAAGAAACAGGGTAGAATGTGCCCACTCCATTTTTTTCAGGATCCACTAAAGTTTGAATTGTTCATTTGGATATAGTGTTTTGTTCCTTTTGGATTTCAAAAGCAGTGAGTTGAATCACTTATTTCTCTAGAGTAGAAGAACTACTCATATACTTAGGACCAGGGTAGCCCTTGGTTGAACTGAATTAAAGCTGAACAAAACCTTAGCTGTCCTTTAAAAGAAAGAAACGTATTTAAACTGTGTGCGTGATTCAGCACTAGAGATGTGTGTGTGTGTAATGCTAAAAGAGATCATTTCAAAATTACATGTGTTAAAAACCTCCTGTTGTTGCTCTTTTCCTATTGCTTTCTACCTCTGATGTGAACGAACAAAACATTCAGGGTTAACATGGGGGAGGGAAAAGGGCCCAGGCAGGGGTTTAGAACAGTAAACCAATTGGGAATGGCAGGGCACTCTTAATCCTAATTCTGATTTTAGCATCAGCAACCAGAAGAGCAAGGTTGCTCCAGTCCTCGGGTATTTTCCCCCTTTGTGTTTTAGCATGGCTAAATGGCCTACTTTGTTGTAACCAAAACACAGGGGGCGAAGGGAGAGGGAAAAAAATCTGAAGCAGACTGCCCACTGAGTCGGGAACCTGATGTGGGGCTTGATCCCACAACCCTGAGATCATGACCTGAGCCAAAATCAAAAGTTGGATGCACAACCAACTGAGCCACCCAGGTGACCTCCTTCTTGTTTTTTGTTTTTTTTTTTTGTGTGTGTGTGTGTGTTGTTTTTCTTTTGTTTTGTTTTTAAAAACACAAGGCTTGTATTTGATTAATTTGTTTTTACTCGGGTTATGCTTGCTCTCACATTCCTAGCTCTCACTTCCCTTTCTTTACTACTACTCTGCTTTTAAGTTTTAGGTCAACTTAGCATTCGTGGGGGGAGCCCAGATCATGGCCAGGGCAGTATGCTAATCACTTCAGATGGCGTGAGAAATGGAGAGAACCTTGACAAGATCTTGCAGCGAACATTGGCTGAGTGGGACTCAAACCAGGCAGTCTGACTGTAAAGCCCCCATTCTTAACCAGTGCTCTGTAGAAGCTATGTAGTTCCATCATCTCTTATGCAAATATGAGCGTGCCCTTTGATAAGCCCTGCGAGTCTCCTTAGGACTCCTTTGAACACCAGCTTCATCAGTATGTTTTGATTTAGATAAACTATGATTTCTTCCTGTGTTTGACTTGTAATGAGCACTTAGATATTTAAATAGACTTGCTGCATTTTCAGCCCTCCGAATTACACCCTCTTTTTTTTTTTTTTTTTTAAGATTTTATTTGAGACAGCGTGCTTAAACACGAGCAGGGGGAGGGGGCAGAGGGAGAAGCAGACTCCCCACTGAGCAGGGAGCCAGTGCAGGGCTTGATCCCAAAACCCTGAGATCATGACCTGAGCCGAAGGCAGATGCTTAACTGACTGAGCCACCCAGGTGTCCCTACTCTTTTTAACAAATATTTTCTAATGTTCCAGTTACAGTCCTCAAATGAAATTCACAGGAAATAGAACCCATCTACATATATAATTTAAAAATCAATATAATGTTTTGTAATGCCAGAAAAGAGAAATGAAAGGGAAATAGTTTATACAGAAAAATATTTCCGTGCGTAACCACTTGGGCTTGACCGGAACTTGAGGCATAATGAACTAATCAGGTGCGTGTGCCATGCACAGAAGAAACCTCAGCGAACCCGTGTGGACACTAACATACAGGCAGGACATATGGGTGACTCACAGTCGTGTTGCTCTCGGCTGAGTGATTTTCTATAGTGGCGATAAGCAGACCAAAATACAAGTGCATCTCGATTTACATGGTAGTTGCAGTTTGGAAAGTAGAGCGTATATTAAAACTGAGCAGTAAACACTTTGGTTATAGGCTCAGGTAAATAAGCTTTTTGTGTATGTGAATGTCAAGGATCTTCAAGAGCAGGACATGGAGTATCTCTTTATAGTGTGAGACTGTCCTGCACACCTCAGAATGTGTGACATACCTGGTCTCTGACAGGTGTCCGTGAAGCCCCCTTCCTCCACCCAGTGGGCTCACAGATTTCCAAAACCACTCCCTAAGTAGTGAAGTTTTCTTCAATGAGAGTTACTGCTCTAGACCGTTGCTTCCACGGCTGTGTGGAAGGACTGCTTTTTTGTTTTTGTTTTTAAATTTCCAGTCAGTCACTGACTTTGTAAAATACAACGGTTACTGGAGAAACGGAATTTTAAAGTCCATCAAAAAGACAAGCCCTAATCTTTATTATTAGATACAGCAGTCTGGCAATCTGTAAAATTTTCTAAATGCTTAATCTCCATTTCTGAACTTAACCTTGTCTCTGTGTGGTCTCTTCATTTTCCTCTCTGTCTCCCCAGAGAAATTCTTCCTCTTGGAAGATTTTGGTCCCGTTCTCCCTAGCCAAATGCTCTATTCCTAGCACCTCTTTTATTGTCCATAAATACTACTTTTTTTAAAAGTTTATTTTTTGAAAAGATTTTTATTTCAGATCGGGAAAGAGAGTGTGTGCACACGAGCCTGAGTGGGCGGGGGGCGGAAGCAGAGGGAGACAGTCCTTCAAGCAGACTCCTCACTGGGCATGGAGCCCAACCTGTGCAGGGCTGGATCCCGCTCACCCACGAGATCATGACTTGAGCCAAAACCAAGAGTCGGATGCCACCTGACTGAGCCACCTAGGCGCCCCCATAAATCTTACTCTTTACCAACTATTACAGTGTGAAGTGCTGGAAATGAGTTTAACTGCGTTCAGTACTTTTTAATTACATAGTACAGATTTGCAGTGTAGTTTAACAGGCATAGCTCAAAGCGTCTTTGATTTCACTTTAGCTTTGTATACTGAGAATCCACTTTGTTTTCTCCATGCAAACCCAGAGGGAAGCAGTGACTTTTCTAACCTTAATTTCGGAAGGCTTCCTGCTCTGTTTGTTCATACTGTGAGTGTCATAGTGATTGAAGACAATTCACCTAACGAGTCAGGAAGGGTCCTGGATCATAATGAGCTTCAGCGGTTCATGTTGGTGATGCTGGTGGCGGAACCCCTCAGCGGGGGCCCGCAGCTGCTCCTCCAGCAGGGAGAAGGTGAGCACTGGTGGGGAGATGAGCCAGTTTTGCCAAAGTGACTCAGTCTTCTTCGTGACTGGCTTTGTTTTCTTAACCTTTTGGGTTCCTCTAGAATAGCAGAACAATGATATGGGTGGTGGTTGTTGTTGTTGTTTTAAGATTTTATTTATTTTTTTTGACAGAGACAGCGAGAGAGGGAACACAAGCAAGGGGAGTGGGAGAGAGAGAAGCAGGGCTCCTGCCAAGCAGGGAGCCCGATGTGGGGCTTGATCCCCGGACCCTGGGATCAGGACCTGAGCCGAAGGCAGACGCTTAACGG
Organism: Ursus americanus; assembly: GCF_024610735.1. Lineage (NCBI taxonomy): Eukaryota > Metazoa > Chordata > Mammalia > Carnivora > Ursidae > Ursus > Ursus americanus. The sequence goes on from NC_142129.1 coordinate 50,803,272, forward strand.
CTGAGCCACCCAGGCGCCCTGAACAATGATACAGTTTTCATAGGGACCTTTCTTTCAAAGGTGGGTTAAACATCTGAGTTTTGTGAGCATTTCGAATCCCTCCTGTCTTCCAGCTGTCTCCGTTCACATGCCATCCTTCTGTGATGCCTAGGGTTGGCTTTGGCGTGCTCATGTACATTTATTCACTCACAGTTTTAGAAGCCAGGAGTCTGAAATCAGCCTCGGTAGGCTAAAGGGAAAGGTGTTGGCAGGGCTGGTTGCTTCTGGAGACGCTAGAGGACAATGCATCTCCTTGCCTTTCGAAGCTTCTAGAGGCCCCCTGTGTTCCTTGGCTTGTGGCCTCTTCCTCCATCTTCAGAGAGCATCGCTCCAGTCTCTGTGTCTTTTGTCACCTGACCTTCTCCCTGACTTTGGCTCCTCTTGTGCACCTTTTCTAACGATCCTTGTGATCACATCAGGCCCTCTTGGAGAGTCTCCCTGTCAAGATTTTTAATTACATCCACAAAGTCTCTTCTGCCATATGAGATCACATTCACAGGTTTTGGGGATCAGGAGCTGTACACATTTGGAACCATTATTCAGACTGCTGCAGTGGGACCTCCGTGCGGCCAGCACTCCGATGTCAGGTAAATTGTAGGGCTGCTCCCAAGAGTGGGGGCTCTAATCACAGGGAAACACATGAGGATTAAGTTCTTAAACCTAGAGGGGTCTCTGTTCAGAGCACAGCTTGTCATTTTGTGTGGAGGATGTGGCTCCCTTGGGATAACAAGGAAGGAGGCACGTGTTCGTATCAGGCCAGTTAATAACTTGGTGCCTTTTGACACCTAAGAAAAAAGCTGGCAGCCGTCCAAAATGAGGTTCAAGGTGATGCTAGCCTGTGCCTCATCTCAGGTTTTGCCTTGGCCAGCCGACAAAACGGCGCTCTCCTGGGCCTAGTGTCATTTTCGTCTCCCTTCTCAGAGCTGCTGTGCCTCGCCCCTCCTCTTCTTGGCTCCTGCCTGTTTTGGGAAGCCCTCACTGTACCTGTTTGAGTCCCTGCTGTGTGCGAGGGAGCTGGGTCTGCTACATGGGGCAGCTTTCTGTTGTATGAAGTCAGCTGCTCTGGACGCCACAAAAAATTGGGTTCTTCCCAGCTCTAATTTTCACTAAATCTTTCCAGTGTGTTGCTTACTCTCTATTTAAATCTGGGAAACTGTTTGCATAGATTATAAAGCAGAGGTGATGGGGTTTCCATAACTGAACATCAAGCAAGCCCGAGAATGATGGAGTAGAAAGACTGGGAACTCTGAGGGCAGCTTCTTGCGGGCTGAGACTTGGAGCCTCTTGCCCGTCTGTGACAAGGGGACTACCATTATGGTCCTTGGAGGATCCTTGTGAGAACCAGCAAATAACACAAGTGCCTCACCCCGTAGTTTATTACAAATACACTTCTTCAAGGGATTTGTCCTTTGGCTGGAGTTCTTACCCTCTGTGCTCCGCTATAGTGAAGGACTTTGCTTTCTCAACCCCACCGCGTGCTTAATTTCAGAGATTTTGCCACACATTTTCTCTGCTAAAGTATCCATTCTCTGCTTTCTGTCTTTCTTAATTCGTATTAATTAGCCCTCAATTTAGATGTCATTTCTTTCTTTCTTTTTTCTTTTTTTAAAGATTTTATTTATTTATTGGACAGAGAGAGACACAGTGAGAGATAGAAGCACCAGCAGAGGGAGTGGGAGAGGAAGAAGCAGGCTTCCCACTGAGCAGGGAGCCCAATGTGGGGCTGGATCCCAGGACCCCAGGAACACGCCCTGAGCCAAAGGCAGACGCTTAACTACTGAGCCACCCAGGCGCCCCTTAGATGTCATTTCTTGTACAAAACTTGCCTTATGTTTTTCTGCCATACTTGCATTATTAGGTGTGTCTCCTGTATTTCTCCCATACTTAGCACTGTAGTACCACTTAGTGTTTCATATTTTAATTGCCTTCTGACTTGTTTCTGTTCTCCTATTAGACCCCAGACTTTGGGGGCAGAATATAGTTCCCCCTTCTTCTCCTCCCCCCCACCAAGTTGTTTTCAAAGACCCAGAACATTCCCTGGTGTGGTCTAGCTGGTTGTATCCACACTCTGAACATCTCTTGGTTGGAAATGTTTTCAACTCTGCAGTAGTTTTTTGTTTTTTTAAAGATTTTATTTGAGAGAGAGCACGAGTGGCGGGGGAGAAGCAGAGGGATAGGGAGAGGGCGAAGCAGACTTCCCGCTGAGCAGGAAGCCCGACGTGGGGCTCAATCCCAGGACCCCGAGATCATGACCCGAGCCAAAGAGATCATGAGCCAAAAGAAGACGCTTAACTGCCTGAGCCACCCAGGCGCCCCAGCTCTGTAATAGATTAGAAAAAATAATCATCCCATTGGATTTTGGGAAGGGGTGGAGAAGGTAGGTATAAAAAAAATAGAATGTAGGGGTGCCTGGCTGGCTCAGTCAGAGGAGTGTGTGGCTCTTGATCACAGGGTCATGAGTTCAAGCCCCACACTGGGTGCAGAGATTACTTAAATAAACTTAAAAAAAATGTAAATTTGTTGTTCCAGGTCATTGAGTTTTATTGAAGTACAGATCAGTTCACTGACTTTTTTTTTTAAAAGTGATGTGTTTGTTTATTTTGTGGGAATAAATTGAAATCTTGTGACAAGCTATGTCGGGCTCTTCACTACCACGTTGTGCTTTAGAGAGATACCTTGCAGGGTTTTTTTATTTTGCTTTGGCTACTTGTTTTAAGTAGTTCAGGTGTGTTTGGTTAGACTTTCTAGTAGTATTTTAACTTAAAATTTAAGTTAATGTTTTTGGGGAAGCTTTTTTTTTTCTTTTTTTTCTTTTTTAAAGAAAAACTTCAGACCTTAGTGTTGAAGAAATGAGTCACAAAGAACTCCGAAGCATCCCTGAGCGATGCTCTTTATGGCTGTTACTGAGCAGGCCGAGCCCCCAGATCCTGACCTCATTAGGGGGGATTAATGCTAAGCCCTCCTGAATTTACACCCATCGTTGCCTCGGTGCTCTCCTTTCTCAGCAGGTCTGATGCTCGTCAACTCTGAGCATGTTCTGTACACTTCCAATGTTCCGGCGTCGTTGAGCAGGACCTGAAGTTGCCCAGCTGAACAAGTATTTCTGATTTCAAATAATCTTCATGATTTCTTTTCCATAAAAGACATGACTTAATCATGGGGTTTCTTGCTTAACTAAACATGGGCGAGTATTTCATCAGACACAGCTTTGTTTCTGTGTGCAGGAAATTTACCCTGACTTGCTGTTAAATTAGTGTTTGTTTGATAGGAGGACCTTTGCTCATATGCTCCACTCTGCTGCTAGAGATAGAGCTTTGTCGTACATGATAGAACCTTTCTACTTGCAAGAGCTGTTTTCTGCTTGGTGTGTTGTTTCTTCCTGAGTTTAAGGGTCATCTCTACAGTATAGAATTTTAACGTTCCCACTGACTTCACACTAAATTTTTTTAAGCCTGAATTTCCCCTGGCTTTATTTTTCTTTCATAGAAGTTTAAAAAAAAAAAAAATCTTCTGTTGATTGTCTTTTGTAAGTTGCTTCATCCTTTTGGTAAGTAGTTGTTAGTCATGCAGGTTTTTTGGTATCTGAAAGACCTTGGTGAGCTAGATTGCTGGTTCTCTCCTTTTAGAAAATGAGAGTCTCCGTAAGCCTAATTCTTAAAATCAGATACCTCCAAAAAATTGTGGTGTGTGCATGTATAAGATTCATTGTTGTTCAGTTTACCAAAAATTCACGAAAGCGTGTATGGATTTGTGTACCTGTCGGAGTAACTCTGTGGCCTCTCAAGGATCCACCCCACTGATCAAGGATCAGTGGTGAGAAGTCCAAGGTTGCCATGCCTCCTTCCTTCCACAGCAGGGGGACTCTCTAGCAGAGAAATTCTTTTCTCACTGAGACGAGATTAAGCCTCAGAATCCTTCTTGCACAGTGCTCCAAATAGTCACAACCAGGGGCGCCTGGGTGGCACAGCGGTTAAGCGTCTGCCTTCGGCTCAGGGCATGATCCTGGCATTGTGGGATCGAGCCCCACATCAGGCTCCTCCGCTATGAGCCTGCTTCTTCCTCTCCCACTCCCCCTGCTTGTGTTCCCTCTTGCGCTGGCTGTCTCTATCCTGTCGAATTAAAAAAAAAAAAAAATCTTAAAAAAAATAGTCACAAGCAATTGTTTGCAGCTGGAATGCAAGAACAACATTTGTCTCCTTAGGGTAAGTGATATTTTAAAAACCTATCCATTTTAACTTACATAAATCTCTATTTGGTTCTGCTCTCTTGAGTGTCTGCTACCTTGTTAATACACACGGACTCTCCCATTGTGTGAAGAGAGCACGTTTAGGGAGTATGTTGTTTATCTGAGGTGTACTTGTCCAGATCATTCATCTGTCCCTCCCCTGTACACCTCTGACCCCTTGCAGCTTGTTTCCCTCCGGGGGTATGGTTTCTGAATCTCAGTGAGAACGGTTCACAACTGAGTCCAGTATTCTACATGGATCTAAACTGTGTTTAGTGCCGTGTAGGACTTTTCCTCTCCTTAACATTTGTTCAGTGAAGGAGAGATTACATGCGCACATTCCCTGGACGTGAGACTTTGATTACAGTTGAACTAGCTTTTAGGTATTCAGAATATTAAAGTATTACTGATTTACTTGTTAAAAGGTATGTGTGTGGAGGCTTCTAAGAATGAGGTGTCTGCCTTCTGAACTGTGCTGTTTGGTGCTAACGTGAAAAACCAGTCAGGGTGATTAGTGGTGAGGTGATAGGCGTAGAGTTTCTCCAGGGGAAGGACTCTTCTAGAAGACCACATGGGCAGAAGATGCGCTGAGATTGGATGACAGCAAGTTCTCCTTGATTCCGGAAGCTGAAGTAGGTTAACTCTAAGCAAGGTGATGAGACTTGTGAGTGTCCCCACAGCACTGACGTGTCAGGTTATCCTCACTATGAACTCCTAAGAAACTGACCACTGGCCCTCTTAAAGCACTAAAGAGCTCTGAGGAGCTAGTTATAATTTTATTTTAAATTTTAGTTGTAATTTTTACTTTTTTAAAAAATTTGAGTATGGTTGACACATAATGTTAGTTTGAGGTATACACATCTTAATTTTTAAATAGAAGTGTTTAGGAAAAAGAAATCAACCAAAAAAAAAAAAAAAAAAAAGTACCTGCAAGCTATCACCCAGAGGAAACCATCATTGGTAGTTGTATGTTCTGTTGATCTGTGTATATAGGGTGAGCTAGTTAAGTTTCTTTGGACTTTTCCTCCAAAATGGTTTTCCACTTGTGGATCAGCTGTTTCTTGAGCTGAGCCTTTGTGTTATCTGGGACTCCGAAAAGTTTACTCAGACTGTTGCCTTTTCTCATTTGAGGCTTAGCCAAGTGTTGGGATTTTTTTTTTTTTTTTTTTAACAGGTTAGTGAGTTAGGGACTGCTGGTCCTGCCTTCTTGGCCGCATCTGCCATTCTGTGGGCAGTATTGGCCGTCCATTTACCACTAAACAGGAATTATAAATGTAAAGAAGAGCAATCTCTTCCTTTTTTTGGTATGCCCCCCCCCAAATACTTTCTGAACCCAAATATCTTGTCTTTATATTTTTGTGAGGTAAGCTAATCTGGTTAGGGTAGCAGATGGCGTCAGTGTTGTACGTTTTAATCTGAGAGCACTATTTTTTTTTCTTTTAAGATTTATTTGTTAGGGAGTATACGTGGGAGGGGAGGGGCAGAGGAAGAGGGAGAGAAAGAATCCCCTGCAGACTGCCTGTTGAGGGCGGAACCCGACACGGGCTCGATCCCAAGACTCTGATATCATGACCTAAGCTGAAATCAAGTCAGAGGCTCAACCAACGGAACCACTCACCTGTCCGCGAGAGTACTGTATTTTGTGCTACGATATCCTAAAATGACTATTAATGAGATTTACTGGGTTGTTTGATTTTTAGCTTTGTTTTCAGATGCTTAGCCATGAATGTACTTGTTTCTTGAACTAAATGCATTTACTAGTAAGGGCTAGAAGTGGTGGTTAATGAACACTCGTGTAGAAACAGTAACATTCCTTCCCCTTGTGTAAGTTCTTACTCATCCTGATTTTATTCTGCCTTCTGTATGTTACAGTTTATTCAACAAGAATATGTACTGGACTTTTCTACAGACATCTGTTAGCTGCTGTTATTTTATTTTTATCCACAGTCTCTGTGTGTGTGTGTGGGGGGGGTGAAAATCATTTGGATGAAACATTGCTCAGTTATTTTGCCTTGGTTTGGTGATACTTGATTCTTCTTGGCTGGGGTGGGTGGGCAGAGAGAGAATCTTAAGGGGCTGGATCTCACAACCCTGAGATCATGACCTGAGCTGAATTTGAGAGTTGGAAGCTTAACCAACTGAGCCACCCAGGCATCCCTCATGATGCTTGATTCTAAGGAAGTAATCTCTAGTTCCTTGGTCATTGTTAGCACAGTTCTGTTTTGTGTCTTCTTTGGGGCTCAGTTCTGAAGAAGGTAAAAAACTGACCTGCATGGGCTCCCCGTAATCGGTCAGAATGTCTGAGTGTCTTTAAAAGCCCATCACAGCTGTCACAGCTGTCCTTGCACCCCTGACAAAGTGAGAGTGTTAGGAAGGGGGTGAAGCTATTTCAGTAGCCACAAAATTGAGATTAAAAAAAGGCAAAGACCGCTTCCAGGTGATTGGTCTTCTTTCCAAAAGTGTGAGTCTTGTGCTCTGTGTAACTGTGACTTTGGGATCTGTGTGCTGTATACATAGCCCACGAGGAAGGAGGGAAGGGGATAAGGATGGTAGAGATTCTGTGTTTAGTTCCAGTTGGCATATGAGAGAGAGCTTTCGTGTGCAGGAACGGGGATATCACGGAAGGGTTGCCTCCTGCCCAGACCCTCCAGGTAGCCCTGCCGGCTAGAGGGCAGTAGTTTACCCCAACCTCGTGCTATTCTTTGCTTGCCTTTGGCTCAGTTGCTTGATTTGTATCCTTTATGGTTCGTCAGTCAAAGGACAGATCAGGTCTAAATGAGTTAGTATTTTGGTTTTGAACTGCTTTCTGCTTTTTTCCAGAAGCTCTGATTAAAGGAATGACCTAAAATGCCCCCCCCCCCCCCGCCCCTTATAAGTAATATAGGTTCATTGGCTAAAATTTGGGAAGTAAATGACAAAAAAGGCTTGGTATATTCCCATTTCTGTGCAGGTGTACATATACAATGAATTAGCATATTTGAGTGTGAACTTTTAGGAAGTTTGCCGTTAAAAAAGTTTTGTAAAAATTTTCTACTTTTTAAAAAATATTTTATTTATTTGAGAGAGAGTATGTGAGAGAGCACAAGCAGGGGGAGTAGCAGAAGGAGAGGGAGAAACAGGCTCCTTGCTGAGCAGGGAACCTGCCGTCGAGGGGCTCAATCCCAGGACCCTGGGACCATGACCTGACCATTAACCTCAGTCAACCAGCTGAGCCACCCAGGCACCGCTGAATTTTGTACTTCTTTATACTTAAAGTCTTAGCCAATTTTATCTGTAAAAATGGGTAGTATTATTTCAATTGACATGTTTACCTAACTGACCAATAGTGAAAAACTTAAATACATTTTGACCATTTGTCGTTGGCTGTAAGTTCTGTTTCTGGCCTCTTTACTCCAACACGTATGTCTGATAATACTTTCCCACTTATTGGATAAACAGTATTTATAATGCAGATAGTAAAGATATATCATCTGATTTTCCATCTGTGTGAACTTACAATTTTACGAAACAGTACTGATCTATTGCATGTGATTTCCTGCATTTGTTTTTCCCTCTTAAACCTTAGAGCCTTTTCTCATGTCTAACATCGGTAGTAATTCTTGTATTCTTAATGATTTACAACAACTTAAACTTTATTAGTAGATCTTTTCTTTCTTAATAGCTTTATTGAGGTGTGATTGACAAACTAAATTACACATTTTTAAAGCATACAATTTAATTTTTTTAATTTTTATTTTTTAAAAAGATTTTATTTATGTGAGAGAGAGCGAGCATGAGCGGGTGGTGAGGGAGGGAGAAGCAGGCTCCCCGCTGAGCAGGGAGCCTGATGTGGGGCTTGATCCCAGGACTCTGGGATCATTACCTGAGTCGAAGACAGATGCTTAACCTACTGAGCCACCCAGGTGCTCCATAAAGTGTACAATTTAAGTTTTGATGTAAGTATATACCTGTGAAACCATCATCATAATAAAAAAACGAGCATAGCCATTGCCCAAAAGTTTCCTTGTGCCCTTTTGTGGTGCCTCCCGTCCTTCCCCTCAAGCACCTGCTGCTCTGCTTTCTGTCACTATAAGTTAATTTGCTAGTTTTCTAGAGTTTTAATAAGAGTCCTGTGTACTCTTTAGGTCTGGCTTCTTTCAGTCCGCATAGTTAGTTGGGGATCTCCCCATCCTGTATGAATCAGTGGCTCCTTCCTTTTGAGAGGTAAGTTAGGATTCCATTGTATGGATATACTATAATTAGTTCATCTGTCCATTGATGGACATTTGGGTTGTTTTGTTTTTGACTATTGTAAATGTGCTATACACATTTATGTGTAGGTCTCTGTATGGATGTGTACTTTTCTGGGGACACACTTGGACTTTGAGGGTTGGTATGAAGATTATTTTAAGGTTAAAGACATTTGAGATTCAACAGATTTCGAAAGAAGCCTATTGAAAGCTTTATCTGCTGAGGGCAGAAACTTCTGGTGACTGAAATAAATCCTTTTCTAGGGGAGTCTTACTGGCCTGAAAAAAGATGGAAAAGACCATTTGCTCTGTTACAAATGAACATTATCACAAACCTTAGCTCCCACTGGTTCTAACTATGAAGGTTTTTCTCCTCCTCCCCTTACTCTCCATCAAGATAGGCATACCAATCCCCATCTTTAGCTAGTTAGAGAAGCACTTCCTTTGTGTGTCCACATGGGTATATGAATAAACTTTGTAATTTTTTTTCCTGTTAATCTGTCTGTTGTCATTTAAATTCACAGGCTCTGCAATCACGGAACCTAAGCTGGTAGAGGAAAAAAGTTTTCTCTCCCAACACTTGTATTTCTCTTGGGTGGATTCTAGGGGTGGAATAAGTGGGTCATGAGATAGGTATATGTTTAACGTTTAAGAAACTGCCAGACTGTTTTCCAGAGTTACCGTACCATCTTGTGTTCCCACCAGCAAGTTTTGAGAGCTTTGGCCCTAAAGTGTGCAGTTCAGTGGGTTTGAGTGTCCTCTTGGCTGTGGAACATCACCCCTGTGTAATTGTAGGGCATTTTCCTCTCCCCCACATCAACCCTGTACCCTTTTAAGACTCACTTCCTTTTACACCTCTCACCAGTCCCTGGCAACCACTACTGTATTTAGCGGCTCTGTAGATTTGCTTCTTCTGGACATTTCAGATACACAGAATCATACAATATGCAGTCTTTTGTGGCTGGCTTCTTCCATTTAATATAATGATTCAAGGTTCACGTTGTTGGCTTGTATTGATGCCTTTTTTTTTTTTTTTTTTTTTTGGAGTAGGCTCCACGTGGGTCCAATGTGGGCTTAAACTCACGACCCTGAGTTGTATGCTCTACCGACTGAGCCAGCCAGGTGCCCACTTCATTATTTTTTTTTTTTAAGTAAACTTGTAGTTTTAGAATAGTTGGTAGATTTATAGAAAAATTGCAAAGGTAGTACAGAAAGTTCCCGTCTACCCCGCAGCCCGTCTCCTCTGTGACGAACATCTTACATTAGGATGGCACATTTGTCACAGTTAATGGACCAGCCTTGTCGGGTCCTAGTTTATAATAAAGTTCGTATTTCAGTCAGATTTTCTTAGTTCCTACGTAATGTTACTCTTCTGATCCTGGATCCCACCCAGGATACCACATCACATTTAGTTGTCATGCCTCCTTAGCCGCTTCTTGGCTGTGATAGTTTTTAGGTTTTCCTTACTTTGGATGACCTTGACAGTTTTGAGGAGTATTGGTGAGTATTTTGCAGAATGTCTCTAGGGGACTTATCTGAAGCTTTCCTCATGATTAGACTAAATTTATGAATTCTGGGGGGGAGGCCACAGAGGTAAAATGCCATTCCTATTGCATCCTACCAGGAATATATACTATCAACATGACTTACCACTGTGGATGTAGCCTGATCGCCGGGGTGAAACAGTGCATATTAGATTGTTTGACTCTAAGGCTGCCCCTCCCCCCACCGCCTGTCCCCGTCCCCTTTCCTACTGTAGTCGTTGAAAGGCAGTCACTGTGTATAGCCCACACGTAAGGAGTGGGGAGCTATGCTCTACCTCCTCGAGGGCAGAATACCTAACATAAGTTATTTGAAATACTTCTCCATGGACATTTGTTTATTCTCCCTCGTTCATTTATTCACTCATTTAGACTTGTCGGTATTTATTTTATATCTTTGGTAATAATCCAGTTGTAATTCACTTTGTGGATATTGTTTCAGCTTTGGCTGCAGGGAGCTTTTGATTGGTTTCTGTCTCCCTGTGGTACCCTACCCACTGTGTGTGTGTGTTTGTGTGTGTGTGTGTGTGTGTGTGTGTGTGTGTGTGTGTTTCTGTTTGGAAACCTTTTCTTCTCTCTGGCAGCACAAGATATTCTGCAATCACCTTGTATAATTCCTGCTTTAGTCCTAGAATCAGCCATTTCTCTAAGGAGCTGTGGCTCTTTCTATTGAAGAATGGTATTAGAAACCAAAATATCTGGGCAGTGGGTATGACCATTACTACTTCTGGGTTCTCACAGCTGGCAGCCAGGAAATATGTATGTATACACTAACCTGTGTATATGCGCATCTACAAATCTATCTCTGTGTAATTATATCAAGCTGAATATTACTGGTACTTCGTTCTTTTATTACTAAATAATATTCCATTCTGTAGCTATAACATTTTGTTCATCAGCTGATGGACATTTGGATGGTTTCCACTTTTCAAATACTGTGAATAACGCTGCTCTGAACATTTGTGTACAGGTTTTTGTGTGGGCGTATGCTGTTTCCCTTGTTAGGGACCTGTGGTAACCCTATGTTTAATGTTCTGAGGAACTGCCAAGCTGTTTTCCAAAGTGACTACATCATTGTACATTCCCACTAGATACTACTAGTGCTTCCAGTTTCTCGACATTTTTACCCTCCGTAATTTAGCCATCCTAAAGGAGATGAAGTGTTATCTCGCTGTGGGTTTTTTTTTTTTTAATTTTTACTTTTTTAAATTTTTAAAAATGTTATTGGAGAGTGCTTGTTCATGAGTGGGGGAGGGGCAGAGGGCTAGGGAGAAGCAGGCTCCCTGCTATGCAAGGGGGCCGACTTGGGGCTAGATCCCAGGGTCCTGTTATCATGACCTGAGCTGAAGGCAGACACTTAACCAACTGAGCCACCCAGGCACCCCTCTCATTGTAATTTTAATTTGCACTTCCCTCTTTACTTAAAGTATTGAACACTTTTTTCATCTAGTTGCTATTCACAGATTTTTTGATGGAGTGTTCTGTTTGTCTTTTGAACATTTGGGGCACCTGGGTGGCTCATTCGGTTGAGCCTCCAACTCTTGATTTTGGCTCAAGTCATGATCTCATGGTCATGGGTTCGAGCCTTGCATTGGGCTCTGCACTTAGTGGGGAGTCTACTTGAAATTCTCTCCCTCTCCTTCTGCCCCTCCCCCCACATGCCTGCGCACCCACTCTCTCTCTCTCTGAAAGAAATAAACCTTTAAATCTTTTGAACATTTAAAAATTAGTTTTTTTACTGAGTTTTGAGAGTTCTGAGATAAACACACACACAGATACAAGCTTTTTATAAGATGCGTGCTTAGCAAATATTTGCTTCCAGTTGTCTCATTTGCTGGTTTTCTCATTTTCTTTTTTTTTTTTTTTTTAAAGATTTTGTTTATTTATTCGACAGAGATAGAGACAGCCAGCGAGAGAGGGAACACAGGCAGGGGGAGTGGGAGAGGAAGAAGCAGGCTCCCAGCGGAGGAGCCTGATGTGGGGCTCGATCCCGGAACTCTGGGATCACGCCCTGAGCCAAAGGCAGATGCTTAACCGCTGTGCCACCCAGGCGCCCCTGGTTTTCTCATTTTCTTAAGCGTCTTTTAGGGGCGCCTGGGTGGCTGTCTATTAAGCGTCTGCCTTGGGCTCAGGTCATGATCCCAGGGCCCTGGGATCCAGTCCCGCATTGGGCTCCTTGCTCAGCAGGGAGCCTGCTTCTCCCTCTGTCTGCTGCTCCCCCTGCTTGTGCTCTCTCTCTTTCTCTGTGTGTCTCTGTCTCTCTCTCTCACTAGCTCTCTCACTGTGTCAAATAAATCTTTTTTAAAAAAAGTGTCTTTTAAAGAATATTGGACGTAATTTTCATTTTCTTAATGATTTGTATGAACTGTATGCTTATTCTTCAGCCATATTAGACCTTTAACTTCAAAAAATGTTTCAGATTGTTAAAGCTTTCTGAAACGGATAGTTTCAAGCATACAAACGTAAAGAGAGTAGTATAATGAATCACCCCACGAGCCTGTCACCTAACTGCAATAATGATCAGTTTATGGCCAATGTCATTTCCTCTATCCCCCCCCAACATTAGATCCAAATAAGGTCCATACTTTGCAATTGGTTGATTTCTGTTAAGCCTTTTTTTTTTCTTTTAAGGATTCTTTTTTTTTTTTTAAGTAATCTCTACACCCAGTGGGGGGCTCAAACTCACAAACCCAAGGTCAAGAGTCGCATGCTGTATGGACTGAGCCAGCCAGGTGCCCCCACTTTTTTTTTTTTTTTTTTTTTTTTTTTTTTTTTTTTAGATTTTATTTTTTTGACAGAGCACAAGCAAGGGGGGAGTGGCAGGGAGAGGAAGAAGCAGGCTCCCTGCTGAGCAGGGAGCCTGATGCAGGGCTCCATCCCAGGACCCTGGGATCATGACCCGAGCTGAAGGCAGACACTTCACCAGCTGAGCTACCCAGGTGCCCCACTCGTGAGCCTCTTAATCTTTGGATTCTCACTCTATTTTGTTACCTTGCTATATGTTGAAGAAACTGGATTTTTTTTTTTTTTTGTCCTATCACATAGGTTAGTTGATTTTACCCTTGTCGTTTGTAGCTTTGTTTCTCAGTCCTAAGTATTCCTGTGAATTGGTACTTGAGTCTAGAGCAGGGATCTTCGCCGTGGCTGCATGTTAGAACCACCTGGGGAGTTTCATTAAAAATTTTAATGTCCAGGCTATATTTCAGACTAATTAAATCATAACTCCAGGGTTAGGGCCCAGGCTTTAGTATTTTAAGCTCTCCAAGTGATGCTGCTGTGTTGCCAAGGTTGAGACCACAAAAGGCTTGGCCATATGCAGATTTTCTACCACGCCCCCCCCCCCCCCAGCTTCAAGCAAGAATAATTCATAGCGGGTAGTACAGACGTCTGTCAGGAAGCATGTATTTGGTTTCCTTTTTGTAATTCAGCATCCATAGTTTTTGAGAAATCCATTTTATAACGGGAAGCCAAAAGGGTGACTTTTCAGTTTTATTCTTTTCATTTGTTAATTGAAAAACTTTTTTATAAAGAGAAACTTCTGCAGAGATACTGTTTGGTTACTGTGAGATTAATTTCCTACCAGAAAGGCGCTGTTTGATTCTGTTTATTTACCAGTCTCCGTTCTCCAGCGGTAACAGATACTTTTAAGTATTTGAGTTCATATACTCGATACTTGAGTTTATAATATTAATTTGTGTTTCAGTCTATTTTTGTTAGCTTTACCGATAGTCTGTTTGTTCCATTTTTAGCTGGTGGGAGCTCTTTCAGCTTGGCTCCTGAGTCCTTCTGCCAGGACACCGGTATTAAGAAAGCAGAGAAGCTAGCTAGCATGCACATGACACCAGCGTGAACTAAAAGTTCTCATTTTTGTAAACAAAATACGTGCTGCTTATATAAAAAGCCAAACAGAAAGTCAAAGTGAAAATTTCCAGTGACGAGGAGGTTCAGTGAAGAACTTTCTGAACATGCTTTATTTTTTGGCTATACACGTGTGGTTATGACATGCGTGGAGTAATACCATGAGTGCTGTTTTGCAGGCTTAGTTTTTAGTACTTTACCAGGTTTGTTGTAGAGATCTGTTCATGGCCTTTCTTTTTTAACGGCTGTATAATTTGAAAAGACTATTTTTGTTGGTATATAGATTTTTTCCAGTTTCTCATTCTTATAAATAGGCCCCCCTTTTATTATGACTTCATTGAGATAATCACATGTCCTACAATTCATCTGCTTAAAGTGTACAGATCAGTGGTTTTTAGTATATTCACAGGTAGGTGAAACTGTCACCACAGTTAATTTTAGAATATTTTCATCACATCAGAAAGAAATCCTGTACCCTTGAGCCGACCCCTCTTAATCCCCCACCTACCCGTTAGCCCTAAGTAACCACTAATCCTTTGTCTGTATAGATTCGCCTATTCTGGGCATTTCATTAAAACACAATCATTATAGTCTTTGTGTCTGGCTTTTTTCACTTAACAAAATGTTTTCAAGACATCTCTGTGTTGTAACATGTATCAGTATGTTTTCCTTTCTGTCGCCAAATTACAGTCCATTGTATGGATACACTACCTTTTTGTCTCCCTGTTCATCTGTTGAAGGACATGTTGGTTCTTTCCACTGTTTTTGGTTATTGTGAATAATGCCGCTGTGAACATTCACGTACAGTTTTTTTTGGAGTGAACATGTTTCATTTCTCTTGGGAATATACATAGTACCGCAGTTGTCTAGTCCTAAAGTAACTATTTAAGGTTTTGAGGAACTGCCACACTGTTTTCTAGAGTGGCTATACTGCTCTGGAATTGATACCTGAGAGCTCTGGTGTCCCCACATCCTTTGTCTGTTATCTTTGTGATTATCTGACCTTGTGATTATCTGACCTTGTGATTATAGCCATCCTAGTGGATTTAAAGTGATAAATCATTGTGGTTTGGGTTTGCATTTACGCGATGACTAATGATGGATGCCAAGCATCCTTTCATGTGCTTTTGGCAATTTGTGTGTCGTCTTTGGGGAAAATGTCTACTCAGGCCCTCTGCCCATTTTTAATTTTTAAGGTTTTATTCTCTCTAACCTACAATGTAATATTAATTTCAGGTGTACAGTACATAGTGATTCCATAATTCCATGCATCACCCAGTGCTCATTACAACAAGCACACTCCTTAATCCCCATCATCTATTTTACCCATTCCCCTCCCCCATTTTCATTTTTAAAGATTGGTTTATTTTAGAGAGAGGGCGCGACCACGCATGCATGAGCAAGTGGGTGAAGGGAGGCAGAGGGAGAGGGAGAGAGAAACTTAAGCAGATTCTGTGCTGAGCATATAGCCTGACTTGGGGCTCAGTCTCGCCACCCTGAGATCACAGTCTGAGCCGGCAGCAAGAGTCGGAGGCTTAACTGACTGCACCAGCCGGGTGCCCTTCTACCCATTTTTAAATTGGGTTGTCTTTTATTATTGAGTTGAAAGAGTTCTTTTTATAGTCTAGATATAAGTCACTTACCAGATACGTGATTTACATGTTAGCCTGCATGTGAACATGTTAATCTGTCTGCCCACCTGTCCTGGTTTTTGCCCTCTGCCTCCATCGGTGTTCTTTGTATGTATGTGAATGAGTGTTAGAGACATGTTGATCAGAATGACCCATGTACT
This sequence comes from Ursus americanus, assembly GCF_024610735.1. Taxonomy (NCBI): domain Eukaryota; kingdom Metazoa; phylum Chordata; class Mammalia; order Carnivora; family Ursidae; genus Ursus; species Ursus americanus. The sequence goes on from NC_142129.1 coordinate 50,818,956, forward strand.
TAGTGTTTCCACATACGGCTCTGCTTAAAATGAGTCCGTTTATTAGGGGGTTCTGAGTTTTGATTTTTGTACCCGTCTGAGGTGTCACTAATGAGCAGGGCCGTTATTGTTCGACTTGTAGAGACTGTAATACAACAGTGATGTAAACTGGTAGGAGGGTAATTACTGGGGTTGCAGATGATGCACTGGTTGTGAAGTGAGTGAGTTTGCTTTTAGCTTAGCTTATGGTCATAAATGAAATTCTGGCAGATACATTGCTTGAGTTTTTTAAATGTCAGTGAAACTGCTAAAAAATAAAAATTTGGTTTTTGTCTATAAAATATAAGAACCTTTTTTAAAAAAGATTTTATTTGAGAGAGAGTGAGCGCGCAAGAGCACGAGCGGGAGGGGTAGGACAGCATACGGAGAAGGCGAACCAGGCTGCTCATTGAGCAGGGAGCACGATGTGGGGCTCCATCCCAGGACCCTGGGATCATGACCTGAGCCGAAGGCAGATGTTTAACCCAGTGAGCCACCCAGGTGCCCTAAAAGCTTTAAAATTACTTGAGCATGCCTCCTTCTGGTCCCAATTCTTCAGTAATAGACACCATACAAGTGGGGAATCAATTATTTTCTAAATGGCACATAGCAGGATTATGTTACAATCTGAGGGGTAGGATCTGGGTGAAAAGCTTGTGCAGTAGAATTTTGGAGCAAAAGCAGTACTCAAGAGCTAATGAGCGATTTTTAAGTATAGCACATACATGCTGGGCTCCAAGTTAGACCTTGATCTTGAATAATACACTAGCAGTGACTGAGGACGCTGGGTTGGGTGGGTGTGGGCAAAACCCTGGTTTGTCCTGTAGGTACTCCTGCCCCGCTAGACCAGTGGATTGCAGAATGAGGAAATTCCAAGGACATGGGTATGGGCACCTTTTGTCAGGAGGTTGGCAGTATCGTGATGATTTGTCCACCGCACTGTTCAAAAGCAACTAAGGAAATGCATGTCTGTCATAGGAAATAAATAGCAATGGACAGAAGGATTCCACTTGGCTTTTGTCCGGCCTTTTGGTCTCTTCTAGCACTGTGTCTTAGCAGGGTTTAAGTCTGTTACAATGGGTTGGTATGGTAAGCATCTTTCTTTCCTCTGCCCAAAAAATTCATGCATTTGGCTCTGCCCTTCGTTCATTTGTTCCTTTTGAACTCTCTCCAAGCGAGAGCCTTAAGAATAGGAGGGGAGAACACTGTTGTCTTGGCTTTTTTTTCTTCTTGAAAACTATTTAAAGGCCAATATAATCCAGTTTGATGTTCTCTTTTTTTCTTGATTGTAAAATTACACATTCCCTGTACAAGATTTGGAAAGAGAAAAGGAAAGAAGAAAAAGTTGTGTAAGTTCATATCCTGTTATGTCTTAAATGCGCTTTTTAAGAAAATTGGGCTATAATTCATGTACCATAAAATTAATATTTTAAAGCGTATAATTCAGTGTTTTTGAGTGTATTCACAAGGTGTAAGGAGCCATCACCACTATGTAATTCTTGAGCATTTTTCATTATCCCAAAAAGTAACCCCATAGACATGAATAGTTACTGCCGTTCCTCCCTCGCAGCCCCGTGCAGCCCCTGGCAACCGTGTTCTGCTTTGTTGCTATAGATTTTCCTGTTCTGGACACTTCATATAAATGATATTGTATGATATCTGGCCTCTCTCACTTAACATTTTGAAGGTGTGTCCATATTGTAATATGTACTTCTTTTCTTTCATGGCCAGACAATATTCCAGTATATGTTTATGCCATATATTGTTACCCATTCATCACTTCTAGTATTTCATTATAAGGCCCCATAAAGCCCAGTAGAATAACTAATGTACATCTGAAAGACTAATTCTTAAGGGAGATAGCCTCATCAGTACTGACTTTGGAACCAAACTCTTTCTTCTGCTCCAGCTGTTTTTATTTTTCATTTTTAAATAAACTTCAAATAGGGGTGATGGATAAAATGCCAGCATCTGGGATTGTCTGCTACCTCTTGGGGAGGCCACTGTAATCTTGGATATTTTTCCACCTTATTAGATGAGTCACTTTTTAATTAATGCCTTCACCCATGATAATGTTGGAATTGTAATAAGGCTTTTGAACTGCTCTCTCTTTTCCTTTAGTCATTTGTAGCTGTTTGGAGTGATAATCCCTACCTTTCTGCTAAAGGAGTAAGTAAGTGAATAACTGAGACTGTGTTTACTTCTAGGATTCCCTGGTCTTTCCATGTTTGGTTGGGGAGCGGGGGGGCCAAGCCCTGGAAGGAAGACCAGGCAGTCAGTGCTCTTTAAGTCTTCTGCGGGGCTCTCCCCAGACCCTGTGGCATGTTGGGGTAGCCCCAGACAGCTTAGTGTTCAGGATTTGGAGGGGACTGAAGAAAAGACAGCAGGTTAATAGTTGGTACTATGGAAATCCATGTGGTAGTTAAAAAGAATAATGTAATTTTGTGTTTACCAACACAGACTGGTCACGAAGATGACAGACTGGGGAGCAAAAAGGCAGGACAAGTAATGTCATACTGTAGGTTACTTAAAATCTGCCTCAGTTTATTCATCTTCAAAATGGGGAAAGTAGCCACATTGTGAGGAGTAATTGAGAAAAGTGTATGTAAGCTGTTTAGAACAATAATCAGATCTTATGAAAATTAACAAAATCATCCTCTTCTGTGTGTGGATGTGTGAATACATAAAAATCTACCTGTACTTAAAAAAAAAACTTGAGCTAGAATTCACGTAATTATGAAAGTAACCATGTTAGAGTGTGCAATTCAGTGGGTTACAGCATATGGACAAGACCGTACAACCGTCACTACAAATTCAAGAACATTTTCATCACTCTAGAAAGATTACCCCGTCTGTAAGCAGTCACTCCCTGTTTCTCCCTACTCTAGCCCCCAGCAGCCACGATTCCACTTTCTGTCTCTGCGGATTTACCGATTCTGATAAATGGAGTTGTATAATATGTGACCTTGTATGTCTGGCTTATTTTGCACTTAGTGTAATGTTTCCAAGATTTATCCACATTATAGCACATATCAGTACTTCATTCCTTCTTTGGCTGAGTAATAAATAGTCCATTTGTATGTATACATCACATTATCCTTTCAGCGATGGTGAATGATGCTGTTAGGAACATAGGTGTACAGATATCACTTTGGGCACCTGCTGTCAGTTCTTCTGGGTATATATCCACAAGTGCAATTCTTGGGTCATATGGTAATTCTATTTTTAATTTTTTTGAGGAACTACCGTATTATTTTCCATAGAGGCTGCACTATTTTACATTTCTTCCAGCAAAGTATGAGAACTCTAATTTTTTCACGTGCTTGCCAAGATCTCTATTATTTTCCTTAAAAAAAATTACAGCCGTCTAGTGGGTGTGAAGCAATCTCAGTGTGACTTTTATTTACATTTCCTCAGTGACCGATGATGTTGAACATCTTTTCATGGGACACATGCTTCTAAAAACATTTGGAGAAAGCCATCAAACTGACAGTGGTTTCTTTGAGGATCTGGGGGAAGTAACTGTTTCGAAAGCAGGCAGTCAGACGGACCCTAACTTTATATTATTTGGCGTGTTTTACAAGTATTGCAGTTAGTAAAATATAGAACAAATTAATCTGATTGAGGTATATAGAAATACAGTATTTAGGGCACATGGTTGGCTCAGTTGTTGGACGTCTGCCTTCGGCTCGGGTCATGGTCCTGGAGTCCGGGAATCAAGTCCCACGTTGGGCTCCCTGCTTTGCGGGGGGGTCTTATTCTCCCTCTGACCCTCACCCCACTTGTGCGTGCTCTTTCTCTCTCAAATAAAATCTAAAAAGAAAAAAAGAAGTACAGTATTTAGTGCTTGGGACAAGGGCTAGGGAAGCTTGTTGGTCCTTGGAGTTGATAAAGTTTTTCACCTGCTGAAGGCTGATCTTGATCTTCCAGCGAAGTAAGAACTGACTGGCTTCAGTCTGTATCATTATATTCTATTTTAATTGTGTGGGAGAATGAGGCAGCTTAGTTGACCAAGTGCTTACAAGTGTGGGCACTGGAGTCTGACAGCTCTGGTTTTAAATCATTTCTCTATCACTTAACTATCTATCCAAGTTAAAATACTATTAACATCTCCATGCTGTAATTTACACATCTGTAAAATGGGTTCTTCCTTTATGGGATTGTGTGGAATTAAATGAGTTAAAATAGATAAAATATTGAAGACACTGCTTCTACTCAAAGCCCCCAATGTTATCACCCATAATTCATTACTGAAAGAAGGCCAGTGTAGTTGGAGAGGAGAGCTTGGCATTAAATGATGAACAGGTCACATGGGGCCTTCAGGGCACTTGTTAGGGATTTTGGATCCTTTCCCAAATACAAAGGGAAGCTTTTAGAGTTTATCATAGGGTTTAAGTTGATTAGCTCAGCTTTTAAAAATCAGTCTAGGTTTGTGTGGTCCAGTAGAAAGAAAATGCAGGCCACTTCCGCAATTAAAAATTTTCTAGTAGCCATGTTAAGAAAGTTAAAAAAAAAAAAAAAAGGTGAAAATGAATTTTAATAGTATTTTACTTAAAATAGCCAAAATATTACAATTTTAACATGTAATCAATATTTTAAAAATGAGATTTTATATATTTTGTACTAAGCTGTCAGAGTCTGGTATGTGTGTATGTATGTATGTATATATTAAGTAGGCTCCACCCCCAGAGTGGAGCCCAGTGCAAGGCTTGAACTCACCACCCTGAGATCAAGACCTGAGCTGAGATCAAGAGTCAGACACCTAACCAGTTGAGCCACCCAGGCGCCCCTGGTGTTTATTTTACACTTAAGCACATTTCACATGTGGATTAGCCACGTTTCAGGTGCCCGGTAGCCACAGGTAGCCAGTGGCTAGCACACTGACCATGCAGGTCTCGCTGTTTGAGAACAAGTAATTGGAAGCAGAGATGAATAAGGGGAGACAGCCCAGGAGCATACTACAGCAGCGCGGAGAGAGGTGACAGAGGCTGGGTCTCGCGCGGCGGAAGAGACAGCAGTGGGTAGGCCCAGAGCAAGGTGTAGGTGCACTTGTATTGATGAGTTTCAGTGGGCTGAAGGTGGAATTTTCGAGGCTTAAATGAGCAAGGCTTCTTGGTTTGTGACTCTAGAAGGTATCACCGAGGACTAGAAAAGGCAGTAACAGGAGAAATGGACACAGCGTTGGATTTGGGCCTGGATGTCGATCATAAGGTTTCTCCCGGCAGGAGCTCCCGAGGCTTTCCTTCTGTGCCCTTGAGGCCCGTGTGTGCACGCGTGATAACCCAGACTGTTCTGTTAGTTGCTGGATCATGTGATTTTATAAAATCCTAAATTATCTCCTTCCCATGTTAGAGGATCTCACTTGTGGAAGTTGAGGGTGGCTAGAAGGTTGTGAGGCTTTGCTCTACGCACCTCTCACGCGGGAACATTCATGTGGGATGATGGAGGCTGAGGTGTCCTCTGGGTGTGCTCAGTGATAGAGATGATGTGGCTTGTGAGGTGGTCAAAGATCTGGTCTGTGTATGTTGTCCTTCTCGAGTTGAAATCATTTACGGAGTTTATTGTGAGAAAATGGTTTGTTACTCAGATAATTATGGTGGTCACACTTTAGGGAAATCCTCATTAAGGTGGATAGGTTTTTTTTTTTTAAGATTTTATTTATTTGAGAGTTGGAGAGAGAGCACGAGGGGGGGGGAGGGGCAGAGGGAGAGGGAGAAGAGGTCTCCTTGCTAAGTAGGGAGCCCCATGCGGGGCTCGATCCCAGGACCCTGGGGATCACAACCCGAGCCAAAGGCAGACGCTTCATGACTGAGCCACCCAGGCACCCCAAGGTGGATATTTCTTTAAACTTTTTTCTGTCTGAGCTTTGTACCAGTATTACAAATGCTTATTGGGGCCTGCAATATAGAGTTGTTCTTTGTTAATATAGCTCGTCTTCCCATAGATGATGTAAAAGAATAAAATTCCTGGAATGATTTTTTATCCATAAATAGCAACAAGTGGGTTACTGTTTCTGTAAAATGTGTTGAGCTGTATTTGAAGGAAGTTCCCTTTATCTCCACATACCTGGCTCTCCAAAGTTGATTTTGTGGAGGTTTTTCCCTTGTTCTTGTTGAAATGGGGAATAGTAAAAAAATAACTTCTTTCTTGGAGGGGAGGGGCTTGGACCAATGGGGTAACTGGGTGTGATGGGCATTAAGGAGGGCACGTGATGTAATGAGCTCTGGGTGTTATATACAACTGATGAATTACTGACTTCTACCTCTGAAACCAATTACACATTATTTGTTAAATAATTGAATTTAAATTAACCGCCCCCAAAGGAAATTGGGTCTTTGTGTATGTAGTCAAATTAAGATGACATCATACGGGATTAGGGTGGGACCTAGGTCCAGTGGCTGATGTCTTCATGTGAGAAAGGAGAGACACAGAGACCCAGACACGGGGAGAAGGCCATGTGCTGCTAGTGGAGACAGAGAGTGGGGCGGTGCTGCTAAGGTTGGGAAACAGCAAGGGTTGCCAGCAGCGGCCAGAAGCTGGAAGAGGCAGGGAAGGATTCTTCCTTGGACCCTACAGAGGGAGCAGGGCCTGCTGACACCTTGACTTTGGACGTCTGGCCTCCAGAACCATGAGAGAACACGTTTCTGTTGTTAAGCCTCCCAGTTTTTGTGGTGTTTTGTAATGGCAGCCCTGGGAAAGTCGCAGGAGTGCTTTTGACAGATCTGGAAATAAAGGTGCTGCGAGTCAGTAACTTGCTGCAACCCCCCCTCCCCCCCATAAAACCAACTTCTTTCTGGTAACCCTCCCCAGAGTCTGAGTGTGGTTTTGGTGTTTGGAACGTTTATTATTGTGTGGGTGTGTGTACATGGGTGTGTATTTTGGTAAAGTGCACGTTGGAGCAAGAGAGCATTAAATATCCTGCTTTGAATTTTAATTTAATGGGTTTTTATAATGCTTGTGACTTTACATTACACTGCTACATCTATTTCATATGAATTCATGGTAAATACCTGCTTGTATCACTTTGGACTTGTGAAGGAACCCGGAATTAGTTTCCTTTGCTCTTAGGACAAAAACGATTTTGTGGCTTCCCATTAACCCTTCAGTTTTTGTTGTTGGTCCTCACTGAGCTAAGCGTGTGGTTCTCAGGTAACAAAGCTATGGTCTCCTTCCGTACAACGTTGAGAGGCTAGTGGAGCTCTGTGTGGCGGAGGGTAGAGGGTGGTGGGGCATTTCCAGAGGTACTTTCAGAAAAAAGCAGCGCACAAGATTGTACTATCCAGCACGGTCCCATCATCCTCTGCAACACGTGAGGCACACAAGGGGGACTTGGATTCTGTTGCTGTGGGTGGATTATAAGTTTTCGTGAGCACGGAAGCCAGTGTAAGCACGAGGAATAGATTATTCATGACATACGTGAGAATCCCATCGCTATGGCTAATAATGACTAGTCCGCTGGGAGACTAAAGATGAGTGAAGAGATTATAAAATGACATCGCTCTCATTTCTAGGATTAGGGGAGCTCAGGTACTATGGAAACGAGGGTGCTTTACCGAGTCTTGAGGGTGTGCCTGGAGCTTGAGGTGTGTGGGAGGGACACTGAAGAGGAAGTACAATGCAAGGGCAGGACCAGATCATTGATGATCTCCTCCACCCGCTTGAACTTGTGATAATTTCTGTCAGCAGTTCGAAGCCACGGAGGAGTAGTAACTTCTAGCAGAAGAGTGACAGAGTAGTGGCAGCAAAATGTCAGTCAGACCCTCGTGTCAGCCGGTTCAGAGGCAATGGGACCTCATGAGCAGTGGGTATAAAGAATAAGCACTTAGCAGGTTTATCTGCAGAGCACGAATTGCCCATAAATGCCCATAGGGGAACCTCTGAACTCCAGCTCGCTTGGTCGGGGCAGGGGTGGGGGTGGTGGAGGTGGTCTGCTGTGCCACAGGAAGTCTGATCCTGTCTGAGGCACAGAGATAGTTTTCCAGTGATCTTTATTTCAATGTTCTGCGTATGAACAAACCAGCCTACTAGATTGAAGAGGGGCGTGAAGAAACTACCTTGATTATGGCGGCGGTGTCAGGCGAGTGTACGTAATGGCAGAACTGATCAAATTTTGTGCAGTTCATTGTATTTCAGTAGCTCTTCAAGGCTAAAAAAAAAAAAAACAAAAAACATAGGCCATTATCAATACTGACCTTAGTTACTCTTTTTTATTTTTATTTTTAAAGATTATGCTTATTAGGGAGCACGAGGAGGAAGAGGGACAAGCAGACTCCCTGCTGAGTAGGGAGCCCAACATGGAGCTCGATCCCAGGACCCCGGGATCATGACCTGAGCCAAAAGGCAGATGCTTAACTGACTGAGCCAGCCAGGCGCCCCAATCTTAGTTACTCTTAACAGCTTTATTGAAATACAGTTCACATATAATTCACCCATCTACAGTGTATGATTCATTGTTTTTTAGTACAACAGATGTGTGCACCCATCACCACAGCCAATGTCTGTCAGCTTTTTTATCATCTCAGAAAGAAGCCTCTTCAGCTGTCACCCTCTACCTTCCCACTCACCAGCCCTGTGCAACCACCGATTTACTTTCTGTCTCACAGATTTCCCTTTTCTAGACATTGCCTACTAACGGAATCACTTAACTTGTGTTGTTTTTGTTTTTGTTCTTTTTGGTGGTTGGCTTTTTTTTTTTTTTTAAGATTTTATTTATTTATTTGACAGAGATAGAGACAGCCAGCGAGAGAGGGAACACAAGCAGGGGAGTGGGAGAGGAAGAAGCAGGCTCATAGCGGAGGAGCCTGATGTGGGGCTTGATCCCACAACGCCGGGATCACGCCCTGAGCCGAAGGCAGACGGTTAACCGCTGTGCCACCCAGGTGCCCCTGGTGGTTGGCTTCTTTGACTTAACGTTTTCAACATTTATTCATATTGTAGCATATGCTAGTAGTTCATTTCTTTTTATGGCCAAAAAAGATTCAGTTGTATGACTATCCCACATTTGTCGATCCATTCCTCACCCTAGATTGTTTCCATCCTATGCAATTACAAATGATCTTAATTCTCCTCCACAGCTATGTGAAGGACAGTGATAATCTTTGCATTTATTGTGAGATGCTATTTCTACATTTGGATGAACTTTTTTTTTTAAAAGGCTGAATATTTGAGATTTTTAAGTCCTAAATATATATATATATATATATATATATTTTTTTATATAAAGGGACATTCCACCAAGACATTTCCTCTGAGGCTTTAATTTGCTTTGATGCCTTCTTTCCCCTCCAGTTGGAATTTTAAATACAGTGACGCATGGAGAAATGTTTCCTTTGTGGCTTGAGTCACCATAAATTCATTTAGGATTGAGAATTGAAGAGATTTGTGGAAATGTTGGAAATGTGCAATGGAAGTTTTACTTCTTACCTTCAAACAAGGCTGTTTAGTTTAAAACATGTGGCGGAAATAGATGGGAGAGGTAGAAACTATAAGATGTTCTAACAACTGAAAAGAGACAAGAACCGGGGAGTGGTTGGTTTAAGTGACAGATAACAGGAATGTTTGTCTTCCTAGTTAATGCAGGATGAATCAAAATGTCTGAACTTATCTAGGGTAAGTTGTAGTTACTCTTGGAGAGTTGAGTGGGTTGGAGTCGCGTGATACAGTGTGGTAGTTCAGTTTGACATAGCGCGTTGAGACAAATGCCTGCCTGATACCCTGAAGGAGACCTGGTCACTATAGACCTGCTCAGTCATTTGGGGGTTGGAAACCCTTTTGGGATTTGGGAATCGGATTGGGCTATTAACAGCCCTTCCTCTGTCTCTCAGTTATGATTACCCCCCAAATTTGTGCATAAAACTTTGATTTAAGACATCATAGACCCATTGAAATTCATTTTTGGTGTCCATATAAAATCCCTCAGGTTGTGGTGTTAACTTGTTTCTTAACTAGCTACCTAGATTGATGCTGGACCTGTTTTTTGTTTGTTTTTAGGATTATTATTATTTTTATGAATCAGGTGTATTTAAGTACAGTTTACATACAATAAAATTTGCCTTTTTTTAGTGTATAGAATTGTAGTTTCTAATTACGTTCCTTGAGATTTTACACAGGGGATCATTGACAACCAATAGCAATAGATGGTATAATTACAAGCAGTTTTTTGGTTTCTGTTTTTGTTTCTCTTGAGTAAACTCTACAGCCAACATGGGGTTTAAACTTAGGACCCTGAGATCAAGAGTTACTTACTCTACCAACTGAGCCAGCCAGGCACCCTCAAGCAATTTTGTTATGAAAATATTAGGCTTTCTATAATATATGCAGTGAAAATTCTGATGTACATTTCCTTGATTTTCTTTTTAAGTTAAAACATTATATCATTTATTTTATGCCTGTGTATATGTATATATTATATATTTACAATCTGTGTATGTATATATATATGTATAGTCGTACGGGTTAAGGTAGCATAAACTATGTGGAGACTTATGTATTCCTGAACAAATTGCTTTTAGGAAGAATTAAGAATGATGCTTATTTAAAATTAAATTGGTATTCATCCCTACTCCCTACACCTTTCTCGACCACTACCACATAAAACTGCAGTATAAAAATAGGTAACTATTCCATTCACAAATAGGTATTGACCCTATTTAAAATGGGGAAAAATATTGAAGTGCATCCCCAGACAAACCTTGATATAACTTTCAAACTCAAATCAGTAAACAAAATAAACGCCTGAAAGATACCACAGGAGATAAATGTTTGTTTAGAAGAAATTGCTTTAAAGTTTAGTAGGGAATTAACAAAAAAAGATTATTTAGTGTTTCTTAATGGTTTACTGTGTTCTTGGAGGTAAAACACATTCTGAAGGGATTGTCCTTTAATTCTGCAATTAAATTGTTGAGTCAGTGGTTCACTATAAATTAATAAAAACTTGTTTTACTTTTCAAGAAAAGCTTTACAGTTCTTGGAAGCTAAGGACAGTTGAATTTGGTTTATACTTATGAGACCATTAGCTCTACATCTGCAGTTTATACTATAAAAGAATTTAGTTACTGTTTTAACAGCTTCTCTTTAGAAAAACATGTACAGTGTAATAATCATGCAGCTGCAGGAAAGATGGTAAAAACAGAGACAGTTTCAAACTGTACGTTTTCCAGCAGTGTTAAATTAATTTCAGGCCAGTTAGGTTAATCTTCAACCTAAGACTCCAGGTAGAAAATCAACTATTCTTTTCATTTTGCCAGTCTCCCTTGAGAATAGTCTGTTCTGATTTGCCCATAATATCTGTGAAAGGAAGTTCTTTGAAAAGGAACATCTTAAAGATAACACTTGACTTGGGGCCTTATCTCATATGATGATGTGTTGATATATGTATGAGAAATACATGCTCCTGAATCAGGCGGCTAGGGTTTCGAATACTTTGCTGAGCCACTTAACTTCTTGGTTAGCCGTAGGAAGTGAGTTTAAAGTCAGGGGTCTGGGAATAGGCAGGAGAGAGAAGCCCACTATGTGCTCTCTATGGTACCCTTCCCTTGCTTTTGTATTCCCAAAACCCCCATTAATTTTTTTTGGGCTCGTTTCCATCACAATTACTTTGTGATTTTAAAACATAGTTCTGCCCTTGTTAATAACTTGGGAAATTGAAACTCTGTAATTTCTTCTCGCCCTCCTGATAGGTGCTGGATAGTTTACTAGTCCAGTATGGAGTGGTGGAAAGCTGTGAGCAAGGTACATGTCTTCTCAATTGCTTTCAAATTTGTAAAAGGAAGGAAATAGAAAGAAAACTAACATTTTTTTTCTCTTCACTTTTCTCTTCCTCTAGTGAACACTGACTCGGAAACTGCAGTCGTAAATGTAACCTATTCCAGTAAGGACCAAGCTAGACAGTAAGCAGTTTGGAACTTTTAATCTATATGTAATAACTAGGTTAAGTACAGTGCTTATATTTTGGGCTGTTGGGTAGCAGAAATAAGTTTTATTTTGCAAACTTTGACCCTGCAATTCTTTTTAAGTTTGGACATCTAAAAAGAATCAGCATTGGTAAAGATTTATTACATTTTCAGTATGTCTTCAATGCCAGTAATAGAGTGACATAGTGTGAAGCTGATTTCCATCCTATTTACAAAAAGCTCTGGGCCTGGGTATCCTTGCCAAATTTTATAAAGACTTTTTTTCCTTATTGGTATGTTACATACAGTATTGCTATTTTATATAAAGCTGGTAAGTTGATCGTGTGTTAAACTAACACCAGTGTTACATACTAAGTGTCCTTTGTCACTGATTGTTCTAATGATTACTATTATAATTTAGGAGTGTGCAGACATTGGATCAATGTAATTTGCCTTTAGGGTTGAAAAATATATTCCAGGGCAGTTGACAGGCAGAACTTCACAGATGAAAAAAATCTCCCCTAGGAAAAGATAATTCTGTAGGCTTGGGAGTGATCTAATGAAGTGACTGAGCACTAGACTAGAAGGTGAAGATGTCACAAATACTGCCTTGGACAGACCTGCTCAGAGCAGAACACAGAGGAATGGCATGCAAAGTGCCTGTAGCAAAGTGCTGAGTGTTCGTGGACCGTGGAAGGCTTAACCACCTCTAGATACAGTACAGGCAGGAGCAGACTGCCTGTGCTCTGCGTATAAGAAGGTGAGAGGAAAGACCATGCTGGCTGACCCTGAGCCCTAAAAGGGAAAGGTGAAACCAGCTGCAAGGGTGGGAATAGAGCTAGGTTACCAAAGGCAGTACCCACTCAAGGAGGGACTATGAAATGAAAGAGAGGGCTGGGAAGGATGGAAATTTGCATTAACACAAATGGAAGTTATTTTTTAAATTGGTAATCCTAAAATGGTTCAGGTTTTTAAAGGCGCAGAAAATGTAAATCTTCCTCCCGATATTGCCCCCAGTTACTTTGTTCCCTTCCTTGGAGGTAACTACACAGAAGACAAACCTCACATTTGACTGTTTCGTACATGTAAATATATTTCTTAGAGTTGCACAGAATTTGACTGTATGGATATGGAATGACTTATTTAGTCCCAGATTGGATATTAAGTTGTTTTAAGGTTCTAGCAGTTATGAACAGTGCTGTAGTGAATCCCTTTATGCATGTCATTTTGCATGTGTGTGAACATAGCTACAGGTTAAATTCCTAGAATTAGGTTTGCTAAGTCTAGAGGTATGTGCTTTCTTTTTTGTTGTTGGATACTGGCAAATTATCCTTCATAGAACTTGAAATACTTCAAATTCCCATCAGTACTGTGAGAGTCTGTTTCTCTTTATTCTCCCTAACATGGGGCTTCATCAAACTGATCCAGTGGGTAAAAAGTAGTAACTAATTATGTTAATTTCATATTTTTTTCCCTCCTAAATGAGACTTAATGGGATTCACTTTTAATGTTTTAACATGAAACTTTGACTATGTTTAAAAGCATACTATTTTTCCCTCTACTTGTATCCTTCATTCATTTGAAAAAAATTGTTTATGTGAGGTATTTGGATATCATAGAAATTATGGTATAAGTTGTAAAACTGGCTTAAAAAAAAAAATCTTTCTTCAACCATATTGTGTAATGGGAAAAACAGGAAAGTAGATTGGGGCATCAAAATGAGGCAGTAAGAACAGGACATTTTGTCTTCTGTATTTCAGTCTTTATGAAGATCTGTAATGAATACTTGGTAGAGTCAACTCTCTGTCAGATGGAAAACAGGAGCTACCATGTTAAACCCAAGGATATTCAGAGAGAGAGGCCTGTCCTAGTTTTCTATTTGAAAACTTATGTGAAGCTAGGTAAAGGGGGACATACTTAATTTAACAGTTACTTAGTTGTAAGGAGACATAACTTACAGAGCTTTGAAGAGACATAGAGGAACTTAAGTAGGGACAGGCTGACATTTAGCACTCCCCGCCCTCTTAAAAAAAAAAAAATTCCATCTAGTTAAGAAGAGTATAAGCAGAAGGAGTGTAGACTGGCTAGTCAAGGCACAGTTACTGTGGACATTAATCCTAACATGACCGCAATACGAATGTGGAGACATTTTAGTCTAAAGGTACTTGGTAAGTGGTTGTTAGAAATTGACAGGGTCCTGTTGATCCCAAGGAGGGAGGAAAAGATTGTTAGGAATTTGTAATTTAATAAATTAGGTAACCTAAACAAATAAATTGGGCATTTCAGTGACGGAAATAGTCATCATATCCCTTTCTCTAATAGTTCATCAGTTAACATTTATCAATTACCAACTATTGACCAAAAGATGCCAGTGAATAAAGGCAAAGTCATTGTCCTCAAGGTTGTGCCTCCCTGTGGTGAAAGAGTCATGGATGGGGATCCCCTGATTTCAGTTCCTAACCAAGTTGAGTTTCCTTATAAGCATATTGAGGTTTCTCCCCCTCAAGAATTCCTGAGATCTAAGAGAAGTAGAAAATAATGGTGTATTCAGAGAAAGTTAATAGATTTTTAAAAATGGGGGAAAAAAAAACCACCAATTTTGTGAAACAATGTTATGAAGATTGTCCACTAAAATTCTCAAGTTTTTAGAAAAGATGTGGAGTACATTCTCGTTCTGTGAGGAGAATTTATTCTGAGAGGTATTAGATCTAATGGAGCATGGACTCTGGAGTCGGACAGCCCTGACTATAACCTTGACCTCTCTGATTTTCAGTTTTCTCAGCTGCAAGAGGGTTGACAAGAAGCAGATATATTCATGCATATACACACATTCTTAGAGAAAATGGTCTTATCAAATGGCCTGACACATAGACACCTGGTGAAGAGGACCTCCTGTGCAACCCTGTTTCTGGGTTGCTTCTAGAGCGGCTTGAAGTGGGTTGAGCTGGGGAAGGTTGGTCTGTCTAGGACTTGCTCCCCTGAACCCTGGTTGCCTGCTTTCTGGGCTCCAGTATGACTGTCTGCTGCCTGCACCAGCCGGATGTGATTTCTCCACACCCTTTCCCTGGCAGCCATCCAAAGCTCACGCCTACAGGTAACGAGAGCTGAATTGATAATCTCATTGACTTCTTTGCTTAGCGCCTGTTACCCGGGAGTACAGGTACCTGGGATGTGCCTGCTCAGGTGGGAGTAGGGGGTGGAGACTGTGTTCCAGAGTCCAGTCCATGGAACGGACTCTGTGCCACCACTTTTCTCACTGTGACTCTGGCCAGATGAATCTATTTTAGTTCACCCCCATCTTGTAAGATGGGAGTAATTATAGTCCTTAGCTCATGAGACTGTTGAGAGAAACTAACATACTGCCTCCAAAACACTTGTGATGATACCTAGAAGGTAGTAAGAGTTCTAAAGGTAGCAGCTACTGTGCATTTTCCTAACATTTTTCATTGCTGTTGAAAATACCCTATCAGTTATTGCATAGTATACTTCATTTCAGATGACTGGCCACTGATACTCAGGAGATCGGGCCCTAGTTTAAAAACATTTGTGGCTGCCTCTTTGTTCCATAAAGCTCTAGGAATGCCACTTTTAAGAGGGTTCTTCAGTAAGACTGTGTCTCTAGAATTTAACATGGAAATTCCTGCCACCTTCTGGCTAAGAAAAATCAAAGGTTAATAATATGTACATTGCTAGGAAATACATACGTTAATTTAATCTTAAGTCTTGAATTACTAATTTGTTAAAATAACAAAATGGGTAACAATGATGAGAACTTTTCTTAAAAAATCATTAAAAACAGAGGTACATATTTTAGTATTTCTTGTGTCTCGGAGCAAGAGAGGTTTGGGTCTCTGGATCCCGTTTCCTCTGTCCTCTGGGGATGCATGGATAATGCAGTCAAGGACAGACATTACTCATTGGAAGGTTTGTAATGTGTGACAGAAATAACCCTTCAGAGTTTGTACGCCTTTATTTAGTTCTTAGAGTTTCTTTTCTCTAGGGTTCTCATTTCTGATGTTGATGTTTCTGTTAGGGAATACGAGTACAGTCTATTTATAGTTGGAAGCTAGCATTGCAAAGGCTTTTACATCCATTTGAAGAAGTGTTTGAAACAATGTGGCTGATGGCTAAGGGGGAGGAGAGTTACCCTTAAACTTTGAAAATTATGTAAACAAGATATATTCTGGAAAAATAAATGACTGATAAAGTAGTAAAACAGCGGAAATTCTTGCCATTTTGCCATTCAAGATAAATAACACTTATATTTGCCTTCAAGTTCAGTAGACGTTGTCCCATGTCGCAACTTACAAAGTGACAAAAGATGATTTTGTGGGGTTCTGCAGATTGTTTTGCCATTAACTGTATTTATACTGTTTGTAATCTCTATTTGAATATTTTGTTCCTACCAGTCTATGTATACAGCCCTCTACTGCGTATCTAGGTTGTCGGGGGTTCTTTTTTTGCTTTTAGAACCAGTTTAATAATAAATTCCTTTGTAGGTAAATATTTGGGCTTTGTCCATAATTATTGCCTTAAGCAGCATCCCTGCAATGGTATATTACCAGATGTTTACTAATTATGGCAGAATTGTGTGTCTCAGCCTCTAACTCCCCCCCCCGCCAACCTCTTATTTTCGCTACAAGGAGAAAATGGAATGGTTTGAGTTTTCAATAAGGGTTAAACCTCATTTTGTTCAGAACTATGTCATACACGGTAGTGCGGTCTGGAGTTTTAGAGTTTAAAGGGACTCTAAATCTAATCTTTTAGTTTTGTCAGTAAGGAGGCTGATACCAAACAAGAAAACAACCTTTCCAAGGTTACTTGGCTATTTATTGTTCAAGTTGGATTAGAATTCTGGTCCCTGGTACATCTTCTTTTGTGCTACTTGGAACTGTATGCGTTTACTCTTGGATAAGTTTAACTTCTCTGGGCCTCAATTCTTCTTTATCTCCCTCTTCCTCATCCTTGAGTTAAACTGCTAATTCTCTGTCTCAAGGCCCTTTCAGCTCTACCCTGTGACTTACTCTGATAAACTTCTTATCAATATGATTCAGTGCTACCAGCTCGCAAAACTACTTACCACCTTCTGAATGACTCTTAAATCGCAGCAGAGCCGTCTCGTAATGATGGGAAACAGGATCGTGAGGTTGTGCTTGCTTGATAAACACCCTTGAGTTCCGTTGAACTGAAACACATGTGTTTCGAGTCGTTATGATAATTGTTTATCATACGTCTTGCATATACAGCAGGTTTGGTGAAAATATTACAATGTTGGCCTCATAAACGCAGCAGGCCACCTGATGCCATAGCTGAATTTTAAACTTGGGGCATAAAAAGGCTGCAGTAATTGACCTAAAATTTAAAGAAACTTAGGGTCTCTAATCAGGAGGAAGCGGCTGTTTGCAGTTGGGTTACTCTTACACCTTTTCAGCTACATCCAGGCTTGGAGCACTGTGGTTGGAGTGCCCGGAACTCTTAGTTGGCAGTTAGACCACACGCGGAGTATGTGCTGAGTGCTCTCTGACAGGAGCACTGTGAGTTTGGAGCACTGGGGACCAGGCGGCACACTGCGTATCAAAACACCATGCTGTCTGACCTTCTGAGTGAGAGAAATTTTTCTTTTCCCCTTAAAAATCTTTTTTTTAAAGCAAAGCAATGAAGTTTGGAAGTGAGTTTATGCTGAGTTGAGAGAGCTGTTTCTCGGGGACACGTGTAACTTTATTTAGATAGCCCCAGAACACTTGGAAGCGGCTGGTGACTAACCTGTGTATCTTTTTATCCCCGCGGAGGAGGAGGTCTGTGTCTGTATGGTCCTCTCTCTCAAGAAAGAAGTTATTTACCTTTTTTTGGTAACATTACTGACTTAGCTCCACAAATTTTAGTTCTTCTGAAGGTGGCAATATTCAGTTGTGTAGTGGGAAAGGATATTGTAGCAAACTATATTGCCTTTATGCCCATAGGTAGAGTTGATTCCTCCACTATCGCGTTCAGCTTTTCTTTTTCTTCTTCTTTTTTAAAATATTTATTTGAGAGAGAGAGCATGTGTGCGTATGTGCGCATGAGTTGGGTCAGAGGGAGGGGGAGGGAAGCCGACTCCGCACTGAGCACAGAGCTGGACACAGAATGCAGGACTGGATCTCACAACCCTTGAGATCATGACCTGAGCCGAAATCAAGTGTTGGATGTTTAACTGACTGAGCCATGCAGGTTCCCCTTTTCTTCTGCTTTTGAAAGAACTGTCAGTGACGTGTTTCACCGTGGCCTTTGGAAAAATTAAAAGTTGTCTGAATGAATATCTAATTGGTTGAAACTTGTGTGCAGTTCCAGCTTTCTAAAATAAGTATACCTCATAAATGTCAATAAAATTTCTCAGCTGTTGTCATCCTTTAGAAATAACCAAAATATTTTTTGGCCCTTACTCCACATTTTCTTTAAGAAAAAAGAGGAGAGGGGGAAAGGAACAATGTGTTAACCTAAGTTATCAGAGCACTGGTAAAAGTTGTGCTGTGTGTGCTGTTATCACCCTGTGAAACTTAGGAGAAGAATGCCCTCTGGGGCGCCTGGGTGGCTCAGTCGGTTAAGTGTCTGCCTTCAGCTCAGGGTCCTGGGATTGAGTCCTGCATCCGGCTCCCTGCTCAGCAGGGAGTCTGCTTCTCCCTCTGCCCCTCCCCACTGCTGGTGCGCCCTCTCTCTCTCTCTCTCTCTCTCAAGCTCTCCCTCTCTCAAATAAATAAATAAAATCTTTAAAAAAAAAATCCTCTAAAATAGAAATCACTGAGAAATATCCCAAGATCTATTGTATATGGGGGGGAAAAAGCAATATCGATAACTAATGTTAAGATCTCAATTATGCTTTTATATTTTTAGGTGTCTTAAAGCAATTTTTAATTAAAAAAATGACTGAAATATTATTGATAATTTAGAAGCCACACACTGTTCTTTCCTATATTTGTATTCAAATATATACCTGTGTATTTGTGGGTATAATTTATAATTTTTCTTATTTACCAGTTTTATTGAGAAGATGAAAGTGCTTATTGGCGAAGCACTGTATATGTGTAAGGTGTACATCATGACTTGACTTACATATATGATGAAATGACTGGCAAGGCAAACTAGTTAACATCTGTCATCTCATAGATACAAAAAAGAAAAACAATTTTTCCTCCTGATGAGAATGTTCAGAATCTTCTCTCTTAACGACTTTGAAATACACCAAACAGCAGAGCTAACTGTTATTATGTTGTACATTATATCCGTAGTACTTAAAACTGAAAATTTGTACCTCTTAAAAATTTTTTTAAAAATTGAGTGTAGTTGACACACAATGTTACATTAGTTTCAGGTTCAATTACGCTTTTAAAGAGGGTACTGAATACACACACACACAGACACACACACACGGTGAAAAGTGCTGGTCCGTTTGCAGACATTTTCACAGTTAACAGTGATTCTGGGAAGGGTCTTGGGGCTGATGATGGGGACGGAGAAATTCCTTGTTACTTACAGATTTTTGTTCAATTGGGATGTCTTGTAATATGAGTTCATTCTGTGCTCTAGGCACCGTAGGACAGTGTCACACAGAGGAGTCAAGTAAGGAGAGAGGGCAGAGTTAGGAGTCCTGAAAACATGAGCATGCCCTGTCTGCCAATTGCATGCTTATGGTGCCCTTTTTGGTGTTAGATCTACCTCTTTTTTCCCCTTTGCATCCAAGTCAGAAACTGAATCTACAAATAAGGAGAACGGTATGTGACTAGGAAATGACTGCTCTGAGCAACTAGACAGAGACCGCCTCATGCCTGTTTTTCTTTCCTTGCCTGGGCTGGACTTAGTGCCCACTGGAACAGAATCTGAACAAAGACTTTGTGTAACCCTAGAGAAAAAGTGTGGGGCCTTTGTGTTTTTAGTTTTGTTGTGTGCTGGGGAGTGCGTATTCTTAGGAGTGTTTATGTGTGCTTTTGAAATCTTGGCCATATCTTTATCAGTTTTTTGCCGAGTTATCCACTTACAAAATACGTAGGTAAGGTAGAACACAATAATGTAGATGAGTCTTATAAACACAAGTTAAAGATGCCAGACATGATAGTACACAGCGTGCACTCATATGTACTTATTAATGCAGAATTTTGAAACAGGCAAAATTTGTCTATAGTGTTAGAAATCGAGGGAAGAGGTGACTACTGAAAAGAGGTCATGGTGGGGCTTCTGGAACATTGGTACATCCTAGTTCTGGATCTGCATATTCACCTTAAGAAAATTCATTGAGGTGTATGCTGAAGATTGGGTACTTTTCCATAATAAGGTTTAAAAATGAAGAAAAAAGTAGAGCTCCTCTCAAAATATAGAGATGGGTGGATAAATGGATGCATGGATGCATGGATGGATGGTTAGATAAAGTAGAAAATAGCTTCATTTGCTCTTTTTGGTTCACCAGCACCCCTGCCTCTCTGCCCCAAATCAGATCATAAACTCCCCAAGGTCAGGGACTGCTGTTTTCTCAGGGACTTGCTCAAACAGGCACTGAGAATTTATTGACTGATTGATTATCCTATTAACTTCTGTGAATCTCCTGTGAGTGGTTTAGGACTGTTTGTCCTTCACTTCTTAAAATGTTTTAATATTTGTATTTTTTAGGAGGATGAAGTGAGGGAGGTACGTATTTGGAACGTCTTTTCCATTCTGATTTGGAAAGACAAGACAAAGACTGCCCACTCACTTCTCTTGCTGTTTGGGTACTCAGAAGCTGTTACTAACCTCACGGGTAGTAACATTTTGTCAAACTCTTTTGATGAAGCTTTTTTGTTTTCTACTTTTCATTGGTAGGTGGTAAATATGTTCTCTTTGGAAGCTTGGTCTTTTCTTCGTGTGTGTGTGTGTGTGTGTGTGTGTGTGCACGTGCGGGCGTGTGTGTGTGTGTCTGGGGCTTGGATTACATGTGTTAGGGGTTTGCTACTTGTTCGGTGGCTTTATTCAGAAGTTTTAGAGCTAGTAATCCTGAGTGGAAGAGATGGGTATTGCTTTGCTGAAAGGTTTATAGAGCTCGATTTCTCTTCCCATACTCTGCCCTTTGTCACCTTCCAGAGCATTAGACAAACTGAATGGATTCCAGTTGGAGAGCTTCACGTTGAAAGTGGCCTACATCCCTGATGAAATTGCTGCCCAGCAGAACCCCTCGCAGCAGCCTCGAGGTCGCCGTGGGTTTGGGCAGAGGGGCTCATCGAGGCAGGGGTCTCCAGGATCGGTCTCCAAGCAGAAACCGTGTGACTTGCCTCTACGCCTGCTGGTCCCCACCCAGTTTGTTGGAGCCATTATAGGAAAAGAAGGTGCCACCATTCGGAACATTACCAAACAGACTCAGTCTAAGTGAGTATTAGTTGAGGCTGCCAGGGGTGTTAATGTTTTCCCCTTTGAATCTTAATAGCAGAGTAAGTTGTTCTGGTACTTGATGTCCTTCTGACTGTGGCTATGATCCTTCTTGCACAGTACTTGGGAATCCGGAAGAACCTTGTGATTTGATATCTTAGTGTTCATTTTATATAAAACTGAGGCTAAAGCTTAATCTGAAAGAGAACTTCAGATTTGTACACATGAATGGAAAACAAATGATCCCTAATCCACTTCTGATGGGGGAGGCACTGATGAATAAAAGGGCTACTTCTTGGTTGTTTTCTGCCCCCCTATGCACACCCCCATCCCCAGGGATACCTGCCTTCGGTGTTTTTGTAAGTAATTTTCTGGGTCCAATACAGAGATGGTGTTTCAGTCTTGCTTTACTTCAGTAAAAAATGTCATTCCGGGGGCGCCTGGGTGGCACAGGGTTGAGCGTCTGCCTTCGGCTTAGGGCGTGATCTTGGCATTGTAGGATCGAGCCCCAAATCAGGCTCCTCTGCTATGAGCCTGCTTCTTCCTCTCCCACTCCCCCTGCTTGTGTTCCCTCTCTCGCTGGCTGTCTCTCTCTGTCAAATAAATACATAAAATCTAAAAAAAAAAAAAAAAAAAGTCATTCCGCTATGGTCTATACTTATCCTGTGATTAAGCCATGTAGTTAGATTGACTTTTTTTTAAGGATGTTTGATGGCTTTAATATGCTGATTTTAAGGGGTTGGAAGATTCTGCATTAAACGTTGGAGCTAGCTTTGCAGGAGTAGAAAGCAGGAGCTATAAACAGACAGTAGCCCCAGTGCTGAGACATTGTCTGGTATGTAGAAGGCTCTCATATTTGTCCAATGAATGAAATGACTGAATGTAAATTATTATGTTCAATGCCCTTAAAACATGTCTAAGATACTCTCTCAATTTAAAAGCTTCAGTGAATTATATATTAGCTGTTCTGCTTTATTAACCATCCTGTAAAGTTGTATGTGGAGATTTTGACCCAAAGAAGCTTAGCAGTGAACTGTCCACACCCCTGTTCTGTAGAGTGCACTGGGCGCATCTCTGGGACAGCAGCTGCCCTATTTCCCGAGGAACAGTGAGTGCACTGGGAGAAGTGGCCGTGCCATTGTGTACAAAAGGGTATGGAAGTGGCCGTGGGCCAGCTACAGAGATGATCATGGCTTATTTTGCTTTTTAAATTTAGTAAGGAAAATGATTTTATTTTCTGCGGTCCAAGCAATTAAGCAGTCTTCTCTGAAAGTACAGCTGTGGTGCTGTGTGTATCTTGCTTACGATGTTTGTTCCGATAGGCTTAAGGGGATGGCCATATTTATCGTAGGCACCATGCCTGTGTCGAACTAGCCGACTCATTTTCCATGCAGAACCAAAATGGACTGTGCTGAGTGGTGGTGCACACCGGCTCTAGCTGCAGAGTACTGTCTGATCCTGCCTTCCCCGGCCTCCCCCTGCTTTGAAGCAGGAGATGTTGGATACCCATCACCTTTGTGCTAAGTCGATGGTCTTGGACTTCATAATGTAGGGCGTGGAGAAGACAGTTGAACCATAGCTGAGATCAGTTTTAATCTTAAATTTGCCTGGTTTTACTATTAAAAATCAAGGGCTCCTTGCTTTTCTTGATCCAGTGTTACCTGCAGAAACTAATTATTAAATGGTTTCCCTTCCTTGTCGTGTGGCAGATTAGAGTTTCCCTTTTAAAGCTACTCATTTCCTTGTCAGAGGAAAGGGCTTCTGTGATTTAAATTGAACTGTTTGTTTTATTTAGGGCAGGAAGATGGAGGATGGAGAGGGAAGGGAAGCAATTTTTGTTATATCCGATGATTCATTTGCAGAGTTCTGCCAGTGGATTTAATTAACTCTTGCCGTTGAAACTAGTCATTATTAGATCCTCTGTTTCTGGAATGGTCTCAGAGGGCTACCCTGATCTGTAAAGCAATATTCCTTCTGTCAGAGGATCAGAGTTTTTGTAATCCTTAACACGGTGAGCGGGTGGAAATAAACTAGGAGGAAGATTAACATGTTACCCACTAGAAGATAAGCAATACTTACAGTGATGGGGGATTGAAACAGTGGTCGGAAAGACAGTTCCTGAGATTGGGACTGTTACCTATGGCACTTTTTAATTATTTCTAAATGTCCCTTATTTGTTTCATTTTTACGTTGCCTTTTTCTTTTTTTCTAAGGGTTTGGAAATTTTTTAAATTGAAGTATAATTACCATACAGTGTTACATTAATGTATTTCAGGTGTACAACGTAGCGATTCAACAATTGCATACAGACTCAGTGCTTACCATGTTAAGTGTATTCTTAATCCCCTTTATCTCACCCGTCCCCGTACCTACTCATTGCCCTTATTTTTAGTTCTAGGTTTTAATTCTGAGATAAATCTTCTGTTTTCAAACATTTAAGAAAATGAAATCCAAACCTTAACATTATTGGTGTGATGAAGTGGTCATTCTTTTTATTTTTTAAGCCAAGTACATTTTATTTCATTTTTATTTGTTTTTTTTTAGAGAGGAGGGCAAGGGGCTGAGGGAGATGGAGAAAGAGAATCTCAAGCAAACTCCCCACTGAGCGTGGAGCCTGACATGGGGGCTTGATCTCAGGACCCTGAGATCATGACCTGAGCCGAAATCAGAGTCAGATGCTTAACCGCCTGAGCCAGCCAGGTGCCCCTGAAGTGGTCATTCTTTTTTTTTTTTTTTTTTTTTTTATTAAAAGATTTTATTTATTTATTTGACAGAGATAGAGACAGCCAGCGAGAGAGGGAACACAAGCAGGGGGAGTGGGAGAGGAAGAAGCAGGCTCATAGCGGAGGAGCCTGATGTGGGGCTCGATCCCATAACGCCGGGATCACGCCCTGAGCCGAAGGCAGACGCTTAACCGCTGTGCCACCCAGGCGCCCCTGAAGTGGTCATTCTTAAGGCCAGGAGTTCTGTAGGTTTTCTGGTGTTCAGGTGGCTAGAGGGACTCACCAGTACTTGATTTTCCCCAGACACACTTTTCCAGATAGTTGATTTTCTTTCTTATACTTTTCAGACAACAGAAGAGTTATTTTGATTTAATTCAAAATATACAAGCACACACATTTTTCTTAAAAAACAGGGGTTACCTTTTATCTGATCCCTGGAGGTAGCCGTTGTTGAGGTGGGAATGTAACTTTACAGGACTTGTTCCTCGTACCTACTAACATGTGTAGCTTTAAAAGAGAAATCCTGTCATGTGTTGTTTTCACCTAAGATGAAGGACCTCCTCCTGTGTGGTACCTGTAACTTGACAACACGTTTGTACACTGCTGGGTGACATGTTACTTAAGCAGCTCTTCTTGATGGGCATGTGAAAGATCATTCCAGTTTTCTTTCTAAGTAGTGCTCCAGTGAACATTCTTAGGCCAGTGGTTTTCAAGCAGTGGTGATCTCCCCCAGCAGACATTTGGTCACATCCGGAGACAGGTATGCTTGTCGCAGCTGGATGGGGGGCGTGCTCCTGGCATCCAGTGAGTAGAGGGCAGGGATACTGCTGAGCGCCCTTCTGTGCACGGGACAGCTCCCCCAACAAAGATTTAATCGGGCCCCAAATGTCAGTGATGCTGGGGGTGAGGCCACATATGAGACTGTATCTGTAGGAGATGTTACAAAAAAGTAGATTCTTGGTTCAAGAGATAAGCGTTTTTGCTTTGACAGGTCCTGCCAGTTTGCTCTACGCCCCCACCAAAGTGCGTGTGCCCACTTACATCCTCTCGCCAGCACTTCATTTTATCTAAACTGTTTGGAGGTCTGGAGCCCAGTGACATCTTATTTTGATTGACATGGATGTGATTACCAGGGAGGCTGAACAACATTTTGTGTTTATCAGCCATTGGTTTTGTTTCTTTTTTTTCTTTTTTTAAAGATTTTATTTATTTGACAGAGCAGGGGAGCACAAGCAGGGGTAGAGGCAGAGAGAGAGGGAGAAGCAGGCTCCTTGCTGAGCAGGGAGCACGATGCAGGGACTCGATCCCAGCACCCTGGGATCATAACCTGAGCTGAAGGCAGATGCTTAACCAACTAGGCCACCCAGGCTCCCCGCTGTTTGGTTTTCCTTGAAGTAGAATTGCCATCTTCTGGGGTTCCATTGCTATCACTCTTTTTTTGCGGACTTTCCTCTATCAAGGAGGCAAAATGTGGAAAGAGCCTTGCAAGAGGAAACAGACAAGCGACGTCTCATACGATGGAGAGTGGATATTCTGTGTGGCATAATGAGTTTGGCCTGGCTTGTGGGATTCCAACTCTGGGCCTCTTGGCTTGCATTCTAGCTCCTGTTTGCTTTAGAGCAGAAGAAAGCCTTTTGTCTGAACCAAGGCTCTCTGACGTGAGATGTTTGTTCTGTGACACCAAAATGAAAAATAGGCACATACAGCTTGAGAGAATGAAAAGATGTGCCTACTTGAGAAAAGGGGGTGGGGGTGGGTATTCCTGGAATTCAAATTTGTCTTTAAGGCATCAAAGTTGACAGTTTATCAAGAGTTTATACTCTTGAGGGAAGTGAGTCATCCACTCTTTGCCCGGAGGTCCTATGACTTTGAAGTTGGTACTCACCCCCTGTTATTGTGAATACGTGCTTACAGCTCTCATTTTCTTCTTCTCTTGTGCTCCCCGTAAGAATCGATGTCCACCGTAAGGAGAATGCAGGTGCTGCTGAGAAGTCAATTACTATCCTCTCCACCCCTGAAGGTACTTCTGCGGCTTGTAAGTCTATTCTGGAGATTATGCATAAGGAAGCTCAAGATATAAAATTGTGAGTAAAGAGGATTAACCTGTGAAGAGGTTGATGTTCATGCAGTTTTATCTTGGAATTCTAGGACATAGTTCTTAGGCATGGCCAGCCAGCACCGGGAAATGCCGTCCTGAAGGGCTACAGTGGTTGGCACTATTGATTTGGTTGGAAAGCATAAGTCTTTTAAATATTTTATTTTCAGTCATGTTTGGATATGGGGTGACTGGGAGGAATGGGGAAAGTCGAACTGTAGGTGGGACAGGAAGCCCACCTAAGGACCAAGAAGAATCCTTGAGATTGACACGTGCTTCAAATCCTGACTCCTTTACCCTGAACCCGTTGGAGCTCTGTTCTTGATGTCTGCGCAGCCCTACTCTGCAGCAGCAGCAAGGATAGAGGCGGAGAAATCGCCAATCCTGTGCTAAGGCGAACTGGAGATTGACTTGGGGTTCCAGGTTGAAACTCTAAATGCCTGTCCTGCAGGAACTTAGAGTGAACGGAGTTTGGGTCTGTGCCGCTTGAGCGTACAGCACAGGGTTACCCTAAAAGGAGAGTCCAGACTAAGGTACTGGAGTTAGCCTGGGGCCCTAACCAACAGCACTTAATTTGTAGGGACCTTTACCATGTGTTAAATGTATTTTAGTTATAAGGGGTTATATGTTTGCTGTATTATAAGTTTATAATTCTTTTTCAAAATAGAGACAAATTTTAAAAAGCTCACCATCCAGATAATACCAGTGATATTTTTAAACAGTGATAGGTATCAATTGGAAACTCAAAAAGGTACTCAATGAAAAGTGAAAGCCCCCTTCCTGTTCTTACCCTCTTCTCCTAAAGAGTAATCACTGTTGTTTCTTCTGTTTCTTTCTATAATTGTGTATGTATCTCTAGGTATGCATTTTAAAATTTATATCAAAATCATACTGTTTTGCATTTATACATTGTATAATTGTATTGGGGATTTAGGGATATGGGTTTGAGTAAGAGGTGTTTTCAGTGAGCTAAGAGAATCTGTCCTTGGAAGATAGTCCCTGAGATGCATAAAAGAAAATGGTTTCAAAAATTAACTTCAAATACTTGTTAGTGTTTTGTGTGTCTGTGCCCCTTTATTCATGCGTTGCTAGAATGTAGGTCAGCCGACTTTAAACTCTACCTGGCATTGTGCTTCCTGTCTGGTAGGTAGGAAGTAAATGTTTAATGAATGGATATTATCTTTTTACCTAGGAGAAGATTTACTTACCCTGATTTTATGACCTTTTTCTTTTTTATTTACAGCACAGAAGAGATTCCCTTGAAGATTTTAGCCCATAATAACTTTGTAGGCCGTCTTATTGGTAAGGAGGGAAGAAACCTTAAAAAAATTGAGCAAGACACTGACACTAAAATCACAATATCTCCGTAAGTGCTGCCTTGTTTTCTTTGAGTTAGAAAATTCACAAGCACTGCTGTGAAGTTCTAGGTTCTATATTAAGCAGAGCTTCCCCCGTCTTCGAAGTGTCTGAGCTAGCCTGTACCACCACACTTACATTTGGTTTCTCAGACTTAATCTACTGTCGGTGTCTAACCCGTATTGAAAGCATTATCCGTTCCTACTAAGGCTGCAGAAAGCACTAAATACTTTATATTCGCATTTTCTAGCTGAAGTCTTGGTCAGGTTTTCTGATATATACTCCCGAAGTTGAAGTATATAACCCAGTTTATTATCCGTTGTAACGAATTATTCCAACATCTGGCAGCTTGAGACAATAGGAAAGATGTATTGCTCAGCTAATTTCTGTGGGTCAGGAATTGAGGAGCAGCTGAACTGGGGGGTTCTGGCTTGGGGTCTCTTGATGTTGCGGACAAGTCCACACTGGCTGTTAGTGTGAGGCCTCTGCACAGGGCTGCTTGGGTGTCTTTAAGAATTGGTAGTTGTCTTGCCCTAGAGTGGATTACCCAAGAAAGAGCAAGGTGGAGGTGGCACTGTGTTCTATAACACAGCCTCTGAAATCACACTGTATCACTTTTCTAATATAATTTACACAAGTCAGCTCTACTCAGTGAGGGGAGGGACTACGGTTACTGGACAGTAGGTCGTCTTGGAAACTGGCTGCCACACCTTGGGTCCATGAATGCTCTGAGATTATATGGAACGAACTCTCTTTCCGAGGGTAACTAGTCTTAGTTTACATCAGAGTACCCAAAGAAGAGGCGGTGAGAAGAGATTGATAAACTGAGGAAGAATGGTAAAGAGAGGGAGGCAGCATGTTGACGTAGCAAGGAGTTTTCAAAGAAGGCAGTGGTCGGAAGTCAGAAAGTCCTGCCTGTTGTAAAGAAAAAAACCCATATAATAAACAATCCTACCCTGTCTTGAATTTTACACCCAGAAAGGGGAGGGTTTTAAGAGAAAAAAATCTTAAAAGCTATTCTAAAGCAGCTATTAAAAAAAAAAAAAACTGTAGTATAAAATGCTTAGGGGAGAGGTGGGTTGAGACCAGAGAAGAAAAATAAACTTTTTAAGTCTACGAAATAGCCTTCATTGTGTAGATGTTTGCCTTTTTAGCAAATTAGAGACAAAGTTAAGGAATGCTAACCCATTCATCTGGCTCAGGTTCAGCTTAAGACATTCTGCTGTGTAGTGAAAATGAGAATTTTAACTACGGTTATGAAGGAGAGCTACACCAATTTTCTGTATCCTTTCAGTCTATATGTACTTAGTCTTGTTTTCCACGGCGAAGAGTCTCCCATTGCTTCTCTCAAGGCTGTTGACGGGCTCGGGCTCAGGCAGTCTCAGATGTCATCTGAGTGGATTTTGAAGCTTCAGCGGGACTAGGTCAGCAGGGAGATGCTGAGTATTGTGAATGCCTCTAACTTCTTAGTGGTCATCAAGGGATCATTTTTTTATTTAGTCAAGGCAGACTGATTTATGTTATTTTCTCCAGCTTACTTTGATCTGAACTCAAAAATTATTGGCAGAAAGTAAGTTTGGACACAAGAATTCTGGTTTGCTTTTTGGGAATATTTCCATGCTTATTTCTTGCTTGTGACCCATGAGAATGCCAGTTACGTTTAGAATTGGTCAGTGCGGACTGGGACCATCTTTATGAAAGGTGAGGTACATCTGGTTCTCGGTTTCCACTCCAACTGTACATGCCTCAGATCATTTTCTTTCTGTGTCCCCGTTAAATTGTGAGAAAGGTTCACCTTAAGTGGACAAGAAGTACACTGTGTTTCACACATGGACTTCACTGAACTGTATACACCTTTTTATTAAGAAGGTAGGAATGGGGGAAGTATTTTCTTCAGCTTTCCAGTTCTTGGATTCATGTCTTTTGGGGCTTACTCCTTGTCCATCATGTCTGACCACCCACTTTTATGTATTGCCAGCCACCAGAGTTGGGTTTTAGTTGCCATCTGTGGCCAAACTGTTATGAACTGTCTTCCTCCTCTAATTTCCGTTCGTTCTCTTTCTCCTCTCTCATTCTGCAGATTGCAGGAATTGACGCTGTATAACCCCGAGCGCACCATTACGGTTAAAGGCAACGTTGAAACCTGTGCCAAAGCTGAGGAAGAGATAATGAAGAAAATCAGGGAGTCTTATGAAAACGATATTGCTTCTATGAATGTTAGTTTTAATATGGAGGACATGCCTTTATTTTGACGAACCGTTAAAAGATGTTTTCAGTTGCATTAATATTGTTGTCTTTAGTGGAGCCGGCATTAGATGTAATCTCTAGTTGATTTTTGGCACCATAGTGAGTGTGCCCGGGGGTAGTTGGGAAGAAGGCTTTGATATTAGGCTTGGCTCTCTGATTTTAGCAAATTAGTTAGTCTTTGAGCCTTAGCTTCCTTATCTGTTCTGTAAGACTAATACCTACCTAAAAAGGTTAATAACTTCGACACAATATTAATTTGAATGAGTATAGTAGGAGTGTGGGCTTGAGAGGTAGGTATGTGAACTGGGTTTGAATCCCACCTCAGTCACTTATTAGCTACAGCTCTGTTCTCTTGCGTGGTCTCCAAGCATTGGTTTCCTCATCTGTAAGGTGGGGCTACTGTGCCTACAGTGATGCCATGATTAGGACTGGGATTACAGGAGATAACGTGCGTATAGAAGCAACTGTTACGAATTCAAAGCTAAGACTTACCTGGTTAGTCATAAGCCATGGAGACAAAAGGATTAAAAATGACAAAATAATTTCTCTAGCACAATGAAAGCAATTAAAGTGAATGGCTGACATTCCTTAATAGATGGAGGGTACAGACAATGTAAGATTTCAAAAGTCCATTTTGAATTTTCAAGTAAATGATTGAAAAACACACTCCTCCATTGGGCTCTACACCTAAAAGAAGGGAAATAGAGAAATGATATTACCTTTTGTGAGAAGAGCCTAGAAGAATGCTGATTGTCTTAGCCCACATGACTGGCTTCCTGACCCACCTTTCCATCATCCCTGCTCGTCTGATGTCTCAGAGTCCCTTGCGAGCAAATCCGACTCCATATACCTTTTGCAGATTCTCCGGGGCGCTCACACCTCAAGTCTGGCGTCTCCACCTCAAAGATAGGTTTAGTTGCCATAGTTACATGGGATGAGACCTGATTTCCAAGGATCTTGACTTTTAGGCCTTTAGACCCATGGCTGCCAAATTTTATCCAAGGAGTAAAAATCTTTTTAATGGCTTGTTCTGTATCTGGTTTGCTTTTCAATGTACAAATCTTGTTTGCTTACTTCTTCAACTAATGCGTGTTTCGGTCTGTATTTACTGTGCCCGTAGCATACAGAGTACATATTTGGTTAAGCACTCCGAGCTGGTCATTAAGGAAAGGAAGGGTGTGTTTCCTGCTTTGAGAAAGCTCGTGTAGCTTCGCATCAAGGAGGGGGCAAATGAGCACACGGCTTTTAAAATATCAAGAAATATAAACATATATACTCAAGTATAATTACAGGGAACATCTGCTTTGTTCTAAAATTTGAGTCATAAAATGATTTTTTTTCTTTACTAGACAAGAGGTCACAGTCTGAATATTGTCACTTATAAATACACTTGATTTTTTAATTGTAAAATGAGAGACTTTTTTACTCTTGCAGCTTCAAGCACATTTAATTCCTGGGTTAAATCTGAATGCCTTGGGTCTGTTCCCACCCACGTCAGGGATGCCACCTCCCACCTCAGGGCCCCCTTCCGCGATGACTCCTCCTTACCCGCAGTTTGAGGTAAGATCATGGACCTTGGCTTTCTGTGTGGTTGAGTGGGATGCAGTCAGAGGGACAGAGTCAGATTTTGTTGCCCTCAAGCAGTGTGACATTAAATGCTAATCGGGACAAATTCTCATGTAAAACCTGCCCCCATATGATGTATCAGTTGAGAGCCAGGATATGCTTTCCAGTTCATGTCAGTAGAATCTTTTTACCTGCCCCTTCGTGGAGTAGGTGGAACAGCAGTTTTGGAGTGGTAGGATTGTCAGCGTTGGTTTTTAAATATCAAAAAAGGTTGAGACTTTGGGGTGGGGGGGACGTCAGTTATTTCTAAAGGTTGAAGGAAAGGACTTTTCAAAGGCTTCCTTCATCTTTAACTTCACTTGGAAGTTAACTGCTTTGAAAGGTCGATAACGGGGAGCCTGGGTGGCTCCGTCAGTGAAGTGTCTGCCTTTGGCCCAGGTCATGATCTTAGGGTTCTGCAGTCGAGCCCCATGTTGGGCTCCCTGCTCAGCGGGTAGTCTGCTTCTCCCTCTCCTTCCGCCCGCCTCCCACTCTCTCTCAAATATATATATATATGTTATATATATATAAAGGTCAGTAGAGACATGTTTTCCATTTTGAGTGTGCTTTTTAAATAGTTCAAGATAGTTTTGCTCAAGGTCTACTGTGTATGTGCGTGCGCAACCATTAAACAGCTTTTATTCGTTCGTAAAGAGGTAGACTGTTACTAAAGAAACCCGACTTTTGTATTTGCTTTTTAAGAATAGCATTTTTTCTTCAGGTTTCAAAAATGGGAGACCAGTGATAGTATAAAAATGCAGAATAGCAGATACTTTACGGAGTAATTTTTATAGAAAGTAGTTCACAATTCTGTTGCATAATCCGTGGTAATCGGAGGTAGACAGTCATGTGAAATTTAGCAACATTCTAGGATCTTCCGTCATGGATTTGTTTAAAATCTCTCCCTTACTGTTTGACTCTTCTAGAATACATGCTTTGAGTGGTACCTCCAGTACCAGTTTAGGAAAACGTCCAGCTGGAATTGGTGTTGGGCATTCCATTATAACACTGTCTAGACTCCATGTAGAGTAAAATGCTTCTGGAATTATACAGAGAACACAGATTGCTGAGATTGTTCATATTTTATCCCTTTATAAAGGAGAATTCCCTTGGCCTGTCCTTAACCACCAGACTGTGTTAGGTGTTCTTCACTTTTGGCCTCTTCTTGCAGTGTTTCTGCCTTTATGATCAGCGACATTTGCACCTTCCCCTGCAACTCACCTGCTGCTGCAAACATGTTTGGTCCTTGAAGCCATATAACAAAGCCCATGAATCTATGGATAGGCATCAAAATTTCAGTGCCACCTCAGTGTGAATAGATTTCATCATGCATTATCTGGAGCTTTCCAGCACAGCTAATGGGGCTGTGAAGTAGCTGACTTGTGTGTAGCTTGATGCTTAAAGGGGCGGCAGGAAGGATCCCTGGGGTGAGAGCCCAGGTCCAGCCCAGCTCTGCCTGCGCTTTGTATCGCCATAGGTCACTCTCCTCTTCCCTCTGCGTTTGTTTTCTCACCTGCGCAATGAAGAAAATGAACTAGATGAATTACCGCTAAGGAGTCTTCTCTCGAGTCAGGCATTTCTAGTCTTTACAGAATTCAGTAATTTAAAAAGTTTAAGAGGAGGGTAAAAGTGAGCCTAAAATAGGAATTGGAGAGTATATGGACTTAACATCTAATATGGCTGCTAGTTTCTTTATTATAAATAGATGCATTTGTCATATTACTGAGTTTAGGGCAGATGTATCCCTGATGCTTTTGTGTAAAACAGCATTGATTAAAAGTGACAAGGAGCTGATTATTTAACTCTGTGCTAAAGAAGTTCTTACGTAACCTGCACCTCTGCTACCTGCCCTAACCCAGCTTTCTCTTTGGGCATGCCCCTTAGTTTGTTCCTCACTTTCCCAATTTGTAAACTGAGGTGTCATTTAAATTCTTTTCTCTCTACTGGTTACATATCACGATCAGTAGAGCTTCTCACATTACGACTGGTAGCATTACCGAACATTCGGTCCTTTATACTTATGTGGCTGTTTCAGTGCAGAAATTCCTAAAGTGAATTGTTAGGTAGCTATTTTTAAGATACATGAATACTAGGAATATTATCTAGATTTCATCGGGTTTGTAATTTAGTGATACCGTTCTGTGTAATGGGTTCTTGTGTTCTAAGATAAATTAGGATTAAGAGAAGTGAGAGTATGTTTAAAACAGTATTTCCAAAGGACTTTTATGATTTTAAATGTCTGAGTGACTTAAGCAAGTAGAGATTTTGTTTCATTTTAAGAATGGGAGAAGAGGGTCAGTGATCTTTAATAAAAGCGAATCAAAAGTAAATGTAAGGAAGATCCCACTGGAATAGGTGGTCTTTGCTTTTCCTGAGATTTTAAAGCAGAATCAGCGAGGTGTAGAAGCAGCCAGTGAGATCAGAAGGTGGAGAAGCTGCCAGTAGTAATGGTAGAAACACTGCAAAGGGGAAGGAGCTCGGAACCCCTCAAGGCCTGGTGGTTTCATGGGCAGGAAAAGGAAATTCTCTTATTGAAGGGATAAATTGTGGACAGTCTTGTCAATCCAGGTCACTTGCAGAATTCAAGTGGGCATTTTATTCTACATGTCTGTAGGCAGTGGTACAATAGAATCCCCAACTTCACACGTGGCCATTTCTCTAAATTGGTGTGGGAGGTACCGAAACACTATGTGCTAAGAAAGAAGACAAATCTACCATCTGTCTAGTTGGAATAGTTGATAAGTTATGCTTATATTGCATGTGTTTGCTGCAGGTGAGTGTGTTCTTGCAATTTTTCTGTAGATTTAAACCTACTAACTTTATCTCTGCATATTAGTCTTAGACTTCAAAGAATGTGTCAGGAATTATCCGGAGAACTATTCCTGTAATCTACCCCTTTTCTCTAGCGTGGAAGACATCTTTTTGTGGATTTCAAAAATATGTGCTCGCAATTGCCTTTCTTCTTAGAAATACATAGGTATATAATCCTGTCTTGGAAATTTGGTATATATTTTTACAGATGTTGTGATTAAAGGTAATTATTAATGGGAGCATTGTACTAGTTTTAACTTCATGTCCTCAAGGAATTCACCTTGATGTTAACCACAGTATCATCATCACTCTTAAGAAGTTTGGCACAAGGGTGTGGGGGTGGCTCCGTCAGTTAAGCGTCTGTCAGCTCAGATTGTGATTCCAGGGTACTGGGATCCAGTTCCCTGCTCAGCGGGGAGCCTGCTGCTCCCTCTCCCTCTGTGGCCACTCCCCCGCTTGTGTGCATGCACTCACTCTCTCTCTCTCTTTCTCTCTCTATCAAATAAAATCTTAAAAAAAAAAAAAAAAAAACAGGCGCCTGGGTGGCTCAGTCGTTAAGCATCTGCCTTCGGCTCAGGGTGTGATCCCAGGGTCCTGGGATCAAGCCCCACATCAGGCTCTTCTGCTACGAGCCTGCTT
Source organism: Ursus americanus (assembly GCF_024610735.1). Classification (NCBI taxonomy): domain Eukaryota; kingdom Metazoa; phylum Chordata; class Mammalia; order Carnivora; family Ursidae; genus Ursus; species Ursus americanus. Next base: position 50,853,704 of record NC_142129.1, read on the forward strand.
CTTCCTCTCCCACTCCCCCTGCTTGTGTTCCCTCTCTTCGCTGGCTGTCTCTATCTCTGTCGAATAAATAAAATCTTAAAAAAAAAAAAACAACTTGGCACAATATTATTTGATATGCAGTCTGTACTTAAATTTCATAGTTACCTTAATAATGTTCTATTACATAGCTGTGTTTTTAGTAAAGAATCCAATTAAGGGTTATCCATTGCCGTTAGTTGTCATGTCTCTCTAGTCCCCTCTTTCTCTTTTCAGCAGGCGTTCATCCCATGTGGTGTCACCTACTGCCTACCCTCCCCCTCTTGTTTTCTTATTTATGGCATTGCAAAATCCAGGCTAGTGGTTAGAATGTCGCCTGTGGGTTTGACTGACTGCTTGTACATTAATAAGGCTCAGGATTGTACCTTTTTTGAGGGCAGGAATATCTTCTCTGTGTCCCATTGGGAAGCAGATAATGTCATGTGTTTCATTGTTGGTCATGTTGTTTGATCATAAAATTAAGGTAGTATCTGTGCGATCTCTGCATTGTAAAGGCACCTTTCCCGTCTATGATTAAGATTTAATCAGCAGCCCTTTGAGAATACATGTCTTGCTCCCCAGCAGTCTTTCCCCCAGCGGGTTTACTCTCCATTGCTGATGGTCGCCCAGTCATATATTACTATTTTTATGTCTGCCATCTTTTACATTTGTTAGTTGGCAATGTTCTGTAAAGAATAGCTTTCTCTACGTTCTGCTTTACGAGGAAAAATGTTTTTTTGTCCTTTACGTTAGAATTACCCCAGACCTTCTGTGTCAGAGTCTACCCCCCAGGGCAGGAATGGGGGCCGAGGCTCAGGTATTACTACTTCGGAAAGCTCTCTGGCTGACTCCAGTATGGACATGGGCAAGGTTAACAACAGCTGCTCTGTTTCTTAACTGCATAAGAACCTGTGCCTCTCCTTGGACGTACATGAACCAGAATCTCAGTGGGAGCAGATGGAAGCTCAGAAATCTGTGATTTCGTAAAGGTCATCAGAAGTTTTTCATTACCCATTCATTGTCAAACTACTGTTCTGCAAGGAATGTTTACTATTCTGTGTCAAGGGTAATTCACAGTAGACGATATTTGGGATAAGCGTAAATACATACCACTCAGGTATGTCACTCTTTCTAACTTGTTTGGTGCTTTATTTTAAAGTGTGGGTAAGGGGCGCCTGGGTGGTTCGGTTAAATGTTCAGTTCTTGATTTGGGCTCAGATCGTCATCTCAGGGGCATGAGATCAAGCTCTGCATCGTGCTCCATTCTGAGCATGGAACCTGCGTAAGATTCTTTCCCTCGGGCGCCCCCACCCCGCTTGTTCTCTCTCTCTCTCTCTCTCTCTTTAAAAACAAAACAAACAAACAAAAAAAAGTCGTCAAAAACTTGCCCCCTTTTCTTTGGATCACCTGTTATTACAATCCACAAATATCAGTTCAAAAGTATCTATGGGATGCTGCCATATGTCTGTTTTCCTGCCTTTAAATATATTTTGGCATGCTGTGTATATCAGGATTAGCTATGGCTATGTGTTACAAGAGAAAAAAAATGTTTTAAATGAGTTTTCCTTCTTCCTCAGAAGAGGCGAAGGGTAGACTATCCAAGGCTGGGAGTGGTTGTGCTGCATCATCTAGGACAGGTGCTCTTGGCTTAGTTATCATGCTGCCTCCTGGACCAGGGTGACTGCTCAAGCTCCAGCCATTGAGTCTGAGTCCAGCCAGCAAGGATGAAGGTTTAAAATCAACAGCCACCTCATATAAGGACACTGCCTGACAATAGCTATTTACACTTCTACGGGTTGCTCTTGTTACCAGAACATAACATCAGTTACATCTACCTGTGAGAGAAGCTGGGAGACCGTGTCTATAACTGAAGAGATGAATAAATCTGCCTACTGGATTTAGTACTAGTCCCTATAAAGGGAATTGCACAGAGCCTGGGAGGGTGCAGGTGAGCTTTTAAGTTCTCTCAAAAACAAAACCAAACAAAAACCACACACACACACACACACACACACACACAAAACCCAGGATAATCTAAATTGATTCTGGAGGAGAAAATTCGATCTTTCAGATTCCACTCCTACAGATTATTTTCACATCGAAACAAAGGGAAAACACCATTTTCAGAGAACTGTGTTGTGTTTCTGGATACCAGTTAGAGTGAACTATGCTTCCAAATAACTGTGAGGTAATTTCCTAATTTACTGTTTCAAGGGAGCAATTCTTTCACAAGGTCTGTTTCAGTATAGAACTTCTTTGTGGGGAAGTACTCAGTTGGAATAGCTTTGCCGTCGCTGTATATTATTAGACTCGGTTCGTTGTCTAAACACAGCTCACTGATACTATGAAGTGTACCTAATGGTCACCACTTTTTGAAACACAAACTTGTTTTTAAAGGCAATAATTAAATTTACCAAAGCTTTATCAATTTCTTTTTTCTTACCTTTTTTCACATTCCCTTTTTTCCCCTTTGGCTTCACTGTTCTTCTTGCTGAAGAACCTAGTATTGTGGGGCTGTGAGGGTCTGTGATGACATGTATTTGAAAACTGGGTTAGCGGAGGAAAGGTTGGCAGGTGCGGGCTCGCGGCCTGGCGTCTGCAGCTGCGGATGCGAAGCTTGCCGGCCCTTAGGAGCTCTCACGGGTAGTCTGTGGCTTACTGAGGGTGACCCTTTAATCCTCGATGCCCTGTAGGTTAGCAGTGAATCTCTTCCACTTGAAGTGTGTATTGCCTGGTAAGAAGTCGGTTTTGATGACTCAATGTTTCAAAGATTCTGCCTCTTTTTATGTATTGCTTCCTCTTTCTTTTGGAGTTGTTTCATTTTTCTACTCATGTTTTCTCAGTGCTGCTTTGTAACATGAAAGGAGAATTGATGCACCTTGACTTTGGATAAATCCCTTACTTCTGTTCCATTCCAGAACTTTGTTCACCCTCCCACCTCCCCCCACCCCCAACGATGTATTCTAACTGGAACCTGCCAGGTGGATTTTTTTCTAATAGAGCCAGAGTCGGTTCTTCCAACGGACAAAAAGTCTCTAGTTCCTGCCTAGCAGCTGGCTTATGCAGTACTTAATTGGCAAACTTTGAGTTTAGAAATGACAAGAAATGCTCCTTTCAAAAACGCTCGAACAGTAGGGAAGAGGCAATTGGCAGCTCCTGAACAGAGCAGGAGCTGAACTTGGCAGCGCACAGAACAGCATCCATAGCTGAGTGTTACTTCCTGGCGTTTGGGTTGGCAGAAGTTAGCTCAAGTGCTGTTGTCTTCATAATTTTGATAGCGTCTTTGGAATCTTCCCAGAAGTCTCCAGAACAATAATGTGATCCTAAAATTGCTAACTTTCTGTTTATTGAAAAGGCAAGAAAGATGAACATTTTCGTAGGTTTTTAGCTAGTTCAGGGTGCTCTTTGAGAAACAATATTTTAGGAGTTGAAAGGGATTTTTGAGTCCGTTCTCTTAGCCTTACTTCTTAGGATTTCTTATTGTAGGTACAGCTCTTTTGTCAGTAAAAAAAAATTCAAAGTCAATAACTTACCGTCTACATTTACAACCTCTAGGAGGCCTTGGTTACTCAGCTATGGGGAGAAACTTTCTGTGCCCTTTTTTTTTTTTTTTTAAAGACTTCAATATTCTGTTCAGGTCATGGAGTTGAGTAAACTTAATTTCAGTTCCAGACCCAAATCCATTAAAACAAAACAAACAAAACTAAACAAAACAAAAACCCCAGGAGTATCTGTTGTACAAACCGAAGGGAAACACTGGCGTCCTTCCAGTTCCTGAAGCCTGGTCTCGTTGGCTGGCGGGCACGTCTCCGTGCCTTTGCGATGCCTTAGATTCTGTTCCCCACAAAGTAGATACACTTAACCTTACTGTTTGCTCATTCTTGTATCTCCTCGTGATAGACGGTGAGGAATTACTCACTGGCAGACTTCCCCAGTTATGCAAACTTTCAGTGGAGCAGCTTTGTTCTTATGTTATTTCAAGCTCTAACATAGAGTCTGCCAAGAAGTCCAAAGGAAGTTTTGCCGATAGGCATCTGGCAGAAATCCGTAGGGAAGCAGCTTGGGTCATGTGACTACCCTTCACCTCTGAAGGTTTAGGAAGAGGGGTTCAGGATAATGCAGCTGGACCTGAACTTAAATGCAAAGAGTGTGTAACAAGAAAGGGTAATGCTGAGGGGTTTTTTTCAAGCTTGATCTCAGAGACTTAAAGTCACAGGTGCAAGAGGCTTATCCCAACCCATTGTTCTGGCTTCATCGTTTTGTGAGAGTTGTCTACATATCCACGTCGTGGAAACAAAGCTTGGGATTGCAGAACTCTCCACGACAGTAATTTGCTCCACAGACCAGTTTAGCCATTGTCAGAGAGACAGGATAGTTCTGGGAGGTGCCGTATATTCCCAGAGGAAAAGCTCCTGTAAAGGTAGCTTGTGGTCAGGGAGGTGCTGCGTGGACATGCATGGACTTGGCGTGAAGGGCATTGGGTGATGTTAAAAAATGTCTCCCCAGGCCTCAGACATCTGACGAGTGAGGCGCCGTCGCCAGGAGCGCGTCCCTGCCCATCGGGGTGGGGCACCACCTGCCTCCTGGTGTGTCTAGGCTGCTTTCTGACACTGCTTTTTCTGTTCGACAGCCTCTCTTGTTCCTGTTCATCCCAGCACAGCACATTTTTCTGTCTCTATACGGAGTCTTTATGTCTTCACCCTTTCCGAAGTTCTGTTAAAATTTGGTCCTTCCGGCCCTTCTCTATTGACCACGACTCCTCTTCCAAAGCCTCACACAACTTTTAAGTTTGCTCTTAGTCTTCGTATGGGACGTGTTCACTCCTACTCGATCCCCACCCCCAAAAAGCAAAGAAAAAAAGCGCTGGTGGCCTTTCATCACCATGTCAGAAAGATTATTTGGCTTTTGTTCAGCTTTCGTGGCGACAACATAGGTTTGAGCTCTTCTCCTAGCAGAGCTGTCCTCAGTATCTTCTAGGCCAGGACACATGCCCACACTGTGCTTTCGAGGCTCTGCGGCTTTCGCTCCAAGGATGCCTGTTAACATTGCTCCTCTGAAGACAGAAGTTGCTCTCTGGGATCCGTCCCGGGAAAAGTGTTTTTTTACGAAGCAAATGGATAGATTTTCTCTTCCAGGCGTACTCAATTATGCAGCTGATTTTCTTTTCTTAAATTAGCTGCTAGGAAGCTTAGAGCCAAATGTATACAAGAGCAGCATTCCTGGCTTCATCTTTTATATTCAGGTCCCTGTGCTCTTATTTCTTCGCCTCCTTTGTTTTACTTCTAGATTATGTGTATTTTCTAAGCAGCCTAAAATCTTTCTGGAACAAGGCCCAGAAAACAAATAATTACACAGTCATGGCAAAATACAATGGGGCAGATCTGGGCAAGTTACACATCGGCTTTAGTCTGATCATTAAAAAGGCCTTTATCACTGGCAGGCCAAAAACAAAAGTATGTTATTCAGAAGAACATGGTATAGATGTTCTCAGTGAGATAAAATACTTAGATTCTATCTTTACTTAAAAAAAATTAGTTAAGATTATCAGTTTTACCATAAGGACTAGAATGACATTAATATTAAGCATAATTTATGGTCAGTGTCCATGTGAATTCAGTTACTAAAATAAGAAAGGCCTTAAAGTGTCCCCTGGAATAAATGGTACGTGGTCATTGTGGGACACACTGACAGGCTGTGAGGTGTGTGCTCTGCACACAGAGGCCCTATTCTTAGGACTGGGAAGTACTAAAGAAGGAACTAACGTTATTCGTTCAGGGTTCTTCACTGATGAATAGCAACAGAAGTGCCTTGGCCAAGCTATGCAGGACAGGCCCCTGTCACAGATCTGCACAGTTCAGAGTTGAGTGGGAAGGCAAACCCTCTTCTGGGGTATTTGTTCCAAGAGTGCTTACACGGAGCTACCAGGGAGGCTTCACGTGGCTGACCGCCGGCTTAGTCCTGCAGTGCGGTAGGACGTCCTGGGAAACACCAGGAGTACCAGTCGTGAAGAAAGTAGTACAGCTATTTATACGTATGCCAAAGAAACAGAATCCGATAGTTTTCCTCAGTAATATTTCCTGGAGTTGAATTTGAGGTTATCTCTTTTTTTTTTTTTTTTTTTTTAAAGATTTTTTATTTATTTATTCGACAGAGATAGAGACAGCCAGCGAGAGAGGGAACACAAGCAGGGGGAGTGGGAGAGGAAGAAGCAGGCTCATAGCGGAGGAGCCTGATGTGGGGCTCGATCCCAGAACTCCGGGATCACGCCCTGAGCCGAAGGCAGACGCTTAACCGCTGTGCCACCCAGGCGCCCCTGAGGTTAACTCTTAAGAGGAAATAGGAGGTACATGTGGGTTAGAGGTCAACGAAGACTTTGAAATAAGAGCACAGTTCAGAGGATTTTTATCTGTAGGAAACTCACACGGGGTCTTGAATCGTAAGTTGCTTTCTGTTTCGTAAGTGCGAAAGGCGTGGTTCAAAATAAAATGATTTCCGCCTTTAATATAATCGTTGACCATAAAATAAATGTATTAGTATGAGAATTTGGAAATATCTGTCGATTTTAAATGTTAATGCTCCGATCCAGCATTTCTATTACATAAAATCTTAGAAGTATTAGTATAGGGGCACAAGATTGATGTTGAGAGATTTGATTGCCGTGTTATAGAAATTAGTGAAAAAATGTGGAAACCAAACTTTCTGCAGATCTTGAAAACAGCACCTTCAGATTCAACAAAATAACTGTCAGGTAAACGTGGAATAGTGGATTTTTTTCTTGGCAAGTTTTCTGTGATGTGGTTATTTTATTCTCACAGTGGAAACAGACGTTGAGACTCTAAGTTATAAAGTACCTTAAACACACATAAGATGGGTGTTTGCAGGTGAGACAACAGATCTGTTGCTGTCGGATCCTTGTTCTGTTGGAGCATCGTGTGTGTGTGTGATTCAATTAAACTATTAAAACTTTTTGTAAATTTTTTTGCAGTATAGTTCACATAGAACATTGGTTTCAGGGGTATGACATAATGATTCGATATTTGTATATATTGCAAAATGATGACCACAATAAGTCAACATCCATGACCATAGTGATTTTTTCCCTTGTGACAAGAACTTTTAGGATCTCTCTTAGCAACCTTCGAATACGCAGTATAGTATTAACTATAGTCATCAAGCTGCACGTTACATTCCCGTGACTATATATTATATAGCTGGAAATTTGTGCCTTTTGACCCCCTTTACATTATTCTTAATCTTAGTTATCCCTTTTCTTCAAAATAAGGAATTTTTTAAAAAGTAGGCTCCACGCCTATGTGGGACTTGAACTCACAACCGTGAGTTGGATGCTCCCCAAATAAAGAATTTTTAATGGACTGTCTCTGATGCCATTTTTTGCACATCGATGATCAAAGGCTTGAGCTTTTGCCAATGACACGTGGGAAATTTCTTTTGGCTCAGAAAGTCATACCAAGGTAGAGAGAAGAGCGATACCCCCAGGGAAGGCAGCACCTCCTCAGCTGAGAGTTCCATTGGGCTGTTACATAGGTCTTTTTGTTTTGAGAGCGAGCGAGAGAGCGCGAGCTCCAGTGGGGTAAGGGGAGAGGAAGAGGGACAAGCAGACCCCTTGCTGAGCAGAGAACCCCATGTGGGGCTCGATCCCAAGACCCTGAGATCATGACCCAGGCTGAAGTCACTCGCTTAACTGACTGAGCCACCCAGGCGCCCCGGGCTGTTCTTAATCACTTCTGCAGCTCTGTGGTGTAAGCACATCCGGGCCTGTGGGAAGCGGGCTGCGTCTTTTTTTTTTTTTTTTTTTTTTAATGGCTTAAGCGATCGGTCCAGGGTTGAATGCGGCTGCAGCACCAGTCGGTATATGACCATGTACAAGTCACTTAATCTCTTTCACTCAGTTTTCTCATTTTTAAAATGGAAATGTCGTTAGTTTCTATTAGTAGTATGGGTTGTGAGGTGTACATGAGGTGATGGGCCTCACAGAGAGGACTCACAAACTCTGACCACACAGGAATCCCGTATGCCGCTGCTCCCTGCTCATAGTCACCTTCTTCTGGAACCGGAATTTTGACCTCAGCATGCTTTTTACCCATCTCCCACCACGCTAAACACAAAGGTAGCACTCACATGTCCCATGCACGTCGTCACTGGGATTCCACCATTCTGTGTGGACGGAGTGGAAAACTTACTGTATAACTTGTTAATTATCAATTTTGAATGTTCGGAACCTTTGACTAAAGCAGTTTTACTTCGAAGAATTTATGTAGTAGAGGTATTTGTACAAGGGCACAATTTTTTGTACAAAGATTTGATTGTAGCATTACATGAATTAGTTGAAAATTGGTAACTACACACACACACACACGCACACACGTGCGTGGAGATGAGACCGCGGTGGTGAGTCTAGCTGCAGGAATACCCTTTTTAGGGGGATGAGGCAGGGGCATATAAATGACATTGGGAAGAGATCCAAGCTGTATCGTTACGCTTAAAAAAAAAAACACCAAATTAGAACATGTTTTTGGTAGCATGTTCCCATTTATTTCCTATTTTGGTTTATTAAATCCATTTCCCCCCATGAAACAGGTCTGTCTGTCCTTACCTAGTTTCCCATGTCGTCTTTTCCACTGGGTATGGTCATTCCTCCTGAGCATTTTGCCTGGAAGAATTAAACTTATTCGGGTTTGGTGCTTTATTTAGGTAATGAGTTGATTATAGAGGTAACGGTTGTTTGGGTCAACATAAATTTTTCTGATTGATTTTTGGTAACTCCTACTAGACAAATTTTTGACATTTTCAGATTTATTGACATTATTGTACCTTTTTATCTTACCTAATATTTCCCTTTTCTCATTTCAGTTTATTAACTGATACATAGACAAAAGGTTTTCCTTTAAAGAACCAGCCCGGCCTTTTTTGTTATTTCCAGAGTGTTTCTGTACTAATTTAGTTTTTAGAAAATCTTTGCTTCAGGGGCGCCTGGGTGGCACAGCGGTTAAGCGTCTGCCTTCGGCTCAGGGCGTGATCCCGGTGTTGTGGGATCGAGCCCCACATCAGGCTCCCCTGCTATGAGCCTGCTTCTTCCTCTCCCACTCCCCCTGCTTGTGTTCCCTCTCTTACTGTCTCTATCTCTGTCAAATAAATAAATAAAATCTTAAAAAAAAAAAAATCTTTGCTTCAGAGGAAGGAAACTATAAAGACTACGAAAAAAAATTCCTACTAAATAGAGTCATCTGTGTCCTGTGGTGGAATGGCCTTCGGTAAGTGCGTGTCGAGGGACAGGTGGAATGGCTGATTCGTGTGTACGGGGCTTTCTGCTGTTGCAGCAGCTCCCTGTGGACCCGTGGTTGCAGGCGCTCCACGCTCTCTGCTTGCACAATGCGCTCAACAGGGAGGAGAGGGAGCGGATGGTGCCCCTGCCCATTTGTGTGTTGTAGGAGTGCGGTCATTCGGTGGACCGGTGTGAAGTGGCACAGAATTTATCTCCTCGTGCAGTAAGAATGAATGAGCCCGGTACTGCTGTTTCCTTTGACTGAGATTTCCAGAAACTGCTTAACATGATCATATTCTAGAGATTTTCCCAGTTCCTGGGTTGCTTGAAAGCAAAACTGTTGACATGTTTGAGACTTAACGAATTTCGAGTTTGGTAAATGAGAAATCAGACTAAAGCTGTTTCATGGCTCTGTGTGAACATATTACAGTACTTGAGGGACCAACTTGAGTACTTGGAAACGGAATTTATTGTATCCTCCATAACAGGAATGTAAGAAGGCTCAAGAGAGAATTCTGTGAAGTGTTTCTTACCAAGTAGTTAATGTGTACATTTTTTTTTTTTTTTTTTTTAGATTTTATTTATTTATTTGACAGAGACAGCCAGCGAGAGAGAGAACACAAGCAGGGGGAGTGGGAGAGGAAGAAGCAGGCTCCCAGCAGAGGAGCCTGATGTGGGGCTCGATCCCAGGACTCCGGGATCACGCCCTGAGCCGAAGGCAGAGGCTTAATGACTGAGCCACCTGGGCGCCCCTAATGTGTACGTTTCTTACTGCAATAAACATATCTTCTAGTATCTCTATAAATCTTAGTTGGTAGGTGTACTTAAAAAAAGGGGGGGGGGCGCCTGGGTGGCACAGCGGTTAAGGCGTCTGCCTTCGGCTCAGGGCGTGATCTCGGCATTATGGGATCGAGCCCCACATCAGGCTCCTCCACTATGAGCCTGTTTCTTCCTCTCCCACTCCCCCTGCTTGTGTTCCCTCTCTCGCTGGCTGTCTCTATATCTGTCAAATAAATAAATAAAATGTTTAAAAAAAAAAAAACACACACACAACTGCATATTAAGTTAGTGTGTTCAGTTGTGGTTCATCTTAAAATATTTCTTGGCATGTATGGGAAATCTGTACCTGTCTCTCAATTTTGCTGTGAACCTAAAATTGCTCTAAAAAAGTCTTAGAAAATAAAAAATATTTCTTGGAATGAATTTCTTAGAATTGACTTACCCTTGGAAGCATGTTTTTCTTAATGTTGTTAGAAAGTAAGCAAGTGTTGAGGCGCCTGGGTGGCTCAGTCAGTTAAGCGTCCAACTCTTGGTTTCAGCTCAGGTCTAGATTTCAGGGTTGTCGGTTGGAGCCCCATGCTGGGCTCCACACTAGGCATGGAGTCTACTTAAAAAGTAAGCAAGTATTAACGTATGAACATGTGCATGGCTTCTCCATTTTGGAACCTGTAGCTCACCAGTAACATCACTGGATCTTGGATTAGCCTTTTTTTTGGCAGGGGTGGGGGAACCCAGTCACTGTGTCCTCTTGAGCGTGTGTCTGTTAGCCCTACAAGAACGACCGTTTGAAGGGAAGATGACTCAGGAAGGACGTAGATGGCTTGAAGTGGGAAGTTGAGAAGTAAAGTACACAGATAAAATGCATTTTTGAAAAATCTTTGAGGAGTTTGTCTTCAAAATGTTACCCATTTGTCCATGTGTTAAGTGGCAAAGGAAGGGCAGAGATGGAAGGAGTAACGAACTATGCGGCAGAATCCTAGGGCACTCTGCCACTTCAGCGCGGCATCTAGTTCTCTTCGAATCCCCTGCTAGGCTTGGGTGTGGTCGTGTACGGAACGGTGGTAAGGTCTTACACGGTTCATCATGTGTAATGGGACTCAGGAGTTCTTCCCTTTGAGCACAGTTCATCAGGTATGAAGCAAAACCTGCACGGATAAGGTGTAGACTTGGTGTCCTTGGATGCAGTCATGTTTGTTGATGTGTGGCCCAGAATTTCACTTACTTGTCAAGAATCTAAACTTTATGACTTTGACTTACCTTTTTAATCTGCAAATCAGTGACATCCTAAAGTTGAAGAAAATTTTGTGGAGTAAAAAGACCTTTTAAATTCAGACGCTTTCAGGACGAATGAGATGTTGTTCTCAACTTCAGGTTAACTCTTACCAACGAACTCTTGTCAACTTCCTAATACTCCTGTAGGAGAATGCCCCCATCCCTGTGCCAATGGTAGTAGCCTCATTTTACCGAACACACACGTATGTCCTGTCTTTCCAACAGCAATCGGAAACGGAGACTGTGCATCTGTTTATCCCAGCCCTGTCTGTCGGCGCCATTATCGGCAAGCAGGGGCAGCACATCAAGCAGCTTTCTCGCTTTGCAGGAGCTTCTATTAAGGTACTGTTCTGCCAGCTGTGGTTAGTACTTTAATGACAGTGAGTTACAGGAACAGGAGTCGTCCTGCCACTTTATAATCGAATTGAACGTTGGCAGTCTATACTGGGGCTACATAGGGTGTGACAGATCAACAGCTTCAACGAAGTAAGCGGACGTCTCAGAAAAAAGTGGTACACAGTCTAGTGCGGGAGTGGTAATTGGGCCTGCTAAGTCCCTGGACCTAGGTTTGTTCTAGCTCATCTTCCGCACGCATGGCCTTGGTCCCTCAAGGTCCCAAATGACAGTATTCTGTGCTGTCATGAGTCTGTGGTCCACCCAGTTGGAGGACACTAAGAACCTTCCTCTTACAGAGGTTTCTTATTAGCTGCCATAGGATGTTTTTATCTCCATTTCATTGCTCAGAAACTGCATCACAAGGCCAGACACAGCTGAAAGAGCAACAGGGAAATGTTGAGCTAAGTATTTTATTATTATGGAAAGTGGGATAACAAGTATCAGAGGACAGCGTATGGTATTCACCAACTAGATATCTGTGTGCTCTGAAGATTCTGTATTTTGATATTCTGAGAAACAATAACCTACATAGCTCATTGTGTTTTAAGGTATGCACAAATTGATAATGGCTCGATGCAGTGACAGTTTTCTTCAGGAACACATCAGTTTAGTGGGGTGTTTTTTTTTTTGTCGTTAATGTTTTATAAAATTTTTTGTTTGAAGGAATCCAGTACTGGGGTGCCTGGGTGGTTCAGTCAGTTGAGCCTCTGACTCTTGATTTTGACTCTTGATTTTGGCTCAGGTCATGATCTCAGAATCCTGGGATCGAGTCCCATGTAGGGCTCCACGCTCAGTGGGGAGTCTGCCCCTTCCCTCTGCACTGCGTGCTAACTAAATAATAAATGAATCTCTAAATAAAATCTTAAAAAAAAAAAGTACACAGAAAAGTTGCACTCAGATGTTTATAGTATCTTTATTTCCAGCTGACCGCCAATGGGAAGCAGCACATGTTCAGTAATGGGCAAATAAACTGTGGTCCACCTACGCAGAAGATACTAAGAATAAACCATTGGTAGATACAAGTTAGTTGGATCTCATGTTACATGCTAAGGGAAAGAAATCAGACCCCAAAGCCCGCATACTCTGTGATCCATTTGTATGTAAAATCTGGAAAAGGCAGAACTATAGGGATAGAGGAAAAAATTGAGTGGTTGCTAGGAATTGGAGGTGGGAGGGAGGCCTGAATACAGAGAGATAGCGGAAAGAATTGTGGAGAGTGAACTATTTTTATTTTGATTGTGGTGGTGGTTATCTGCCTATGCATTTGTTACCAAAGAATGAATTTTACTGTATGTAAATTAAATAGTTAATAAAAAAGCAAAACACAGAAATAGCCCTCATATGCTCTCTTGTAGCAAAAGATAACAAAATACATGAACAGGAAATGCAGCAAAGATAAACAGGTAAAGGAAAAGTGGTGGTACAAGATTGAGGGGTGAACCAACCTTACTGTCCTTCAAGTTTCCTGACTGAGTTAAAAGTAAGTCTTTGACACGTGCAAAAAGAACCTAGTAGACTGGCTTTGGAAAAACTGCAATGAACATTTATTTCCTGAATGAGAACTGAGTATTTACGTATTCAGTTTTCTCTCTCTCGGGCTTCACAGAGGTTGTATAATGAGGGTAAAATGTTTCCAAGTCTGAAACATACACTTTGCTAGAGTTACATATACATACATTTCATGTGTGTACTTAGTAGGCACGTACTTGGTATTAACTATTTGTGTTCACTTGGACATTTAGACCATTCTTACTCTGCACAAACAGTGCAGTGATGGACAGAGTTCCTTTAGCCAAGCTGTTACATACAACTTTATTCTTTAAGGTAAGTCTATAAAAGTAGATTTGGTGAGTCAAAGGGCATGTGTTTTCAGGCTTTTTCAGAGACTATAGCAATTTATACTCTCAAACTCCATGTATGAGTGCCTTTAGACCCAGCCCTCCTTCACCAGTATTGACAAATCTAATCAGAAAGATAAAGAATGCTGTCTTTGTTCCAGGGGTTTCCTGTGAATAATTCTAAGAGCTTAGATTAAAGGGAAGTACTTACTTGTTTTATAGACTCAAAATTAGTGAGTGCCCAGCATGAAGTAGGAATAGTATTAGTGTGGCTCTAGATGACAGAGGGAGGGAGAAGAGAGGACTCCATTAAAAATAAAAACATTTTTTGATTCTAAACGTGGGTGGGAAGGGCTCTTGTAGACTCTATTAGTAACCGACAGGGATCGTAATGGTAGAATTTGGGGTAGTTTTTATCGTATTATTTGCTTCCCATTCTTAATAATAAGAATTTGCTTCTTACACGGCATATGTCTAGCAAATTTTTTTCTTTTGAAACAAATACCAGCTGGGTCCCCAAATCCTATGACTCTGGAAGAATCCTGGTTTCCTCGCCCTTCAATAGCTTCTGCAACATTTCCCCTGGCCCAGGCTTTTTGTGTGATTTCATATATTCTGCAAAAATAGAAAAGCTGTTTACTTTCTTTCTGCCAAATTAATGTTAGTTTATTCCATATGTTACTCTAATGAGCATACTTCAGAGGAATTTACCAATAGTCTTAGATTTGTGAACATAGCAGTTTCTTGCACATACAGACCTGGGGGTTCTGACGCATATGGGCCAAAGACCACACTCTGAGCACCACTGGTGTAGTGATGAGGAACATGGGCAGTGGAGACAGACCACTTCTCCCTCCAGCTGGAGTAGCTGTGTGATCATGGCTGGGCCAGGTAACTCAACTTCTTCAGCCTTCAGTTTCCCCTGGTCCAGCACCACCTCGTTAGAACCTAGTGAGGATTAGTTGAGATTGCATGTGGACGTTTACATCAGGGCTGCGCACAGTGTAAGTGCACAGTTCATGGCAGGAGCCACAGCTAACAAACCCAGGTTAACCACTGCTGCTCTGCAACTTTCTTCCAGAAGGCGTTCGTTGTACACTTAAGTCACGCACAAATGTCAGGCTGGTATGTGTAACGTTTCTATCAGTGGCACCTGAAAGTGTCATCCCGCCTTGATGTGTCTGTTACAGATCGCTCCAGCAGAAGCGCCAGATGCTAAAGTGAGGATGGTGATTATCACCGGGCCGCCGGAGGCTCAGTTCAAGGTATGGGTTCTAGAGTGTGTGCACAGGTAACGAATGAATGGATTTCAAGAATGTTAATGCTTTCTTTTCAGGAACTTCATAACCTGGCTTCTCCCTTAAATATATCTAAAACCCAGTAAAAAGAATCTCCCAATGGAAAATCATAAGAATAAGAACAGAGTAGAAACATACTGAACGTTACATTTCAAAAATAAAGCAGACTTTGTTTCAATTTTGAGAGTTTTGTAACGTTGCTGGGTTTATCTCCCAAAGGAGAATCTGCTCAGTGCCTTGTTACTATGCGAAGGTGAGACCTTTAAGACTGAAATTTACAAACCTGTCTGGTTATTATGCCGTGGAAAACTTGTTCCCCAAGTTTCCCTCTTGTCCTTGAGGCCTTAACCTTGAATTAAAATGCCCCCCTTTCCTCTTACCCTTGAATTAACTCTGAGCCGTGGTCCGTAGTCTGACCACAAATCACTCTAATCCTTCCAATTTTAGAAGTAGAAATGGAACTTTTCTGGCATTTATGCTGGTGTGAACCATTGTTCATACTTACTGGGGTTTGGGACCTTTGCAGCTGGAATGCCCTTCATTGTATACTGAGAGTTGATGAAGAGCAGAGACTGGGCATCCAGGCTGCCAGTTCAAATCCCAGCTCTATCATTTATCTGCTGTGTGACCCTGGGCAAATTAGTTAACCTTTCTCTGGCTACTCAGCTGTAAAATGAGGATTAGAACATCCACAAGGTTGAAACAAGGTTATAAGGTATAAAGAATATAAAGTGCTTAGAATACTGCTTGCCACATAGGAAGCACCATATACGTAAGCTGGTGTTCAGCAGACTTGGGGTGAATCAGACTCTGCCAAATTCTCAGACACATACTTGCAAGTACATGATTTCTCCCACAGAACTTAGTACAAGTGTACAAGTAACTACTGCATTAGAATGTAACTACTTTATACCAAACCCATGTCTTATTCTACCACCTTTGCAACAGGACAACTCTTGAACCTTATGCCTAAGTTCCCTTAGCTCTAAAATGTGGCTAGTAACAGTGCCTACTTCTCCCCAATTTCCCCTTTGAAAATAACATTCTTAAATCTCTCTTTTCTATGGGACATTTTTCAGTAAAAATCTAAAAGCTTTTTCCACTTCATTTACAGGAAGAATAGGAAACAGAAGGAGGTACTTTGAGATGTGGGTGCAGTTGGCTAGGCTCAAACTCAGGTGAAGAAATTTAGTCTCTCACACCAGCCTTCTGGTCCAGGCCTTTGAAGTCCCAACTCAGAAATGTTGTAAACTGCTCCCTTCCCAAACCTACAGGATCACTTTTAGTATGAAATCTTAAAAGATAAACACAGACATCAGTTACTGTATGTTTCTTCTTGATGCTGAGCGCTTTTTTATAAATGGAACTACTATAATTGTATGCGGGGAAATTCAGTTTATTTCCCTGTATCCTTCAATGCCCATGTGGTATGGTGTAGTCACCTTAAAAGGAATATTTAAGAAAACCAGTAATGTTTAAATATTCTTAAAGTGATCAGTGATAATTACAAGTGAATTATATCAGAGATCTAAGGAGTGGTAAACCTCCCAACCCATACTTTCTGTGAAGAATTCGAGAACTATGTCCTCTAATACCTAGATCTGTGGCCTGAGACTTTGTGAATGAATGGAATATAGGGTACCAAGATGGATTTTGTTTTTTCTGTAACCCCCTATAATGAGCTTATCGCTTCTGCACCAGTGAAAATGTAAAATGTGTTGGGCACTTGTTTTTATGATTTACCCTGGTAGCTTGTCAGATTAAACCAACTCTGACTTCTTTATCCTTTGGTATATACTAGAGCAAATCAATGGTTGTACATAATAGAAGTTTCCTAAGTATAATGTCTAGTTGTATGCAGTAGGTATCAGTATGTGTTGACTATAAATAGAAGTGTGCATTAACCTGATTTTGTTGCCTTATTATTCAAAGTAGATGGGGCGCCTGGGTGGCGCAGTCGTTAAGTGTCTGCCTTCGGCTCAGGGCGTGGTCCCGGCGTTCTGGGATCGAGCCCCACATCGGTCTCCTCCGCTATGAGCCTGCTTCTTCCTCTCCCACTCCCCCTGCTTGTGTTCCCTCTCTCGCTGGCTGTCTCTCTCTGTCAAATAAATAAATAAAATCCTTATTTAAAAAAAAAAAAGCCACTTGGCTAAGATGAAGAAACCTGTTTCAATAGAAAATATCTTTTCAGCAGGTGTGAGCCTGCCACAGCTGGCTCTGTAGGTCTTCCCCGTCTCTTATCCTCAAGGAAAATTGCAATTACTTTCTTAGTGAAAGCAGGAAAGGTTTAACCTTTTAGGATCGGAGGGCAAATGGCCATTTGCCTACAAAGAGGATTTATTTTTAATTAAGCTGAGTACTAATTGCCTTTCATTCTTTTTGTTAAAAGAATAAATCCTGTTCAGCCATTCAGTTGCCTCCTCTGTGGTGCCTGTTACTGTGAACCTTCCTAACTTTGCCTTTTAGGCCATCTGCAACAGTCTGTCACATACAGGTGTGTCCCTGCCAAGGGCCATTCCAGTGAATTTGGGCCATCTCTGAAGTTAATGGACCTTCTTTCCCTTCAAGAATGACACTGATAGGATATGTTCTCATCTGTAGGCTCAGGGAAGAATTTATGGAAAAATTAAAGAAGAAAACTTTGTTAGTCCTAAAGAAGAGGTGAAACTTGAAGCTCATATCAGAGTGCCATCCTTTGCTGCTGGCAGAGTTATTGGAAAAGGAGGCAAAACGGCAAGTACTTCAGCAAAACCTGTGCAGTGGTATGAAAGGGAAAGCGTTGAAAGGTACTTAGGAGTTCCAAGTCCCTGAATTTGGGCTAATTTATAAAAAGCAGGATCATCTGGGCCAAGGTTTGGAGAAGACTGCCTTGTGTTCTTCCTGAGTGTTGGCGTCAGCCGCTGGTGACAGTAATGCCTCTTTCAGACCGCTCTGGGGGGGAGGACTGTCTCATGTACGAGGGGCGTTTAGCATTTCCGGCTGACATAACTTCAGCTTTTTGTTTTTGCACACTTGATGGAAAGAAAACTTTAAAAAATGTCATCTGCCTTTATAACCTACCTCTGTAACAAAACAAATGGTTACCAGTTTCTCTTTAGCACATGTAACTTCTAAGGTGTTTTCAAAGCTGTTTACAATTTTGAAGTAATTGAGAGCATTCACTTTGGAATCAGACTTTCAGGGATTCAGTCTGGTTCTGTCATTCATTTGTGTAACTGGTCAAATCAATTTTTTTTGGCTCTTAGTTTATCATTTTAAAATGGGCACAGTACTGATAACCTGATAGAATTATAGGTAGATTAGATGGAATTTGTAAAGCCACAGTTTAGTGTTTGGCACATAGTAAGTGCTCAGCAAATGGTAATTTTTTGTTTAAAACCATTTAACACGACCTGTGTTTATCTTGTTCAGGTGAATGAGCTCCAGAATTTGTCAAGTGCAGAAGTAGTTGTCCCTCGTGACCAGACACCTGATGAGAATGACCAAGTGGTTGTGAAAATAACTGGTCACTTCTATGCTTGCCAGGTAAGTGGGCTCTAATGTCATAAGCAAGCTCTTTGGCTTCTTTCCCAAATGGAAGCAATTCTCCTGTGGCTATGCCCCCACCCCATGTAAATCTTCAACGTTGTTGAGTGCTTAACACGCTTAATCCTAAGCAGGTAATTTCAGACTCTACTAGCAAACTAAACTAGTATGTATCTTTAACCTTCAGATCTGAAGTTGTTGAAATGGAAGAGTAAAATAACTGTTAGTAACCTTTGATTATGTAGAAATTTCAGATCTCTCACCTTTTGCAGGTTGCCCAGAGAAAGATTCAGGAAATTTTGACTCAGGTAAAACAGCACCAACAGCAGAAAGCTCTGCAAAGTGGACCACCTCAGTCAAGACGGAAGTAAAGGCTCAGGAAACAGCCCACCACAGAGGCAGATGCCAAACCAAAGACAGATTGCTTAACCAACAGACGGGCGCTGAACCCCTAATATCCAGAATTACATGCACAAGTTTTTACCTAGCCAGTTGTTTCTGAGGACCAGGCAACTTTTGAACTCCTGTCTCTGTGAGAATGTATACTTTATGCTCTCTGAAATGTATGACACCCAGCTTTAAAAAAAAATAAGGGGGGGAGGGAAAGAGAGGAGCTCTGCACTTCCCTTTTGTTGTATTCTCAGTGTAACAAATATTCTAATTTTTCTTAATATACCCCCCTAATGCCAGAAATTGGCTTAATGATGCAGTCACTAAATTCATAAAATATAGATTGCTCCCAAATCCAGTTGTTAAAATTGGATCAGAATAGAATGATTACAGGAACTTAAGTGTTAAGCTATTAGCATAGAAAAACTGTTCTCTGTTTTATTTTTATCTAACACTAACATGAATAACCTAAGGGAAGTGCTGAATGGTGTTGGCAGGGGTATTAAACGTGCATTTTTACTCAACTACCTCAGGTACCTATTCAGTAATGCAATGAAAGCAAAATTGTTTTTGTTTTTGTTTTTTTTTTTGGAAAATTTTATATACTTTATAAAGATAAAAGTCCAACAGTTTTTTAAAAAAGTTTAATTAGCTAACAGGAAAATAACAGAAAAATTTTACTTCTGGCTGGTGACCGTAAGCTGGAAAATTAATTTCAGGTTTTTTGAGGCTTTTGACACCATTGGTTGGAAAATCCAATAAATGTTCAGTGATATGGAGCAGTGCCTGTATTTGGAGAGCAGCAATACCATTTAATTTTTCGTTTATGGTAGGGAATTTTTTCGATGGTACTAACAGAGCAAAGTGGTTGCAGGAGGTTTTGGAACGGCTGGTTTAAATGGCTTCAGGAGACTTGGCTATGTGATTAAATGCATACAAATGCTTTGTGCTTTAGACTATCACTACCTAAAGTGCATCGATGAAGAGAGATGCAGCCCCTGTGGACTTTAAACTGATTGGCAAAAAGCAAGCTCCAGCTTGTCCTACGGGATGCTTAGTTTGCCAACACGCTTCAGACCAGTCGGTCTACACTTTGAGCAGACCCCAACAGAACTGCTTTGTGAAGACCAATGGGGTACTCAGATGGTGGGACAGTGTTCAAAGGCAATATCAAGGCTACATCTCCATGTGCCAGGCACTGTCACGAGCCTCACTAAGCTATTTTGAAGACTTTTAAACAACGATAAATCTAGAAAAATACAAGGCCACCTAAAATATTACATAAAATACAGAATTTCTGTATTCTCTGCAACCAATTATTTGAAAAAAAAAGTAGAGGATACCAGGAAACAATTTTTGGAATATAATTTGACTGACTCTGAGAACACATTTGACCCTTGATAGAGGGATACAGGATATATATGCCCAGTATGTACAATTATGTGGGTGTGGGTGGTCTCCGAGGCCACACTGCTCTCAGAATTGTTTGTTGCTTTTGTTCATTGAATGATCAGTCATCATATCCCACTGATCTGAAGGGCATATATAATAAGCTTTGAAAAATATGGCCTCCTTTGTATTTCAAGATGAATTTCTACAGACTAGGTAAGTTTTTCTGAAGATCACTGTTATCAATTAGACATTTTGCAAATGACTTGAAATGTTTTCTTAAATGTTTTCAGAAAACCAGTTTATTTTGTAGTTTTAGCCAAAAAGTGCCCTTTGTCATACAGTTCACCTAGCATTCATAATTTTTTCATATAATGAATTGCAAAAATAAAATCATAGACTGGCTTTCTGGTTGGATTTCAGGTGAGATGTGCTTAGGCCAGAGCTCTTCCTCAGCGTTTGATTTTTCTTCCCATGTTTGTTGTTGTTTTTATACACACACATACCTATAGGTGCTGCATTTATAAAGTTCTGTCATATTTCACTTCTAGCCTTTTAGTGTGGCAAATCATGTTTTACTTTTAATTAAGCAATGGTAATGGAGTATCTAATTCTGTAATTGAGTTTTGTACTCACCGCACATGGATCATTCCTCATCTGTAATGTGCCCCAAATGCAGCTTCGTTTTCCAGATACCTTGATGCAGAATAAAGTTTTTCATCATTAGGTGCAGCCTGGTGTACAGCATGTTTTATTTCTGGTTTTTCAAATAAATGTGAATGTTCAAATTTAATCAAACTCAGATTTTTAGTAATAGTGTCATTTTCAATTTACCAGTCGATATTGGTACTTACCTCATTTTCTCCATTCTATAGTACTTACTATGGATTTCGATACTACTGGTGCCTATGAAGTAAGAACTGTAGGTTTTAAGTAATAAGACCAATGGGGAGGGTGATGTGTTTTTTGCTTTATTTAAACAATTGGCTATTCCAGTCTACAGAATAAGATTTACACTTAGACAAAATTAAACTGTGAACAGAGCACAGGAGCCAGTGTTAACTCTGGGAAATCCTGCTGGGATCTCAGAAATAAAAACAATTTTTGGTGTGAGAATCAGCTCACTTACCTACAATTTCCACATTCATTGAGCATGAGTGCCCACAGATAAGGCTTGTTTTGACAACAACCCGACCAATCAGGTGGGGTTTCAGAGCTATATTTTTAAGAAGTAACCCAATCCAAAGCTGATGATGACTAAAACAGTTCATATCATTTTATTCTCATTTAACTCCACTGGAGTGAGGGATGAAGTGTCATCTTCTATTCCAAGAATGAAGTCTTCAGGTAATGTCTCTGGTGCTATCTGTGCTAACTGGTCATCATAAGAACGTAGGGTCCATAATTTCTCTAATTCATAGGTTTCTCTGGTTTCTGGAAGCATCAAATGAATCACCATGCTGCCTATCAATCAAGGACAGAGAAGAGTTAACATTAAAGCAGCAGTTCATTAGCTTTTATTCTTGTGCTCTCTCAAACCTCTGTGACAGTGAGTGGCTGTCAAAGTATGGACCCCAGATTAGGATTACCTGGGAATTTATTAGAAATGCAAATTATGGATACCTTTCCTACAAAAATAAAAATGATGCTCTGCTTTTCTCAGTGCATCGTACGGGAGGTACAGGATACCGATACGTAACATTCCTGGTGATGTTAACCTCACTCTCCACGGGCATCACATTTCTGCATACCTAGCAGCAAAGCATGGATTGCCTTTTGTTCTAGACTATCTTTTCAAGGATGACTGTGTAATGAATAGTCACAAAAGAGGCCATCTCCCTCCAGAGCAAGCAAAGGACAGGTTTACTCACAGCAGTGGGTCTCAGGACATTTTCGATGTTCACAAACCGGGCTGGAGGGGAGAAGGGAGACTACTCAACATCCTACAAGGCCCAGGATATGTCTCCTCACTCCCACCTGAATCACGTGGTCCAAAATGTTAAGAGTGACAAAGCAGAGAAACCCTGGCCTTACAGCCTTAGCAGAAAAAGTGTCTTCCACCATAGTAAATGTGGGTCTGCTTCCTGCCCATTATAAAAGATGTGCTACCCCAATCTCAGGGTTCCTCTCTTAGAACTTTGTCTGCAGATGTCATCTGGCCCTGTGTTTATAGAAACAGGGGCTCAGGGAAGCTGGTGAAAAAAAAGAATGCTGCTGCTGGCTAATGTGACTGATGAGTAATACAACTGTCCTTCATCTCTAACATAGGAATAGCCTTAAATCTTTCACCAGTACCCATGAAACGGGGCAGCTAACTTGTTATAAGGTAAAATCTCAGACCCTTCACAGTTCTTGACAATTACTGATTTTCCCTTGTGGGGAAATACTTTGAAACTATGTATATATTAATACCCAAATTTGTTAGGTCTTTTCAAAATTCCACTCCTCTGCTCTTGTCCTTCTCAGTACCCAGAATGCCCTTTATCTTCGCCTCCACTGAATCATTCTGAGCCAACTTTATGTACACCCCAAGCCGCCTACCACCACTAAGGGATCTCTACCGTGTTATCCACTCTGTTCTCCACCATCTTGCTGACCAGCATGGCTACTTATATACGTATCACATTAGGTGAGGATTTCACGTGTTAAGACCTCCTGGGTTGCAATTAAAACTTACTGTAAACAAATATAAAAAATTTCACATGAAAAAAAGCAATCTGATCTCAATCCTTTTGCAACTGAAAATAGTTCAAGATTAGGACAAAACAAATACTTATCTGTAAAATAGGTCAGAATAACTTACCAAAGTCCATACAGAGCCAGTCATCAGTGTCCTTCCCTTCTATCTTAACATGAGGCTCACTTTTACATTTCAGGTATTTATACTGAAAAAAGCCAGATTATATATTAGGGAGGGGGTGGAAGAGGTCTCTCTGTCTCACTGAGAATGGTCTGGGGGGGGGGAATTTTCTTGATCTTACAAGGAATGAGTAGGCTAGTTCCCAGATTAACTATACCCCATAGTAAATTGAGGAAACTATTCCCCCCTAAATCCTACCAACCTCCTATACCTCTCTCTACTGAATCCTCCTGCCCAAACCCTTCTGAAAGGGCCATCCTACTCATATCCACCAATGTGTCTCTGAGGGAGAGAGGACCAAGCTCACTCAATATCTGGTCCTCACCTACATCAACCACCTTCAGGACAGTGTTCATGGGATTTTATCATCCCATGTCTCTATTCCCAACAGGTCTTATGAATGGTCCAATATAACAGATATACTAGTATCAGACAAATAGACTTTAAGTCAAAAACTATTAGACAAAGTGATACTAACACAGTGGTAAAAGGGTCAAATATCCCAGATGATAAAACAATTATAAACATATGCACCAAAAATCAGAACTCTTAAACATATGGAAACACCGAAAGAACTGAAGGGAGAAACAGATGACAGCACAATAATATAGAAGACTTAATACTCCATTTTGAATAATGGATTAAAAAACCATACAAGATCAATAAGGAAACAGATGACCAGAACAACACAAGCAGTTAGGCTAACTGGCCCTAACAGACATTAATAGAACATTCCAGCCAAAAGCAGAATACATATTTAAACTGCACATGTAACATTCTCCAAGATCTGTTAGGCTACAAAACAACTCAAAAAGATTCAAGTCACAAAGTATATTTTCCGATCACAATGAAATGAAACCAGAAATCAACAGAAGGAAAACCAGAAAAGCCATAAAAACAGAGTCAAAGAAGATAACACAAGGGAAATTAGTATCTTGCGGGGCGCCTGGGTGGCACAGCAATTAAGCGCCTGCCTTCGGCTCAGGGCGTGATCCTGGCGTTATGGGATCGAGCCCCACATCAGGCTCCTCCGCTGGGAGCCTGCTTCTTCCTCTCCCACTCCCCCTGCTTGTGTTCTCTCTCTCGCTGGCTTTCTCTATCTCTGTCAAATAAATAAATAAAATCTTAAAAAAAAAAAAAAGTATCTTGAGACAAATGAGATTAAAATACAACATACCAAAACTTAATGGGATGCAGTAAAAGTAATGTTAAGAGGGAAATTTATAGCTATAAATGCTTCCATGAAAAAAGTTCCCAAATCAACAACCTAAATTTATACCTTAAAGAACTAGGAAATGAAGAACAATTTAAACTTAAAGCTAGCAGAAGGAAGGAAACAATGATAAGAGAAAACCAAAATTGAGAAAAATCCATGAAACCAAGATTTGGGCCTTGAAAAAGATAAACGAAATCAACAAATCTTTATATATACTGACCAAGAGAAAACAGAAGATCTGAATAACTACAATCAGAAACAAGCAAGGGGACATTACTTCTTAAAAAAGGCATTATGGGTACTATGAACAACTATACACCAGCAAATTGGATAATTTAGACCAAATGGACAAATTCCTACAAACACACAACTTACCAAGACTGAATTGGGATTGAATCAGTAATTGAAAACCTCCAAACACTATTATATCTCAAGGAGGTAAGGAGGGACGGGAGGGCGGAAGGAAGGGAGGAGGGAAGGAAGGAAGGAAGGACGGAAGGACAGAAGGACGGAAGGAAGGAAGGAAAAAAAATCTCCCAACAAAAGCCCTGACCGGATGGTTTCACTGGTGAATTCTACCAAACATTTAAACAAAAGCTAATACAAATTCTTCTTAAACTCTTCCAAAAAATTGAAAAGGGAATGCTTCATAACTCATTCTATGAAACTACCATTACCCTGAAACCAAGGTCAAAAACACTACAAAAAAGAAAAAAGAAAACTACAGACCAATATCCTTGATGAACACGGATGAAAAAATCCTCAATAAATTACTAGCAAGTCCAATACAACAGCATATTAAAAGGATTATGCACCAAGACTGAATGGGATTTATTCCTGGAATGGAAGGATAGTTCCACATGAAAATCCAATCAGTATAATAAACACCATTAACAAAATGAAAAAGCCACAGGATCATCTCAAATTTATGCAGCAAAGCATTTCACAAAATTCAACACCCTTTCATGATGAAAATACTCAACAAACTTGACGAGTTAAGATGGCGGAGGAGTAGGGGACCCCTTTTTCAGCCGGTCCCCTGAGTCGAGCTGGATAGAAACCAGACCAGCCTGAACACCCACGGAATCAGGCTGAGACGCAGCCTACAAATCTGGATCTCTACAAATGAACATCTCCGGCGCTGAGTATTGAGGTAGGAAGCGGGGAGCCGTGAAACCGCGCACAGATATCGGAAGATAAACGGAAGGGGGAGGGAGCCGCCGCGTCGGGCACCGGGAAGCAGTAGCCACCTGCACGGGGGAGCGGGCGGACTCGCCTCGCGGACGGCACCCGGGAGAAAACAGACTGTGACCGTGAGCCGGGAGCGCGCGACACCAGACTGAGGGCCAGAGCTCTGGAGTGTGCGGAGGTCCGGAGCCCGCGGTGGCGGCTGGCGGTGTTAGAAACACAAAGGACAGAGACGCGCCGGCCCTGGAAGTGAGGGCTGGGACACCGGGTGTGGGGCGCACATCCCGGGACGCTGCAGGGTTGAGCAGCACCAACAGAAACAGAGTTAAAGTTGCCAGAACATCAGTGGAGAACGGCCCGCGATCCCTCTGTTCCGAGACAGAGGCTGAGATTCGGCCACTGCTGCTCTCTCAGAAAAGGCACAGCAAACCTCCAGGGAAAGCCGCCAGAGAAGAAAAGCCTGGAAACACCGGCTCACAGGGTGCCCATCCCCATCCCCCCTCGCAGGGGACACGGAGACTCTACCCAAACAGGGTTGCCTGAGTATTGGCGCGGCAGGCCCCTCCCCCAGAAGGCAGGCTGAAAAATCAAGAAGCCCACATCCCTAAGATCCCTATAAAACAAGTGCGCACGCCCTGGGTCCCAGTCAATAACCTGGGCTCTGGACAACCCCGCATCCTCTCCTCATCAGAATGACGAGAAGGAGAAGTCCCCCCCCAGCAAAGAAAAGACAATGAGTCTGTGGCCTCTGCCACAGAACTAATGGATATGGATTTAACCAAATTATCAGAAATAGAATTCCGAGTAACAATGGTCAAGATGATGTGTAGACTTGAAAAAAGTATTAACGAAAATGTTAATGAGAATATAGAATCTCTAAAGGGCGGAAATGAGAGCAAATTTGGCAGAAATTAAAAATTCTATGAGCCAAATGCAGTCAAAATAGAGGCTCTGACGGCCAGGGTGAATGAGGCAGAAGAACAGCGGATTGGAGGATGCGTTAGTAAAAGAAAAAGCTAAAATAGAATCTAGAATCTGGACTCAAAAAAATCCATGCCCACGAATGTAGGTTACGGGAGACTACTGACTCAATGAAACGTTCCAATGTCGGAATCATCGGAATCCCGGTGGGGGGGGGGGGAGAAGAGTTCTAGAAGAGATATTTGAGCAAACTGTAGCTGAAAACTTCCCTAATCTAGCAAGGGAAACAAACATTCATGTCCAAGAGGCAGAGAGGACCCCTCCCAAGCTCAACCACGACAAACCTACGCCACGTCACGTCATAGTGCATTTCGCAAATATTAGATCCAAGGATACAGTATAGAAAGCAGCCAGGGCAAAGAAATTTCTCACGTACCAAGGCAAAGGCATCAGAATTACGTCAGACCTGTCTACACAGACCTGGAATGAGAGAAAGGGTTGGGGTGGGGGCATTATTAAAACTCTTTCAGAGAAAAACACGCAGCCAAGGATCCTCTATCCAGCAAGGCTGTCATTCAGAATGGATGGAGAAATAAAGACCTTCCAGAATCACCAGTCATTGACCAATTTAGTAACCACGAAACCAGCCCTACAGGAGATATTAAGGGGGGGGTTCTATAAAAGTTAAAAGGCCCCAAGAGGGATACAGAACAGAAAGTCACAATCTATAGAAACAAAGACTTTACTGGCAACATGGCATTATTAAAATCATATCTCTCAATAATCGGTCTCAATGTAAATGGCCTAAATGCTCCCATAAAACGCCACAGGGTTGCAGATTGGATAAAAAGACATGACCCATCCATTTGCTGTCTACAAGAGACTCATTTTGAACCTAAAGATACATTCAGACTGAAAGTAAAGGGATGGAATACCATCTTTCACATCAATGGCCCTCAAAAGAAAACTGGGGTAGCAATTCTCATATCAGATTGGATTTTAAACTAAAGACTATAGTTAGAGACACAGAAGGGCACTATATTATTCTTAAAGGATGTATCCAACAAGTGGATATGACAATTATAAATATATATGCCCCCACCAGGGGAGCAGCAAGATACACAAACCAACTCTTAACCAGAATAAAGAGACATATAGATAAAATACGTTAATAGTAGAGGACCTCAACACTCCACTATCAGAAATAGAGCACCGGAGCAGAAAACCAACATAGAAACAAGAGCTTTGAATGCCATACTCGACGAGTTCTACACCCCAGAACCGAAGAATACTCATTCTATTCTAATGCCCATGGAACATTCTCAAGAGTAGACCATGTTCTGGGACACAAAACAGGTCTCAACCGATACCAAAAGATTGAAATTATCCCCTGCATATTCTCAGACCACAACGCTCTGAAATTGGAACTCAACCACAAGGAAAAATTTGGAAGAAACTCAAACACTTGGAGACTAAGAACCATCCTGCTCAGGAATGACTCGATAAACCAGGATATCAAAAATCAATTTAAACAATTTATGGAGACCAACGAGAATGAAAACACAATGGTCCAAAACCTATGGGATACTGCAAAGGCAGTCTTAAGGGGGAAATACATAGCCATCGAAGCCTCACTCAAAAGAATAGAAAAATCTAAAATGCAGTTTTTATATTCTCACCTCAAGAAGCTGGAACAGCAACAGAAGGACAGGCCTAATCCACTCACAAGGAAGCAGTTGACCAAGATGAGAGCAGAGATCAATGAATTAGAACCCAGAAGTACAGTAGAGCAGATCAACAGGACTAGAAGCTGGTACTTTGAGAGAAGCAATAAAATTGACAAACCGTTGGCAAGACTTATCCAAAAGATTAGAGAAAGGACCCAAATTAATAAAATTATGAATGAAAAGGGAGAGGTCACGACCAACACCAATGAAATTGGAAGGATTATTAGAAGCTTTTATCAACAGCTTTATGCCAATAAATTAAGCAATCTGGAAGAGATTGAGGCCTTCCTGGAAACCTAAAAACTACCAAGACTGAAACAGGAAGACACTGATTTTTTAAACAGACCAATCGATATGAAGAGATTGAATCAGTGATAAACAACCTTCCAAATAACAAAACTGCAGGCCCGGATGGTTTTCCTGGGGAATTCTACCAAACGTTCAAAGAAGAAATAATACCTATTCTCCTAAAGCTATTTCAAAAAATAGAAACAGAAGGAAAGCTACCAAACTCATTCTATGAGGCCAATATTACCTTGATCCCCAAACCAGGCAAAGACCCCATCAAAAAGGAGAATTATAAACC
This sequence comes from Ursus americanus, assembly GCF_024610735.1. NCBI lineage: Eukaryota > Metazoa > Chordata > Mammalia > Carnivora > Ursidae > Ursus > Ursus americanus. Next base: position 50,882,388 of record NC_142129.1, read on the forward strand.
GATTTCCCTAATGAATATGGACGCCAAAATCCTCAACAAGATCCTGGCTAATAGAATCCAACAGAACATTAAAAGGATTATCCATCATGACCAAGTGGGATTCATCCCTGGGATGCAAGCGTGGTTCAACATTCGCAAATCAATCAGCGTGATATATCATATCAACAAGAAAAGACTCAGGAACCATATGATCCTCTCAATTGATGCAGAAAAAGCATTTGACAAAATACAGCATCTTTTCCTGATTAAAACCCTTCAGAGTGTAGGAATAGAGGGTACATTTCTCAATCTCATAAAAGCCATCTATGAAAAGCCTACATCAAATATTATTCTCAATGGGGAAAAGCTGGAAGCCTTTCCCTTAAGATCAGGAACACGACAAGGATGCCCACTCTCTCCACTATTATTCAACATAGTACTAGAAGTCCTTGCAACAGCAATCAGACAACAAAAAGAGTTACAAGGTTTCCAAATCAGCAATGAAGTCAAAAGGTCTCTCTTCACAGATGACATGATACTCTATATGGAAAACCCAAAAGAATCCACTGCCAAACTATTAGAAGTTATAGAGCAATTCAGTAATGTGGCGGGATACAAAATCAATGGTCAGAAATCACTTACATTTCCTAACATAATATAATAAAAAATCATTTAAAAAAAAGAAAAAAAAAGAAATCAGTTACATTTCTATACACGAATAATGAGACTGAAGAAAGAGAAATTAGGGAAGCCATCCCATTTACAATAGCACCAAAAACCATACATTACCTTGGAATTAACTTGACCGGAGACGTAAAGGATCTATATTCTAGAAACTATAAATCACTCTTGAAAGACATTGAGGAAGACATAAAAAGATGGAAAAATATTCCATGCTCATGGATCGGAAGAATTAACATAGTTAAAATGTCTATGCTACCCACAGCAGCCTACACTTTCAATGCTATCCCGATCAAAATACTGATGACATTTTTCAAAGAGCTGGAACAAATAGTCCTTAAATTTGTATGGAACCAGAAAAGGCCCCGAATCTCCAAGGAACTGCTGAAAAGGAAAAACAAAGCTGGGGGCATCACAATGCCGGATTTTGAGCTGTACTACAAAGCTGTGATCACAAAGACAGCATGGTACTGGCACAAAAACAGACACATAGACCAATGGAACCGAATAGAGAACCCAGAAATGGACCCTTGGCTATTTGGGCAACTAATCTTTGATAAAGCAGGAAAAAACACCTGGTGGAAAAAAGTCTCTTCAAAAATTGGTGCTGGGAAAATTGGACAGCTACATGCAAAAGAATGAAACTTGACCGCTCTCTCACACCATACACAAAAATAAACTCCAAATGGATGAAAGACCTCGATGTGAGACAGGAATCCATCAAAATCCTAGAGGAGAACATAGGCAGCAACCTCTACGACATCGGCCAAAGCAACCTTTTTCATGACACATCTCCAAAGGCAAGAGAAACAAAAGATAAAATGAGCTTGTGGGACTTCATCAAGATAAAAAGCTTCTGCACAGCCAAGGAAACAGTCAAAAAAACTAAGAGGCAGCCCACAGAATGGGACAATATATTTGCAAATGACACTACAGATAAAAGACTGGTATCCAAGATCTACAAAGAACTTCTCAAACTCAATACACGAGAAACAAATAAACAAATCAAAAAATGGACAGAAGATATGAAGAGACACTTTTCCAATGAAGACATACAAATGGCTAACAGACACATGAAAAAATGTTCAAAATCATTAGCCATCAGGGAAATTCAAATCAAACCCACACTGAGATACCACCTTACGCCAGTTAGAATGGCAAAAATGGACAAGGCAAGAAACAACAATTGTTGGAGAGGATGTGGAGAAAGGGGATCCCTCCTACATTGTTCGTGGGAATGCAAGTTGGTACAGCCACTCTGGAAAACAGTGAGGAGGTCCCTTAAAAAGTTAAAAATTGAACTACCCTATGACCCAGCCATTGCACTACTGGGTATTTACCCCAAAGATACAGACGTAGTGAAGAGAAGGGCCATATGCACCCCAATGTTCATAGCAGCATTGTCCACAATAACCAAATCGTGGAAGGAACCGAGATACCTTCAACAGATGACTGGATTAAGAAGTTGTGGTCCACTCTGTCCCCAAGGACTCGCAATGAACAGAGGAGAGAGAATGTAGGAGCAGAAAGGTGGAACCGGGAGAGGAGTTAAGATGGCGGAGGAGTAGGGGGCCCCTTTTTTAGCCGGTCCCCTGAGTCGAGATGGATAGGTACCAGACCAGCCTAAACAACCACGGAACCAGCCTGAGACGCAGGAAGATACATCTGGATCTCTACAAATGAACATCTCCAGTGCTGAGTATTGAGGTACGAAGCGGGGAGCCGTGAATCCACGCACATATATCGGAAGATAAACGGAAGGGGGAGGGAGCCGCCACATTCGGGCGCCAGGAAGAGGTAGCCACCTGCACTGGGGAGTGGGCGGGCTTGCGGACGGCACCCGGGAGAAAACAGACTGTGACCGTGAGCAGGGAGCGCACGACACCAGACTTCTCATGGAACTCCGGTGTGCTCACCGGATCCAGACTGAGACCGGGAGCTCCCGGAGCGCGCGCGGGGCGGCTGGCGGGCCACCTGCTCGGGGGAGCTGGCGGGCTCGCGGACCAGCACCCGTGAAAACAGCAGACTGAGACCGTGAGCCGGGAGCGCACGCCACCAGGCATCTCGCGGAACTCCGGAATCCCGGTGCGCTCACCAGAAACAGACTGAGACCCGGAGATCCGGGAGCGCACGGGGGCGGCTGGCGGCGTTAGAAACACAAAGGACAGAGACGCGCCGGCCCTGGAAGTGAGGGCTGGGACACCGGGTGTGGGGCGCACATCCTGGGACGCTGCAGGGTTGAGCAGCACCAACAGTAACAGAGTTAAAGTGGCCAGAACATCAGTGGAGAACGTCCGCGATCCCTGCTCTGTGACAGAGGCTGAAATTCGGCCGCTGCTGCTCTGTCTCTCAGAAGAGGCACAGCAAACCGCCAGGGAAAGCTGCCAGAGAACAAAAGCCTAGAAGTACCGGCTCACAGGGTGCCCATCCCCCCTCGCAGGGGACACGGAGACTCTACCCAAACAGGGCTGCCTGAGTATCGGCGCGGCAGGCCCCTCCCCCAGAAGGCAGGCTGAAAAATCAAGAAGCCACAACCCGGGCGCCTGGGTGGCGCAGTCATTGAGCGCCTGTCTCCGGCTTAGGGCGTGATCCCGGCGTTCCGGAAAGGAGTCCCTCATCGGGCTCCTCCGCTGGGAGCCTGCTTCTTCCGCTCCCACTACCCCGCTTGTGTTCCCTCTCTCGCTGGTTGGCTGCCACATAAATAAATAAATACATAAAATCTTTAAAGAAGAAGCCCACATCCCTAAGATCCCTATAAAACAAGGGGCACGGCCTGGGACCCAGTCAATAATTTGGGATCTGGACAACCCCGCAACCTCTCCTCATCAGAATGACAAGAAGGAGAAGCCCCCCCCCTCCAGCCAAGAAAAGACAGTGAGTCTGTGGCCTCTGCCACAGAAATAATGGATATGGATTTAACCAAATTATCAGAAATGGAATTCAGAGTAACGATGGTCAAAATGATGAGTAGAATTGAAAAAAGTATTAATGAAAAGGTTACTGAGAATATAGAATCCCTAAGGACAGAAATGAGAGCGAATCTGACAGAAATTAAAAATTCTATGAGCCAAATGCAGGCAAAACTAGAGGCTCTGACGGCCAGAGTCACCAAAGCAGAGGAACATATTAGTGAATTGGAGGATGGGTTAATAGAGGAAAAAACGAAAATAGAAGCTGGTCTTAAAAAAATCCACGCCCACGAATGTAGGTTACGGGAGATTACTGACTCAATGAAACGATCCAATGTCAGAATCATCGGCATCCCCGAGGGGGTGGAGAAAAACAGAGGTCTAGAAGAGATATTTGAACACATTGTAGCTGAAAACTTCCCTAATCTAGCGAGGGAAACAAACATTCGTGTCCAAGAGGCAGAGAGGACCCCTCCCAGGCTCAACCACAACAAACCTACGCCACGTCATGTCATAGTGCATTTCGCAAATATTAGATCCAAGGATACAGTATTGAAAGCGGCCAGGGCAAAGAAATTTCTCACGTACCAAGGCAAAGGCATCAGAATTACGTCAGACCTGTCTACACAGACCTGGAATGAGAGAAAGGGTTGGGGGGGGGCATTTTTAAAGCTCTTTCAGAGAAAAACATGCAGCCAAGGATCCTTTATCCAGCAAGGCTGTCATTCAGAATGGATGGAGAAATAAAGACATTCCAGAATCGCCAGTCATTAACCAATTTCGTAACCACGAAACCAGCCCTACAGGAGATATTAAGGGGGGTTCTCTAAAGGTAAAAAGGCCCCAAGAGGGATACAGAACAGAAAGTCACAATCTATAGAAACAAAGACTTTACTGGCAACATGGCATCATTAAAATCATATCTCTCAGTTCTTAGTGTCAATGTAAATGGTTTAAACGCTCCCATAAAACACCACAGGGTTGCAGACTGGATAAAAAGAAATGACCCATCCATTTGCTGTCTACAAGAGACTCATTTCGAACCCAAAGATGCATTCAGACTGAGAGTAAGGGGATGGAGTACCATCTTTCACATCAATGGACCTCAAAAGAAAGCTGGGGTAGCAATTCTCATATCAGATAGATTGGATTTTAAACTAGAGACTATAGTTAGAGACGCAGAAGGGCACTATATTATTCTTAAAGGAAGTATTCAACAAGTGGATATGACAATTATAAATATATATACCCCAACAGGGGAGCAGCAAGATACACAAGCCAACTCTTAACCAGAATAAAGAGACATATAGATAAAAATACATTAATAGTAGGGGACCTCAACACTCCACTATCAGAAATAGACCACCCTGGCAAAAACTAAGCAAAGAATTAAAGGCTTTGAATGCCATACTCGACAAGTTGGACCTCATAGATATATATAGAACACTACCCCCCAGAACCAAAGAATACTCATTCTATTCTAATGCCCATGCAACATTCTCAAGAGTAGACCATGTTCTGGGACACAAAACAGGTCTCAACCGATACCAAAAGATTGAAATTATCCCCTGCATATTCTCAGACCACAACGCTCTGAAATTGGAACTCAACCACAAGGAAAAATTTGGAAGAAACTCAAACACTTGGAGACTAAGAACCATCCTGCTCAGGAATGACTCGATAAACCAGGATATCAAAAATCAATTTAAACAATTTATGGAGACCAATGAGAATGAAAACACAACGGTCCAAAACCTATGGGATACTGCAAAGGCAGTCTTAAGGGGGAAATACATAGCCATCGAAGCCTCACTCAAAAGAATAGAAAAATCTAAAATGCAGTTTTTATATTCTCACCTCAAGAAGCTGGAACAGCAACAGAGGGACAGGCCTAATCCACTCACGAGGAAGCAGTTGACCAAGATGAGAGCAGAAATCGATGAATTAGAAACTAGAAGTACAGTAGAGCAGATCAACAGGACTAGAAGCTGGTTCTTTGAGAGAATCAATAAAATTGACAGACCACTGACAAGACTTATCCAAGAGAAAAGAGAAAGGACCCAAATTATTAAAATTATGAATGAAAAGGGAGAGGTCACGACCAACACCAATGAAATTGGAAGGATTATTAGAAACTATTATCAACAGCTATATGCCAAAAAACTGAGCAATCTTGAAGAGATTGAGGCCTTCCTGGAAACCTAAAAACTACCAAGACTGAAACAGGAAGAAATTGATTTCTTTTTTTTTTTTTTTTAATTATTTATTTATTTGACAGAGATAGAGACAGCCAGCGAGAGAGGGAACACAGGCAGGGGGAGTGGGAGAGGAAGAAGCAGGCTCATAGCTGAGGAGCCTGATGTGGGGCTCGATCCCATAACGCCGGGATCACGCCCTGAGCTGAAGGCAGACGCTTAACCACTGTGCCACCCAGGCGCCCCGGAAGAAATTGATTTCTTAAACAGGCCAATTAATTATGAAGAGATTGAGTCAGTGATAAACAACCTTCCAAATAACAAAACTCCAGGCCCGGATGGTTTTCCTGGGGAATTCTACCAAACGTTCAAAGAAGAAATAATATCTATTCTCCTAAAGCTATTTCAAAAAATAGAAACAGAAGGAAAGCTACCAAACTCATTCTATGAGGCCAATATTACCTTGATCCCCAAACCAGGCAAAGACCCCATCAAAAAGGAGAATTATAAACCGATTTCCCTAATGAATATGGACGCCAAAATCCTCAACAAGATCCTGGCTAATAGAATCCAACAGAACATTAAAAGGATTATCCATCACGACCAAGTGGGATTCATCCCTGGGATGCAAGCGTGGTTCAACATTCGCAAATCAATCAGCGTGATATATCATATCAACAAGAAAAGACTCAGGAACCATATGATCCTCTCAATTGATGCAGAAAAAGCATTTGACAAAATACAGCATCCTTTCCTGATTAAAACCCTTCAGAGTGTAGGAATAGAGGGTACATTTCTCAATCTCATAAAAGCCATCTATGAAAAGCCTACATCAAATATTATTCTCAATGGGGAAAAGCTGGAAGCCTTTCCCTTAAGATCGGGAACACGACAAGGATGCCCACTCTCTCCACTATTATTCAACATAGTACTAGAAGTCCTTGCAACAGCAATCAGACAACAAAAAGGGATCAAAAGTATCCAAATCGGCAGAGAAGAAGTCAAAATGTCTCTCTGCGCAGATGACATGATACTCTATATGGAAAACCCAAAAGAATCCACTCCCAAACTATTAGAAGTTATAGAGCAATCCAGTAATGTGGCGGTATACAAAATCAATGCTCAGAAATCAGTTGCATTTCTATACACGAATAATGAGACTGAAGAAAGAGAAATTAGGGAAGCCATCCCATTTACAATAGCACCAAAAACCATACATTACCTTGGAATTAACTTAACCGGAGACGTAAAGGATCTATATTCTAGAAACTACAAATCACTCTTGAAAGACATTGAGGAAGACATACAAGGATGGAAAAATATTCCATGCTCATGGATCGGAAGAATTAACATAGTTAAAATGTCCATGCTACCCAGAGCAATCTACACTTTCAATGCTATCCCGATCAAAATACCGAGGACGTTTTTCAAAGAACTGGAACAAATAGTCCTTAAATTTGTGTGGAAACAGAAAAGGCCCCGAATCTCCAAGGAACTGTTGAAAAGGAAAAACAAAGCTGGGGGCATCACAATGCCAGATTTCGAGCTGTACTACAAAGCTGTGATCACAAAGACAGCATGGTACTGGCACAAAAACAGACACATAGACCAATGGAACCGAATAGAGAACCCAGAAATGGACCCTTGGCTATTTGGGCAACTAATCTTTGATAAAGCAGGAAAAAACACCTGGTGGAAAAAAGTCTCTTCAAAAAATGGTGCTGGGAAAATTGGACAGCTACATGCAAAAGAATGAAACTTGACCGCTCTCTCACACCATACACAAAAATAAACTCCAAATGGATGAAAGACCTCGATGTGAGACAGGAATCCATCAAAATCCTGGAGGAGAACATAGACAGCAACCTCTACGACATCGGCCAAAGCAACCTTTTTCATGACACATCTCCAAAGGCAAGAGAAACAAAAGATAAAATGAACTTATGGGACTTCATCAAGATAAAAAGCTTCTGCACAGCCAAGGAAACAGTCAAAAAAACTAAGAGGCAGCCCACAGAATGGGACAATATATTTGCAAATGACACTACAGATAAAAGACTGGTATCCAAGATCTACAAAGAACTTCTCAAACTCAATACACGAGAAACAAATAAACAAACCAAAAAATGGACAGAAGATATGAAGAGACACTTTTCCAATGAAGACATACAAATGGCTAACAGACACATGAAAAAATGTTCAAAATCATTAGCCATCAGGGAAATTCAAATCAAACCCACACTGAGATACCACCTTACGCCAGTTAGAATGGCAAAAATAGACAAGGCAAGAAACAACAATTGTTGGAGAGGACGTGGAGAAAGGGGATCCCTCCTACATTGTTGGTGGGAATGCAAGTTGGTACAGCCACTCTGGAAAACAGTGTGGAGGTCCCTTAAAAAGTTAAAAATTGAGCTACCCTATGATCCAGCTATTGCACTACTGCGTATTTACCCCAAAGATACAGACGTAGTGAAGAGAAGGGCCATATGCACCCCAAAGTTCATAGCAGCAATGTCCACAATAGCTAAATCGTGGAAGGAGCTGAGATGCCCTTCAACAGATGACTGGATTAAGAAGTTGTGGTCCATATATACAATGGAATATTACTCAGCTATCAGAAAGAACGAATTCTCAACATTTGCTGCAACATGGACGGCACTGGAGGAGATAATGCTAAGTGAAATAAGTCAAGCAGAGAGAGACAATTATCATATGATTTCTCTCATCTATGGAACATAAGAACTAGGAAGATCAGTAGGGGAAGAAAGGGATAAAGAAAGGGGGGATAATCAGAAGGGGAAATGAAGCATGAGAGACTATGGACTATGAGAAACAAACTGAGGTCCTCAGAGGGGAGGGGGGTGGGGGAATGGGATTGACCGGTGATCGGTAGTAAGGAGGGCACGTATTGCATGGTGCACTGGGTGTTATACGCAACTAATGAATCATCGAACTTTACATCGGAAACCGGGGATGTACTGTATGGTGACTAACGTAATATAATAAAAAAACATTAAAAAAAAAAAGAAAATACTCGACAAACTAAAAGATAAAAAGACAAAAGATAAAACTCAAGATAATAAATGAAAAGTCCACAGCTACTACTCAGTGGTGAAAGATGAAGGTTTCTCCTCTAAGGTCAGGAACAAGACAAGAATGCCCACTTTTGCCACTTCTATTCAACACAGTGCTGGAAGTTCTGGCCAGAGAAATTAGAGCAAGGGAAGAAAAAAAAAAGTAACCAAATTGGAAAGGAAATAATAAAATTATCATGGTTTACAGACAACATGACTCATATGTATAAAACCCTAAAGATTCCACAAAATCACGTTAAAATAAATGAATTCCGCAAAGTTGTAGGATACAAAATTAACATGCCCAATCAGCTGTGTTTCTATACACTATCTAATCAACAATCTGAAAAGGAAATTAAGAAAACAAATCCATTTACAGTGGAATCATAAAGAATAAAATACTTACCGATAAATTTAACCATGGAGACAAAAGACGTATATACTAAAACTACAAGATGTTGCTTAAGAAATTAAAGAAGACACCAACAGACACTCTATATTCATGGACTAGAAAACTTAATATTGTTAAGATGTCAGTACTACCCAAAGCTATCTACAGATTCAATGCAATCCCTACCAAAATTCCAGTGACTTTTTTTGCAGTAGAAAATTCCATCCTCAAATAGCCAAAAACAATCTTGAAAAGGAAGAACACAGCTGGAGCTCTCAACTTACTGACTTCAAAACTAACTACAAGCCCACAGTAATCAAAACAGCGAGTAAGCAGACACCTGGGTGGCTCAGTCAGTTAAGCATCCAGCTCTTGGTTTCAGCTCAGGTCATGATCTCAGAGTCGAAAGACTGTGCCGTGTGACAGGCCATGCACTCAGAGCAGTCTGCTTGAGACTCCCTCTGCCCACCCATCCACCCACCCACCTGTGTATGCGCTCTCTCTCTCTCAAATAAAAATCTTTTTAAAAAGGGTGGGGCACCTGGGTGGCTCAGTCAGTTAAGCATCTGCTTTACGCTCCAATCATGATCCCGGGGTCCTGGGATCAAATCCTGCCTCAGCTGAGCTCCCTGCTCAGCGAGGAGCTTGCTTCTCCCTCCGCCCCACCCCCTCTGCTTGTGCTCTCTAATAAATAAAATCTTAAAAACAGTGAACAAGGGAGACCAATGGGATAAAAGAAAGAGCCCATACAATCAAAGGATTTTCAACAGGGGTGCCAAGTTCATTCAATGGGAAAAGGGCAGTCTTTTCAACAAATGGAGCAGGGAAAACTACACATCTACGTGAAAGAGAACAAAGAGACCCTTACTTCACACCATCTATAAAAACTAACTTAAAACCGATCAAAGACCTAAACATATGACCTAAAACTTTTAGAAGAAAACACAGTGGAAAGGCTTCCTGACACATGACGCTGAATTTGGCAATGACTGCTTGGATATGACACTAAAGGCACAGGCACAATAGATAAACTGGACTTTATCAAAATTAAAAGCTTTTGTGCATCAAAGGACACTATCAACAGTGAGACAATTTAAAGAATGAAAGAAAATATTTGCAAATCACGTATTTGTTTTGGGACTAATATCCAGAATATATACAGAACTCCTACATCTTCACAACAAAATAAACCAACCTGATTATAACACAGACAAAGACTTCATTAAGGCTTTTCTCCAAAGACATACAAATGGCCAGTAATACGTTAAGAGGGTGATCAACATCACTAATCGTTAGGGAAGTGCTAAGCAACACACAATGAGATGCCACTTCACACCCATTAGGATTTCTATGATCAAAACCCCAGAAAATAAGAAGTGTTAGCAAAGATACAGAGAAACTGGAACCCTTGTGAACTGGTGGTGGGAATGTAAAGTGGTGCGGCCACTAAGGAAAAGAGCATGGTGGTTCCTCAAAAAATTAAAAGAATTACCATGACCCAGCAATTCCACTCGCAGGGACATGAACAGACATTTCTACACTCATGTTTATAGCAGCAATATTCACAATCTCCAAAAGGTGGAAGCAACCCAAATGAAATTCAATGGATGAATAGATAAAATGTGATCTATACATATTACACTCAGCCTTAAAAAGATGAAATTCCAATACAAGCCACAACATGGATGAACCCTGAAAACATCATGTTAAGTGAAATAAGCCAGTCATAAATGGACAAATAGGGTATGAATCCACTCACATGAGATACTTAGAGTGGTCGACTTCAGAGAGACAGAAAGCAGAATGGTGGTTGCCAGAGTAGGGAGGGAGAATGGGAAATTACTGCTTAATGTGTACAGAGTTTCTTGTTTTGCAAGATGGAAAACATTCTGGAGAGGGACGGTGGTAAATGACTGTACAATGATGTGAATGTAACTAAAGCCACTTAACTGCACACTTAAAGATAAAAGGTAAAATGGTTAAAGTGTAAAACCTCTCAATGATCACTTCTAAGTCTTCACCTTACTCTGTCCCACTAGAACATCTAACAGAGATCCTAGGACCCTGTCTTATAACTCTTCTCTATGCCCTCTTGGTTCTCTTTCCAACTACTTCTTTTTTGGAATCTTCCTTTGCTTTGCCATAGTGCACCAGGGTTCTGTTTTCAGTCCCCTTCTTCTTTTACCACCCTTCTCTAGGCAAACTTAACTTTGTTTTGGTCTTAACCGTCCCTTTTATGAGCAATTTTCAACAAGCTTAGAGAAGTTATGCTCTCCTATAGAGTGTTATCAGAATCAGCTAAAGGCCTCCAAATATATTCCTCACTCTGATTCCTATTCAGTCTAATTAGAAAATGAACTGCCTTCCCTTTCCTCAACTAGACTTATGAACTCAAAGGAAGGTGAGGACTAGATCTTTTTCATCTTTCCAATACCCAGCACAGTGCTTGGAAACACTGGACACATTCAAACATTTGAATTAAACTACAGGCCAACATGGTCCAACAGAACCTTTTCTTTTTGTTTTTAAGATTTTATTTATTTATTTATTTGACAGAGAGAAAGACAGCCAGCGTGAGAGAGAACACAAGCAGGGGAGTGGGAGAGGAAAAAGCAGGCTCCGATGCAGGGCTGGATCCCAGGACTCCGGGATCACGCCCTGAGCCGAAGGCAGATGCTTAACGACTGAGCCACCCAGGCGCCCCCCAACAGAACTTTCTGCAATTATGGAAATGTTTTATAGTTGTGCTGTACAATATGGTACCCATTAGCCACATGTGGCCACTGAGAACCTGAAATACGGCTAGTACAACTGAAGAACTGAATTAATTTATAATTAGTCACATATGGCTATTGGCTACCACAGTGAACAGGGCTGCTCTAGAAATTCCTCTGGGTTATACTGTCTTCTAGCCTGCCCCAAATTATTTACTTTAATATTTTTATTTATATTTTTTATTCATTCATTCATTCAATGAGCACAAGAGACAATAATCAGAAATATTCTAACTCATTTGCTCCCATAACTTTCACTATCAACAAACATCAAACACTCATGCAAATATTGAAAATCTGGGCTTCTTACATCATCTCATGATGGATATACTTTTTAAGTGCTGGTCCTCAGCATGATGCACTGACACTCTTCCATTAAGTTAATGATTCCAAAGAGAAAAGAAAGCATCCTACCATTTTCACAATGTAGTAGGCCATCGCATGCAAGTGCCGGGTAGAAGTTCCACTACCAATCACAAAGTAGTCTGTATATTTCAATTCTGGAGGAACCTTGATCACACAAATGTCTCTTGCATTTTCTTGTCTCAGAAGTGAAACCAGCATATCGATGTCAAACTTGGGACCAGTATAATCTGAAATGCACAAAGATTCACTTGTATCAGGTGGCCAAGTAGAAGATTCTGTATGCATGTAGCGGTGAAACTGCTCCTCCATGACAGTGTTTAGATCTAAAATGTTTTGAAAAACAGCAGCGTCCAGGCCTCCTGGAAGCTAAACCTAGGCAATGGTTTCATACAGCACCGCTCAACTTTTATGGGAAGAGAGAACGTTCACCTTACACAGAGCCACCATACACGCTTCACTAGTACCACGGGCGAGTAAAACCATACATCCACAGCAAATGGCTTTCTGTTCCCTAATACTTGAGGAAATGAGCAACACACCTCGAACATACACAGAACTACCACTGTGAGCTGAAAAGGCTCTTAGGTAGTATCTGGTCCACAATCTTAACACTTGAGAGATGAAGAAAATTAGGCCTAGCAGAATAAATGCGTGGGCCGCTAGCCAGCTAACGAGATCTAAAACCTCAACAGTGATATTCATTTTGAATCCTCAGGGTTTTCTTACAAAGCCATTTGGGTTATGTAGCAACTGCTATTTGTGAACATTTAACTTTCTTTTTTCTGTAGAGATCTGCATATTCTGTTCTTTCCCTTGGAGTATTAGAACCTGTAAATTTATAGCTCTCTTACATTCTAAAGCTGATTCCCAAGAACCCGGTGGCTAAGTCTACAAAGACCTCTCCCTCTCACACCCCAACCTTTCACAGATGAGACCTGTTTACAACCTCTCAGATTTCTAAAAGGTTGCAATAATTAGCGGACCTTCAATTGGCCCCGTCTCCTGTTAGCGCCTCTTACGCACCTCTCAGACCCCAGCCCCTCCTCAGAACCCTCACGCCCTAACACTTTCGGCAAGTCCACTTCCCAGGACTCTAGCAAGAGTGTGAAGGGAGCTGAGGCCAGTGAGGTTGTGAGGCCAAGCGTCCGGTGCGGCCATGCGGACGTCTGCGGTTTTGGAGACGTCAGTTTATCTCCTGGCCTGTTAAACGCCAAGGTGGTGCCAACATCTTTGAGCTCCCTTCCAGCTCTGGAGCTGTAGGAGCTTTGTGACTCCAAGAGAAATGCATGAACGGGAACTCAGAGGCTTCTCGGCAGAGACCCGGCTCCCGGCTGCCCGGAAGGGCCACCGCCACCCTCCTCCAGACCCGTACCTGCTGTGCCTGACTTCGGGCGCCCCTGGCCGGCTGCCCCCTCCGCCCGCTCCTCCAGGCCCGGTCCGCCGTGCAGGCCGCGCGCGCGGTCGGGGCTCAGGCAGGCCCGGCCCAGCGCGGGTCCCGCCGTAAGCCGCCCCGCGGCCAGGAGCCCAAGCCGCTGCCCCGCGCCCGTCGAAGGCCCGGCGCCCGGGGGAAAGGCCCTGCGCCACAGCAGCAACCCGAGGCGCCGCGCCACACTGCCTCCAGAGCTCACCGGCATAGCTAAGCGACGACTCACGGCGGGGCGCGGGGAGGGGGGGGGGCGCTTAATGGAGCCCGAGCAGGTCGGCTTTCCATTGGCCAGGCCAATGCGCCAAGGCCTAGAAAATTGACGTAAGGGGCGTGGGCGGGACCGGAGCCCGGAGGTGGGCGGAGTCTGAAGGCCTGTGGGCCCGGCGGTGACCCGGAAGGGCTGATTTGGAATTAGATTTTGTGGGAACCCAAGGCCTGGTGTTTGACCGCCCTGCTCTTGCTTTGCCCTGCGTCGTAGTGCAATGCGCTACGGTCTCCACTGTCTCTTTTTTAAAATGTCTTCCTCCCCTGGAATGTACACCGCACGAAAGCAGAAATGTTTGGTTTTGAACTGGTTTCCGCATAACCTAAAACAGCTGGTACTAATGTATGAAAGTTGCTGTTGATTATGATGAGGGATAGAAGCAAAAAATGTTCACCTGTAGCCCAAAAGCCTGACCTATAGCCTGCATGGTTCTGATAAGGATCAAGTAGTACTGGTTGCTACGTTCTTAAAAGGTCTCAACACTGCCTATACTTCTCACCAGTAGTTAATATCTAGCTGAGGGATAAGCACCAAAGAAATCTTGTGAAAGTTTTATGAGTAGAAGTTCGAAGAAGACACTGATGATAGAATACTCCCTGCACCTCCCCTCCCTCCCGTCCCCCTTGAGCGTTATGCATATAAGGACCAGCTTCATACCGCAAAAGTGCAGTTCTTTCTGCCCAGGAATCCTGTTCCCTTGCTACTTAAATAAACTTAGTAAGTTGCACTGTAAAATGTCTCAAGAATTCTTTCTGGACCATCATGCTTATAAATCCTGCAATAATTACTAGAATTAGGACATAAGATTTCCTACTCACTGCCTATTACCAAGAAAATTACCAAGATTCCCTTGCAAATTTGAAATCCCATGAAAAAAAATCTGTTATTCTGGGGTGGGGTGGGGTGGGAGGCAGAGGTATAAAGGACCATTTGGAAAACTTTCTTAGCAGATCAGTCCTTCATGTACACCCTCTATATGGTGGTGTTTCGGCCAAGGGCCCACCTCTGTGAGAACAAGGAATGCTGAGGTCCAGTTACACTATTAAACCACAAGATTTGAGAGCTGAAAGAGACCCAGGGAGGAAAAGTGACTTGCCTGTGGCCAAGCTGAAACTACAGGCAATTTCTGAAATCCAGGTCTGGTAATTTCTGAAAGCAAGAGACCAGTAGAAAGGAGAAAATATCCCAAATGCTTGGAACAGTACCAAGCACACAGTAGGTACTCCAAATTCTTGATACATTATTTAATTTCTCTTACAGAAAAAAACTCCAAACACTTATTTGGGGGTGATTATAAATATAGAAACTAATGTAAGTACCTGTGTGTACCACCCCGAATACTTACAATTGTTCAAATTAGTTTTGAAAATAGGAAGAATACAGTATTATAGATAAAAGTTAAGTCTCATCCTCTTCACTTCCATTTCCCAGAACATAGGCTTGGATTTGGTGTTTCTCCTAGCTTTTGCCATCAGCTCCATGTTACTGCCCTTTTCTCTGAACATCCCAACCCTGATTTACCATCTGTATTTGCCATCTCATTGAATGGATCATCATCCCCATATCCTAAACTCTGGGTTGCATTCACTCTGGGATCTCCTGGCAATAATTAATCCATTGTCAAATCCTGCTTATGCTACCTCCAAAGGGTTTGTTTTTTTTTTTAATTCAACTTCTCGTCTTCATTCCCACATCCTCAGTCTGAGCTCCCATCAGCTCTGTCACCAGGCCATCTCTTTTTCCTCCCTTCATGCTGCCATGCTGTCTACTAGAATTATTTTAGCCTCGTCTGCTTTTTGCTATTTTCCAAACACACCATAACCTTTCATGCTGACTTGGCACAGGCTATTCTATTTTTTAGACATGCTCTTCCTCCACCTGTTCACAAGATGAACTCAGACTCACTCCATAGGACCTACCTTAAACATTAAGGTGTCTCCCCTACCCTCTCAGATGGTCCTTCATGGGAGAAGCCACTGGTGGTGCTCTGGGATGCCCTGAAGCCAAAAGTTCGGTGCTTCATCTTATTCAGGTTGGACTCTCTGTCGTCAACAGCATGAAGAGCATGCCAGACAGACCAACACAAAACATCTGAGAAAGCATGCAACACAGACTCTGTGCTCTGTGGGGAGCTTGGGGCGAAGAAAGATAGTGCCTTACCCTTGCATTTATAAAATAATGAGTCCTTGTTTCTCCTCGTCTATTTAAAAAAAAAAATACAGAAATCAATTAAAACACTTAAATATGAAAAACCAAAGGGAACTGGGTGGGAAGAGGAAAGAGAGGAAAGGAACTGGAGTTTCTTGGGAAGGAAGGGTCCCTCATGTCCCCCATCCCCATTAATGAATGGGCTTGAGGCCTGGGCTATGAGGCTCACACCGTGAGTTTGCAGTGACACAGCCCCTCGTAGATCTGCCAATGAAGTTTGGGCGTGAAGCTGAATGGCTGAGACAGGGCCAGGTGCTTGCAGTCCTGGGAGCCAACAAAGCAGGCCATGAGAACCACGTGCTAAGCATCCCCCCAAGCCAGGACCTGGGCTACACACTTCATAGGAGCCAGATCCATCTCCGCTCCTCTTCTCTTTAAAAGGATTTGCCCCTCTTCTGATGAGGAGGTTTGCAAACAAGAGGACAAAAGAATTTTTAAATAAAAATATACTTAGAGTATCTATAACTAATGGAATTTGTAAGGGAGGTAATTTTAATCTTAGCACTTCTCTCTGTGTGGTCTCCCGAGGGCAGAAACAGTACAAAGAGTGGAAATCTGGGGAAAAGGATGAAACTTAAATGGAGGAGGAACATTAGCTGAGGCTGGAAAACCTTTTTAATTTTAATGAGTTTTGTCTTAAAAATTGTAGCTCTTTCCACACATGCATGACCAAAAGCTGCTGTGAGCTAAGCAATGCTTTTAAATAAAATTCTACTGAAGTACAGTTGGCATCTACATCCATTTGCCGTGGGAGACATGTTTATTCCGTCCAAAGACAGTGTTTGATCCATATACAGATTTGAGGATCCTTTGCAACCAAAAGGAGGTTCATGGGCTTACAGATTAGGATACACAAATGTGTAAGAAATTGGTGCACGGAATCAGCATCCCCCAAACTATATGAAGTCAGTCATTAATTTAGTAAACATTATATGCCAGACGCGATGTTAAATGCCCCACGGTCAAGTGTGGGTTCATCAGGGAAGCTTGCTCAGCCTTTCTCTAGCTTAACCCCTGGGGCCTGTTCTGTCCCAACCCGCTCTGTTCTTCCTTCCTCTGTATTCTCTTTGAAGCAGGTCCCTGAGGCCCTTCTGGTGTCACCCCCCCCCGGTAGCACCCTTCCCCTCTCCCTAGTCGCTGGGGCTAGCTGCAGAGGACATCTCTGTGACTATAGCTTCCCACCTTCCTAGCTTCCAGGGAGCCCCGGGAAGCAAG
This sequence comes from Ursus americanus, assembly GCF_024610735.1. Classification (NCBI taxonomy): domain Eukaryota; kingdom Metazoa; phylum Chordata; class Mammalia; order Carnivora; family Ursidae; genus Ursus; species Ursus americanus. The sequence continues at coordinate 50,899,874 of NC_142129.1, forward strand.
TTTGGGGGCCTTTTCGCCGCTGCAAACAGAGCAAACAGGAGGCTTCTGAATGAGCACACCAGGGATGTTACTAGGGTCCATAATCTTAGGAAGTCCTTTTAGTCATAAACCCTGGTGAATTCGTAATTCCCAAATTCCTCAGTAAGTTGCTTCAACCCTCTGTTCTCAGCACCCCGAAAGTAGAGATTATCGAGTCATCATCCCCTTCTAATTCTGCCTTTTAAAAGCAACCACGGACTGAAAACAAAATCCAAACCTAACAGCAGATGGCCCCATTCTCGAGTGGGGGACATTTTGCTTTTCTGTGGACCCCGCTAATGGGTAGCAACCCCACCCCAAGCCTTTACCTCAGGTAGGGAGGAAAATCTATAAAAACAAACAAAACCGAAAAACTTTTGTTAATTAACATGAAGGACACGGTGCTGCCATACCTTGTCTCGGAAAGCATAGATTATGAGAGACTGCTGCTGGGAAGTATTTCGATGAGAACGGAACACCTCACTCTTGCCCGAAGCATCAGATGCACATGGGTCCTTTCACACTGAGAAGCAGTTTCGATGAAGCCCCACCCCGTACACTTCAGAGAAAGGGGTTTCAGACACAACTCTCCACATTTATTTCAACTTCCTATTTCTAAGGAGCACGGTCCCCACGTCTGCATTTCAGCTCGACTGGTAGTCAGACTCTGTCGTCCCTAATGGCACCTACAACAGTGTTACTAACAGGACACGTTTCTCCCCAGACCTCACACCCCTGCTGAGTAATTGAACCCCAGCTCCATGAGCTTTCTCCTGTGGTATTAAATAATGATTGAGAAGCTCTGTGGCCTCCTGACACAAAAGGCAAATGCGAGTTTCACTCCCCACCACCAATACCATGGGCTGTGTTCTTCCCATCAAAGTCTGATTTCTGACTGGCCTCTGATGTCTTCTGTTCTGAGCTGCTGACAATTCACTAAAGATTCTGTTTGCTTTTCCTTTTTGTAATCCCAGTTTTATGAACTTCCTCTATCTCCGAATTATGATGAGAGGAGTAATTCTGAAGAGCAAATGAGCGTAAGCCCCGATGGCCGAGCTCCAGCGAGCGGCTTCAGAGCAAACAGAAAGCCTCCCCAGCAGCAGCCCCTACCCCCTGATTAGGTCCCCGCTGTGGCTCGTGTCCAGCCTGGTGTCAAGTCCCCACCACAGGAGGGTGCCCAGCTTTACTGAGGGGCCCAATTTGAACCTGGATCTCCTCTTTACGATTGCACAGGTTGGGGCCACCCCTAAGGAAAGCAAGTGACAACAGACATTCAAGCCCACGGTGGTACCACAACCGTTCTTCCAGCTCCCCAGGGGCTTCACAAATCCACACCGAATAGAAATTCTGAGAAATACTATATATAAAAAACTATGAGGAGCACTGCAGACTGGTCCCTTCAAGCTTAACATGCAGAGAGGCTTTCTTAGCTCCCTGGGAAAGGTCCGAGGCCCAGGCTAGCCATGATACGGGTGGCTTCTGGGGACACGGCATTTCCTGCAGGCTCTTTGGGCCATTTCCTGCTGCTGGTGGAAGAGGCAAGGTGAAAACATCAATGAGTGAAATCATACGGTATTTATCTTTCTTTGACTGACTTATTTCGCTTAGCATAATACTCTTTAGCTCCATCCACTTCGTTGCAAATGGCAAGATTTCATCCTTTATGGCTGAGTAAACATTCCATTATACACACACACACACACACACACACACACACACACACATCTTCTTTATGCTTCATCAGTCGATGGACATGGGCTGTTTCCATAATGTGGCTACTATATAATGCTGCTATGAAGTTGGGGTGCATGTACCCTTTGATTTAGTATTTTTGTATCAAAAGATTCCTTTCAAGATATTACTGCTCACTGATAATGCACCTGGTCACCCAAGAGCTCTGATGGAGCTGGACACTGAGGTTAAAGTTTTCATGCCTACGAATACAATGTCCATTTTGCAGCCTATGGATCAAGGAGTAATTTCGACTTTCAAGTATTATTGAAAAAATATATTTTGAAAGGTTGCAGCTGCCATAGATAGTGATTCCTCTGGTGGATCTGAGCAAAGCAAACGGAAAACCTTCTGGAAAGGATTCACCATTCTAGATGCCATTAAAAACATTTGTGGTTCACTGAAAGTGGTCAAAATTATCAACATGAACAGGAGTTTGGCAGAAGTCGAATCCAGCCCTCATGGATTGTGTGGGGGGTTCAAGACTTCAGTGGAGGAAGTCACTGCAGATGTGGTAGAAACAGCAAGAGATCTAGAACATATGTGGAGCCTGAAGATGGGACTGAATGGCTGCAACCTCATGATCCAACTTAAATGGATATGGAGTTGCTTCTTATGAATGAGCAAAAAAAAGTGGTTTCTCCAGGTGGAAAATACTCTCAGTGAAGATGCTGTGAAGATTGTTGAAGCAATCTTCAAATAAGAAACAATTTAGAATATGACATAAACTTAGTTGACAAAGTAGCAGCAGGGTTTGAGGGGACTGACCAATTTTGGAAGCTTTGTGGTAAAATGCTCTCACACAGTATTGCACTTCATGAAGGAAGAGTTCATCTAGGAGGAAAACTTCGTTGTTGTCTTATTTTAAGCAATCGCCACAGCCACCCCAACTTTCAGCAACCACCACCCTGATCAGTCAGCAGCCATCGACATCCAGGCAGGATGCGTACAGGAAAGATCACAAAAGATTACAGGAAAAGATTGCAAAATATCGTGAAAGCTTGAACGATGGTTAGCATTTTTTAGCAACAAAGTACTGTTAATTAAGGTACGTACATTCTATTTTTAGACATAATGCTATTACACTTAGTAGACTACAGTATCATGTAAACATAACTTTTATATGTGCTGGGAAACCAAAACATTCGTTCGATTCACTTTATTGCTATCGTCTGGAACCGAACTTGCAGTATCTCTCAGGTGAGCCTGTGTGAGGTGAGGTAATTTTTTGGGCAAGCCACCCAACAATGCGAATCCATTAAGAAATAACGTCTTTAACTTGGAGGGTAGATTTTGTAGGAAAAGGCAAAGAGGTCAGGGCTTTGAGTTTGAAAACTCTAGACAACTTTGAATAGAATGGATTAAATTTCATTTCTACAAGGTTGTCCAGACAACACATGAGGCATGAAAATAATTCATTCTTTTAAAAAGTTATATTTCAAACCTATAGAAGAGTGGAGAGAAAAACAAATGAACTACCAAGATTTACCAGATCTTCATTTTGCTCTATTTGTCAGATCTTTTCCCCTTTAGACACGTTACAGATTCAGCTCAAGCCCCTTCACACCCCTCCCATGTCTCTCTCCCCACCATTAGAGACAACTGCTACCCTGAATTTTTTTTTAAAGATTTAAAAAAATTTTTTTTATTTGATGGAGAGAGAGCACAAGCAGGGGGAGTGGCAGGCAGAGGCAGAGGGAGAAGCAGACTCCCCACTGAGCACGGAGTCTGATGTGAGGCTCCATCCCAGGACCCTAAGATCCTGACCCAAGCCAAAGTCAGACACCTAACCAACTGAACCACCCAGGTGCCCCTACCCTGAATTCGATGTGCACCTTTCCCATGCATCTTTCTGTTCTTCATCTCTGCATGTATGCATACAGAATTTACAGTATTGTTTTAAATTTTACCTGAGTATTATCATATGACATACCTTTGCTCTTTTCAGTGGCATTTCTCCAATCTCTGGGGTGGCTGAACATCTTTTCATGTGTGTATTGGCATTTGGATTTCCTCTTGTGGTCTGTTCATGAACCATTTTTCTACTAAGTTGTCTTTATCTTCAAATTCTTTTTAGAAGTTATTTTATTCCACTTGGAAACATTTGAAAACTACTAAAGAATAAACATGTATATAAAATATAACAAATAACAATAAAACAAACCTCCAGTCAGCTCAACTACTAAAACATGGCTAGCACTATCGAAGCCCCGAGTACTGCTCCCGAGAGCACCTTGTTCCTCCTCCCCAGGGACAATCACTGGGCCCGATTTCGTATAATAATTATTTTGCTTCTTTTCTATTTTTATACCTTTCCATATTGTTTAGTTTTCCCTGCTTTTGGAAATTTTATATAAATGGCATCATATTGCATGTATTCTTCTGCCACTTGCTCTTTTCTGTCACTACTACGTTGGTGTTTCTTCTTGGTGTTTATAGCTGTACATTCATTCACCCTCACTGATGATTAGTATTCTGTTGTGTATCACAACTGCTGTATGCATTCTCCTGTTGAGGGGAATTTGGGTTGTTCCTCATGCTGCTCCGAGTGTCCTTGTCTTGTCCCCAGGAACACATGTGCAAGAGTTTCTCTGGAACCTTCTATACCTAGGAGTGAGGTGGCTGGGTCACAGGTATGTGCATCTTCAATTTCACCAGATAATGCCAGATTGTTTCCAAAAATCAGTGTTCCAATATAAACTCCCAACAGCAAAGTATAAGTGTTCTGGTGTTCATTCTTGCCAACACTTGACTTCGTCAGATTTTTTCATCTTTGCCAATCTACTGGGTGTGAAATGAAGTCTCACTGGTGAGATGCCTACTGGGTGTGAAATGATGATTTGCATTTCCCTAACAGTTCTTTGTAAACTCTGGGTACTAGTCTCTTAACAGTTTCCATGTATTGCAAACATATTCTTCCAGTCTGTATCTTTCTGCTTTTAACCAACTTTATTGAGGTACAGTTATATAAAACACACATAACCAAGCCTACAATTTGACATTTGAGAAATGTACACAGTTATGTAATTACTACTATTATGGTTAAAAAGTGTCTCTTGCCCCAAATTTCCCTTGTGCCCCCACCAATCCCCACCCTCCCCCCTAGTCCCAGGCAAGCATGGATCTGCCCTCCCATCACTACAGTTTGCCTTTTCCTCAACATCATATCAACAGTCTCATTCAGTATGTCTGGCTTCTTTCCTTTAGCATAATGCTTTGACATTTATCCAGGTTTTTCCATCTATCAGTACTTTATTTCTTTTTATTGTCAAGTAGTATTTCACTGTATGGACATAACCCATCTGCTTATCTATTCACCAACTGATGGAAATGTAGGCTATTACAAATAACATTATTATGAACATTTCAGTACAAGTTGTTGTGCGAACATGTCTTATTAATGTCTCTTGGGTAATTACCTAGGAGGACAAGGGCCAAGTCATATGGTATGTGTATATTTAACTTCATAAGAAACTGCCAAACTGTTTTTCCAAACAGTCGAATTGTTTTCCATCTTGTACTTTGACCAGGAGTGTAGGAAAATTCTGTGTTTTTTTTTTTAAAGAAGTTTATGGTGTTTTTCATACGGAACTTTAAAATTGGAACATTATCCAAAATAGCAATCTTTCTCTTTATGGTTGGCACTTTTGGGGATTTATGAAATCCTTCATCACTTGGTTCTTCATGTTGTGATACTCCTATTTGAAATTTCTTCTAAGAGGATTATTAGATATTTTTTCCCAGAAAGATCTTTTCCGAGTTTTCCCTACAGTAGTTCATAGACAAGGTACACTTAACTTAGTGTGCCTGATAATACAGCATTTGTTGTCATTACAGAATAACGTGATATGAAATTGAGGGTAAGAGCTCAAGTCCTCAGTTAAGAAAATTACATTTCATGTAATTGAAATTCTCTGAAGAATTCTTGTTTTTCAATTGAGTTCAGAAAGGAGTTGAACAATGTTTTAAAACAAAGAACAGCAAACTTTTTTTTCTATAAAGGATTAAGTAGTAAATATTTTAGACTGTGCAGACCATAGGTCTCTGTCCCAGCTACTCAGCTCTGTTGTTTTCATGCAAAAGCAGTTGCTGACAGTGTATAAATGAATGACTGTGGTTATGTTCCAATAAAACTTTATTTATAGACACAGAAATTTGAACTTCGTATAATTCTTATGTGGCACAAAATAATGTTCTCTTTTGACCTTTCCTGAACATTAAAAAATATATAAAAACCAAGTTTTGCTTATGGGTCATAGAAGAACAGGCAGAGAGCCAGATTTGACCGTGTGCCAATCCTGATTTAGAATATAATCCTCCTGACATCAGTGTAAGGAAACCAGGGAATATCATCCTCCCCACTTTGCCCAGTAGAGCATTAGAACCCTAAAGACTTTAGATAGAATTCATCCAGTTCAGATTCCCTCTCTTCCCTTTTATAGTTGAGGAGGTTTTGGTGCAGAGAGAGAAAATCACTGGCCTCAGGGGTATGTAGCTGGCGAGTGACAAGGCCAGGCTGAAGCCTCGGGTGTCTCCATTTAAGTCCTACCTACCTTCCTCAACTCAATTCCAAAAGCTAAAACTTAAAACTAGATCCACAGCCACAGAATCCTTCTGCCACTTCCCAACAGCAGTTAAGCTTTTTTCTTTTTTATCCCAAAGGATTTTATTCTAATAAACACCTTAAAATTAAGGACTTACCAAACTCCAGCCCTGGTATTTAATTTTTAACATTAAAACCTATACAATGCAATTAACAGTGACAATTGAATTAGAAATTTTGATTAGTGAGATGACATGATGATATCTGTGGGAAAATTATACAGAGAATTAAAATTGGTTAAATTCTAAAATACCATGAAGACACCCAAATTCCGAAGAGCCTATGGAAGTTGTCCAAAGCAAATTCCATTCCAGAATTTCAAAAAGGAATGGCAGTTCAGCTCTAAGCAACAGAGGAATAGCCTCTGCAGATTAGACTGCGGCCATTGGGTGACTGGCCAGGATGTGGGTGGGGGATCCAGGCCAGAGGTTAGGGCCCTCATTTCAGCGACCAACTGGAACCCAAGCTCCAGGACAGCAGAGTCCTTTTTTCTGGTTCACGGCGGTGTCCCCTCCAGACCAGAGCCTGGGACATACTGGGGATCAGTAAATGATGGTTGACGGATCAAAATCAGTCTGCAAAGAGTGATTCCTGGGAACTGACCTCTGAATTTTTTTTTTAAAGATTTTATTTATTTATTTGACAGAGACAGCCAGCGAGAGAGAGAGAGAGAGGGAACACAAGCAGGGAGAGTGGGAGAGGAAGAAGCAGGCTCATAGCGGAAGAGCCTGATGTGGGGCTCGATCCCATAACGCCGGGATCACGCCCTGAGCTGAAGGCAGACGCTTAACCGCTGTGCCACCCAGGCGCCCCTGACCTCTGAATTTTTAGGGTACATAATCCAGCAGCTTTGGGATGCTTTTTTGTAAAAAAAACCTTAAAGGATTCCTTCCCACCAGAAGCCCTGTCAGAAGGTGGTCACCTTCATCCCCTCAATGACTGTCTTCTCATTTGCTCTTTGCCTGTCTCTTAGGTCTGAAGTTATTATCTGTTCAGGATGTAATGAATGCACTGAAAGTATTGCCCTCTAAACTCTTGAACAATTGGAAATTCAATGGTGGCAACCAATGTTTATGAATGAGTTGGAAGTGTTCAAAGTGCAGACATTTATAGAAAGTCCTAGGTATAAGAAATTCCCAGAATAATTTATTACCTATGCCTTTCAATTTTCTTTGAAAGTTCTAATTCTCAGCAAACATTAATCAAGTCATCCCACTATCTTTCAGGTTGTTTCCCTCATTTCAGAGAGCAATTCAGCAGAAGTTAAATGACTTGTTACCAAGGTCACATGGAGAATATAAATCTCAATAATTCATGATTTCAGCCCTCTCTCCTGCCATTTGATAGACTAGAATAAAGGAAGTTTGATGGGGATTCCCACTGGCTCCCGAGGTGATCGACTGTGTATTTACTGCTCTCTGCTACCCCCTGTTGGTATGATAAGGGAAGAGCGGATCTCGAGACCAGTGTTTCTCAGTTAGGTCCTGGACCGGCAGGATTTCATCACCTGGGAACTGGTGAAAAATCCAGATTACGGGGCCCTGCCCCGGAACACCGGATTAGAAACTTTGGGGGTGGGGCCCAGCCGACTTGTAACAACCTGCAAGTGATTCTGCTGTAACTTGATATTACATTTCTGCTTTAGGAACTAACGTCCTGGCCTCCTAATCATCACAAAAATGATAAAGCCTCTTCACCTTGCTCCTGTCCTTGGGCCTCACACGGAGAATATACCCCTACTGCCATATACAGAGTGCTGGCATGCCATTCGTTCTTTCAGGTGGATTGGCAGCAGCCCTGGGAAGTACACTAGGGGAAGATTGCATATCCACTTTACAGATAGGCTAGGGCTCAGGAAAGGCCAAAAAACTTGCTCGGGGCTACTCAGCTTCAAATGGCAGGGCAGAATTCAAATCCAAATCTTCGATCTTGACATCCATGTCCTGGGCCTCTTCATTTAGTCCACACCAGGGCTTCTGATATTTGGGGCCAGACAGCATGGGGTGCTCTGTTGTGGGGCGCTGTTCTGTAGATTGCAGGGTATTCAGCAGCATCCCCGGCCTCTACCCATTAGATGCCAGCAGCACCCCCCCACCACCACCAATTACAACAACCAAAAACGTCTCCTAATATTGCCAATGCCCCCAAGGGGCACAGTAACCTGTGTTAAGAACCACTGACCTACAGCCAGCCCGTAATTAGAGAGAAATTTCAACAATCGTGTTCTGCAAATTTTGCACTCTTTGGAGATGGTTTCAGAAAAAAAGAGCTTATTTTTGGCCTCCAGGCCATCTATGAAGTGAAAGAACTATACTAAATGTTGGTGTCCACCAACTGCTTGAGAAAATCTTGACTACTCCTTAAGAAAACTAACAATTCTATCCTATCCTCTGGTATCCAGTGTGTATTTAAACTTCCCTCAGTTGTCACAAGACTACCTTTCAGAGCGGTTTTTGTTTTTAATGCTAACATGCAATCTAGATTCCTAAACTGCCTTGATTGCTGTGTCTCTTTGGTCTTTTCTAGTTTAGAACATTGGTCAACAAACTATGGCCCACGGGCCAGATCCGGCCTACTATCTGCCTTCGTAAACATGCTTTCGCTGGAACACAGCATGCTCTTTCACTTACAGAGATGGCTGCTTTCGTGCTACAATAGCAGAGGTGAGAAGTTAGTTACAACAGAAACTGTATGGCCTGCGAAGCCTAATATACTGACTCCCTAGCCCATTACGGAAAAAGTTTGCTGATCTCTGACCTAGAACTTTCCTCTTGCCTTTATTTTTAATATCATACTGACTGTTCAAAGAATCCAGAACACTTGCTCACAGAAACTCCTTTTTTTAGATCGATCTGATTAATATACATTTATGTATTACATTTATTGAAATTGAACACACTATATCTATTTTAAAATAGAAAATACTTACGAAATTATCAGTGCTCCATGGGACAGCGTTAAACAACTTTTTAGGTGTCCAAACTATAACGCAATAGAAAGGTGAACACTAAATTGGAAAAATAATTACAATTCCAAGATCTTATCTCTTTTCACACTTTATTTTTCACGAAGGAGAAAAAAAGCATGTCCTGTCTGACATCTGGTAGAGAGTTTTAATTACAAACGGAGGTAAAACCCTTACTGATCAAGTCCCTGTATCATTTAAATAGAGAAACCAGTAGGAAAAGCAGGGGCCTCCTTCTTTGGAAAATCATAATATATAATTTCAAATACATGCACTCGAGTGTACAGAAATTGAGATATATACACTAGGCTGTCCACACTCGGAGTGCAGGGCCGTGTACCTAACAGCATGCCTGATACACAGAAAGTACTCAATAAAGATCCACGGAATAAATGAATGAGTAGCATTCCTTTACACAGCTGGGCATGGCAGGTTGTCATGAAAATATTCACACCCATGTATCAGATTAGTATGTATGTATATACTAGTGTAAGAAGAATGCACAACACACTAATGTTTGGCCTGTTACTGTGTTGCTGGGAGCTCATGCGTGTTCACTGAAGTAACATTCAGTTAGCTCGGAACATGGATAGCTACAAAGCGACCGGCCTCTCCTTCCAGTGAACTGAGGCCAGACTCTAATGAATAGTACCTTCTCCCCCTACTGTTTGGACATAGTGTGTCTATCCCACTGATCACCTAAGGCATTATAAGTGAAACATAAATCCTAATGAAAGAAAGCACTGCTAACTGGTTTTATCAGTTCTATAACATGGCTGGGGCTGCACACAATATAATTCCTCTCTACTTCTCTAAGATGTCATTCAGCCTAAACAACAACAACAACAACAACAAAAACAAAAAAACCAAAAACCCTTTGGACCTCCTTAAGCCACCATATATATTTTAACAAGAATCTTTAGGAATAGAAGTTAATAGTCATCAACTCTGGCACAGCTCACATAATTGGCCCTGAAGACTGAGCTGCTGGTCAGAAATAAAGCTGAAGATTTAAACAGTTGCTGGTTGGTGCTTGAGCAATGGATCTTTTTCCTGGTTCCCAGGGAAGAACATGGCCTTTGCATGGTTGAGGAAGACATTCAGGCCTTTGCCTTTGACCACGATCCCAGTACTGTTTTCTATCAGTTTGTATTCCTTGTGTTTTCTGAAAACAATGTGTTAGACAGATTAAAAAAAGATCTCCAGCTGGAATATGTTACTTTCTAGAATCTCTTACATGCCAAGTACAAAAGGGTTAATTCCATTTAACCCAATCCACAGCTTTTAAGACATTGATGTCTTATGAAAGTATAGTTATTTTCCCTTCTTCATGCAAGAAATGTGCCTGCCTACTATAATTTGTGATTATATGTTAAACACTAAGCTGACACAATTATGTAAAGCTACTGATGTCTGGTAGCATTTTTAGGATTAAAAAAAAACCACAGCAAAATTAATAGTCTCTTTTGGTGTTCATCATTCAATGGAAGATTTTTCTCCCTTACAGAGACTGTTTAAAAGCAAAAAAGGGAAAATGGCTCACTTATGCAGAGATATGCAATTTAGTTTTGACAATATACTATAACAATTTAAAGTGTTAAAAGCAGCAACTTACTTGTATACGAAAAGGGTGATCACAGTGACAAATATGGCTAAGCAGCCAACGGAGACCATGGCACTATTTGCCATTCTTGAAGGGGAAGCTGGGTCTTAAAACAGAAGCAAGACAGTATTAGTGACATCTTCCTGCCTAGAGGACATGCTACTTGTAATGCAATTAAATAAATGAGGAAGGGAGCTATCAGAAGATATATGGCTCCCTCTGGGTTTTCAGTAATCTTTTCCATTAAATAATACATAGTCTTTGGGTCAGCTTATCTCCCATTTAGAGAATGAGTTATCATGTCTGGAACACCGTGTTAAGGGCTCAGAAGAGAGATGTCATGTCCTGGACACACCTGCTCAGGTCTCAGCTGACCCAGCAGCACCCACATGGTGAAGGGCTCCATGACCCTCCTGGCCGCTCCTCTGGCCCCATCTCCCACTACCTACCTTCCAGCTGTGTTAAAAATCCTGGGAGTGCCCTATCTTCCCCCTGCTCTTTCAAATCTCCATGCCCTCTACCAGGAATGTCCTTCCCCTGGCTCATTTCAAGTGTTCACCCCTTAGGGGTGCCTTCCATTCATGAGGGCATCGGGTCACCACACCTGCCTGTGTCACCCCTCTACTTGCCTCTTTCCTTCTGCCTCGATCACACTGTGTTGCAATTACTGCTTCATACATGTTTCTCTCCTCCCAGACTGTGGGAACCACAAAGCAGGGATTACATCTTCTCTGTATTCCCAGAAACCAGCCAATGAACTCGTCTCATCACTACTGCCAAAGCGTTACTAGAGTTTCTCTTTTTTCTCCATCCCCTCTGCCACCACTGCGATCCCAGCCACTGGCCTTCTCCCCCTGAGAGGATGCCTTGTCTACCTGCTTCCCCTTTCACCTTCCCATGATCCTTGCTTCCCTCAATAGTCAGAATGATCTTGAAAAGCATCAAACAAATCGTGCTTTAAACCTGCCGGTGGCTCCCCTTATGCACAGAATAAAACTCAAGCCCTACCAGTGGTCTACAACCATCTAAATGGACTGCTCATTCCTGAAAGTCAGGTTTCAGTTCAGAGGGGGCCCTTCACAAACACATGCTGCTCGGTGGGCAGGACTGTCACTGACCTCCCAATCTGGAGAGCCCACCGCTGTCCCCTGTCTCCCCCATGCTTGTTACTCTCCATGCCTGGACCTGGTTGTATTTTCGTCACAATGTCATCTTAGTGTTGTCTCTTTTTGCCCACAAAAGCGGTGGGGGGGGGGACCTTCTTCATCTTGTTCTCCACTCTGTCTGGAACTGCGTGTCTCATGCCCACAGCTCTGTGGGGCACGGAGTAGACGCTCAAGGAATATTTGTTGAAAGAATTGCAGGTGCTACACGAATGTTCATGGAATCAAGGAATAAAAGTTATTTCTGCTAAAAGTCTATGCGCTTGCTTTTGACCAAAGATCTGTTTCTGAAATTCTGACTTTGAAACCCACGCCATTAAGTTACAATTCACCCCCTGGATTAAAAGCTCTCTGAGCTTCCTTTATTTGGATTTTAAAAATGGCCCGGGTCACCTAAAGTTATCACTCACAGCAAGAAGAATGAAAGGAAAGCAAATATCTAAACATCTAATCTAGATGACAGAGCAGTGGTTTGCCAGCCCTGAGGAAGCCTCGTAGAATAGGTGATGACCCTAAAAGGCTGTTCTAAAACCACGGCAGCCCAGAGAGTAACCACAGCAGCTCCCGAGGTGAAAGCTCGCTCACTCGCTCCGTGTGCCTCAGGCTGCCTCCCTCTTCCGCGCCCTCCCAGCTCCCCACCCCGGGCCACATGGTAACTGCCTTGGAGGAAGCAGGGCACCTTTGTCTCCTTGTTTTGTTTTTAAATCTGTGCCTTAGATCTCACCAACTATAAGCCCTCATACACCTAATTATATGTATGGTTACTTAAGCTTTCTTTCAATGAGGTTAAAGCTGGCTTTTATACAGTTAATGAGTAAATCTATGTTCCAGTACATTTTAGCTTATGAGATAGGCTACAAATCCAAAGGAGTTGTGAGTCAGTCATTAGGTTGGACCTGACAATACTCAACTTAAACAGCAAAATAAGTGTTGTAATGTGTACACAATTTAATCTCTCTTTCCCGTTCCATCACAAAGCATTTCTTCTAAGAGATAAAGCAGTATCTTACAACAAAGTTGACTGTAAGTGAAATTCAGTGAGGGTCACTGGGTGGAGTCCTAATTTGGTGATTGGGAAAATTGGAAGCCACCAGTAAATGACGATTTCTCAATGAAATTCCTTAGTCTAGTTTGCTAGCATTTCACCTCTCCAAACATCAGGGGGGCAAAGAGTAGATTTGCTGGTGAACATCTGAGGACTAGGCAGGTTGGCTTGTAACTGTTTCAGTGTAATGCTTGGTAGACTTTGGGAAGGGAAAGAGAGGACACATGGGAAGTCAGGAAGGAGCCAGGAGTCCACCTGGTTTCTCATTTCTCTTCTTGGCTTCATGTCTTTGCCTAGGTGGATTCTAATGACAACAGGGTACTAGTCTCTCCCTTTTTATAATTGGAGAACATTGTTATTTTTTGATATTAGGCTTTATACTTTTCCCTTGATATATAAATCTCTTCAAGCACGCAATGATCATATCCCATTATTACTGGGCCACGATCACAGCTGATTTTTTTCATCAAAAGACTTATCTTTGGTCATTATTTTATTGGGTCTCTCTCTCTCATCCCTTCCCTAAGTAGATTTGCCGTTGGACTTTAATGCCAGTTGTCCAATCCACATTAACGATAGTTCAATGATTTTTGCACTGAAATAAAATTAAACACTGAGGGGAGCCTGGGTGGCTCAGTCATTAAGCATCTGCCTTCAGCTCAGGTCATGATCCCAGGGTCCTGGGATCGAGCCCTGAGTTGGGCTCCCTGCTCATCGGGAAGCCTGCTTCTCCCTTCCCTACTCCCCCTACTTGTATTCCCTCTCTCTCTGTATCTCTGTGTGTCAAATGAATAAATAAAATCATTAAAAAAAATTAAACATTGATAGTGAAGCCTTGAATGGCTTTAGTACAGGACACACACAGTGTACCTGAATATGAAATGTTTGTACAACCATAAAACAAATCTTACCTCTTGTAGGGACAGAAACGAGGGTGCTCGTGAGGGCCAGACTTGTATTATCACCCAGAGTGAGGTTCATACAGTATGTCCCAGACCCACCGAAGGCTCTTCTCACAGTCAGCAAGCACGTATCACCCATGTCCACATCCACAGGGTCGCAGACCGTGTGGTAGGTGATCTGGCAGGTAGGGTCAGAAACTATGGTACAGACCTCTGTGGGCGTGCTGAGGGGACAGATGGCACAGAGGGACGGAGATGTAATATCAGCTTAAAAGGGACAATCATAATCATTACCTGGCCATAAAATTGACTAGAATTCCACTTGAATTCTACTAGAATTAACTTGAATTCCACTTTATTCTTTTATTCTTGCACATGATGTAAGAATATCAAACCATTTGATGTCAAATTGTCACATATAATTTACTCTTCAACGAGCCTGGGTATGAGCTACTGTTTCCCTGTATCCTCAGAAAAGTGTGGCCCTGGGCATGGAGGAGGAAGAAATTAGGAACCACCCCCCCCACACACACACCATAAGGCAAGGGGCTGTTGGAAACTGTGTGAAGCCCAAGTCATTCCTCCACACCTGGGCTCCCTAGAATCTCTGCAGGTGTGGTCAGCTTAGGAGTTGGGCAAAGACACTATTAAGTGCCAGAGCCGGGCCACCTGGGTCTCTGCAGAGGTCCAACAGTGACAGCAACAGTGGCTGCTTAGGCAGTGTTTACTCCGTGCCAAGACACAAAGCTCGAGGTGCGTGACATGGTCTTGCCCATTCCTTCCAAAGACCCAACGAGGGAAGTAAGATTAGCCTAGTGTAGCTGGTGACAAACTAGCTTGGGGAGGGGAGACAATTGGTCCAAGGTCACAGAGGCAGTTAGGGGTGGAGCTGGGACTTGAATAAAGGAGGTTTGACAACCACGAGGCAATGTGGCCATGCACTACTATCATAGGCACTTGTGAGTGGACCCTTGTGAGTGGACCTCTTGGAGGGAGAGACCGCGCTCCGACGCTGGGTCTGGTGGGGGGTGGAATGGAGGACACGCTCTCTTCTCAGCTGGCCTCACTCCTCTGTCAGGTTTTTCTTAATTTTCTGTTATCACCCCCCTCACCTCTCCCCAACTGGAGAACTTCTTGGCTATCCCTTTTTATCAAATAAGGCCACCATTTTTATACCATCTCATTCTCTTGATTAATTTATACATTTACATACATATATTTTAATTACTTAATTTACCTATTACATGTAAACTTGTGAATGCTTTAGCCTATTTAGTTAATTAATGTTGTATTTATATATTAACTTATATTTAGTCTATTACATAGTTCTAACCAACTGTAGGAAATCAAATTATATAATGCATTAGAAAAGCTTTGTAGGGACGCCTGGGTGGCTCAGTCAGTTGTGTCTGCCTTCGGCTCAGGTCATGATCCCTGGGTCCTGGGATCGAGTCCTGCATCGGGCTCCCTGCTGGGTGGGGAGTCAGCTTCTCCCTCACCCTCTCTCAGGCTCACTGTCTTTCTTTCTCAAATAAATACAATCTTTAAAAAAGTTAAAAAATAAAACTTTAAAAGAAAAAGAAAGAAAAAAAGGTTTGTCAAGTTTAGAAAGACAGAATTATTGGGAATTCCTATTAATTCATGCTAGGACATGGCCGTTCCACACTGGCTTCCCACCACTTGGAGGAGCCTCAAGGAGCCTAAAAGCTGGCCTCTGAGCCAGACCATAGCCTGTGAACCATGCCCTGCAGGTACCCACCATCTACGGGGGCAAATTCTATAATCACTGTGTGCCTCAGGGGACTGATCTGCAAAATGAGGAGACTCAGCATTGGGTAAGGATTCAACAGGAGAACAGATGTAAAATGTTAAGAACGTAGTTAAGTGTTCAATCAATAATTACTATTCAATTTCATCAGCGGTTTAAAGGTAATGAGCAGGGTTCAATCTAGCAAAACAAGTGTGTGCTTCTGAGCACCTCGTGGGGCCCTTCCTTGTCTCTGCTGACTGATGAACCAGGGCTCTAACTCAGCTTCGAAGGGGAGATGGTGTTATGACCTCTGCTCAGGCTGTGGCCCGGTCCTCTGACTGAGACATACTCACATCCCTTGGCAGGTCACGACAAAATCCATCAGCGAGCGGTCGGGCTGTGGCTCGGGCCTCAGGACGTCCGTCATCTGGATGATGCTGACCTCCAGTATTCCGTCTAACAGAACACCCCCCACAGAAAAACACATCAAAATACAGCAGAGACCAAACCGAACCATCGCTTAATAAATCAGAAAGCCACACAAAACAGACACGGCTGCCTCGCCACTCTGGAATCACACCAGATCTGGGAGTCTACCCTGAAGTGTGGAGATGTGTCTATGCAGCCCTTTCAAAGTCAAACTGAATTGCTCCTCGTTGCAACCTGGCTCTTCATTTCTGGAGCTTTTGTATCCGTTTGAAGGCTGCACTCCTTCTGGGCAGGAATTTTGGAGAAAGGTAAACCCTGGGGAAGATGCAGCCCTCGGGCTCAGGCCTCACAGGCGGGATCTCAGCCCCGGGGTGCACAGCTGCGGATTTACCCCCATCTGCAGAACTGGGGTGCCTGGGCTGGGCTTCACCCCCTGCCCCTGGCCATCTTCTCTGTGGGGTGCTTGCGGGCAGTGCCTACAATACACAGCCATCTGTGGTAGCCCCGTTCATCCCTCTTTCTTACACACTAGACGTGGGACTTCGTGAAATCAGCTAGGGGAAGGAAGTGGCAGTTGTGGGAACTTGCTACTGGCCTTCCTTCCAGGCACATTCATTCAGATTTCTGGAATGCACAGGGTGGGGCATCTAGGCTCCGGGCAGGCTCATTAGTAGGTGGGCCTCTCACTGGGCTCATTTTCACCAGAACGTCTAAGGAAGGCTGGGGTAAGCCAGTGGAAATCTGGAAACTGGTAGCGTCTTGGCTTGTGCCCCGGTGGTATCACCTTGAACAGAGAGTAGGGGCTCCTGCCCCCACCCCTCCAGGGTCAAGAGGGTGAGAGGGTGGCACGAGGTAGATCCTAACATCCTTCCCCTCCCCGCGCTCTTACCTACGATCGTGATGGTGGCTCTAAAGTAACCGTATCTGTTAATATGGCAGGCTTCGTCAGGAGTCGCCCTCAGCTCCAGGGCGTTGTCACCAGCTGGTGCTGGAGAGTTAGAACGATGAGATTTTAGATAGGTTGCTGAGAATGTAAAAGACGTACATAACACATGATAACCCAAATCTAAACATCTACCTGTCCTTTAGAAAAAGTCAAGAGTTCTATACTATTAAATTACTGCAGAAATCTGAACCAAATATGTGATGATTTACAGATGTGAGAACTAGCTAGGAGGCGTTATGATTGTTAAATTATGTACGTAACCACAATCCTGCATCTTCTTTAAACACAGGAATCAAATGAAAGGTAGAAGCCATATTACAATGTGTGATACAACAGTCATGATGAAAGCAGGCAGGCTGTGATAGATAAAATCATATTTTAGGGGCGCCTGGGTGGCTCGATCTGTTAAGCGTCTGCCTTTGGCTCAGGATCATTATCCCTGGGTCCTAGGATTGAGCCCCTTGTCTGCTCGTGCTCTCTCTCTCTCACAGGCTCTCTCTCTCAAATAAGTAAAATCTTAGAAAAAAAAAAGACTAATGCTAAATAAACTCACATTAAACCCTTTACCATTTAGAAATTTCTAAACAGTTCTAGATATTACAGGCATCTGCAATTTATTTTGAATTTTACACCTGGTCTCCTTATTTGTAAAGACGACCATCTAACTTACAGAAAAAGAAATTCTCTTACAGAAATATCAGAATGAAGCTATATGATTAGAGTTGTTCAGTGCAGTTCTATTTGTAACTGGAATTAGGATTAACCTAATCAACCATCAATAAGAGAACGGTTAAATAAATTATACATTTATATATGAAATGTTATTTATATACTAAGCTTATACATACTACAAAATACTATGTAGCCATTGAATAAAGTGAGTTACAGTTTATGTACTGACAAGGGAAAGATGGCCATGTTTGTTAAGTGAAGAAAAGCAAATTACAGAACCATATGTATAGCATGAGCCCATTTACTTAAAAATTAGAACACCACCGCCTATGTATATTTATAGAATACGTTTGTAAAGGTATAGAAAAAGATTGGGAAAGAAATGCTATTAACTATTAACAAGGTTTAACTCTTAGGAAGAGAATGTGAATAGGGACTTTCACTTTTATTCTAGGCTTCTCTATTGTTTGAATTTTTATTAAGGAACATGCATTAATTTTGTAATTTAAATCATTTCAAAAAAGAATGAATCAACATCAGTAATAACTTACAGTGTCTTGATTTAGATATGCCAAATTTAATGAGACTTCATTTTATTAATAACACACTATCATAACAATTTATTATTTATAACAGGTTTTGGTAAAAACAAGAATTGCTCCACGTCTGGACATCATGCTGGAGTATTTCCTCTGGGCTTGGTGATGGCGCCCTCTTGTGACCAGTGGGAGGATGTCAGTCTATTACCATTCCCTTCACACTGGGATGCTGAGTACTTATGGCAGAGTGGGGTAGGGTGGGGCATCAGATGGAAGCTAACACTTTCCAAAGTAGACTCTGAAGAACGTCTTAAATACTATTGGTAGAGGAGTGGGATTTAATTTATTATGCCTTATATCCAGAACAATCTTTTTTTTTTTTCAAGATTTTTTTTTTAAGATTTTATTTATTTATTTGACAGATAGAGACAGCCAGTGAGAGAGGGAACACAAGCAGGGGGAGTGGGAGAGGAAGAAGCAGGCTCCCAGCGGAGGAGCCCGATGTGGGACTCGATCCTGGAACGCCAGGATCACTACCTGAGCCGAAGGCAGACGCTTAACGACTGCGCCACCCAGGCGCCCCTTTTTAAAAAGATTTTATTTATTTATTTGATGAGAGAGAGAGACAGCGAGAGGGGGAACACAAGCAGGGGGAGTGGGAGAGGGAGAAGCAGGCTTCCCGCTGACCTGAAGGCAGACGCTTAACGATTGAGCCACCCAGGCGCTCCTATCCAGAACAATCTTAATGTCTAGAGTCTTTCCAGCTTACTTGTGGAGAAATATTCTCAAGGTACATTCTTTCTTGGGCCATTTGGAAACTAGTTTCAAGTACAGCTGTGTTTTCATGGGACACTAGGTGGATGTGGGCAGGGCAGGGAGGAGAATGGAAGTGGGGAGAAATGTGGGGGGGGGGAGAAAGAAAGTGGGGATGGCCTGAATGTTTATAAAGGGCCAAAGTGTTTTCTCATATTGAGAAAACATGGGAGCGAATCAGAAATGTGATGGAGGATGCCTGGGTGGCTCAGTTGGTTAAGCATCTGCCTTTGCTCAGGTTGTGATCCCAGGGTTCTGGGATCAAGTCCCACATTGGGCTCTTTGCTCAGCAGGGAGCCTGCTTCCTCCTCTGCCCACTGCTCCCCCTGCTTGTGCTCTCTCAAATAAATAAATACAATCTTAAAAAAAATGTGATGGGCCAGACAGGGAAAGCATCTGTACACGTAACAAGGACCAGTACAAATTAGGAAGGTCAAAGAATGGCACTTAAGTCACGAAATTCTGCTTGCAAAGTGGAATTTAAACATACTCTTCTTTCTTCCATACTATAACTGCTTAAAATGGTGATAAGGTGGCTAAAGAATGACAGGTACAGAATAGGATCACTGCAGACTCTCCACACAATCCTTTAAACTAGGGACCTAAGCATGTAACCTATATTATTAGATTTTTTTTTTTTTTTTGGTGTTAAAGAACGCCCCTCAAAGATCACCCGGAAAACACTTACATAAAGGAGAGGTGGGTTCTGGAGGTTTGGGTGAAGGTGAAGGACAAGGTCCAGGCACTGCAGCTTGCACAGTGAGGTTAAGGCTGAAGGTTCCATTGAGCACATATGTGTGATTCAAAGTTGGGTTGTTGGAAACAAACAGACCAGTATTATCCCCGAAGTTCCACTTGTAGTAAATGGCCGACTCATTGAGAAAGTGGCTAGGGTCGTGAATCAGGACATTGAACATAATGGGGAGGTCCCTGAGGAAGGTTTCATCAGATAAATTTCGGTCATTCTTCTGGTACATAGTCACAAATACAGGAACGTGATCTGAAAGATATACCCGAAAATAGAAAGAACACATGATTGCTTGACTTTAGGTGGATGACTTCAATAATGCTTTTACGTTCAAAAAGTTAAAAAGAGGGATAATTCAGCATCATTTCCCCTTTTCCTATGCAAGTTTTCCAGGGTTTCTCCAAGTTATTCTGAAAACATAGATGGAGTACAATATAATTAAATATATAAGTGAGGGAAGGAACCCATACGAATTGTAACCTAGCCCAGAACACTTGGCTCTAACTCTTTCTTAACCCACTAACATCACCAGAACAAAGTGCCTCACTATCAGTTAACCTTGAGCTCACACTACTCACCTGTTACCACATACACGTCTTTTACTTTTGCGATGGGGATGTACACATGCCGGTGTCTTCTATAAACAATTACTTCCATGAGTTGAGGGCCAAGTGTCACATTGGCTGTGTTTATAGAAACTCTTGCTGAACCCCGTCCTAATTTCTGCAAATACTGACCTTTGAGAGGATGGAAATTTTTAGTTATTGGCCACATTACGTGATCATTCTAGGAAGCTGTTGTTTCTTTATGACTAGTGACTGCTACTTAGAGAATGCTCTGGAAAAGGAAAAACAGGATGGGGATGTGGTCCTGGCTGCTTCAGAAAGGATGATGGTGCTCATTTTATGTAAAACCTTGTAACACAAACCCACCGTTACATAAATATAATTGTATATAGTTGGTTAAAATGAAAAAGAGCAGTTTAGTGGGATAATACTGTTAGTCCTTAGTTTACAAATAAAAAGTGTTTATAAGTAAGAGGTCTGGTACTTGAAATACATGTGTTTCCCAGAGAAGACCCATTCAATGCAATGGTGAGGTGTCTAAGGGAGTTAAAAATATTTATTCAAAGATCTACCTTATTGTTA
This sequence comes from Ursus americanus, assembly GCF_024610735.1. Taxonomy (NCBI): domain Eukaryota; kingdom Metazoa; phylum Chordata; class Mammalia; order Carnivora; family Ursidae; genus Ursus; species Ursus americanus. The sequence goes on from NC_142129.1 coordinate 50,920,949, forward strand.
TAACAATATTACCATTTCAGCTATATCATTAAGCAGTTTCTTTTCTTTTTTTTTTTTTAGGGGACTAGAATCCTCCATTTTCTAATAGAATTTGTTATTTAAAAACATAGTAATTGATGAAAAAGTTAGGGTATAGTAGGCGTAAAAAGTAATGCAGTGGTTCTATAAACACATTTCTAGGACATTCTTGACTCACTCTCTTTCTCCAGCCCTAACCTAAATCTGATTACCACTGGCTAGCTTGTGAAAATAATTCCTATCCTTCAGGGCCCAAGGATTTTCCTAATCCTATTGAGACACCCAGCACAGATGTATGATTGGACCAATAGGGATGGTGAGACGGTTGCTTGCAGGGATGTTTAAAGACCCATGTTTATTACATGGTCAAAGGTATCTGAAAAATACACTAAGCTTCCCAACTATATGTGATTTGGAATCGCCTTTACCTTGAAACGCAGAGGCAGTTCTGTTGGAGGTTATAGGGGAAAGAGGTGTCTTTCAGGGGGCTAGTTATACGTGAGGAAAATGTTAGTTCTGGCATTGAGAGACCACAGAAGCCACTGTTAGTTGAAGGAGACTATTAGTTAACTCTGAGACTTCAGATATGGAAATTCAAAGCCAAGGGGGTTTTGTTAAAAGTCCAACCAAGTGTGTGAAAGACGTAGACAAAATTCCATCTCTTCCATTCAGGGTGGTGAGGGAAAGGCTTTCCGTCAGGAAACACATGGTGATGGTGTTCGTTGGGGCCATTTCCCCAGCCACCTTCCTCGCTCCAGTTGTAAACATACAGGTCAGGAGATGGACCAGTATCTAAACAGAGAAAGAAACAAGCCAGGCTTGTCATCTGGGCTCAGAATGCCCAACGCTCATCATTGAATTAAACATCTTTTCAGATTTTTCATAAATATAAATACAGTTGGACAACTAAAACCCTAATTTTGAGAATTCATCCGGTGGTGTGTATTTATGACCTGTCCATTTTCTGCCTATAGGTTTTATTTCAGTAAAAGTTTCATATAAAGCAATTATTCAGAAAGGTCCAATCTAGAGATACCACAATATATTTATGTTTAATAATGGATCTCCACATCACAACTGTAATTGAAACCAAATTGAGGTATGCTTTATCTTTTTATGTTGATACTGCTATCTGTAGGGTTTTTTTTTTTTTTTTTTAAACTCTGAGTCATTTGGCATCAAACAACTCTCGACTCCTAAAGATTTGGGCACATATCTTCTAAAAATACGGACATTAACCTACATAACCACAATATCATTACCACTCTTCCTGTAGTCTAATCAAGGGTCACATTGATTCAATGAATCTTCAAACAATTCAGAAAAAAATGGATAGATAGATAAAAGTAAATATGGCAAAATGTTAAAATTGTTTGATCTAAGAAGGAGGTTTTGGTGTAACTGGTGTACCCTGATTTCACCCTTTTTGTACATATGACATTTTTTCTTTTTAAATAATCTCTACACTCAACGTGGGGCTTGAACTCATGACCCCAAGATTGAGAGTTGCATGCTCTCCCAACTGAGTCAGCCAGGCGCCCCAACATATTTCATGGTAAACAAGTCATGGTCAGTATCTTTTCATCTAGAACAGTTTCCTCACCCTCTTGGTTTTTTATGTCACTGACATTTTTGAAGAATCTTTTTATCTATCGATCTATTAGAGCCATTTTTATTTTTTATTCTTAAATAGTCCCAAATAGTCAGGGGGAGTCCCTTCAAGCTGGCTTTTGTGGCCTTGCGATTTGTCCCTGTTAGTCCTTGAGTATTTACTTACTTGGGTACAGTAAGAGGTGCCAGACTCACCTGTTACTTTCCCTGCCCCAGACCTGGAATCAGTATTTTCCCCAAAGGTCCCTGGTTCCTTTTTGTGGTGATAGATACTATATAAAAATTTTCCTAAGTCACAGGGATTCCTTCATATAAAAATGCTCAGAGGGCTAAAATGTCATTTGAAACATTCCTAAGAATTAGCATTTTTAGAAAAGAGGAAAAACTACTACAAATATTAAACACTTAACACTTTAAAAAGATCACTTTTTATACAGAATCTAATGTTTTCCTAATAGGACGATGATAAATTAATAAGGAATGAACACATCGACAGTTTAATAGAAGTTCTAAGTCATAAAACCAGATCGTAAGTGCATTTAACAGTCTTGTCGCTGATTGAAGAATCTCAGTAATTGCTCCGAGTTTTTGAGAATGTGCAGTTCTCAAGGTAATTTCCTGATGCATTTGTGTTCCTTTGTGCTCTTTAACATGTACAAAGAGCTTACCTGCTTCACGAGCAAAGCAAAACCACAACATACACATCGTAGCATTTGCACCAGCCACACAACATTTGCTTGCACAATACTTGTAAGCAGAAATTAATCTGATTGGCAAATATCTGTCAAATTGGCTATTCTTCGAGTATCCAAAAGAATTTCAAGTTATCAAACCAAAATCTGAGAATCAACAAGGTATTCTCTGGTTAACCAACTAGACACTAAGAAAAAGCTAAGCATGACAATGTCACTCTTGAAGAAGTTTCCAAGTGGCAGAAAGCCAACGGTTTGCTCAAGTGGGTTTGGCTAATGTTGACATAGGAACTGGATGGAGCAACATCTCCCTGTCATCCAGTCTGAGGAGGGGGTGACACAGGGTGACAGCATCTTGCATTTACGGAAGCACCTGGGAGCCTTTAGGTTTATGAGATGGATCTACAGTAGTTAGGAGAACTAGCCTGTTCCTGTGGCATGAATAACATTCCTTACCGTTTCTGCAGTTCTTCTCATAGACTATGTTGCCACTGACATCTTCCTTTTGGCACCTGGGGAATACCAGGTCTACCACAAACGTGATAGTGGAACCCACAAGTGCTGGTGAATCACTGGTCAGAATCGCCTGTACATGGCCTCCTAGCATATAGAAAAGTGCAGTTTAATGATCAAGCATCTTTTCCCTTTCACTGATAAACAGAGTTGAACCTACCAATGGGGACCAGAGCATCCCTATGCCTCTCTCTCTCTTTTTTTTTTTTTAAAGTAAACACTATGCGCAGCATGGGGCTTGAACTCATGACCCAGAAATCAAGAGTTGCATGCTCTCCCGACTGAGTCAGCCAGGTGCCCTCCCATCCTTACGCCTCTTAACAATAAAATATTTTCCGGATTCCTAACTTTTGCTTTCAGGGTACAACATTCTAGAAGGAAAAAAAAAAAGGAGGTCAGACCAATTAAAGAATTCTCTGACCATAGAAAGAACATTTACTTAAAATTTAAGAAATCTGGTTAACTGGATTGAAGAAACAAGTTTTAAAAGGTTTATATTTTTTAAACTCAAGACCGATGACTAAAGGACTTATTCTTTCATGCGAATGGAAATATACCCACTTTCTGGTAAGCCACACTTTTGAGATGATCAACACTGCTCTAGTGTCTCAGATCTACTGAAGAGGACCATTCCCAGATTATGTCAATAGGTTTGAGGCTAAATCTGTTTGCTCTCCAAAATCTTCCAAGAACTACAAACTTGTCAATTTCTAAGTGGATTAAAGTTGTGTGTGTGTGTGTGTGTGTGTGTGTGTGTGTGTGACCTAGCCACAATGTTGAGATAAAGAAAGATTGCCAAATCCAGGTGGCTTCCACTTAGAGGCACTCTAGGTAACTAGAGTATTGGCATTCACAGAAGCAACACAAGCCGTGTGATCTCCAAGTCTACAGTCTATGAGACTAAGTCAAATAGGAAATGACAGTTGTTGGGCTTGAATACTTGATTTACCTTTCCAGGAGTTTTTCCACCTTGGGTCTTCCTTCTTCCACACTGGATACAGTTTTTCATTCCATTCGTTTTCATCTGAAGACCAGCCAGCTAGTTGGTTGTGCTCTCTCATATAATCAGAAGTTCTTTCATTGCTCAGCACATCATGAAATTCTGTATCAATATTTGAAAAAGAAATTATTTTGTCTACTCCATTCATCATTTAGTATTTACTTAACAATAGTTAAAGCAACTTCTCATTTCGTAAGTTTGGAAAGTCATACTTAATATTTCAAGTAAGTCAAACAGAGACTTTTACTTTAATGTCTATTGGAAATAGCTTAAATACAACTATTCAGACCCTCTTTATGTACTTTAAATGAGTCAAGGAGGGGCACCTGGGTGGCGCAGGCGATTAAGCATCTGACTCTTGGTTTCCGCTCAGGTCCTGATCTCAGGGTCATGAGATTGAGCCCCATGTTGGGCTCTGCACTCAGTGCAGAGTCTGCCTAAGACTGCCTCTCCTTTTCCCTCTGTCTCTCCCACCCCGTGGTTGCTTTCTCTAAAATAAATAAATATTAAAAAATATTTTATTTATTTACTTGACAGAGAGAGAGCACAAGCAGGGGGAACAGCAGACAGAGGCAGAGGGAGAAGCAGACTCCCCGCTGAGCAGAGAGCCCAACTCAGGGCTCTATCCCGGGACCCTGGGATCATAACCTGAGCAGAAGGCAGAAGCTTAACTAACTGAGCCATCCAGGCACCCATAAATAAATCTTTAAAAAAATTAAACGAGGGGTGCCTGGGTGGCTCAGTCGGTTGGGTATCTGCCATCTGCCTTCAGCTCGGGTCATGATTCCATGGTCCTGGGATCGAGTCCTGCGTCCTTGGGCTCCCTGCTCAGTGAGAAGCCTGCTTCTCTCACTCTCTCTGCCTGCCACTCTGCCTACTTGTGCTCTGTCAAATAAATAAATAAATAAAAATCTTTAAAAAAATTAAATGAGTCAAGGAAAATTTTGGAAGTATTTCTTAGCCATTATTTGGTTTCTTAATACCTATTCTCTGAATATTTGGATTTGATATGCTATAATTAGGAAAATACTGATGCTAATGAAATTCAGACCAGCTTTGGCATCTTTTCCCATTCTTACCTGTTCTCTTGGCTAAAAGAATGCCAGGCTCAGGAATGCCTCCAGGTTTCCAGGAGATGCATACCAGTACTGGAGAGCCCACTGTTGAACAATCTAACATTTTTACGGCCCCATATATGGTCTGACTTGGTGAATGTTCCGTATGTACCATGTAATTTACAGGTTTTTTTTTAACATCATTTATGTTAAAAGCTGGTTGATAATGTTTTGAGACTTCTATGTTTGTGATTTTCTATTCGTTATTTCAATTACTGACAGAGGAAGGTTGAAATCCTTAATTATTTGCCAACTTGCCAATTTCTTCTAAGCTCTGTCAGTTTTTGCTTAATGTATTTTGAAGCTCTGTTTAGAATTGCTGAGTCTTCTTCATGAATTGATCCTCTTACCATTAGGAATTGACCTTTGTCTCTGGTAATATTCCTTGTTCTGAAGAACACTTTGATAGTAATGCTTAGTGGTTAAGTGGTACATCTTTTTCCATCCTATTGTTTTAAATGGATATATATATTTCTATTTGAAGTGGGTTTCTTGTGGACAGTATATTGTCTTTTTTTATTTAAATGTAGTCTAACAATCTCTACCTTCCATTTGGAGTGTTTAGGTAATTTACATTTAATATATTTATTGATATAAATAACATGATACTATCTTGTTATTTTTCTATTTGTCCCATTGGTTCTTTATTCCTTTTCCTTCATTTCCTGTACTTTCCGGGGTTATTTTTGGAGTCCATTTTATCTCCACTTCTGGCTTATTAGCTGTATCTTTTTGCTTTTTTGTTAGGAGGAGGCAAAAGCCTTTCGTTCTTATAATGGAGACAGATGGAATGGGAAAGAATACTGAAATGAATAATGGAAAATCCAGATGTCCTACAATGAGTGAATGTTACAAAACTTGGTTTCTAGTCTTGATTTGGTTTACTAAACAGGCTGTGTTGACCTCAGGCCATGTCTTCTCTGGGCCTCCAAATCAGATGGGCGCCTGGGTAGCTCAGTCGTTAAGCATCTGCCTTTGGCTCAAGGAGTGATCACAGGGTCCTGGGATTGAGCCCTGCATCAGGCTCCCTGCTCTGCTGGGAGCCTGCTTCTTCCTCTCCCACTCCCCCTGCTTGTGTTCCCTCTCTCGCTGGCTGTCTCCCTCTTTCTGTCAAATAAATAAATAAATAAAATCTTAAAAAAAAAACAAAAAACAAGACAAAAACCAAATGTCTTATGATTCTGTGAGATTGTTTTTATTTGGAAACAGATACTAAGTGAGGGCAGGAATGTAGGTTTATCAATAAATGTTTATGACTGGATATTCATTCGACTTGAGTCATGGAGTGGTAGAATATTCAATTTGGAAAGAACTAACATTAGTTCAAATCACTTCATTTTATAGATGAAGAAATTTAGGCCTAGAGAAGTGACAGAATTCACTCAGGATCACCTTTAATGGCGTGGAAATCAAGATTCACATTTTTTGGTACCTAGGACTGATTTTTTTCCACTGTTCTAAAGAGTCTTCCTCTTCCACAGATCCTGAGAGAAAGTGAGTGTTTCCAGAAATAATCGAAACACAGGTTTCTCCTCTGATTTTAAATGTCAGAAGTCAAAGAAAAATACAAACTTAGAAGAGTGACAAGGAATAAATACATGGGTCCACGGAACAAAATGGAAAATGTAGAAACAGACCCACACAAACATGCCTCACTGATTTGTGATAGAGAAGCAAAAACAACCCAATGGAGTTTCAAAAGGTAGCCTCTTCAACAAACGGTGCTATCAGAAAGTAAGCAGCATAGGAGAAATTTTCATGCTCCAGGCTAGGCAAGAATTCTTTGACTTGACACCAAAGACATGATCCATAAAAGGAAAAAATGATAAGTTCAACCTCATTAAAATGAAACACATTTGTTCTGTGAAATAGCATGTGAAAAAGATGAGAAGACAGATTACAAACTGGGAGAGAATATTTGCAAACCACATTTCCAGGAAAGGACTGCTATCTAGACTATATAAAGAATTTTCAAAACTCAACATTAGAAAACAATCCAATTTAAAAAAATGGGTAAAAGACCTGAATAAACATTACACTGAAGAGGATATACGGATGGCAAAGAGACACATGAAATGATGTCCAGTGTCATTAACTAATAGGGAAATGCACATTAAAACCACAGTTGGATATCACTCTACACCTATCAGAATGACTAAATAAAAATAGTGATGCATCAAACGTAGGCAAGAATGTGAAGACACTAGATCACTCATACATTGCTGGCGGGAACCTAAAATGGTACAGCTACTCTGGAAAACGGTTTGGCAGTTTCTTGTAAAACTAAACATGCAATTAACATGCAACCAAAACATTGTACTCTTGGGCATTTGTCCCAAAGAAATGGAAACTTACGGTCACTCAAAAACCTGTACATGAATGTTCACAGCAACTTTATTCAGCAGCCCAAACTGCAACAATCCAGATGTCTTACAGTGGGTGAATGTTTAAACAAACTGCCGTATACTCATACTGTGGAATACTACCTAGCGATCAAAAAGAACGACTGATACATGCAACAACTTCAATAAATTAGGTTGAGTAAAAGAAGCCAATGCCCCTAAATGACATACTGTAATGATTCTATTTATAATAACATTCTTGAAGTAACAGAATTATAAAAATGGAGAACGGATTAGTGGTTGCCAGGGCAGGAGGCGGGGTGGGAAAGGGAAGTTGGTTTGGCTATAAAAGGATATGAGGGACCCTTGTGGTGAAGGAACTGTTTGGTATTTTGACTGTATCAGCGTCAATATCCTGGCTGTGATATTGTGCAATAATTTTACAAGAGGTTACCGTTGGGAGAAACTGGGTAAGGGATACAGGTGAATCTCTTTGCATTATTTCTTAAAACTGCATGTGAATCTACAATGACTTCAAAAAGTTGAGTTAAAAAATAGAATAAAAGACACCCAAGAGTAAGCGAGTTTTAAAAGAAAAAAAAGAGGTGTGGGGGGAAGGGGGGGTTTGAAGTGCAGAGAAATGGAGTCACACCCAGCACCACTGTGGCTTTTCTCTCTCCATTCTAGAATCTCTGCTCTGTCCACCAGCAAAGAGGGGGTGGCCAGGTTGCTTGTTAACTACTTTGTCAACACCCGCTCTTTTTTCCTTTTCACCAGGGCTATGATTAGAAAGTGGCAAGGAATCCCTCGGTGTTTCATACAATGGTAAAGTCTACCCATCCTTATTTTTTTCTGGACAGAATATTAATCTAGGGCAAGGTGAAGACAGGAATGGTGGGTTTTGCTACATTTTGCCTGATAGGTTGGGACTCCTCTCAAACTGACAGCCAACATTTAACCTCAGGCTAATCTGTTTCACTGAGCAGAGCAAACTAGTACTGGGGAAAGAAGGCTAGAATTAGGCATGGGGTCTCCACTGACTGTCACTTCTTTGTCCCTCCATCTCCCAGGACTGCAGACTCCAGGGAAATCTGTCCTGGGAGCTACCCTGAGGTAAGACAGCTGCTACCTTGTAGGACTCCCACCCCAAGCACCTTCTGTTAGCTGAGCTCACAACTGCCCCACTACCCAGTTTTGTAAATGAGGAAACGAAAGCTCGATAGAGCTAAGTTGCTGTGGCCCAGCCCCACAGTTGGCAGGGAACCCAGGTCTGCCCAGCTGCAGGAAGGACAGTGGTTGGCTTGGGCTTTCTTCCTCTTAATTGCTGTGTGGCCTGGGGCAAGTCACTTGCCTTGTCTGTGGCTGGGCTCCTTGTCTGGGAAACATGACCATCAAAGTGCCAGCCTCTCAGGACTGTTCTGAGGCCAACAGGTCCCAGCCCAGGCACCTTGTTGATATCCTTGCATCTGAGCTCCCTCATCAAGGAGGTGGTGACTTTTCTCCTGGTCTAGTTACAGGAGATGGCAGGATGGGGGTCTCTGGTCACCAGCAAGGCCCAAGCCTCAGGGCTTAGCTGCTCAGAGCAGATCTGAACCTCCCCCTCACTCCAGGAGCCCTGCATCCCCCAGAACTCCCTTCTCATGCCTCACCCCTGCCTGGGCCTCTCCAGTCCAGGGGAAATTCACCTGTATTCTGGGGGTACCAGCGGTTTCCCCTCTTCTTCTCTCAACCCAGCACTCCTGCTGGGGTCCCACCCTGCAAGGACAACCTAATTAAAGGACTTTTCCTTCCCACAAGGAGGAAGAGGAGAGAGAAGAGGGTTTGCCCAGGCAGCCCCAGCCATGCATCCGAGATCCTGCTCTCACAGAAGTGGGCCCAGCAGGTGAAAAGCCAGAGAACTGTCTGCTCCACAAGGTGGTTGTGGGGATTACCCGAGTGATGGAAGCACGGCAGCAAGTAGTGACCATATACAATGGGCACGAGGTGGAGGCTGGCCTCTTCTCTACACGTACCCTCCCCCCGCCCCTGGAGTTGTCTGGGAAAATCAAGACCCCTGAACTTTTCATTCAGTGAATGCCCCTATTCGGTTGGAGTGAGGTGGAGAGGACCTTCTGGTTGATGGATAATTCACTTCTTTCTCCTATCATTGCTGCCCATCCCCTGGACAGGGTATATGGGCTGCCCGTAAGTGCAGGGGGTTGAAACCCTGGTTTGCATTCTAATCCCAAGAGGAGGGTGTTTTTTCTTTTTTTTTTTTCTTTTTGTTTTAAAGTAGGCTCCATACCCAGTGTGGAGCTCAATACAGGGCTTGAACTCATGACCCTGAGATCGAGAGCCGAGCTGATATCAAGAGTCAGGGTGTTTAACCGACTGAGCCACGCAGAGACCCCACAAGAGGAACGTTTTAAACAAGGGGGCTCCACCCCCACCTCCAAAGAGCCTGCTTTCATTGATCTGGGCAACAGTTGTTAGAAAGTTCCCAGCCTCGAATGCGGGACTAGAACGGAGACCCCGGGCTTTGGCTCTTCTCAGTAACCTCCCCCGAGAGGCAGCAAGTTCCCACAGGTCTGCGAAAATGTCCAACAGGACTAGCAGCAGCTTCCGGGCTGGGATGATCAGTGAACTGGTCTCTAGATTTGGGGTCCTGTTTCACTTGCACTCTCTACGCTGCTGGAGAGAAAGTAGACGAAGTTTAGTGGGTGGCACTGCTTTGTTCTCAGGCCAGAGATTGTTCCCCTCACACCTCCACCCTCCCCATGTCTGGCAAGAGAGAAGGTGGCAACTGCAATGGAGAAAAAGCTCCCTAAGACGGCGGCTGCATGGCTTTTACTTTCTGAGGGCCTGAAGCCAGAAAGGAGCGGGAGGCATTCTGCTGTAGTTTCAACACTCCCAAAGGTTTCCAGAAGAAACGAGTGAGCACAAAAGCTTCCTGAGGACCTTCAGGAAGTCAACCTTCGGGCTTCGACAATGACACCTCAAACAGCCCATCACTTTGGCTGACAGACAAAGAATGGGTTAAAACAGAGACTCCTCTACTCACGTTTGGCGGTGTCAAGCGGCAATCTTGCAGCCAGAAGCAGAAATCCCAGGAAACAGTAGAGACATTCCATGCTGACTTCTCACGGACTCAGGCAATCAAGGTTTAACTGAACTCCTCTGGCTCCATCCGCTAAGAACAACAACGCTCTTCTGGCCTCGGCCCTGCCCCACGCCTTATTTTAATTAAATACAGGGCGCCCCGGGGGCAGATCATGTGATGGTATTAAGCAGTCTTGCCTGATCTGGTCTCCCGAGTTCAAGCTCTTAGGACTCATGTGCTTCTGACTCACTCACTCTTAGCATCTATTTTTCTCTTTTTTACAGGCACACCGTTTCTGTGTTGTGAGTCCACATTTCTAGGTAAGGGACTTCCTTTCCTATGGACCATGTTCGTATCCCTCACCAAATAAAATTTCAGTCTCCAACCTCATTGATGATCAGCTCGCTGCCGTTCCTTTCCTGATCCATTCACCCAGCTCGTTTAGACAACCAGCTCTTCCTAGGGCTAATGCTTGTCCGTTCCTTTCCCCAGGGAGGGGATGCAGCTGGGGGAGGTAGCCCTTCAGTCCCTTGAAATCAGGGATTACATATGGGTAATGGCCTGTGAGGTGCCAGAAGGTGCTGGAAACATGCGCGGGCCTCCAGTTGCTGAGTAATGTACTTAAAGCCCATTTAGGAGATGTGTGCAGTTCCCTGTAACTTTTGGAACCTGCATGATTTCTGGTGACTGCTCTCCAAGTATTCTTGGTCGTACCTCCCGAGGCCGAGTGCATCAAACATACTGCGGGTTTATTTCATGTTACAGAAAGCAGGCATTAAATAAGAAAACAAGCTTGCCTGAAACAAATCATTTTTGGTTACAGGATGTGCAGAAAATGTGGCAACACAAACACTTGACAACATGTGATCTTTCTCTAAGTCACATCCACATGACCATCTTCAATATATATATAAAATCCTAATCGGGGGAGGGTAAAGTTTGGGGTATTAATTCAGGTCTTGGTGGTACTAACAAGGCGTAGGAAGAAGGAGTCTGAAACTGCAGTCCGCCAAGCAGGTGTGGCCAGCTCCTTACCCTAAGGCCACGTGCAGCTCTTTGAAGCTCCTTTTACAGAATTTGAAGCACATGTGAAGAGAAAAAAAACCAGCACAGGGAACATATTTATGACTGAAACGAAACTATTTTCAAATACAGATGAATAAATGAACAATGGAAGTGTTTATTTTATGTAATGTGAATAATCTATATAGTTCTGTTTGCTTTTTTTTCCCCCAACATGTGTAACTTTTATAAAAAAGGCTTTTCAGTTTAGGGAAAACTTACTATTTTTTTTAAAGGTTTTATTTATTTGACAGAGTGAGAGAGAGAGAGAGCGCACGCAAGTATGAACCAGGGAGTGGGGGGAGAGCAGAGGGAGCCTGACACTTGATCAAGGGGGCTTGATCCCAGAACCCTGAGATCATGACTTGGGCCGAAGGCAGATACCCAACTGACTGAGCCACCGAGCCCTCAATTATAGCTTTTATGTTTGGCCACATTAGCTACCTCTGTCACTAAGTAAACGGAAAGTGTCAGACTCCTATAACAAAACCTTGATGAATAGGGAGACAGAGTGATCAAGTATTCTTTTATGTCTTCTCTCCTTCCTGCTCCTTCAAGGGAAGATGGGCATGACTTAGGACAATAGGTAACACAGGAGGTGAGGAAGGAGCCAGAAGCTGTTCATTCCAAAGCACTACACATTGGACGGATAATCAGTGCCTTGATTGTCACAGCTGACAGCATACAAAGTAGTTTACTTTGTAGGATTCAGATACGGGGTTATTTTGCATAAGAAATTTTCTCAAGGGTTGTTATTTTTTTTTTAAATAAAATCATACCGTGAATTAAGTTTAGTTTATTGAAAGAAGGGAGTCATCTCAATTACTTGGTATTATCAACGTGATTATTCTGTTTGGAATTGATACTGAGAAAATAGTCAACTTTTGAGAATGGACTAAACTGCCCCTAAGCATCCTGGTTCCTGACAGCCCTCATGGTGGCCACAGTCCCGCCCTGGGGAGCTGCCCCTGAGGGGTAATGATTACAGCAGCCCCCCAAAGAGGGATGTGGGCAGTGGCAGGCAGTGGGGAGTTAACACTTTTAATTTTAGAAATTTCTCAGTTCAAACTGGCTTTTTTAAGCAAGATAGTAAAAATTAAGGTCCTTTTCTCCCCAATTCTTATAAACAACTGTTGTTTTGCCACTGAAACAAATTGCAGAAACTTGGAAGCTTAAAACAACACACACCTATTACCTTATATTCTGGAAGTCAAAATTCTGGAATACGTCTCACTGGGCCCAAATCAAAGTGTCAGTAGAGAAGCTCTAGAAGAATCTGTTTTCTTGCATTTTCAGGCTTCTAGAGGACTCACTGTATTTCCCGGCCGGTTCGTAACTCGCGTCCATCATTCAAGCCAGCAACGACTGGTCGAGTCTTTCTTCCAGGGAATCATGCTGACACTGATTCTCCTTCCTTCCTCTCTCACTTGTAAGGAATCTTATGATTACACTGAACTCACCTGGACGGTCCAGATGAACTGCCTTGTCTCAAAGTCAGTTGATTGGCAACCTCAACTCCATCTGCAATCTTAATCCCCCCTTGCCGTAGAACTATTCACAAATTCCAGGGGTGAGGATGTAGACATCTTTAGGGGCCGTGATTCTGCTTTATCACAGTTATACAGCAGATGACTTAACAAAAACTCTGTTTATGAAGAAGTATTTGTGATGAGAGCAGTCATGGGAAACACCTCTCAAAGATTACAAGACCTGTTGAAACAAAGCCTTTGATATTTGGCAGAGCAGAAAAGCAAGAACAAACGAAAGATAAAAGAATCGGTTCAGAGAGAGAGAAAGCCCATGTGACTGCCTTGTCCTGAAGTGTGCTTTTTAACGTGTTACAATCAGAGTCATGGTTTTCAGATTTAAGCATTAACAAATGACTCAAGAGACTTTTGTTTTGTGTCTGCTTCTTTAGTGTCTCCTGTCTGGGTGCTCTCCACATGAATAAGTAATTAAACTCTCTTGTTTCCAGGTTTACTAAGTTTTGAAGTTATTCTTCCTCCAAAATATTTTTCCTAGGCTTTCAGGGAAAGAAGAGAAAATGAATCACCAAGGTCAATGCTTTCTTTTCTGGTCACTTCTGAAATCACAAAGCATCAGTGTTGTTGTATTTTTAGCCTGATTTTCTACCTGAGGAAGTGGACGCTAGATTCAGTCAAAGGGGTTTTCTTCTTGAGTGCTGGCTGCAAACATTTTCCTCCCTCCCTCCCTCCCTCCCTCTCTCTCTCTCTCTCTCTCTCTCTCTCTCTTTCTTTCTTTCTTTCTTTCTTTCTTTCTTTCTTTCTTTCCTCCTTCCTTCCTTTTTTTTTCAGAGGGAGTGAGGGAGCATGGAGGGGCAGATGGAGAGGGACAGAGAGAATATCAAGCAGGTTCCATGCGCAGCACAGAGCCTGATGTGGGGCTTGATCTCACAACCCTGAGATCATGACCTGAGCCGAAATCAAAAGTTGGATTGAGCTACCCAGGTGTCCCCATGCAAACAATTTGTGACGTGACCCTTCTTATGGAACTACTGGCTCCATCTGAAATTAAAAAGAGCAGTAGGTGTAGTAACACATGGGTTATCACACTTTTGAAGTCCTAGTTTCTCTGTATTTTTAGTGTGACAGGAACATAAGATGTGAAAGCTTGTTGTGTGAATTCGGAAGCAAAGATAAGTATGCTCCTTTGGTGCCCACAGAATAGCGGGACAGAGAAGGGAGAAACAGAATGGATCCATGGAGAAAGAAGGGAGGAGGAGCCAAAGTAGACATCAGAATGGAAACTTGGCTTCCAGTTTTATGATAATTAGGGATTATCTAGAAATGATTCAGAATACTAGAGTAAGTGCATTCTGCTCATTCGTTAGAGATCAGTTGCAAGCCCAAGACAGAAGAAGCTAGAACAGAAACCAAAAGGGATTTTGACTATAGAAGAAAGGCCAGAGGATAAAAATAGAGCAGCATCTTGTACCTTGATTCTCATACCTAAATTCAGCTTTTTCTCAATGAAAATTTTAAACACCTCAGATAGAATTTAATTCAACAAACATGGATGGCAGTCCACTTTTCTAGGGTGGCCGTTACCCACCAAGGCATGAATGACAATCTGGGACCTCAAAGGAGCATATGATCTCACTGGAGGGTAAGATATTAACTAGAACAGGTAATAGTGTGAGATGCTATTTGAAATGTTTTATTCTGGGAACCTTTAAACTTTCACAAAAATAGAATGGTGTAATCAACCTCACTTGCTTCAATGATCATTGATATCTGACCAAGCTTGTTTCATTCATCCTCCTCCACACACGGTTATCTGCTGGGTTATTTTAGAACCAATCTTAAATAGCATTGATGTGTGGCATTTAAACTAAGTTGCAAAGATAGAGCTAAAGGAGTTCCGAGATGACGAGAGATGCAGAGAAGTCTTTATGGAGAAAATAGGAGTTGACTTAGTCTTAACTGCTGAGTTAAGCTGAATAAGCACAGCATGGGGATGGCACATTCCAAGTGGGAAGGAATAATATGAATAGAAGAGAGAATATTAAAAAAAAAAAAAAGAAAGAAAGACGCTCTGATGCCTGCTACAGTGTGGATGCCCCTAGCAAGCGTTCTGCTAAGTGAAAGAAAGCAGACACGTATTGCATAATACCGTTTATATGAAATGTCCTGAAGAGGCACATCCCCAGAGAGGACAGATCGGTGATTGCCAGGGGCTGCAGGCAGGAGAGATTGGGGAATAACTGCTTAATGGGCATGGGGTTTGTTTGACTTTGGCATGATGAAAATGCAGGGAACCAGATAGAGGCCGTGTTGCACAACACCGTGAATGTACTAATGCCTCCAAATTGTTCCCTTTAAAATATTATAGTATGTGAATTTCACCTTGATTTAAAATAATTATGATTCCTTAAAAATTTTTAATGATTAACTCCTCAATGGCTTTTGCTGGGTGTGCCAGGGATGGTGCTAGGAACTGAGGATAAAGAGAATAAGGAACTGGGCTTTCTGGGCTTACAGTCCTGTAGGGGGCAGTAGCCCAGGGAGGAAGCGTGTGTAGGTGCTGAGAGGAGGGATACATTAGGGTGCATACACCAAGGGCGCAAAAGAGGGGGCTGTTCTGTGCCATCTGGGTAGCGCTGTTCCATACAAATATAATGTGAGCCACATATGTAATTTAAAATTTCCTGCTAGGGGCGCCTGGGTGGCACAGCGGTTAAGTGTCTGCCTTCGGCTCAGGGCGTGATCCCGGCGTTATGGGATCGAGCCCCACATCAGGCTCCTCCACTATGAGCCTGCTTCTTCCTCTCCCACTCCCCCTGCTTGTGTTCCCTCTCTCGCTGGCTGTCTCTATCTCTTCAAATAAATAAAAATAAAATCTTTAAAAAAAATAAAATTCCCTGCTAGCCACATTAAAAAGTAATGAGAAACTATTGAAATTATTTTAATACTATGCACTATTTAATTCAACATATCTAAAACATCATTTCAGCATGTAGTCGATGTATAACATTATTTTTTTAAAGATTTTATTTTTATTTATTTGAGAGAGAGAGCACGAGCAGGGGGAAAGGGGCAGATGCAGAAGCAGACTCCCCGCTGAGCAGGGAGCCAGATGTGGGGCTCAATCCCTACACCCTGGGATCATGACCTGAGCTGAAGGCAGACACTTAACCGACTGAGCCAGCCAGGTGCCCCAATGTATATATAACATTATTAACGAGATCTTTTGTATTCTTTTTTTCCTGCAGTCTTTGGGTTCACACTTAAGCACGCATGTCACTTAGATGAGCACATTGTGGGTGCTCCCTGGCCCACGTGCCGGTGGCTGGTGTATGGGAGGGACATCGCTGCTGGGGAGGGACAGGAGCAGCTTCTCCAGGGGGTGAGGCATGGCCTGGGGCTTGTGCGGCTCCAGGCAGAGCAAGTTGTGGGGCCCACGGCCCAGAGGGGAGCAGGGGCCGGAGGGGGGCTGAGGTCTGCCAGCTGCGAGGGTGACATGTAGCCAGGGTGGAGGGTCCAGCCTGATTTTGATGGAAAGTGAGTGTTGTGGGGAGTATATTTTAATGCACACACATCTGGTATTTTTTTACTCTGACTGATTTCCCAGGAGAGGAGATAAAGAGGTCGAGTTGTCATTACACATAATTGATTTAATGACTATTCCCTGCCCCCAACACCCCGACTGTCCGTCTCCAGCTTTCTTTTCAAAGTGGAAATAAATCTTGCAAAACTTGGTTGTAAAACTTGTTCATCTCAACTTAATCATCAGTGTCTTGCTCAAGATAATGTTTCAGTGTTAACCAAGAGCGGAATCTCTCAAGGCAAGTGATTTCAGAAGCGGAAGGTATGTTTCCATAACCTGTTTTTAACTTTAATTTCATTTCAAGATAATTGCAAACACACAGAAGAGTTACAAGAAGAGTATAACTCCCATATACCCTTTACCAGATGTACCAGTTTTAACATTATGCCACATATGCCTTCGAACTTACATATGCTGTGTGTATATACACACGTATACACATTTCTTCATGTTATTGTTTTTTTATGAAACAAATTGCAGACATCATGCTCCTTTACCCTTCTTCTCTTCAGCTGGTATTTCCTGAAATCAAGGGCAATCTGTTAACAATAAGTGCAGTGCAATTATAAAAATCAGGAAATCTAACATGAACATAATATATACTATCTAATTCCTAGTTCATTTTCAAATCTTTCCTGTTACTCCAATAACATACTTTAGAGCATTCCCCCCGCCCCTCCCCCATTCAGGATCCGATCCAAGATCATGCCCTGTATTTAGTTGTCACGCCTCTTTAGTCTCATTTAATCCAGAACATTCCCTCAGGCCACTTTATCTTTCACATCATTAATACTGGTGAAGACTATTGGCCGATTTTTTATGGAGCACCCCTCACCTTGGAGTTGTCTGACGCTTCCTCGTGCTTAGGTTCAGGTTATGCATTTTGAGCAGGAATACCACGTAAGTGATATTACCCCCTTTCCAGTGCATCTCATCTTCCAGTAACTGTTGATCACTTTGAATTCTTTAGATTGGAGAGGATGTGATTTAACCAGAAATACGTCCATCTCCTAGCACAGGCCAAGGCATGGGGTAGGCTCTGGAACATCGTTGACTGAGGTTTGGAGGCCTCATGTCAGTAAGACACCAGTCCAACTGTCACATGAAATTTATCAACAAAGTTTCATTCACATAAAAAGAAGCAAGCTTGTTCTGATTTTAGTATACATGAGAAAATTCGGAACATGTTTAGAATGTGGTATCATTGAAAATATTTACATAGATGTAAAAAGACAGCTCTCACACACAAGAACCCTCTCTTCCTTGTTATAGATCAGTTTTTATCAGAGGCTACATTGCAGAAGTTTCCCAGCTTGCCCTCTTTACGTTCAGCATTTTCTTTCTCTTTCTTTCTTTCTTTCTTTCTTTCTTTCTTTCTTTCTTTCTTTCTTTCTTTCTTTCTTTTTCTTTCTTTCTTTCTTTCTTTCTTTCTTTCTTTCTTTCTTTTTCTTTCTTTCTTTCTCTTTCTTTCTTTCTTTCTTTCTTCTTTCTTTCTTTCCTTCTTTCTTTCTTTTTCTTCTCTTTCTTTCTTTCTTTCTTTCTTTCTTCTTTCTTTCTTTCCTTCTTTCTTTCTTTTAAAGATTTTATTTATTTGACAGAGAGCGCGAGAGAGCACAAGCAGGGCGAGCGGCAGAGGCAGAGGGAGAAGCAGACTCATCATTGAGCAGGGAGCCCGATGTAGGACTTGAACCCAGGACCCTGGGATCATGACCTGAGCTGCAGGCAGACACTTAACCAACTGAGCCACCCAGGCACCCCACTTCATCATTTTCTTAGTTCACTGGGTTTGGACAATAACACCCTTGTATATCTACTTACCTTTCATTCATTCATTCATTTAGCATGAGGAGGTGGGGTGAGTAGAGGGAGATGGAGAGGGAATCTTAAGCAGTCTCCATGCCTAGCACGGAACCCATTGTGGGGCTCAATCTCAGGGTCTGAGATTACGACCTGAGCCAAAAATCAAGAATTGGATGCCCAACTGACTGAGCCACCCAGGCGCCCCCTCTTTCTTTTATTAATCATGTGAATTGTAAAGCTTTTTCAGCTTTGTTGCTACATGGTATATATTCATTCATCCTTTATAAAATAATACGGGGGGTTTTGTTCAATCCCTTTAACTAAATATGGAAATGTGAAAGTAACACAACTCAGTGCAGACTGCCCAGCTGTATAAAATAAAACAGGATGGCGTTCCAGAGCCTGAGACCTCTGAGCAGAATCAGATTCAAGGCCCAGCACCACCATAGCCTCCTCCTGGCTTCTCCTTGGATCCACTGATCCCAGCTGGGCCAGGGGGTGTGCCTGGGAGTTGAAGCCAGCTCTCTTGGTTCCCTTTCTTCTCACCCATTCACCCCAGAATGCAAATTCTATTATAATTTTGAGTGTGTGCCTGTGTGTGGGTTGAAGGTGCCGGTAATAATGGGTCATGGAAAGTGCCATGTCTAAAGCACAGAGCACCTCCATAGCTATATCCGAATTTCTGGGAGAAGTTTGGATAGACTTCGGTTTGTTGCAGTCACCAATGCTTTAAAGCTTAAACATTTAAATCTGTTTTGTTGTTCTTTTGACCAATTCCTCACTACCATCTGACATTAGGAGACATCTACAAAGTCAGGACAATGTACCGGCCTGGTCAAGGCCCCTGCCTTTGTGAAACGAAGTGTTTTCGTTCCTCTGTTTACGGTTGTAATTTCTCAAACACCCCCATTTCCTCCAAGTTTCCGTGGGGAGGACTGTGCGGATGGACTTATCTGTGCCTGACGCATCTAGGGCAGGTGCGGCTGTCAGAACAGGACAGGGCAAGGGTGTGGGGACAGATCTCACCGAAGTCACAGACTGAACCCAAGTTGGGGAACCATGATAGGGAGCAGGCAGAACAGCCAGATGGCTTTAGATGTATACAAACCCCACCAGATCAGAACTCTCTGTCTATGGAGCTGGCATTTCAGGATTTCTATCTTTAAAAGTTGTATTACTTCAGTCCTTGTTTACGGTGCCTTCACTTGCCCATCTGCTGAATGGAGCATACAGAGGGGCACGCACAGAAAGTGCAGCTCGGGAGTCTGGAGAATCAAAGGAGCCACCTGTCGGGGCGTGCTCTGGGCCCGTGGCTCTGACTCATGAGGCCCCGCTCACAGGCTGGGCGCCAGCTCCTGTCTCCTCCACGCCCGTGAGCTCACGCTCAGCTCTCTTTTCTACACGCGGCAGCCAACTGTGGTTGTAAGTCATTGCTTAGTTTGCATGGTTCTGCTATGGTTCTGTTTGACTGCTGTTTCACCATTGCAAACGATGCCTCCGGAGACCCTGATGAACCATCATTAGGAAGACGAGGGCTTGGAGTACAAGGGGTCTGTGGGACCCATTCAACCCACGAGTACGCAGCGGCAGAACGGTCCTGACTGGGGAATATTACATTTTATGAGAAAAGGCCAAGCAGAGGGGCATCTGCGTGGCACAGTCGGTTAGGCATCGGACTCTTGGTTTTGGCTCAGGTCCTACCTCAGGGTCGTGAGATCCAGCTTTGTGTCGTCTGGTGCTCAGCGTGGAGTCTGCTTGGGTTTCTCTCCCTCTCCCTCTGCCCCTCCCCACCCTGCCAGCCCCCTACCTGGCCCTGCTTGTGCACTCTCTCTCTCGCTCCCTCTCAAATAAATAAATCTTAAGAAAAGGAAAGGGAAGGGAAAAGAAAGAAAAG
Source organism: Ursus americanus (assembly GCF_024610735.1). Taxonomy (NCBI): domain Eukaryota; kingdom Metazoa; phylum Chordata; class Mammalia; order Carnivora; family Ursidae; genus Ursus; species Ursus americanus. The sequence goes on from NC_142129.1 coordinate 50,941,142, forward strand.
GATAAGGAAAGGAGAAAGAAAAGAAAAAAGACTAAAATACTCAGCTGACTCTGGCGCTTCTATGGTTTGAAAACCATCTAAAACTATTTGGGAAAGTTAGGCTGTTTTAAAATGAGTTATTGTCTTAGGAAAGATTGGAATTACGCTACTGCTTCATTCTGCTCACAACAAAGTGTTCAAATTTCTGGGTTGCCTGGCCAAGGTAAAAAAGCAGACTCACCGTTAGACTTGGGGCAGGCATTATTTATTGCCTACCCTAAAGCCTTTCTCTTATTCCTTGTTTCCTGATGCTGTTTGAGCTCTGGGGGAAGATCTCTAGTTCTCCAAGACCAGGAGGTCTAGCCCCTGTGATCCACTTCCCGCTCATACCAGGAGGGGAGCGCTGCTGGGGAGCCTCAGGGAATATTTTCCTCTCCTGTAAGTGGAGGGCATACTAGATCAAGTTCTCTGTGGACACTGAAATTTGTATTTTGCATATTGTTCAAGTGTCAAAGAATGTTCTTTTCTCCCCTCAACCATTTAAAGATATAAAAAAACTTTCTTAGCAAGCTGTACTTAACTACAAGACAGGCTGGATTTGGCCCATGGGCCATAGATTACCAACCCCTGTGCTGTGCAAAGGGGGGTACCTACAAAAAAAGAAATCTTTTTAATTTACAGGAAGGGAAAACTAGAAGTAGGGAAAAGACAGGCTTTAAAGTTTTGTTGTTCTTCCACTTTTGTCCTGACACAAAAGAAAACCTCTGGGCAGTTGCGAAGGGCTAAGAGATAGGAGAGGACTGGAAACCAATGTGAATGGAAGAAATGTTCCAGGACTTTTCTATTCTTGAGGTATGGTGGAGGAAGCTCTCCCCCTAGCCCCTGCCCCTGAGATATTTACCCACATTTTCTTTTATTAATCCTATTGTTTCAGATTTTGGATTTTGGTCTTTCATCGAGCTACAGTTCACTTTGTATGCAGTGTTAGGTGGTGATTCCGTTTTATTTTTATCCATGTAGTAGCAAGATTTTCCAAGACCATCTTCTGAGGAACCCCCTTTTCCCCCAAATTGTTGTGGAGGATGGTTGGGGGCAACCTGGCTGTCTGTCACCTGGGGAAGGGGAGTGTCAAATGTCAGGATATGCACCCAGGGTACCAGGCAGCTCGGAGAAGCCTTGAAGTCCTCATAGCCACAGGGATCTTAAGACTGTAGGAAAAAGGTACAGGAAACACTTATGTAACAGAAGGACACGTGCATTCCCCAGCACACCCCCTTTACCAAGCACTGGGAAACTGACAGTCACCTTAAACACACAACAGTGCGTGGGGGGATATGGTAGTGAGGAAAGTGAATAAGAGAATACAGAAATAACGAAATAAAACAAGGGAACAGACATGTGGAGATTAATGCTAGGCATGTATCTCAAACGGAGGAATAAAATGAACTCTCTTCATATAGATTAATATTTTTTTTAAAAAGTCATGTGCTGAATTGCTCTATAACTTCTAGTAGTTTGGGAGTGGATTCTTCTGGGTTTTCCATATAGAGTATCATGTCATCTGTGAAGAGAGACATTTTGACTTCTTCTTTGCCGATTTGGATACCTTTGATCCCTTTTTGTTGTCTGATTGCTGTTGCAAGGACTTCTAGTACTATGTTGAATAATAGTGGCCAGAGTGGGCATCCTTGTCGTGTTCCTGATCTTAAGGGAAAGGCTTCCAGCTTTTCCCCATTGAGAATGATATTTGCTGTAGGCTTTTCATAGATGGTTTTTATGAGACTGAGGAATGTACCCTCTATCCCTACACTCTGAAGGGTTTTAATCAGGAAAGGATGCTGTATTTTGTCAAATGCTTTTTCTGCATCTATTGAGAGGATCATATGATTTTTGGCTTTTTTCTTGTTGATAAAATCTATTACACTGATAGATTCACAAATGTTGAACCACCCTTGCATCCCAGGGATGAATCCCACTTGGTCATGATGGATAATCCTTTTAATGTACTGTTGAATTCTATTAGCCAGGATCTTGTTGAGGATTTTGGCGTCCATATTCATTAGGAAAATTGGTCTGTAATTCTCCTTTTTGATGGGGTCTTTGCCTGGTTTGGGGATCAAGGTAATATTGGCCTCATAGAATGAGTTTGGTAGCTTTCCTTCTGTTTCTATTTTTTGAAATAGCTTTAGGAGAATAGGTATTATTTCTTCTTTGAATGTTTGGTAGAATTCCCTGGGAAAACCATCAGACCCTGGGGTTTTGTTTTTTGGAAGGTTTTTAACCACTGTTTCAATCTCTTCATAATTAATTGGTCTGTTTAAAAAATCAATTTCTTCCTGTTTCAGTCTTGGTAGATAAAGAAAGGGGGGGTAATCAGAAGGGGGAATGAAGCATGAGAGACTATGGACTCTGAGAAACAAATTGAGGGCTTCAGAGGGGAGGGGGTGGGGGAATGGGATAGGCTGGTGATGGGTAGTAAGGAGGGGATGTATTGCATGGTGCACTGGGTGTTATACGCAACTAATGAATCATCGAACTTTACATAAAAATAAATAAATAAAAATTAAAAATTAAAAGAAACAGCAACTAAAAAAAAAAAAAAGTCATGTGCATCTTGAAAAACCAGCTCTGGTTCATGTTGTGACCTGGGGTTTCCTGATCATGCCTGTCTTCCAAGTGAAAGTTGGCTAATTTATCATGCTGCCACAAGGCATTTTCCTCCTAGGTGGAATGGCAGGCTTGATGAAGGAACAACTGCCAGAGGTTTTTGTGAGACACAGGTAGGTGTGAGGAAGCAAGAGTGTGGGGAAGGATTGGAGCAGTGCTGGGGGAGGACCATCCTGCAGGGGGGTGAGGCCGGAGAGAGAGTGAACATCAGTCACCCAAGATGACATTGACAGCAATGACAGTGCTGATTGCTTTTCATATGCTAGACCATAATCTAAGTGTTTTACATCCTCATAGCAACCTGCCTGGGGTAGGTTTTTTGTTTTTTAATTTTTTTAGAAAGGGAACGGGGGGGGGGGGGGATAGGGTGGAGGGAGAGTAAGAGAGGGAGGGCATTTCAAGCAGACTCCCCGCTGAGCTTGGAGCCCGATGTGGGGCTCCATCTCACAACACTGAGATCACAACCTGAGCCGAAATCAAGAGTCGGAGGTTTAACCGACTGAACCACCCAGGTACCCCTGGGGTAGGTACTTTAATTGTTCTGATTTTTCAGAAAAGAAGACTAGGGCACAGAGAGGTGAAGTCATTTGTCCAAGGTCACACAGCTAGTAAGTACTGGAACTGGAATTTGAACCCCCACAGTCTGGTTCCAGATCTGTCCTAAATCCTCTCCCTACGCTGAGGGTTTCACTGCTTATGCTGTGGGTATTAGTGGATTAATCATAAAAGGCTTAACTTTTTGAAAATAATGGAGGCAGTCAGTATTACAAGGGACAATACACAGATTTCTTTGCTTTAAATCTTTTTTTCAGAAAGACTTACTCCATGGTTTTATTTTTCAATAAATATACCACTGACTACTTTTAAGTAAGAAATATAGAGGGCCGTGTTCTTTGCTGGTGCCACAAATATACTTTGAAGTGTCCTTCCTCGGCCTGGATATTGAGAATGACAATGGTGAGAAGAGTCCATTTTGATGGAGTTACAAATTTGACAAATTAACAAGTTAGCTGGAGCTTTTACTCTCGAATTATATCATTTGTAACTTAGTCCCTGGAAAAGATCTGTCATGTCTTCATTAGTCTTGAAATAAATGATTGCATTTTACAAACCAAACAGATAAAAATACTGTCAGTGAGCAGAATAAAATGCAGAGGAAAGAAAACGATTAGAATAATGCCAGCGAGCTGTATAAAAGGGAAAGTTAAAGATTCTTGTGTTCAGGGCTCTCCAGCGTTAAATTGATCTTTCAGGCCAATGTTTTGGAGTGTGTTCAAACCAAGAAAAAAGAGCGACATTCTTCATTAGCTGGAGATAACAAGAGGCATTTTCAGTGGGATTTAATGCTGGGTAGAGACTGCAGCAAGCATGGAAATAATTGGGAGTCTGAACTCATTGAACTGATTTGTGCTGTTTACTGATGTTCAAAAATAAAAAGACCCCATTGATTCAAGTTCTCTGCCCCTGAATCCTTTCATCGAGTGTGCAAGGAATTGGCATGACACTCAAGGCCAAAAAGAGTGACACCATGAGAAAGAGACGCGTAAAGGAAGTGGACTTTTCTGGCAGGAACACCTCCGAGCCTGTGAAAGGGAACAGTGAGCGTCTGTGGGGCCAGGCCAGGGGCCACAGCTGTCAGATGGGGCCCGAGTGGAACACGTGGCTTTTGCCGAAGGAATGGGGTTTCTGAGAAAGAATGAAGGCCCCAGCCGAGGTGGCGGAGGAGAGCTCAGAATGGTGAAAAAGACAGCTGGGGTTGGCACCAGGAGAGCACCCCAGCCTCCTGAAAGGCAGCCCTGCTGCGAATGAGGGCCATTGTTCCAGGACACTTCAGCCCCAGGGCCTCAAGCAGAGGCCCTGCTGCGAGGAGGTTCCCGTCCCTCTGGGTCAGCTCTCACCAGACTCTGTGACACACAGGGCTGCTGTTTAAATCCCACTTTTAAGAGGAGAGAATTATGAAAAATTATTTATTTATTATTTTAAAAAAATATTTATTTATTTATTTATTTATTTATTTATTTATTTATTTATTTGAGAGAGAGAGAGAGAGAGAAAACCTGAGTGAGAGAGAAAGCCTGAGTGAGAGGCTCCATTGAGCAAGGAGCCTGATGAGGGACTCAATCCCAGGACCTTGAGATCATGACCTGAACCTAAGGCAGGCACTTAACTGACTGAGCCATCCAGATGCCCCTGAAAATATTATTTAACAGGTACACCCATCAGAAAGACAGCAGGCCAAAGGGGGACACCCTCTTAAGTGAGACAAATTAAAGGGACAGTTAGGAGACAACACAAAGAAGCAGGAGGAGGGGAAGAGGGAAGGGAAAGGGATTTAAGACTGAACTCTTTCTAAGCACATGTATCTATATGCATATGTATTTACATTTTATTATGAAAAACTTCAGACATACATAAAAACAGAATAGCACAATGATTCCCTCTATATCCATCACCTGGGTCTCATACTAGTAATATTTTGCCATATGTTCCTCATATATTTTTCATCTCTTTATTTCTTTACTATTATTTTTTGAAGATTTTATTTATTTGTTTGAAAGAGAAAGAGAGCGCGAACGGCAGGGGAGGGAAAGGGAGAGAAAGCATCTCAAGCAGACCCTTTCTTTGCTGACCCTGAGATCATGACCTGAGCTGAAATCAAGAGTCGGACACTTAACGGACTGAGCCCCCCAGGTGTCCCTGCTTACTATTATTTTAAAACAGATCCCAGACATTTTCTGAATACTTCAATATGCATCACTAAAAAAACAGAACATTTTTTTTGTAATTCCGAATTGTAAGTTATAATAGTTCCTTAATATTCTTTAATACTTAGTCCATTGTATTAGTTATCCATCGCTGCATAACAAATTACCACAGACTTAGTGGCTTAAACCAGGACAAACTCATTGGGTCCCAATTTTGATGACTCAGGAGTCTGAGCACAGCTTACCTGGGCCCTCTGCTCAGGATCCCACAGATCTTGATTAAGCTGTCAGCTGGACTGCATTCCTTTCTAGACCCCAGGGTCTTCTTCCAAGCTCATGTGGACGTTAGCAGAATTCAGTCCCTTTCAGTTATAGGACTGAGGTTCCCAGGCTTGCTGGCCAGCTGCTATCCCGGTTCTCTGCTGCTCTTTGTAGCACAGCTCCTGAAAAGCATGTCCACATTCACTGCATACAGCTCCTCTCCTCCCATTCCTTTCTCAAACCATTTCAGTCAGCGTTTTTACCCCACCATTTGTGTTGAAACAGCTCTTACGGAGGTCACCGTGACCTCCATATTGTCAAATCCAATGGTCCATCCTGAGTTTTCATCTTATTTTACCCAACAGCATCATCAAACACAACAGGTCCCCTTCCTCCTCTATATACCAACTTTTCTTGGATTCCAGGACCCCACACTCTCCTGTCCTCTTCCTCCTTCTCAATCTTTTTTGCTGGTTCCTCCCAACTCCTTGACCCCTAGCAGTCACAGTGCTCCAGTCCTCTACCTGCATGCACTCCTTAGGTGAGCCCATCTACTTCCATACCTTTAAAGGTCTGCTGCATGCTGATGACTCCAAAAGATCTCCAGCCTGGTCCTTTTTGCTAAACTTCAGATACATAAATAATAGTAATAATAATAATAATAATAATGGAAACAGCAACAACAAAAAACTAATAAACAGTGTATTGTGTATTTGCATTTGGTATATTATTAATTAAAACAATAATTATTAGTTACAATAATAATTATTATATAACAAACACAAACACATATACAGAGCTTATTTTGTGATAGGTAATGTTTTAAACACTTTATAAACATTAACTCATTTATTGCATTCTCTTCAGTTTCTCCAATTTTTCATGAGGATATTCGTCGCACCCAGGTCTGGCTTCATAGGTGTATGACTCGTGCAGTCCCACAGGGCTCCATCCCTACAAGCGCCCTGTGGTTGCTTTCCTGTTCTGCTGTCGCCACCTTGAAAGGCTTAATTTTTGAACAAGGGGTCTTGCGTTTTCATTTTGCACCGGGCCCACAGATTACGTAGCCAATTCGGATCCTGTCTCCAGCGAGGGCCATAGCGCGCACAGCTCTGCGGCCTGCAACAGCCACACCCTAGGCTGTGTCAGGAAGGGCTTCTTTGAACTCGTTGATGCTGAAGAGTTTGCAGAGCTGGCTTAGAGATAATGGCTATGGAGGTCCTATTTGACCGCCCCAGCAGGCCCTCCAAAACCCACTAGGAGTTAAGCTAACCAGCTGAGATGTGTTCCCAAAGAGCACAGTCTTGGCTCCTATAGCACTGATTTCCAATGCTCTCTTTGGCCTGAGGCCCCCTGCTCTGATTAAGGATGTGGTACCAAACAGCCCTGTGAGGCCACTATGGGACATCCCAGAGAAATTATGAGGACCTGTGGACTACATCACACGTACACCAGAAACTTCTTTTTGATCTCAGCACATGCGGTGTTTGGCCCTCTCTTGAGCAGCGGTTTGTGTTCTATTTTTAGAAAAAAAAATGGTAAGGTCACCATACATCATTGTTGCCTTTGCTGTCTTGACGTGAGGAAGCAGAGCCAATTTGGCTACCACCACTCTACATTTTGGTGACAGTACTCATTCTTGGTTCCACTTTATCTTTCCTGCACCCTGCTTTCCTTTGGGCCCATTTCCCTCATCTGTTGAAGTTTTAACTTACTCTATGTATTCTTATTAGTCATTTCATACCCTTTCTAGAAAAAAAGTTATAACTCGATAAATTAAATGACAATTATTAAAATAAATCAAAACCGATAAGAGCAAGTGCCCTCTTCTCATAAAATTCCTTTAAGATAAAAGATTTTTTTGGACCTACTCACTTAAGCAGTATCCTTCACAAGAGCATTCTGGCACAGCAGTGACCCGGGCAGTCCCATGGAGTCATGGGATTTGCTCTGTGAGGGCCTGAGCCTGACACTGAAAGGCTGCCAGGCCCACAAGCCCATGACCCTGAGTCAGCTGTTCAGGGCTCCTGGGGAGATCACTACCACCCTCTTCCTCTTTCTCAAAAGTGAAACAAATCCAAATCAACTCACTGGCCACTGAGCAGATAGATAGCAGATAGATGATTCAGGACCCCTGAATCAGCACATTTAGTGCAGCAGGTGGGTTTGGCCTCGCCGCACCAGCTATGCAGAAGGGGGTGCACAGAAACCAGCCACCAGGCTCAGTTCCCTTGCCTCCGGCAGCTAATTCAGCATATCGCCGGGAGAAGTGTGCATGAGGGTCAGGCATCACATTATTGAACTCTGACGAAGCACCACGATGTTTTAGGCAGCAGGAGACAGAGCAGGGTCCTCAGCTCCATTCGTGTACCACTTCTGTGGTTTTTCTCTGATCTGTGTACTTTTTAAAAAAATACAATTTTACTTGAGAGAGAGAGAGAGAGCAGGGGGACCAACAGGCAGAGGGAGAAGCAGACTCCTCACTGAGCAGGGAGCCCGATGCGGGACTCAATCCCAGGACCCTGGGATCATGATCCAAGCTGCAGGCAGATGCTTAACCGACTAAGCCACCCAGATGCCCTATGTCTGTGTACTTTTTATTATAGTTTTTACTTAATATTTATCTTTGAATCTACAACAATACTTTAATCCCTAAGTAATAGTACTCCAAACGTAGGAATTTGATACTCCAGTTATGTTTTGTCTATCTATAGAAAGATAATTTACTGTAATCTATTGTAAAATAAATGTTGAAAACTTGTAGAAATAAAACAGATGTGTTCACGTACCTTCTGAAGTCCTCTCCTGCACCTCCAGTGGTAGGCATGCCACAGCCTGCAACACTCTGAAGGAGAAACTAGATCCGGGGTCTCCTAGGGCTGCCCAGAACAGTATTGGCTATGGTGGGATTTGGGAGGAGTAGAGAAGCTGTCCTTTAAGTGCCATATGTGTAGACACACCTTATTATAGACTGAAAGAAGATAGGCTTCGGGAAACCAAAATAACCACAAGTTAGGATCTGTAACTTGTACGCCTTTCCTACCTCTGTTCTGAGGCTTCTTTGGGTAACACTGTCTTTAAAACAAACATGTTTACTAATGCCAATAGTGCAGCATTTGTAGAGCCTTTAGAAACAATGCTGGCAGTTATAATAAGCTCTCTCTGTATTTTAGGAGCAGTACTTGTTCATTCAGTTTACCAAGCACCAGTAAAAGAAAGTCTTGTTATAAAATATCAGCAAATGTGGCCAGCAGGAAGACTGTATTCCAGAGTGGGCTGTGGCTTCCTCTGAGAGTCCCCACGGAGTGGAGCACACTGGAAGAGGGGAGAGGGTCCCATCAAAGAGAGGTTGGAGAGAGAATATTTTCAGGCTGTGTTTTCACTCCATGGTGGGCATGGGGAGAGAAGGAGGAGGAAGAGGACCTCTATCGTAAGGGTTGGCAAATGGGGTTGGTGGTGGTTTGTCAGGGCACAAGGGAGGATGTGAAAGCAAAAGAGAAAAATCTGGAAAAGTAAGTTTTCTGCAAGGTCATGTAAGAGAAAGTTTATTGGCAACAAAAACAAGGATGGGAAGTGTATTTGGGTATTAACTGGAGACCTGGTCAATGGTAGAGCTGGATGCTAGAACTTCAAAACTGAGGCTAGCTCAGAGAGGTTTGTGATTATTATTTGTTTAAAACTCAGATCTCAGAAGCAGAAAGGACACACGACATACTTCTGAGAGATGCTGCATTCATTTAACCAGAAGTGCTGATTCATGGCTTCAAGGTGGTGGCTTGGTGTGTTAAGGGCATTGTGGGACAGGCAAGGCCATTCCCCACAAAGCCAGGGGACCAAGACAGAGGCTGAGAAGTCAGGCATTGGTCTGGGGGCAAGGTCGCCTCTTTGTGGATGGAGGTTGGAAGGTTGTGATAGTGGCTTTTTCTGTGGCTTGGGTCATAGCAGCCCTTAAACAATGGCAAAAGGAGAGAAATTGGAAATTTCAAAGTTTTTACCAGTTCTTTTGGACTGTTGTGGTGGGAGTAAGGGCAGAACAGATTAGGAGAAAGTTTCCCCCATCACCTCTACCAAGTTGACTCAGAGAGATTAGAAGACAAGTGGGGCTTCCACAGAAATTTGAAGCATTTTTTTTCCTTCTAATTTTAGGGGCAGCTTCAAAGAGCCCCTCTATTGACAGCTGGACTACATTTGGAGGTCTGAAGAAAATGAAGAAAATGCCCAGACATTGCAGCTTCCAGGTCACCTCTCCCTTTCTCTTCCTCAACGTGGTCACATGAACATACATTGTGACATTTTTGTGGTATGATGGAAAGTTCCTTAAAAGCACAAAAAGCACAATTCAGCAGTCATGTGCTTGATGAGGTTGATAAAGAAAGAACTGTGTGATGTGAGTGTGTATGTCCGTGGGCAAGGTCCTAGAATGTGCATCTTGTGCGACATTATTTGTGTTAGGAAATTGCTAGAAAAACCAAATGTCCTTCAGCAAAGGAGAAGTCAAATAAATCATGATACATTTGTGCAATGGAATATTATGCAGCTGTTAAAAAGGAGGAGGTAGATCTTTGTTTCGGCATTTGGTCAGGTCATTAGAAGAGCCTCTGCGTATTCTGTGACTGACCCAGGATGGACATGTGGCCTTGATCAGAGCCAGAGAGAGGCTGTGAGGATTTTTTTGGGAATCCTGGGATAGAGATCCTTTTCCTTCATTGACTCTCTAAGAGATGTAAGGTCTGGAGCTGCTGCAGGACTGTTTTCAGTTGGAAGAGGGCGCCTGGACAGAAGCCTCACGGATACTGAGAACTTATCAAGGACAATGTCAGTGGAATAAGGGGTGAGACAAATTGAAAAAGGTTGAAGAGTGAGGTGGGAATGGGTGGGGGAGGAGAGTGGTGAAGTGAAACAAGGTTTAGAGAAGTGTGGCTTTTACAGGAAACAGAGAGCTGGGGTGGTTTTGGAAGACAAGGTCAAGAGCATTTTGCATTCGTTTTTTCCCAGCAGAGAGGCACTCCAGCACATGTGATGTTTACGGGGGACTCAGCGAAGGGGAAGAGCAGGTGATTCGGGAGGAGAGTGGACAACTGGTGGTGTCCCATAGCCTGTGTGAAGGGCTGGCTTTGGAGTACAGAAGGGAATGACCAATGTCCTGTCTGAGGCTTCTAATTTCTCAGTGAAGGATGAAGAGGGTAATTTTTTGAGAGAGAAGACAGATTAGATGGTATAGAAAAGCTTAGGTGGGGGCACCTGGCTGGCTCAGTCAGTGGACCATGCAACTTTTGATCTCAGGGTGGTAAGTTGGAGCTCCATGTTGAGTGTAGAGAAGATAGAAGGAAGGAAGGGAGGGAGGGAGAGAGGGAGGAATGGAGGAAGGGAGGAAGGAAAGAAGAAAGGAAGGAAGAGAGGAAGGAAGGAAGGAAAGAGAGAGAGAGAGAAAGAAAGAAAGGGAGAAAAGCTTAGGTGGGAGCAGGGGCTGAGCCCCCTGGAGGAACTGTGTGGCTTCCTGAGCAGTGTTACTGAGATGTTTAAGGTCCTGACGTCACAGCATAGCTTTCTGTAGCAGCTACACTGCTCTGCGGGTGTGCTGGTCATGGAAGACAGCTTCCCAGGGTCTCAGGTTGGCAGGAAAGTGCCTGGAGGAAAGGAGCATAGGAGTTGCAGTTATGTACCTTCAAGAGTGGTTGGACTGATGCGCTGTGCAGTCTAAGCTAGAGGAAGAAACAGGTGAGGCCAGGAGGTGCCTCAGTCACTTGGGGATAGACCCTCTCCCCCTCCCCCCAATAGAGTTTCATTTTCCTTTCCCTTTTGCCCATTTCGGTCTCACGTTTGGCTTCTTAGAAGCTGCTTGGCCAGTGAGAAAGCTGGAGCCATTTCTTAGAACCACCTTTCTCTACTTCTGCCCCCATGGGTGAGCTGCCATAGGTGGTATTTTCCACTAATAATGTTTTTTTTTTCTTTGTGCTTTGATAAGATTCATCTCTCTTGTCAATGTACAGACTTGTACGTTCAGCCATCAAACATTATGAAAACCTATCTACAGGACAGAGGGCATCTTCAGAACACTTGGAAATCCAGTCTCTCTGGGTCTTTCTAATTTTGATGGAAAAAAAAAGCCAACAAGATCTGAAGTGTTGTCCATGCAGTAGCAGTCCAGGGGGCTCACTGGAAGGGACTGATGGGAACATTACTGATCTAGCCCCCAGTCCTAATTGCTCTTATTGCTGTATATATTCAATGACAACAGATTCACTACCTTTGAAATGTAAGTAGGTTATGTCTTCTGTTTTCAGGACCTGCATGGTGGGGAGATGGGAGGAAAGGAGGGGATAAATCAGTAAGACATTTCAAAGATCAATCTAATGAAGCCTATTAAAATAAAAACTATTCATACTTTCAACTCAGCATTTTCATTTTTACAAAACACACAATGGTGAAAAGATACGTGTTCTAGTATGTCCTATTGAAGCATTGTTGGCCATGAATAGAGGTATAGTTAAATAAATTAAGTAATGGACATACAATGGAATATTACCTTTAAAAACAGTGAGGTAAACATATATGTGCTGATTTGGAAGGTTCTTCAAAACATTTTGTTAGGTGACAAGACGAAACACAGCATGATAGCACTGATAATGATAATAACTAGTAGAATGTGTATAAAGTATGAAAATGAGAGAAACATGCACAATAATGTTAAAGACAATGCCATTGGGAGAGGGAGAATAATTTTCATTTTATGAGTTTCTATGTGGTTTGAATTCTCTATCATGAACAAGCATTATTTTTGCTCACCAATGGAATTATCAAGCATAATTTCCCTGCTAAGGATGTTACATTCATTACTGAGCCATACAGTCACCAGGTGGTGGATATTACCTATTCTACAGATAAAAGGATTGTAAAGGTTAACCGGCCCAAGTTCACCCAGTTAGTAAAGATTCTTTATCTAAAGGGATAAAGAAGTGTTTCAAACTCTATATAATAAAGTTAATGTAATCTTCCTGGGCTCAGTTTATTTCTATTTACAAGCTCACTTCTGACTGCTTTGACTATTTCTCCTTCCCATTATGATTTCACTTCTGTCTCAGAACTATTAAAATTCATTTCCTTTGGAAAATTACCACAGGCTGATGATAGCTCCTTATGATTCCCTTAACTCCACTCTAGCATTTTGATGTCCTCATTGCAGTGCCTTTGTATACATGTTACTGTCTGCGTTTGCATAGATGACTTGATTCTTGTTCATCTTCATCTTGACAATGAGCTCCTTGAGAGAACTGACACTTTGTTTGGAACTTTCCATAATCCTTCAGGGTCGTTTCCAAACCAGCTCAGTAGGTCGCAGGACTGAATCCTTAGGGTAGCATTTGCATTTGGTGGGTTCTTAATATCAGAGAGCAACAATTCCAATAAATCAGGCAATCTTTTTCTTATACAAGACTGTGTTTTCTCTACTGAATTATGTAAATGTCCTGGAGTTGAGTAGCTTCTGGGTCAAAATAATTCCAGTAATGTCTTCTCCTGAGTTTTTTTTTTCCCCCTGGTGGAAAGGAGATGTGAGTCATGCAGTTACTAGAAGTTTTCCAAGTGGAAAAAGCTTGACAACCACTATGTCAAAAGAAACATTAATGGCAGAGAATCCTCTTTTCCTCTGCATCACCGCGGACAGGATTGAATACTGTCTACATTATAAATGACAAGGATACAAGACAAGACTTCCAGCTGGTTGATGACATGAGGTTGAAAAAAGAGCTTCAAGGTAAATAGGTAACATATAGCATAGATTATCTTCCTTGTCTGGTGTAAGTAGAGAGACAAACTAGTAAATCAGGTATAATTTTCATTTTGCTCCACAAATATTTGACTGTGTACCCTTAATATTTCATCAGCATGGTAGCAAAAATTATATTGTCTACATCCACAGTCAGTTCCCTAGTTTTCCTTTCTGTGCTTCAGTATTGGAAGACAGGCTGCACCAGAGTGGCATATTTAATCCAAAACACGTGGATACAATTTGACAAACCAGTTGATTCATAGTATCACTTCAGAAATCTAAAAGCTACTTGATAATACCCAATTTAGAGTGGGAAAGAAGGCATTTCTTTTTTTTTCTAAATTAAATCTTTACAAATGTGTAAACTTATTTCAAGTATATGGAAAAGTATAGAAAATAACATAATGAATAACTATGTACTCATCATCCACTCTATTAAATGTTACCATTGTTGTATTAAGTTTAGAGTAAATGTCACAAAGATAAAGTACCCTGCATATGCCTCCAAAATCTCATTCCTTTATTCCCTCCCTAAGCAAACTCTACTCTGAATTTTGTGCTTATCATTCTCATGCTGTTATTCCCTTACTATATCTATATATTCACAAATAATATATAATATTATTTTGCATTTTGTACTTTAAAAAGTATACCATACATATCATTTTGCACTGGTACTTTTTGGTTGTATATACGTGTAACTCAAATTGTTGTACAGATATATCCTGTTTTACCAAATATGTGTTATCCTGCGGATGGACTTCTGGTTGTTTTCAATGTTTTCCTACTATAAACAATACTATATATAGATTTGCACATGTCTTTTCCCACATATGATTGTTTCTCATACATTCAGGTGCATTCAATCATCTGGCAAATCTTGTTAACAGGTGAACTCTGATTCAGTAGGTTTGGGGTGGGGCCTGAGATTCCGCATTTGTATTAAGTTCCCAGGTGGTATCAATGCTGCTGGTCCTAGGACCACACTTTGAGGAGCAATGGTCTTACGGAGGAGTGGAACTACTAGGTTGTAAGGGATGTGCATCTTCAACATTACTAGACATTGCCAAATTACTCTCTCAAGTGCTTGCACCAATCCACACTCGTATCAACAGCTCAGAGTCTCCACAATATTCCATCTTCTTCAACACCTGTTTTCATCAGACTTTAATTTTTGCCAATTTGATGGGCATGAAGAACTGAAAGAACAGGGCTGGAAGGGAGTAAGGAGAGGCACCTACCTTCACTCCAGCTGGAAGGTCTTAGGCTTTTTCCTACACTCTTCCTTGGCTGAGGGCAAGAGAAACAGAAATGGAAGCTTATGAGGGAGGAAGGGGTAAGACATCTGTACCTTCTGAGTATTTCATTTATCTTGAATTTTAGAGGAATTAATTTAACTGAAATAACTAATCCTGCTAAAATAAGGCCTTTGCCATCCAAAAATGTTAAACTCCATCCTACAAATTACATACCTATTAGAAAAATGAGAGATAAATGTATTGCAAAGGTAATGCATGTATATTGTAGAAAAAAGCAAGAAGAAAAAAACCCGTAATCTAATATCTAGTATAGCATGGTAGTTAAAGGCATGCACTTTTAAGTCCTGTGTTTGAATAACAATTTAACCATTTGTTAGTTGGGTGACCTTGGATAGGTCATTTTCTCACTTAGAAAATGAGGATCATAATAATACCACCTAGAGCATAGGGTTGTGAGGAGTAATTTAGCTAATAGATATAAAGCACTTAAAACATCATCTGAAACATTGCAAAAGTTCATAAAAACTAGAGCTATTGGAAGTGACATTAGCAAGATGATAGAATAGGAAGCCCTCCACCCTCATTCTCCCGTGGAGACACAGATTTAACAGCAATGCATGGACCAATTGTCCAAAAAAATCTAGAACCCAGGCAAGAGGTTCCTGCACTCTAGGTGAGTGCAAAGCCAACCACATTAAAGCCTGGTAGGAAAGTTCATGACATTTTCTCTTGCCAGGGCCCCTCCCTCTGAACCAGTGCAGTGCTACTGGGAGGAAACACCTAACTCCCATCTTCTCTCCGGGGAGGAAAGGAGCAAAGTGTAGGCCCAACATTCTTTTTAGGTGGACTGTTGAAGGGACTGGTTTACATCTTGTCTGACAACCAGGAGCCAGGTTGGGAGCTTGGCCTCTGAGAACAAGTGATCAACATGAACCAGAGTCTGCAGTACCACATATAGACGTTAAGTGGCACTCCAGTGCCGTGGCATACTAAAGCACCAGTGAGGCCACAGTAGCACAGGCAGATATTGATGGCGAGTATTGAGTAGAAACAGGCAAACCTCTTCAATTAGGTTACACACAAGCCCCAAAAGGACACACCCCCAGAAAAGGCTTGAGAAGTTTCCAGATTATCTAGCGGCGCTGACTTGAGAATGTCATTCCTGTACAAGACCAGACTGTGATGTTGGGGAGGGATGGCTGATTTTTCAAATGCCAAAATCCCAACAGTAGATAACAAGACATACAAAGAACAAGGAAATGTGGTCCATTTGAAGGAAAAATTAAATTTCCTGAAAGTGACCCTGAATAAATGGAGACTTATGAGTTACCAAAGAATTTGAAATTGCCATCATAAATGCTCAATGAATTAAAAGAGAGCATAGATAGACAACCAAACAAAATCAGGAAAATAACGCATGAACAAAATGAGAATATCAATGATGAGATAAAACTATGAAGAAGAACCAAATAGAAATTCTGAAAATGAAAAGAATAATAACTGCACTGAAAAATTATTCAACATAGGTAGAAGGTAGAAGAATGGATCAGTAAAAGACAGGACTTTCAAAATTACTTAGGCAGAGGAGCAAACAGAAAAAAGACTGAAGAAAGATGAAGAGAGCCTAAGTGACTTGTGGGACACCATAAAGCAGAAGAATACATACATTACGGAAGTCACAGAAGAAGAAAGAGAGAAAGGAATACACAGCATAAATGAAGAATAATTATGGCCTCAAATTCCCTAAATTTGAGACTAGAAATGGACACACAAATTCATGAAATTCAAAAAAACTCTAACTAAGATAAATCTAAAGAGAATTACACCAAGGCATATCATAATCAAACTGTCAAAAGTCACAAAGAGAATCTTGAAAGCAGAAAGAAAAAAGTGACTTGTTATGTATAAGGGAGCTCCTATTACATTATCAAAAGATTTATCAGCAGAAACATTGTGGGCTAGAAGGGAGTAGAATGATATATTTAAAATGCTGAAAGAAACAAGTGCCAACCAGGAATACCATATTCAGGAAAACTATCCTTCAAAAACAAAGGAGAAATTTAGATTTTTCCAGATAAACAAATGCTGAGAGTTTCTCATCACTAGACCTGCCCTATAAGAAATGCTGATAGGTTCTTTCCCTTGGAGCAGGTGGCAGAGGTGGTAGTTTGTGCAGCCATGGCCAATATTAAGTCCCAAGACCTTCAAGGTAAGGAGAAGGAAATGTTGAAAGAGCTGGACAACTGGAAGGTGAAGTTATCCCAGCCGCATGTCTCCAATGTGACAGGCAGAGTGGCATCCAAGCTGTCCAAGATCCAAGTTGTTCACAAATCCATCACCTGTGCTCTCACCACATTAACCAGTCTCAGAAAGAGAATCTTGGAAGATTCTACAAGGGCAAGTAGTACAAGCCCCTGGAATTGTGGCCCAAGAAAATGTGTGCCACGTGCTGCTGGTTCAACAAACATGAGGAGAACCAGAAGACTGAGAAGCAGCAGTGAAAGAAACTGCTGTGTCCATTGTGGGTGTATGTGGTCAATGCCTGAGCACTGCATGTCCATAAACTGGCTGGGAATAAAAAGAAATGCTGAAGGGAATTTTTCAAGTTGAAGTGAGAGGATGATAAATAGCAACCCAAACCATAAAAAATATAAAACTCCTGTGGAAAAGGTAAATATATAAATGTAGAATTATGTAGTATTATAATGTAGGTGCATATATCACTTTCTACTAGAGAATTTTAAAAACAAAGCATAAAAAGTAATTATATATAAATATATGCTAATGGATGTCATATAAAAAGAGGTAATTTACACCTCAATAACAAAGTGGGGGATACAGAGTTTATGTAAAGGGGCAGAGTTTTTATATGCAATTGAAGTTAAGCTGTTAACAGTTTAAAATATATTATTACACCTTTAAGATGTTTTATGTAATTGCAATGATAACCACAAAGAAACTATGGAATATATGCAAAGGGAAAATGAGAAAGGAATAAAAACGTCACTACAAAAAAATTAAAAAATTAATGAAACATAAGGTAGTAGGAAGAAAAGAGGGACAAAAGAACCCTAAGGTATACAGGAAACAATGAGCAAAGTGGCCATAGTAAGTCCTTACCTGTCAGCAATTACTTTATAGGCAAATGGATTCTAAATACACAACTGAAAGACGCAGATGAGTTGAATGGATAAAAAACAAGATCCAACTAATATACTGTCTATAAGATTCATTTTAGATCTAAAGACACACATAGGCTAAAAGTGAAAGCATGGAAAAAGATATTTTATGCAAACAGGAACCTGAAGAGAGGAGGGGAGGCCATATTTAGACAAAATAGTCTTTAAGACAAAAACTGTCACATGAGACAAAGAAGGACATTATATAATAACAGGGTCAATTATAATATACATGCATCTAATATTAGGGCTCCCAAATATATGAAGCAAACATGGACAGAACTGAAGGGAGAAATACACAGCAAGACAATAATTGTAGACTTCAATACTCCACATTTGTTTATGGCTAGAGTAACCAGAAGGAAGAAAATAGAGGAATTGAACAACACTATAGACCAATTAAATCCAACAGATGTATATAGAACACTTAAACCAACAGTAGAATACATATTCTTCTGAAGTGCACATGGACATCCTCTAAGGTAGACCACAGGTTAGGCCACAAAATAAGTCTTAACGAATTTAAGAAGACTGAAATTATACCAAGTATCTTCTCTGACCACAGTGGAATAAAACTAGAAATCAATAAAAGAAAGAAAATCCACAAATACATAGAAACTAACCAACATGCTCTTAACCAATGGGTTAAAGAAGAAATCACAAAAGAACTTAGAAAATATCTAGAGACAAATGAAAACAAACCTAATATACCAAAGCTTATGGGATGCAGCAGAAGCAATACCAAGAGGGAATTTTATAGTGGTAAGTGCTTACATTAAAAAAAGATCTCAAATCCATAATCTAACTTTACACTTTGAGGGGACAAAAAAGAACAAACTAAACCCAAATTTTGAAGGAAAGAAATAATGAAGATTAGAGCAGAGGTAAATGAAATAGAGGATAGAAAAACAATTAAAAAATTAAACAAAATCAGGAGTTGGTGTGTTATGGACTGAAAGTTTGTGTCTCCCTTCAAATTCATATATTAAAGCCCTAATCAGTAATGTGATAGTATTTGGAGGTGGGGTCTTTAAGGGATAATTAGGTTTAGATGAAGTCGTGAGGGTTGGAGCCTCATGTTGGGATTAATGCCCATATACAAGAGGGAGAGAAAGAGAGAGAGAGATCTCTGTCTTCATGCACATGTACCAAGAAAAGGCCATGTGAGCATACAGGGAGAAGGCAGCTTTCTGCAAGCCAGGAAGAGGGTTCTCACTAGCATATGACCATGCTGGCACCCTGATCTCAGACTTTCAGCCTCCAGAACTGTGAGAAATAAATATCTGTTTTTTAAGCCACCCAGTGTATGATATCTTATGGTAGCCTCAGCAGACTTAGATACTGTCTTTCAAAAAGATTGACAAAATTGATAATGCCCTAATTAGACTAAGAAAAAGAGGCAGAAGACTCAAATAACTAAAACTATAATTGAAACAGTGCATATTACAACTAATATCACAGAAATTAAAAGGATTATAAGAGACTACTATGAAAAATTCTATAACAACAAATTGGATAACCTAGAAGAACTGGATAAATTCCCAGAAATATACAACCTACCAAGACTGAATCATAAAGAAATAAAAAATCTGAACAGACCTATAACTGGTAAGGAGATTGAAGCAGTAATCAAACACTTCCCAATCAGGACCAGATGACTCACTGAAGGATTCTACCAAACATTTCAAGAATTAACACCAATCCTCCTCACAATCTTCCAAAGAATTGAAGAGGGAACACTTCCAAACTCATTCCATGAAGCCAGCATTATTCTGATACCAAAACTACATAAGACACAAGAAATAAAACTGTAGAAAAATATTCCTAATGAGTAACAATGTAAAAATCCTCAACCAAATACTAGTAAACTGAATTAAAGGCACACTAAAAGGATTATACAACATGATCAAATGGGATTTACACCTAGAATGCAAGGATGGTTCAACAATAAAAAATCAATCAATATAACACACCATATTAGCAAATGTAGGACAAAATCCACATGATTATCTCAGTTGATGCAGAAAAAACACTTAACAAAATATAACACTTCTTCATGATAAAAGCATTCAACAAACCAGGAATAGAAGGAAACTGCCTTAACATTAAATACATATATATATGAAAACCCCATAGCTAACATTATACTCAACCACGAAAGACTGAAAGTTTTTCCTCCAAGATCAGAGACAAGGTGAAGATGCCTCTTTTCATCACTACTATTCAAGAGAGTACTAGAATTCCTAGCCAGAGTAATTAGACAAGAAAAAGAAATGGAAAAGCACCTAAATTGGAAAGGAAAAAAGTAAAATTATCTGTTCACAGATATGATTTTATATGTACAAAACCTTAAAGACTCAACACACACACACAAACTGTTACAATTAATAATTTTAACAAAGTAGCAGGATACAAAGTCAACACACAAAAATCAGTTACATTTATATACACTACCAATAATTAATCCAAAAAGGAAATTAAGAAAATAATCCCATTACTATGGCATCAAAATGGGTAAAATATTTAGGAATAAACATAACCAAGGAGGTGAAAGACTTGTACACTGAAAACTATAAAGCATTGCTAAAAGAAAAGAAAGAGGATACAAAGGAATGGAGACATCCTGTGCTTATGGATTGGGAGACTTAATATTGTTAAAATATGTATACTATCCAAAATGATGTAAAGATTCAGTGCAATCCATATTAAATTCCAATGGCAATTTTTTTTTTGCAGTAGAAAAAAATCCTAAAATTTATATGGAATCTTAAAATATCCCAAATATCCAAAACAATCTTGAAAAAGAAGAACAAAATTGGCAGCCTCACAATTCCTGATTTCAAAACATAATACAATGAAACACTAATTAAGACAGTGTGGTACTGGTATAAAGGCAGATGTATACACCAACAAAACAGAATAGAACCCAGAAACAAACCCTTAGTTATATACCCTAATAATTTTTGACAAAGGTGCCAAGACTAGAAAATGGGGAAAGGACAGTTTCTTCAACAAATAGTACTGGGATACCTAGATATCCACATGCAAAAAAAATGAAGCTGGACTCCTACCTTACGCCATATACATAAATTAAAATGGATTAAAGACCTAAACGTAAGACCTAAAGCTATACAATTCCTAGAAGAAAACAGGAAAAAAGCAAGACACTGGAGTTGGCAATGATTTCTTGAATATAATACCAAAAGTACAGTCAACAGAAACAAAAATAGACAAAAGGAACTACATCAAACCTAAAAACTTCTATATGTCAAAGGAAACAGAGTAAAGAGGCAGTCTATGAAATAAGAGAAAATATTTGCAAATCATATATCTGATAAAGGGTTAATATCCAAACTATACAGAGAATTTCTATAATTCAACAAGAAAACAAATAACTGGATTAAAAAATAGGCAAAGAAGGTGCCTGGGTGACTTACTCTGTTAAGCAGTCAACTCTTGGTTTTGGCTCAGATCATGATCTCAGGGTCCTGGGATACAGCCCTGCTCTGATAGAGCGTGTCAGGCTCCGTGCTCAGCAAGGAGTCTGCCTGTGGATTCTCTCTCTTCTTCTGCCTTTTTTTTTTTTTAAGATATTTATTTATTTATTTATTTATTTATTTATTTATTTATTTGAGAGAGACTAAGTGAGAGAGAAAGCGAGAGCGAGCGCACAAGCTGGGGGAGAGGCAGAGGAAGAGGGACAAGCAGAGCCCCCGCTGAGCAGGGAGCCCAATGTGGGGCTTGATCCCAGGGCCTAGGATCATGACCTGAGCCAAAGGCAGATGCTTAACCGACTGAACCACCCAGATGCCCCTAAATAAATCATTTAAAAAAATTAAAAATAGGTGAAAGGCTTTAATAGACTGTTCTCCAAGGAAAATATACAAATGGCCAATAAGCAATTGAAAAGATGCTTAACATCACTAATTGTAAGAGAAATGCAAATCACATCAACAAGATATCACCTCACACCTATTAGGATGGCTACTATCAAGACAAGAAAATAAGTGTTGGGGAGGACATGGAGAAATCGGAACCCTGTTGATAGGAATGTAGAATGGTGCAGCTGCTATGAAAAGTGGCATATAGGTTCAACACACTAAACATGAGTTGCCGTTGACTCAGCAATCCCACTTCTAGGTACATATCCAAAAGAATTCAAAGCAGGATCTCAGTGAGATATTTGCACACCCATTTTCACTGTAGCATTATTTACAGTAGCCAAGAGGTGTAAGCAACCCAAATTCCATCAACAGATGAATGGATAAAGAAAATGTGGTTCATACAAACAATGGAATAGTTTCAGTGTTCTGTAGTTCTAGAGACCTGTTACACAACAACGTGAATGTTGTACACGCTACTTAACACTACTAAACTATACACTTAAAAATAATTATGATGGTAAATGTAATGCTATGCGGGGGCTTTTTTACAGTAAAAAATGTGAGCTATTATTAACTTTTAGGCTTTCCTTTCCCCATGAATATACACTTCCCCCCAAAATTGGACCACATTGTGCTTGGGATTTTATAATAGGCTTTTGCCCATTGACTACAGAATAAAAGCCTTTCCAAGTTATTCCCTATTCTTTTAGGTCATTTAGAAAGGTTGTCTAGTATTCCAATATATGAATCTACCATAATTAACAGATTTCCTGTTGCTGGACAGTAGATTAAATTATTTTATCCTTAGGAGTAATACTGTGTACATGTTATGCCTTTTAAATAGCATTAATATCAGCTGTTTTCTCTCTCCTCTTCTAATCAGCTCTCAGCTGTTACAACCAAGCTAGCTTAATCAGTTTACTTGTAATAAAACCTTGTTTGCAATTCTGTCATTTGCTCCCATTCTAGGTAAACAGCTGTTGCAGCAGCTGTTAAGGGAGGCGGTTTTTGCTTATTTGGGGGTATGCTTTCCAGTTAGACCAGCTCTCCCAGAATTGGTTCTTGCCTCACTGAATAAATCCAGATGGTGGCACATACTCTTGTGGTTGCTTTTTCCCCTTCCACTCCCTCTCAGGGTCTTAAAACCCAGTCTACCTGGCCACCACCTCATTGGTAGCTGTTTCTGATTTTCTGAAGCCCTGCAGCCCCTTAGCTAGGTCTAGGAGTTCAGACCTTCTTGGCCTCCTGATACAGTATGCATGCATACTGCTGGTTTCTACTTTGTGAACTCCTTCGCTTTAGTTTCTCACACTTTTGGGTAACCCATAGCGCTTATTTGTGCTTTTTGACAACTGCACTATTTGACCACCTTGGATCTAAGTTCACCACGTTGTGTGTGTGTGCATGTGCGCACACGCACAAGCACATAAAATAGACTTCAACAATTACAACAAAACTCACAAATCGCATATTACTAAGTAGCCTAAATGCAGCTAGATAGGCTCCTGTTTCCCAAACTTGCTTATAGAATCTCATAAAACACTTGGTAAAAAAGACGTCCCCAGGCCTAGCCTAGTGGCTATATTATTCTGGATAGGTAATTTAACAAATACCTTGGGTGCCTGGGTGGCTCAGTTGTTAAGCATCTGCCTTCGGCTCAGGTCATGATTCCAAAGTCCTGGGATCGAGTCCTGCATCGGGCTCCCTGCTCAGCGGGAAGCCTGCTTCTTCCTCTCCCACTCCCCCTGCTTGTGTTCCCTCTCACTGTCTGTCAAATAAATAAAATCTTAAAAAAAACCCACCAAAACCCCCACAAATACCTCATGTAATGCTTATAATCAGGCAAATTTAGAAACACTACATCCTTAATTTGCATCCTTAGAGCCTCCAGGCCACTGGTAAGTTTGACTGGGACTCACAGGAGACTGGTAAGCCTGGTAGCATAGCGTTTATTCCATCACATAGGAAAATCCTAGGAGTGAACTATAAGTTGGAATAAACATTGGAAACTCTTTAGAGCTTGAGACCAAAGCAGGAACTTAGAATCTTTTTACTCTTTCTATACCAAGGACGGTTGCAAAAATACACCCCTTGGCTACAGATTCTATCCCAAATTTTCGGTTTCCAGAAGTGTTAGCTGGGAGTCATACAGTTCTTTGAAAGAAGTAACATAGAATCTGGATCCTCTGATGACTGAATTCTCTGCATAAACACTAAAATCATTTGGGGTGCATATCTTTTAGTAGGAAAGATTCTATTTTCACATTAAAAAATCAGCTCAATCCCAGATCTGTGTCAGGTAACTGTTCTGTAGTGGAAGCTATGTCATTATGTAGGCTTGAGAGAGGAGAACAGACCTCTGACACATAAGCCTCAACTCATGACAAGTCTTTGGCTTCTTGGATCAACTGTATGTATACATACAAGATATTACTCTTTCAATCTGAGGGAACAGGGAGATCAAAACATGTCTGAGAATTCTAACAGAAGCTCACCAGAGCTGGTGCGTCCTGATCCCACTACATATTGTTCACATGAGACCACAATTTCCATCGCTCCTACAATCTGCCAACTTGATGGGATATGAGGAATAAATAGAATTATACAAAGTTAGGCCCCGATAAAAATCGGTCTAAAATTGTTGAAGAAAACTCAAATGGCGGTCCATGAGAGAGTCAAAATTGAAGGAGGAACAAAATTATGAGGAGAAATGCCTTGTAGGTCTGAAAAATAAAAAGAAATTTAACAACTGTCATTTCTCTGGGAGAATTTTCTTTAACATGAAGGATAGTCATGCTACTGATGTTTATTTGGTAAGTAAGCTAAATATTTAAGCATTTTCCCCCCTAATGGCTTTAGAAATGATCTCCTTCCTAAAAAAAATGTTTAAAGGTAAACCTTTAAAGGGTAAGACAGTAAAGTGATATAGAATGAGAAAAGCACTTTATTCAGTGCACACTGACAGCTTTTTTTCAATTCCATTCATAATTAAAGTTAAGAAAAAACCCAAACTCTTGCTGAGTATTTTTATGCCTTACTTAGAAGAAAGTATTGAATTTCAAGACCCCTAAAGTTATTAATGAAAGCTTATATTCCTTATAAGTATATATGTACATATATACATATATACATATATATTTGAACCACTCAAAGCAATTTTATACAAACCACTCAAAAACAATTTTAAGGGATGTTCTTTTCTGTATTTAAAATTGTCCTTTCAAATATTTAGAAGTTCCGTAGGTGGTGGCTTTAAAGGAATTTTTCCCAGAGTAAATTTCTTGGATTGAAATTGCTCCAGTTCTTCTCCTGTTAGTTGATCCTTGGGTGTGAATAAATCATTATCTGTTGTAGTGCTACCATTTGAGACTGGGAGAGAGGTGGATATGCTACTATTTCCAAAGGTGTTGCCAGATGACTTGGAAAAAGCAGTGTGAGAATGTGAGCCTAGACTACCAAAACCAGCCACAGAACTGCCACTTCCAAACGCTGGGGCCCCTGGAGCTCCAAAAGAGCCTGCTGCCATGGAAGCTGGAAATCCTGAAAATCCAGGTGATCCAAAACCAGAAGCTGCAGGAGTTTTGAAAGAAAATGAAGCAGCAGATGTGACTGCAGGTTTCCCAAATGCAAACGTTGGAGCAGAAGTAGTGATGGCAGAACTGGCAGAGGATGCAGCTCCGAATGCTGGAGGATTCCCGAACACAGAAGGACTTCCAGAAGGGGCAGAGGCAAATCCAGAGCTTGGTTTAAAACTAAAATTCTGAGCATTAGCACTGCTTCTGTTATTCACTGGAAAACCTACAAAAAAACAGAAAAAGGAAAAAAATAACCTATTATAGTCAGAAAATGTAGCCATATTAACCACCCCTCCTTTTTTCCCTTATTTCTGCCATGTTTGGATGTTAAGAAGCTTATTGGATGGAAGGAAAAGTGAAAGTAAGAAGCTAGAACAAACCCACTAAACCCTGTTGTCCTATCTTTCTGCTGTACTGATCTCACTTGATTGTCCTCACTCATGGAGACAGCTTTGAGAAACCTCTGGGATTAGGAGGTGGACTTTCACCTTCTGCCTCAACCCCAAATAAATCAGCTACATCCATTAGCAAAGAAGTAACTCTTTCCTTAGCTATATTCTTTTAAGCAAATGTAGAGTGGTCACTTCATCTCAGTTTCCTCCTGTATAAATGGAATGATTCTCAAGTCCCTTCCAGCTCTCAACTAAGATGAATCTGATGAAATCCTACTTTAATAATTGACATCTCTAGTTTTTGGGTAAAATTTTTCCTGAGTTGCCATTTTTATTTTTATACTTTTTATGACAGTTCAAACACCTCAGTCCTAATTTGCCTTTTTGTCTCTGTGAACCACTGTTTACCTCTGTATCCTAATTTAAAACAATTTTTCTTTTAAAGTAAAAAAAAAAAGGTGATATAGTACTGTCACTTGAGACAATACTATACTGTTATGCACAGTGAAAAGAAGGTCCTCAACGTGCTGCTACCATAGCTACTATGTATTCCTATAAAACTTTTGAAAACCATTCCTAAAATATACTTTGAAAGCTGGAGCCATAGGGTCTTTCAAAAAACGTGCCCAGTCTGACCCCTACTTCACTAAAGATTGATGAGACAAATTCTTTGAAGCTCCATTATAGAAGGTAGTAGAATCTGCAAGAATGATTTAAAAATCACTTAAAGAGAGGGAGGAAGGTGGTGGAGGAGTAGGAGACCTTAGTTTTGTCCGGTCCCTGGAATTCAGCTAGATAGCTAGCTAAAAAATCATTCTCAACACTGGTGAACTCAAGTGGAGAACAAAGAAAAAAATTGCTGCAATTCTACAAATAGAAAAGTGACCACTTTCTGCAAGGTAGGAGATGCGGAGAGCTGAATCTAAGGTGATGTATCAGAAGATAAACCGCAGGGGGAGGGAGCCTCTGCAAGCCAGCTACCCGAAAGTGATAGAGCAGGGGAGTGCAAAATGAGAACTTTTAGAAGTCTGCTCAGGTGAGGCACATCCTTGCCTGAAAGGAGCTCAAGTGGTGAAGTGGGGCAGAATCCTAGGTGGGACAGTGTGATCTCAGGATCCCAGGGGACACAGGAAGACCTGAGTGCGGCAGAGTTCCCAAGCATCAGAGTGGGGAAGCCAGCTGCAAACTTCAAGCTCGGGAGTGGGCTTTCTGCTAGGTGTTGCCATAAACCGCGAACTGTGGTACAGTCGGGCGACCGTTCTCTGAGCAGGGGCTCAGGAAGCAGCAGAACTGTGGCGAGACCCCCCGCTTCTTCCCCCAGGAAGGAGTGGTGCACGTGTGAGCCCCAGGAGTCTGCAGGGTTTGGAGACTTGAAACAGAGTTGCATGCCTGAGATACAAACACTCAGTCACAGGCTGGGGGAGCACAGAGTGCTAGCAGAGACCAGGGAGACAGCTTTTCGCTGAGGGTGCACTGAAGAGTTGGGGGTGTGAGCTTTCAGCTCTGGGGCTGGAGATCAGGAGGCCACCATTTTCATTCTCATCCTCTAACACAGCATGGAAAGCCTTCGGGGAACAAAAGCCACATAGAGCAATCTGGAGGACTTACATTTAGCCTGGCCCCCTGGCAAGGGCAGAACAATTCTGTCCGGAACAAAGACATCTGAGAATCGGTGCAACAGGCCCCTCCCCCAGAAGATCACGAAGAACATCCAACTAAGACCAAGTTTACCCATCACAGAGAACTGCAAAATTTCAGTGCTAGGGGAAAATAGTATATAGAATTTGTGGTATTTTCTCATGATTCTTCAGTTTTTCAATTTTTTTAAAATACTTTATTTATTTATTTAACAGAAAGAGAAAGAGAGAGAGAGAGAGCATGTGTACAAGCAGGGGGAGGGGCAGGCAGAGGGAGAGGGAGAAGCAGACTTCCCGCTGAGCAGGGAGCCTGATGTGGGGCTCGATCCGAGGACCCTGGGATCATGACCTGAGCTGAAGGCAGATGCTTAACTGACTGAGCCACCCAGGTGCCCTACAGTCTTTAAATTTTTTTTTTTCCTTTTTCCTTTTCAACCAACTTCTTATTTTATCAACACTTTTAAGTCTTTTTTAATTTTTATTTTTACATTACATTCTATCCTTTCATTATATTTAATCTGATTTTTGTACATACATAAGTTTTTCTTTCTTTACAATTTTGGGATCTAGTTTTCTAACAAACAGACCAAAATACCCAGGATCTCTTGTATTGCTCTGTTCTGTTCAGCTGTGTGATTATATTCTCTCTCCCTCTCTTTTTTAAATTTTCTGTTCGGTTTTGGGTCTCTTCTGATTTGTTTACTGTATATTTTTCTGGCATCATTTTTGCTATTTTAGTATTTTGTTCTCTCATTCATCTATTCTCCTATGGACAGAATGACAAGACAGAAAAACTCACCTCAAAAAAGAGAACAAGAGGCAGTACTGACTGCCAGGGACCTAATGTATGGATGTAAGTAAGATGTTGGAACTAGAGTTCAGAATAATGATTATAAAGATACTAGCTGGGCTTGAAAAAAGCATAAAAGACACTAGAGAATCCCTTTCTGGAGAAATAAAAGAACCAAAATCTAATCAAGTCGAAATCAAAAAGGCTATTAATAAGATGCAATAAAAAATGGAGGATCTAACAGGATTAATGAGGCAGAAGAGAGAATTAGTGATATAGAAGACAAAATGATGGAGAATTGGGGCGCCTGGGTGGCACAGCAGTTAAGCTTCTGCCTTCGGCTCAGGGCGTGATCCCGGCGTTATGGGATCGAGCCCCACATCAGGCTCCTCCGCTATGAGCCTGCTTCTTCCTCTCCCACTCCCCCTGCTTGTGTTCCCTCTCTCGCTGGCTGTCTCTATCTCTGTCGAATAAATAAATAAAATCTTTAAAAAAATGATGGAGAATAAAGAAGCTAAGAAAAAGAGAGATAAATAGCTACTGGATCACGAAGGGAGAATTCAAGAGATAAATGATACCATAAAGCAAAACAGTATTAGAATAACTGGGATCCCAGAAGAAGAGGAAGGGCAGGGGGGAAAAAGGCATATTTGAGCAAATCATAGCTGAGAACTTCCCTAATGTGGGGAACGGAACAGGCATTCAGGTCCAGGAGACACAGAAAACCCCCTCAATATCAATAAAAATAGGTCAACACTTGGACATATAATAGTGAAGCTTGCAAATTTCAGAGACAAAGAGAAAATCCTGAAAGCAACTCAGGACAAGAGGTCCTTAACCTATGAGGGTAGAAACACTCGACTGGCAGCAGACCTATGCACAGAGACCCAGCAGGCTTAGACTGGCATGATATATTCAGGGTGCTAAATAAGAAAAATATGCAGCCAAGAATACTTTATCCAGTAAGGCTGTCATTCAGCATAGACGGAGAGATAAAGAGCTTCTAGGACAAACAGAAACTAAAAGAATTTGTGATCACTAAACCAGCCTTGCAAGAAATATTAAAGGGGATCTTTAAGTGAAGAGAGAGCCCAAAAGTAACAAAGACCAGAAAGGAATAGAGACAATATACAGAAACAGTGACTTTATAGGTAATACAATGGCACTAAATTCATATCTTTCAACAGTTATTCTGAATATAAACGGGCTAAATGCCACAATCGAAGGACACAGGGTATCAGATTGGTTAAAAAAGCAAGACCCATCCATATGCTGTCCACAAGAGATTCATTTTAGACCCAAAGACACCTCCAGACTGAAAGTGAGGGGGTGGAGAACCATTTATTATGCTAATGAACATCAAAAGAAAGCTGGGGTGGCAATCCTTGTATCAGACAAATTAGATTTTAAACCAAAGACTGAAATAAGAGATAAGGAAGGACACTGTATCATAATTAAAGGGTCTATCCAACAAGAAGATCTAACAATTGTAACTATTTATGCCCCTAACATGGGAGCAGCTGTTTATATATAAAACAATAACAAAATCAAAGAAACACATTAATAATAATACAATAATAGTAGGGGACTTTAACACCCCACTCACTGCAATGGACAGATCATCTAAACAGAAGACCAACAAGAAAACAAGGGCTTTGAATGACACACTGGACCAGATGGATTTCACAGATATATACAGAGCATCCCATCCTAAAGCAACAGAAAACACATTCTTCTCAAGTGCACACGGAACACTCTCCAGAATAGATCATATACTGGGTCACAAATTAGGTCTCAATGGTACCAAAAGATTGGAATCATTCCCTGCATATTTTTAGACCACAATGCTGTGAAACTTGAACTCAACCGCAAGAGGAAAGTTGGAAATAACTCAAGTACATGGAGGCTAAAGGGCATCCCACTAAAGAATGAATGGGTCAACTAGGAAACTAAAGAAGAATTTAAAAAATTCATTGAAAAAAATGAAAATAAAAATACAACTGTTCAAAACCTTTGGGATGCAGCAAAGGTGGTCCTAAGAGGAAAGTATATAGCAATACAGGCCTTTCTCAAGAAACAAGAAAGGTCTCAAATACACAGCTTAACCTTAAACTTAAAAGAACTGGAGATAGAACAGCAAATAAAGCCTAAACCCAGGAGGAGAAGAGAATTAATAAAGATTAGAGCAGAAATCAATGAAATAGAAACCAAAAGAATAGCAGAACAGATCAATGAAACTGAGCTGGTTCTTTGAAAGAATTAATAAGATCGATAAACCCCTGGCCAGACTTATCAAAAAAGAGAAAGGAGCCAAATAAATAAAATCATGAATGAAAGATGAGAGATCACAACCAACACCGAAGAACTACAACTATAAGAACATATTATGAGCAACTATACGCCAACAAATTAGGCAATCTGGAAGAAATGGATGTATTCCTAGAGACACATTAACTACCAAAACTGAAACAGGAAGAAATAGAAAATCTGAACAGACCCATAACCAGCAAAGAAACTGAAGCAGTCACCAGAAATCTCCCAATCTCCCAACAAACAAGAGTCTAGGGCCAGATGTCTTCCCAGGGGAATTCTACCAAACATTTAAATAAGAACTAATAATGTCTATTCTTCTGAAGCTGTTTCAAAAAATAAAAATGGAAGGAAAACTTCCAAACTTGTTCTATGAGGCCAGCATTACCCTGACCCCACCAAAAAGGAAATTACAGACCAATAACCCTGATGAACATGGATGAAAAAATTCTTACCAAGACACTACCCAATAGGATCCAACAGTACATTAAAAGGACTATTCATCATGACTGTGTGGGATTTATTCCTGGGCTGCCAGGGTGGTTCAACATCCATAAATCAGGCAATGTGACACACTATATTAATAAAAGAAAGGACAAGAACCATATGATCTTCTCAATAGATGCAGAAAAGGCATTTGACAAAGTACAGCATCCTTTCTTGATTAAAACTCTTCACAGCATAGGGATAGAGGGAACATACCTCAATATCATAAAAGCCATCTGGTGAAAAGCACACCACGAATATGATTCTCAATGGGAAAAACTGAGAGCTTTTCCCCTAAGGTCAGGAACATGACAGGGATGTTCACTATCACCACTACTGTTGAACATAGTACTAGGAGTCCTAGTCCCAGCAATCACACAACAACAACAACAACAACAACAACAACAACAACAACAAATAAAAGGCATCTGAATTGGCAAAGTCAAACTCTCACTCTTTGCAGATGACATGATACTCTATGTGGAA
Source organism: Ursus americanus (assembly GCF_024610735.1). Taxonomy (NCBI): domain Eukaryota; kingdom Metazoa; phylum Chordata; class Mammalia; order Carnivora; family Ursidae; genus Ursus; species Ursus americanus. Next base: position 50,972,520 of record NC_142129.1, read on the forward strand.
AAACCAAAAGACTCCACCCCAAAATTGCTAGAATTCATACAGGAATTCAGCAGGATATAAAATCAATGCACGGAAATCAGTTGTATTTTCTATACACCAACAATGAGACAGAAGAAAAGAGAAATTAAGAAGTCAATCCCATTTACAATTGCACCAAAAACCATGAGATACCTAGGAATAAATCTAACCAAAGAAGCAAAGGATCTGTACTCAGAAAACTATGGAATACTCATGAAAGAAAGAGGAAGACACAAAGAAATGGAAAAAGTTCCATGCTCATGGACTAGAAGAACAAATATTTTAAAATGTCTATGCTACCTAGTGCAATCTATATATTTAATACAATCCCTATCCAAATATCATCAACTTTTCTTACAGAATTGGAACAAATAACCCTAAAATTTGTATGGAGCCAGAAAAGACCCTGAATAACCAAAGGAATGTTGAAAAAAAAAAAAAAAGCTGGTGGCATCACAATTCCGGACTTCAAGCCGTATTACAAAGCTGTAATCATAAAGACAGTATGGTACTGGCACAAAAACAGACAAACAAATCGATGGAACAGAATAGAAAACCCAGAAATCAACCCTCAACTCTATGGTCAACTAATTTTCGACAAAGCAGGAAAGAACATCCAATGGAAAAAAGTCTCTTCAACAAATGGTCTTGGAAAATTGGAAAGCCGTATGCAGAAGAATGAAACTGGATCATTTCCTCACACCATATACAAAAACAGACTCAAAATGGATGAAAGACCTAAATGTGAGACAGGAATCCATCAAAATTTTAGAGGAGAACACAAGCAACAACCTCTGTGACCTCAGCTGCAGAAACTTCTTGCTAGACACATCTCCAAAGGCAAGGGAATCAAAGGCAAAAATGAACTACTGGGACTCCATCAAGATAAAAAGCTTTTGCACAGCAAAGAAAACAGTCGACAAAACCAAAAGACAACTGACAGAATGGGAGAAGAATCTGCAAATATCTTATCAGAAAAAGGGCTAGTATTCAAAATCTATAAAGAACTTATCAAATTCAACACCCAAAGAACAAATAATCCAATCAAGAAATGGGCAGAAGACATGAACAGACATTTCTCCAAAGAAGATCCAAGTGGCCAACAGACACATGAAAAAATGCTCCACATCACTTGGCATTAGGTAAATAAAACCAAAACCTTGAGATACCACCTCACACCAGTCAGAATGGCTAAAATTAACAACTCAGGAAACAACAGATGTTGGCAAGGTTGTGGAGAAAGAAGAACCCTCTTACACTGTTGGTGGGAATGTAAGTTGGTGCAGCCACTCTGGAAAACAGTATGGAGGTTCCTCAAAAGTTAAAAATAGAGCTATCCTATGACCCAGCAACTGCACTACTGGGTATTTATTCAAAGGATACAAACACAGGGATTTGAAGGGGCACATGCACCCCAATGTTTATAGCAGCATTGTCCACAACAGCCAAACTATGAAAGAGCCCAGATGTCCATCGACAGATGAATGGATAAAGAAGATGTGGTATACATATACAATGGAATATTACTCAGCCATCAAAAAATATGAAACCTTGCCATTTGTAATGACATGGATGGAACTAGAGGGTATTATGCTAAGCGAAATAAGTCAATAAAAAAAAGAAGTCAATCAGAGAAAGACAATTATATGATTTCACTCATATGTGGAATTTAAGAAACAAAACAGGAGCATAGGGAAAGGGAAGGAAAATAAAACAACGAAATCAGAGAGAGACAAACCATAAGAGACTCTTAATCATAGGAAACAAACTGAGGGTTGCTGGAGGGGAGGGGGTTGGGGTAACTGGGTGATGGACATTAAGAAGGGCACGTGATGTAATGAGCATTGAGTGTTATATAAGACTGATGAATCATTGAACTCTACCTCTGAAACTAATAATACACTAAATGTTAATTAAATGAATCTAAACTTGAAAAAATAAAAATGTAAAAAAATAAAATAAAATGCCACTTAACACACCTTCAGACTTTATGATCTAAAACCTCTAAAATCCTATGTTTCTAAAATTAATGAAGTCTTGCATTACTTTAGCATTTACCTGGTGATCCAAATGTTACTGCTTGTGTACTGCCAAATCCAAATGCAGGTGCTGCTTGATTTACTCCATCCTTTATATCTGAGAGCTTTAAAAAAAAAGTAGGCAAATAATCAAGTAATTGATGAATAATTCTCAATTACCTTTTCTACACACTTTACAGCCAAATTCAACTTTAAAAATGTACACTTAAAAATATGTTTAACATAGAAAAATGCCCACAACATGAACATGCACAGAAAAAGATGGACCAATCTCAATGAGGTAAGAGCAACTGGCTAATGAATTATGGGTGATTTTAATTTTATTTATGCTTCTAAAATATTTTCTAAATTTCTTCAATGAATATATATTAAAATGAAAAATTTCTTCAATGAATATAATGTAAAATTAACAATACATTTCAGTGTCTATAACTTGATTATCAAGAAACCTAGATTTCACGTAGAGGGCCTTTAGAGGCTACCCAATCTACTTATTCTAATACTTGAACTGAAGTTGTTTCACAATTACATTAAAACCTTACTATTAAAATCTAGTAAACATTTCCTACTCCTGGAGAATACTTTCTGTTCTTGCTATTTTCTACTCTAGAAATGTCTTTCATCTCTGCATAACGAAATCTTTTTTTTTTTTAAAGATTTTATTTATTTGCTTTTTTTTTTTTTTAAAGATTTTATTTATTTATTCGACAGAGATAGAGACAGCCAGCGAGAGAGGGAACACAAGCAGGGGGAGTGGGAGAGGAAGAAGCAGGCTCATAGTGAAAGAGCCTGATGTGGGGCTCGATCCCAGAACTCCGGGATCACGCCCTGAGCTGAAGGCAGACGCTTAACCGCTGTGCCACCCAGGCGTCCCTAAAGATTTTATTTATTTACTTGATAGAGAGAGAGAGACAGCCAGCGAGACAGGGAACACAAGCAGGGGGAGTGGGAGAGGAAGAAGAAGGCTCCTAGCGGAGGAGCCTGATGTGGGGCTCGATCCCATAACGCCAGGATCACGCCCTGAGCTGAAGGCGGACGCTTAACCGCTGTGCCACCCAGGCGCCCCTGCATAATGAAATCTTAATCTCTCTTTCTTGCTTGCTTGCTTTCTTTCTTTTCTTTTCTTTTTTTTTGTTAAGATTTTATTTATTTATTTATTTATTTATTTATTTATTTATTTATTTATTTGAGAGAGAAAGCATGAGCGGGGAGGGGGGTGAGGGGCAGAGGGAGAGGGAGATGCAGACTCCCTGCTGAGCAGAGCCCGATGAGGGGCTTGATCCCAGGACCCTGAGATCATGACCTGAGCCAGACAGACACCCAAATAACTAAGCCACCTAGGTGCCCCTTTGATCTCCCTTTCGAGGAACTTTTCTCACTCTTTACCTCCAATAATCTTTTCCTAATCAATGCAAACAGATATCATTTCTCTCATTTGGAAGCCTCAATAGCATTTTATAAAAATCAACTTCATTGAGGTATAGTTTATATGCAATAAAATGAACCCGCCATATATATATATTTCAATGAGTTTTGACAAACTTACAGCCACCATCACAATCAAGATTTAAAACATCTCCATCACCTCTAAAAGATCCCTTGTGTTCCTTTTCAGTCAAGCCTCTCCCAAACCCTGGATACAGGGAACGACTCCTCTCCTATCACTATAGATGAGGCTTGTTTTCTTTTTTCTAAAGATTTTTAAAAATTTATTTATTTGAGAGAGAGAGAGTGAGCAGGAGGAAGAGGGAGAGAGAATCTGAAGCAGACCCTGCACTGAGCGCAAAGCCCCATGCAGGGCTTGATCTCACCACCCTGAGATAATGACCTGAGCTGAAATCAGGAGTCAGATGCTTAAATGACTGAGCCACCCAGGCACGCTGATGAAGTTTGTTTTATTTAGTTTTTCATATAAATGAAATCACATAGTATGCACTTTTTTTTTTTTTTTTTTGGTCTGGCTTCTCTCCCTCAGTGTAATATTCATTAACAGGTAAATAGATAAACATATTAAATACATACCACCCTAGATTAAAAGAACAAAGAATGAACTACTTGGCATAAAGAATGAATTACTGGGTGGCTCAGTCATTAAGCGTCTGCCTTCAGCTCAGGGCATGATCCCAGGGGCCTGGGATCGAGCCCCGCATTGGGCTCCCTGCTGCACTGGGAGCCTGCTTCTTCCTCTCCCACTCCCCCTGCTTGTGTTCCCTCTCTCACTGGCTGTCTCTCTGTCAAATAAATAAATAAAATCTTTAAAAAAAAAAAAAAGAATGAACTACTGATACATGCTAAGCCCCTTGTGGGTGGACTGTCCAAGACCCTCACCTATGCAGGGGCCCCTAGAAGGCTGGAAAAGTGCAAGGAACTTCTAACCCCAAGGGAAGTTCTGTAGTTCTTTGCACTCAGTTATCGCTTCTGCATTAGCAGTGGTGATGGTGGGCCACCTCTCACTCAGGGACAGAATACATCCAAGAAGTCCTACAAAATTTAAATGGCATCATAACAAACTAAACAGTGAAAAAAATTAGTTTACCCAAGAGTCTAACTGTTTAAGAAGTACATATTTAAGAAACGGTTGGGGTGCTGGAACTGTCACATAGTCATTTACTAAGTTAGGCAACTACAACTCTCATACCCTTTTCAGAAAAGCAGAAACATAAATCACCTGGGAAACTATAAAAATATTATTTCAAAATAAGGTTCTTAAGAAGTTTTTATGGGAATAAAACATCATAACTTTATCGACAGAGATAATGAATATGCTGCAGTCAGGACCATGTATCTTTGGAGACAAGTGGGTATATATGTACTAAAGGCATTTCTGTATAAGTCAGGGAACATATGGTGTTTTTTAGTCACAAAAGTATACATTAGTCTAAACGTGTATTCAGATCATTTTTCAGAGCAATTACTTTGTAAATGCTGATAACTATCTATATTTGAATTTATGTAGTATTTTCAAAACTAGACCACCAAAGTAAAAAACTCTACCCTAAAAATAGTTTTAGGAAAGCAGTTATCTGTGCTTTTCTGATTACGGAACAAAGAGAAAGCAATTCCAGGTCTGTGACTTTAAATGATGATACAGTTTTGAGAATGTGTCTATCATAATTCCTGACAGAGAATTTTAGTTTTGCTTTCCAAAGTGAAATTCTCTGCAAAAAGCAACAGATAAGATACTTCCCGTAGAAAACTCTCTAATACTCACCAAGGCTATGGTAGTTGATGTATTTAGATTCTTCAGTTCATTTATTCTGTTTCTCCACTGATTTATTAACTGTTGGAGGGAATTTAGCTGAAGAGAGAAGACAGAAAAATAATGAGTCAATTTTGAGTGTTTAAGTTTGTTTCTCCAACAACTTCATGTCTTTATTTGCCAAAATCACAAAAAGTTTATACAACATTTTATGGCCCATAACTTGCACAATTTGCCCAAGATGTTCCAGCTGTAGTTCCCTCCCTGTTCTCCAACTCCTTGTGTCACCTGGTTGAGAATCTCAAGTATGTGGCAGCACAGAGAGAGTTATATCTGGATGGGAGGCAAACATGTGTACTAGTTGAAATGCTTGATCATGACTGTAGACAACACAAAAATACAGCTTATGTCACTTCCTTTAGGCACCAAACTTATTCAAGCCCAGCTTTTTTATTTGTATTTTTTGACATACGTGGGAATGTTAATATGTATAAACAGACTTGTCTTTTTTCACTTTGTTTTTCTAGCATTCATCATGGTGTCTGCACCTAAGAGACGCTCCATAAATGTCAAATGATGAAAGGGTCTGACTTCTACAACTGATCGCTGGAAAATTTGTAATAAAAATAGTGACATTCCTAGTTATATAGTCAAAATATATTATTACCATTTTAGATAACCAACCAATTTCAAAGAAAGTAATTTAGAAAATAAAAAAAGCCTTGTCTTGAGAAAAATTTAGACCTCATCCACTTTGCCAACATACAAGCAAGCCACTATAAACAGAGAAGACAGTAATTAACAGCTAATCTGGTATCAAGGTAGATGAATAGGAAACAAACTTACATAACTCTGTAAGTTATTGCTGGTTAAGAAGTTATGGTATTCAAGCCTCAACTCCTCTGGTGAAATGTCTGTAAAACCTGAAGTGAGGAATCAATTGGAATCTTTAAAATAAATACCAATACTTTTAATAGTATAGTAAAGCTAGAAGTGCTAGACAAGAAAATATGCTGATGTTGATCATAAGAAAACTTTCATAATCATAAGGAAAAATTTCAAAGCCTATACTCTTATGTTGAACAAAGTATAAAATTAGAATAAAATATACTTGGATATCTGATTTTCAAAGGGGGAAATTTTCTAAAGATAAATGGAATGGAAGGAATAACAAAGAAAGAAAGGGTTGACCACATATACATTCAAAATTGTCTAAAAAATATTCTGTATGCCAGAAACTATAAGAAGCAAAATTAAAAGGCAAATGGTAAACTGAGAAAACCGTGATTGCAACATATATGATAGAAGAGCTAATGTCAATGTATAAATAGTACTTACAAATCAATAAGAAAAATAAGTTAATATGGGCGAAGACAATAAACACCCAACTCACAAAAAAATTCAAATAGCCAGTAAATAAGTGAAATAAAAAAGTTGATTTTAAAAATACAACTAAAAATAGAGATAAAATACTTTATTTAATGGCAAAAATTAAAAATGGATGGTATTTATTGTTATTAAGGGTGTGGTAAAATGGATATTCTCCTGAATTGCCTTTAAGGGAATGAAAAAGATACTTTTCTGGGAGGAAAATTATCAATAAGCATCAAGTGCCTTAAATATGTTCACACCTTCTGCCCTTAGTAGAATTTCTAGGATTTAACCTCAGGAAATAATTAGACATATAAACAAAGAGTTTTATATATGAAGATGTTCATTCTAGTATTTTTAGTAGTAGAGACAAACTGAAAACAACAAAGTAGAATACAAAACTAGACTATGATCTTAATTTTATATATTTATATGTATACAGGAAATATGGTTGTGTGTGCGTATTCTGAAAGAAAGACTTTAAAATGTAGTATTTGTTATCTCTATGAGATCAGGTGATCTTTCTTTTATTTACATATTTCTGTGTTTTTCAAGTTTTTTTATGGTAACAGCTGGTAAGTTTATAATTAGGAAAACTTTTAAGAAAGTTTAGGATGTTCAGGATATTTTCTACAGAGAATTAGCTTGTAACTCAGATATCACTAACTCCATGGACCCCACACCCCAGAATAAAGAAAAGACTAACCGTTCAAATCAGAACCTTGGATTCTCCTAATAACTTATCTTTATACCATCTTTATTAACTGTTCAGGCCAAAAAAATCTAGGAATCCCATTGCATTTCTCTTTCTTCACATCTAATTAATCAGCATCCTGCCAGTTCTTACTCTTAAAACGGAACATGGATTTGACCAATTCTGTCTCCACTACTAATAACTATAACCTGGGTAGTCACGAGCATTTATCTCCTAACTCATATCCTTGCCTCTATTTTGCTTCCCACCCCCGCCACTCCCTACACACCATTTCTTTTCATACAATCGTCCAAGTGAGTTTTTTCTAATCAGATCATGTCCTTCTCCTGCTTAAAGTTCCACATGGCTACCTAGTACAATTAGGCCCAACATGACCTGGCTTCTGGCTGACTCCACGGCGTTATGTCCTCTGACTCTTTCCCTAGTTCACTCTCCTCCAGCGGTTCAGGTCTCACTGGTCCTCAAACTTGCCAATCTTATTCCTACAAGGGCCTATGCACTAGTTATTCCTATTGCCAGGAATGTTTTCCCCAAATATTCCAATAAGTGACACCTTCTTTTCACTTACGACTCAGCTTCAATACTGTCTCCTAAGAATGGATAACCACCCTAACTAAAGGAATACTGTCCCTCCAGTTACTTTCTCCTCCTTCCAGTTGTTCCTCCTCTGAACCACAGGACATGGAAAATTATGTGACTATTTTCTCAATTCTCTCAAGGGGACAAAAGTAGTATCATTTTAGATGCACAGGAAAAGTTAATTCATTATAATTGATGTCTAAGGACAGCAGCTGGGAGCCTTGGTTGCTCAGTAGGTTAGGTGTCTACTTTTGGCTCAGGTCATAATCCTAGGGTCCTGGGATTGAGTCCTGCATCGGGCTCCCTGCTCAGCAGGCAGTCTGCTTCTCCCTCTACCTCTCCCTGCTGCTCGTGATCTCTCTCTTTCTCCCTCTCTCTCAAATAAATAAAATCTTAAAAAAAAAAATCAGGACAGCAGTTCTCCAACTTTTTAGTCTCAAGACCCAAATATGTTCTCAAAAATCATTAAACAATCCCAAAGAGCTTTTGTTTACATAGGTTATATATGTCAATATTTACCATATTTAAAATGAAAAATAAGAAATATAGAACATATTTATTAATTCACATAAAAATAAGAAACCAGGGCATCTGGGTGGAACAGTCGGTTGATCGTCCAACTCTTCATTTTGGCTCAGGTCATGATCTCAGGGTTGTGGGATCGAGCCCTGTGTCATGCTCCACACTCAGCTTGGAGTCTACTTGAGATTCTCTTTCTCCCCCTCTTCCTCTGCCACTCCCCCTGCATGTACTCTCTCTCTCTCTCAAATATATAAATCTTAAAAAAAAGGAACCAATTACACATCAACATAAATGAAGACTATTTTTCAAGCAAAAAATAAAAACTTAGTGAGATGAGCATCATTGTCTTATGTTTGTAAATTTTTTTATATATACCTTAATTTAAGAATATTTTATTGCTAAAAAATGTTAACCCTCTTCTGAACTTTCAGTGAGTCATCAGCTTTTTGCTGAAAGGGAAAGAGTCAGAGGTCTGTTTGTAAATTTTTTTAACGTTTGACTTTAATAGAAGACTGCTGGATTATTACATCTGCTTCTACATTCAATCTGTTGTAATATTCTTCTTTCACACTACACCAAAACTTGACAGGTTGTAATTTCTTAAAGGTTAGCTATAATGCAAACTCAAACCATATTAATTAACTTTTTGTACTATGATATTAAATCCAGTGGTTCATCTTACACTTGGAATGGATTTTTCAGCCATGCATAATTTTCACTTGAAAGCTTGAATTTTGTCACTGGCAATAAACAGTCAGTTGTTTTCTTTGAAGTGACGGGTTCACTTCATTAGTTTTTTTAGAAAATGTTGCCAAATACCTAAGTCTAGATAACCCCAGTTATCATTCTCTCAAGTAAAAATTGTCTGTGAAAAAAGTGGCTAGTTCAGCTCACAACTCAAATGATAACTTCAGTGCCTTCCCTCAAGATAACCATCATGTGAGTATGTGGCAGAAGCACTTTCTGTGCACTTCCCATCTTGTCACAAAGATGAAAAAAGTGTGCACTCAAGGGTCAAGATTAATAAAATCAATATTTTTACCTCTTTATCAAAAATTTTAAGTGAAAAATAAAAATTTTTATTGGGTGCCCGGCTGGCTCGGTCAGAAGAGCATGTGACTCTCGATTCGGGTTGTAAATTTGAGCCCCACACTGGCTGTAGAGATCCTTTAAATAAATAAAACTTAAACATTTTTTTTTGCATTGACTACTATAGTCTGCTAGTATAGTATGTTGCCTCTGCCTTGATTCATGCTTAGATGCAAGGGGTTTTACTCATCAATGTTTTTGCACCAACAGTGCAAATGTCAACAGAGTGAAAATGGCAATTAATGTCTTAGTACTATTAAGAAAATTGAATTTTGAGCCTTTAAAAGGGTCTCAGGAATAGGGTTGCCAGATTTAGCAAATAATAATACAGGATGCCCAGTTAAATTTGAATTTCAGATATATAACAAATACTTTTTAATATAATTATGTCCCAAATATTAAATGGAATATTCAGATACTAAAAATATTATTTTTTAGGGGAGCCTGGGTGGTTCAGTTGGTTCAGTGTCCAATTCTTGGTTTCAGCTCAGGTCTTGATCTCACGGGTTGTGGGATCGAGCCCTGTGCTGGGTTCCTGGCTCGGCAGGGAGTCTGCTCCCCCTCTCCTCTGCCCCTCCCCTGGCTCGTGCACTCTGTCTCTCTCTCTCTCTGGAATAAATAAATAAATCTAAAAAAAAACCACTACTGAAATTATCTTATTTATTTGTATTACTTATTGTCTCCCTGCCTCAAGAACATAAGCTCTGTAAGGGAAGGACCTTGTCTGCCTTGCTCATTAGAACTTAGAATAGGGCCTGGCACAAAAGAAATTCTGTAAGTGAACGACTGAGTGAATAAATAACTAAGGACTGGTGTGACACCAATGATCACAGGGAATGAGCAGGTAGAGCTGAGACAGAGCAGGGATTCCAGAGTTCTGAGGAACTGCAAGGGCTCTCATCTGCTAGGTACTTGCTGTTTACTCAATGGGGCAGAGGTCCTGGACCACCCAAAGTGGGATTAGAAAAGTGTGGTGTTGGGGCACCTGGGTGGCTCAGTTGTTAAGTGTCTGCCTTCAGCTCAGGGCGTGATCCCAGAGTCCTAGGATCGAGCCCCACATGGGGCTCCCTGCTCTGCTGGGAGCCTGCTTCTTCTTCTCCCACTCCCCCTGCTTATGTTCCCTTTCTCGCTGGCTGTCTCTCTCTGTCAAATAAATAAATAAAATCTTAAAAAAAAACCAAAAGTGTGGTGCTCTAGGTTTCCACTCAGAAAGGGCTTAGGGACTATGGACCAAAGAAAACAGGAGGAAAAAGGGTGTTCTAAAGAAATGCTATCCTGTGGCCCATCTAAAGCTCTTTACGTTCACATATTATCTCCAGGATAGGTCTCAACATGCTTTACAAAAAATAACTATCTTTAGAAGGAAATATAGGGAGGAAAGGGAGAACAGAATAGGCAGGCAAGGCCTTAATGGCAAGTAGGATGTGAGTCTTCTATTCATTGCAGGCAGCTAAGAGGTTCTGAAGTTGCACCTATAGGGAAGCAAGAAAGCAGAGACTCTTTGGGGGCTTACAGAATTAGAATTGTGGTGGGTACTGATTCAGTATCTTCTCGTGAGAACTACGTATCTTAAAAGAACTGTATCTTCTAAAAACAAAACAAAACAAAACTGTATCTTCTAATCTCTATCTCTGATATACTTTAAACAATGTCCAAACCTTCCTAACTGTAGCTAAGTTTGTGGTTAGTTTACTTGGCATGATCTTGGTTTTAGAAAATAAGAGTTGTAAAATGTATATAAAAACATACAATTTCTCAATTACCTGAAATATTAGGTTTCTTTTTCATTGGCGAATAAACAGAAAACATCCACTGCCCTGATGATTCCCAAATTTCCATATCTTTTATAATTCCTTCCCTGGGGGAAAAAAAAGAGCAAAGGATCTTTTTCATCTGCTTGTTAAAATTTATTGTTTATAATTTTCAATGATTAAAATTTTAAATTGTAGTAAATATATAATTTCAGATTTTTTCTTTTTTTTTTTTTTTAAAGATTTTATTTATTTTTAGAGAGAGAGCACACATGCAAAGGGGGGGGAGAGGGAGCAGCAGACTCCTCGCTGAGGGTGGAGCCCAACACAGGGCTTAAGCTCAGGACCCTGAGATTACAACCTCAGCTGAAATCAAGAGTTGGATGCTTAACTGACTGAGCCCCCAGGTGCCCCTAGATTTTTCCCATTGTATTTTCTGAAGAGTATTCTTTAAAGCACAATTTATGGACTAAGAACTATATTTCATGATTTTAAATATTATATCAAAGAAGTTCATAGCTTCAGTTTTCCAGTAAACTGAACCATTAACCAATATATTTAGTAAGTGAGAACTATCAAACTATACATATTTTAAAGAACTAAAATATAATAAAATATATAATACTAACTTAATTTTTCTTTGTTCATTATCATAAACATCAATAATCATTTAACTGGAAAAAGACAGAAAGCACCATGTTAAGTAATATAGAACCATAAAATTTTTAAAGTGGGTAGGACTTTAGAGATCATTTTGTCTAATTCTCATATTTTGCAAAAGGGGAAAACAGACCCATGCCCACATAGTTAATTTATTGGCAAAGCTGTGGACAGATTTGACTCTAAATTAAATGTTTCCCTCCCCCATCCAGAATGCTACAATCAATAAAAGGGTAGCTACCACAGAGATACTGTATTAAATTCAGGATTTTTACAACATCAAATATAGGAAGGAGGGCTTTGTTTGCTTTTTTACCTTAAAAAAAAAAAAAAACCAATTGTATATGATACATGGCTCAAAATGTTTACCACTCATTCTAATTTATTATAGGAAATAAAAGACTAATGACTATATTTAAGTTCTGTCCTGGGAGCTGAGGCAACAGTTACAGAGAGCCAGGGACTATTTTGGCAAGAGTCATACATTCTACCATGCTCAGGAAATAATAGGGACTCCACAGTAATGAAGGAAACCAAATGAAACCAGTTTCAATGGAGTAGCTGAAGTAAAAGTTTTAGAAAGAAAAATACCAGATGCTGTAAGTGACCATCAAGAGTAAAAATTGCTTTAAATTACCTCATACTTTGTAAAGAACTAATAATTTACAACAAACTTAAGCAGAACTACCTTAGAAAGATATTCACAATATGGGATTATCAATAGAAAAATGGAAAAAGCATAATTAGCCCTGAGAAGTCACTGTGCTGGTATGGAAAGGTGACATAGTTTTAAGTGAAATAAAATATACTACGACATATGCAAAATAGTGGTTATCTCTGAGTGATAGGATCATGGGTGCTTTTTCTTCTGCTTATTCTGATTTTTTAATAATGTATTACTTCTTTTTTAAAGAAAATACCGTAGGTACTTTTGAAAAAAATTAGCAAATCAGTAGTAATTTCTCTGAAGGCTTCCACTTACAGAAGTTTCTTTTCATCTTTCTGCCCATCAGAGCTGGGTGAAGCAAATGGGTTCTGGGACAATCCAAATCCTCTGTTCCTGCTAGTTGAAGCTCCAGAATCGAAGGAACCGAAAGATGGCTTTTCTTGATCTCTGCTGCCCCCCCATGGTGTTGACTTGGAGAAACTGGATGGCTGGATAACACAGGAATATCTTTGACTGGTGGTATTCCACCCACGTCTGTTACTACCTGAAAATAAACAATAAAACAATTCTATGGGAAATTCCTCTTTTAAATGTCTAAAAATTTCATTATATTATCTTACAATGTGCAGACATTATACAAAGATTCAACAAGTATCACATTTCCACTCATTTTAAATCACAAAACTCTTCATTTTTGACTTAGTTACTTGTAACCAACAAATCATGTAATGGTCTAATGGCATTTTTTGTTTAACAAGATTGAGAGGACTGCAAATCCATAGAAAAATAATGATATATTAGTAAGTTCAGCTGATATAAGCTTATTAAGTAAATAATTGCTTGATAGTAGATTTAGGATGTATCCTAAATCATAAGTCCTTCAGGATAAAAAGCTGTCTTTTATCATTCTTTGCTCTCCTACTGGGGCCTATACGGTAGTAAAGTCTGAAAAATGGACAATGCACTAAAGAGTTTGTTGAATATAAAAAATTAGATTCTACTCTCCGTCTTTGAAAAGATGCTTAAATCTATTTGACTTAGTCTTCCCTCTGGGAAAACACCACCTACCCACCTATCTTCCACAGGGTGATTATAATTTACATGTGAATAAAATGCATTCAGTTCTATTAGCAAATTCTATTATTTCATAATTATCACAATGAGACAATAGGACTCTCTTCCTGTCTCTGTAAAACATCTTGGGGTGCCTAGGTGGCTCAGTCAGTTAAGCATGTGCCTTTCGCTCAGGTCATGATCCCAAGGTCCTGGGATTGAGTCCCGCAACAAGCCCTTCATCAGGCTCCCTCTTCCCTCTTCCTCTGCCCGCCACTCCCCCTACTCGTGCTCTCTGTCAAATAAATTAAAAAACATCTTAAATACATTAAAAATAAATAAATAAAAAATCTTATCACTTAAACTACCTCATTTACTCATCGCTTTCTAGATGGGGCCAGGATAATTTGCCTTGTTTCTGCCTGAATTAAGAGATATGCCATGAAATATATTAAAAACTGGAATGATGGGAGATATATTCCTTCATGAAAATTCATCTCCCAACTCTAAAACTACTTAATAAAACCCAAGAGAAAAAGGAACAGATTGCTGGGCCAGATCCCTCATTTAAGGGTTAATGATATTTTATTTTTCTGAAGTTCCAAATCCTTTGGGGGGGATGACACAACTGAAATAGTTCATTTTTTTCCTTTGTATATAGCTTTTGGCCTTCACTTATTAATTATAGAAGCATTCATTTCTGGGAGATAAATACTGTTTACTTGATGAGTTTTATTTATACTTTCTTCATCCATCAACCCATTCAATATTTTCTAATTACTACATCTAGAGTGAATATCCACAGAATGTCAACTATTAAGTAACACTTTTCCAGGAAATACAGTCACAATTATCAGACCCACAGTCCTAATTTTTGGTTTGAAATATTTCACAAGACTAATAGTGGGTGATGCAAAAGGGCTGTCTTCAAGAAGAGGGATCAGACGTGAAACCATAACGCAACGTAGATTAAGGGTCAGATGAACAGTCCTAAAAGAGGGTAGGGAAGGAAGGGGAAGGTAGGGGTGTCAGCATCTTGTGATATTTTTTTTTTAAGATTTTATTTATTCATTTGACAGAGAGAGAGAGTGAGAGAGAGAGCGCGCGCGCAAAAGCAGAGGGAGTGGGAGAGGAAGAAGCAGGCTCCCTGACGAGCAGGGAGCCTGACGCCGGCTCGATCCCAGGACCCCAAGACCATGACCCAAAGACCACGACCTGAGCCGAAGGCAGACGCCTAACCAACTGAGCCACCCAGGCGCCCCACTTCCTGATACTTTTAAGTACTAAGTTTCAATCCTAAGAAAATAAAAACCTAACTATTCATCTGACCTGTAAAACCTTGTGTTGCGTGGTTTCATTTCCGATCCCTCCTCTCCTTGGACACAGTCCTTACATCGTCCGCAAGTGGCTTAAATAATTCCAAAAATTTTGACAATGACTTAGACCCAGGAAGTAGGTCAACGCGGTCCTCCACACCCCCTTCCCTCATAGCTCAGAGTTCTTAACTGGGCAACCCACCCTTCCAGTTTTACCTCCACTGTTATGAGCATACGGTATAGCTTTGCAGCTATTATTAGGTTTTTTAAAGGAGTCTGCGACTTCCCCAACTAGCGTTAAGAATCCAGGCTTTGACCCCAGCTGCTAGCCTCTTAAAAAAAGTTTAGTAAAAATTATATTTTGGGTGTCAAGGGAAAAAAAACCAGTACCCAGAAGGCAAGGAGGCGTCTGGGTCGACCTACACCAATTCTCCAGACCATTACCACCCACAGACAAGGTAGTTTTGACACGTACTTCCGACCTAAACACATTGTTTCGATTAGTACCCTGTCTTCATCCCCTCAACAACAATCAGCCGAATCCCTACACAGCCGAGAGGAGCAGCGGAGAGAACCTGAGCCGGGCTCGGTGGGCGGGGCCGAAAAAGGGACGACGCGGGCACGTCAGCGTCACTTGACGGGTGCGCCGCCGCGCTGTGCCGAGCGGCGGGCCCCACGCCGGACGCCGGTTCTCAGCCGGACGGCGCTGGCGCCAGGCCTTCCCCTGCTCCACCAGCCGCGGAGGATAAAGGAGAACGTCACCTGAGGGCTGTTGCTGCCGTCCTCCGCCCGCACCCCCGGCGCCGGGATGTTCGTTCCAGCACCGGTCTCCAAAGCGGCACCGGCCTTGAAGGAAGAACTGACAAATGGTCATTGCGACGGCGTCGCCCACGGAACGGCCTTCAGTCAGCACCCTCAGCGGACGGAGAGCCCAAAGCAACCGAAGGTCCCTCCCTGTTACCGTGACGTCATCTTCTCGCGCCCCCCTCTCTCTCTTGTCCTGCCCTGGGATGAGAGGCGTGGGTTTTACCCAATAGGATTTGAGAAGAGCGGGGCGGCCCCCACTCACTGAGTTGGGCTTGGGAAAGCGGAATGCTTGAATGGTTAACGTGGAGGAAGAGGCGCGTTTGTGCGTGGTGCGGGGCGTCGGACTTCAAGGAAAGCTTGAGGGTCCGAAATGAGAGGAAAGCAGGTTAAGGAAATTTAGATTTTCAGCAGGGCTCTGGAGGGGTGGAATAGTTGTGGTTTGAAAGACCGAGTTGTATTTTTCATTTGTACTGTTGAGAGTAAAAATCCTCGCAGCCATTCGTCAGGTGGATAACGGATAAAAGTCAGTTATAAGGTGAACAGGAAACAGTGTTTCCTTCAAGGACAGACTGCAACTGAAAAGTATCATAACCCCATCTTTGGATCAACACTACATTCTTACACTCTGAGAAAGCTAGTTCTTTAAAGTCCATGTACACGCTGCTGTTTGAAATTGTATCAGTAAGAATGAAACATCCCACTCTTGCCTGGAGAAACTAAGACACTTAGACACAGAGAAGCAGTATCGATTTCTACCCAGGTGCAGTTTCTGATAAGGTATCCTGTAAAGAACATTACGTATTTTTCTTAATTTTGTAGTTTCCAAGGTAACATGATCCTATATCCACTTCTCCGTCCAGATCCGATGTTGATGCCTTTGCACACAGCTCTGCTTTGCTTTGAGCTTATAAAATTTTACCTAAAATCCACCTAGCCCACAAATCTTACAGTTGTCTTTTCCTTTGTATGGTGAGACACCCTACCATTCCTATGGTTCGCTGTCTCCTTGGTTGCCAGGAGGCAATAAGTATGACTTTGTTGGATTACAGGTTTGTCCCTGGTGATTTAAGATGATTGGCTTAAGATGCACACATCTTTGGATTTTGAGTACAGTGGAATCTACAGGAGCACTGGGAATAACTGCTACAACATAGTTTAAAGTTTTTATTTTAAGTAAGCTCAATGCCCAAGTTTATTTAAACCTAGTTTATTAAAAAAAAAAAAAAGTGGGGCCCCTGGCTGGCTCAGGCAATAGAGCATGCAACTCTTGATCTCAGGGTCCTGAGTTCAAGCCCCACGTTGGGTTGTAGAGTTTACTTAAAAAAAAAAATCAATTCACTTATCTTGAAACATATTGAAAATTAACAAACACAGTATAACAGACTATATTGCAAACCTGGTGCCCCATCACCCGAATACTTTATTTCCTACAAACGAAGACATTCTCTTAAATAACCACAGTACAATTACCATAATCAGGACGTTAATATTGATGTATTACTACTATCTAATCCTTAAATTCTGTTCATGTTTTGCCAAATGCCCCAATGTCTTTATTTATTTTTTATTTTTTTTATTTTTTTTAAAGATTTTATTTATTCATTTGATAGAGAGACAGCCAGAGAGAGAGGGAACACAAGTAGGGGGAGTGGGAGAGGAAGAAGCAGGCTTCCAGCGGAGGAGCCTGATGTGGGGCTCAATCCCAGAACGCCGGGATCACACCCTGAGCCGAAGGCAGACGCTTAACGACTGAGCCACCCAGGCGCCCCTGCCCAATGTCTTTAAAAGAAAAGGATCCAGTTTAGAATTATTGTTGCCTATTCATATTTCTTTTTTTATTTATTTAGCCTTACCCATATTTCTTTAGCCTCCTTCATTCTGGAACATTTCCTCAGTCTTTCTTTGACTTTCAAGACCTTAACAGCTAGTTACTTTGTAGAAGTTCCTCAGTGCAGATTTATCTGATGTTTTCTTGTGATTGGATTCAGCTTAAGCATCTTTGGCAGGATTATCGCAGAAATGATGCCATGGTGTTCACATTGCACCTCTCAGGTTGTGCACGATTTCAATTTGACCCATTACCTGAAGTGTTCACTTTGATCACCTGGTTAAGGTGGTGTCTGCCGATGACTCTTTTCATCTTTGTTATTAATAAGGATTTTGTGAAGAGATACATTGAAAGTATAAAAATGCCATTCCACCCCAAGCTTTTTGATTCTTTCACTTATTTATTCCTATCAATATGGTCTCCAATTTTCCAGTTTTATTCAGTGGGTTATAATCTATTACTATCATTATTTTGAGGTTCAAATCATCCTCAATTTGGCCAGTGAGAGACCTGTAAGTTCCTTTGTTTTTTGACACAGCCCATTAATTCTTTGAGCACTTCTTTACTCTTTGGCCCAAAAGATGCTCCAGAGTCTTATACTTTCTGTGATCTAGTCATAGAATCAGCCATTTCTTCCAGGAGTCATGGGTCTTTCAATGGTACTTAAAGGCCAATTTTTGAGCTTTAAATTTTCTCATTGCTCTTGTGAGGTATTTGCTCCCAAGCCCTTTTGTGAGCATTGCTAGGAGATACATACTATAGACATACATTTACATCAATACATATTTCTGTATATGTATTAGAAACTATGAGTTTACACTAATAACCTCTTATATCCCAACATCACAGAATTTATTTTATTTTCCGACTGTATTTCTAACTTCCTCCTTTGATAGTGAGAAACTTGGTTCCCATTATTCATACTTATTTTGAGCAATTCCCTTTTATTAGCCAGTTTCTCATAGTGGCCACTGACTTCTTGTCTATGCAAAGACCAACGTGTGTAAGGACTCTGTTGGGATCAAAGACCTAAAATAATGCCAGTGGTGGCTGAAGCTTAAATGAGAATGAGCATGGTGCTGTGTGAAGGTGGAGAAGTAGGCAAGGCCAGATCCCAGTTTAGATCATCTGGGTGGAGTGCTGATGAGACAATGGGAGACAATGGGAGCCTAGGGGAGGAATGCAGAATTCAGTAGTGATCAGTTAGAGCAGGGGTAGGTGGAAATCAGGAGTGGGGTCACAGGAAGGAAACTTCTAATTTCAAGATGGCAAAGTAAAAATAGTTCTGCTCTTGAAAATCATCTCAAAGTAAGAAAACAAGCAAAAACATCATCTTCGATTATACTAGGAGATAACCATAATCTCAAACTACAATTTGTGAGGACTGAATGCACATGGAGGAATAGTCAGTTACTTAGAGGAGGAAGGTCACATTCCTAAAAGATGCACACTGATGTCCCTAGAGAAGGCTGAAAAGCCTCAAATTATGAGCCACCAGGTGCCATAGAAGGGTAGACTGAAAATCTCCATGTGGTGCAGTTAGAATCTAGCTCCATAAATCCACCCACTGAGGCAGCTATCCCTACCAGATGGGCAATAGGTTTTTTCCTTGAAAAATAAAGGGGGCTAGGGTGGGGACAAGAGAGGCTTCGAGTCCAGGACATCAAGTACAGAAGGGAAGTTATGGTACTGACAATGCAAGCTATGTTTATTCAGTGGTGAAGTACAGTCCTCTGCCTGAGCTCCAGAAATCCTGCAGCCAGCCTTACAGTCCCCCTTTTTCCCAACTTGCCCTCCGCACCCAAGGTGTAGGTGGTTTTGGAAGATTATTTCTTTGAGAATCAAACATCCCAGAAAAATATCTATAGATCTGTTGGATTCCCCAACAAAAATAGGTGGCCATCCCTCATCATATGATCAAGCTCATTTGATAATTAGGCCCACGTTCACAAACAAAAATTACCAACTTATTCAAGTCTCACTTTAAATATAAGTGTGCAGCCAAGGACCAGAAAAGAGCAAAGCAAACAGAAAAGGTAAACAGAAACACACCAAGTGTATAGAAAATGTTAAAGAATCTTCAGAGAGGATAACATGAAACAGTAACAGAATGCTATATGAAATAATCATTTTTTAAAAAGTATTCTTAGAAACTAAACATGGGTAGTGGAAACAAATTTAACAGACAAGTTAGAAGATAAAATCAGAGAAATCCCCTGCAAGAGTTGAATAAACCAAATCCTGAATCCATATTATAGCTGTTATGAGAAGAAGCTTAAAGCTGTGGGAAGTAAAAATCTTTCTAGTTAGTAACATTTCAGTTTCCCAGCATAAACTTTTAAATTTTTATTTCTCCCACAGTAGTTTGAATAGCCTTGCAAAAGAGGAAGTTAGGAAAATTAAATTCAAGCTTTTGAAAGTCTTGAAGCAAATGTAAGAAGACTACTTAAAGGATTTAGCACATGTTGAAGGGTGCAACCTGAAAATGTCTCTTTATATTACCAAGTTATTGGGACTTACTTTGGTGCCATGTTGGAGTGGATTGAATTTTCTGACATTGTTGGTGTATGTTAATGGTGTCACCTTAAAAAGCGAAATTTCTGGGGCACCTGGGTGGCTCAGTCGGTTAAATGTCCAACTCTTGATTTTGGTTCAGGTCATCATCTCAGGGTGGTGGGATCGAGCCCCTAGTCAGGCTCTGAGCTAGGCATGGAGTCTGCTTAAGATTCTCTCCCTTGGGTGCCTGGGTGGCTCAGTCGGTGAAGTGTCTGCCTTCGGCTTGGGTCATGTCATGATCCTAGGGTCCTGGAATCAAGCCTGTGTTGGGCTCCCTGCTCCGTGGGGAGCCTGCTTCTCCCTCCTCTGCCTCGCTCTCTCACGAATAAATAAAATCTTAAAAAAAGATTCTCTCCCTCTGCCCCTCACCCACTTCTCTCCCTCTCTTAAAAAAAAAAGAAAAAAAAAAAGGCAACATTTCTTTCAAATACTTCTTTATCCTGGCCTAGGGAGCAAATCTCAATTTTTTTGCTCTTCATAGTATATAAGGCAAAAGGAATATAGACTGCTTGGTTAATTGTTTATTAAATGGCTCATTTTTGTGACTCAAAATTTCCCATTAAGATTGTATGTCAGGTGTTTGAAAGCTAGATCACAATTGTAATTAAGTACTGTTTTTTAGAGCAACATTTTTTTCAAGACATTAAACTTTCAAGTTGTGATTTTTAAAAGTATAAACTAAAAACTGATTTGTCATCAAAATAGTGTCACTGCAAAGGATGGAACATTAATGTATCACATATTTTCTAAAAAGAAAGAACCCTTTATGGAAAGGACAGGAATTTTGTGGGGTAATAAAGGAATAGAAAAAATACTTGCTGGGGCATCTGAGTTTTGGTTTTGGCTTGGGTCACGATCTCGGAGTCTGGGGATAGAGCCCCGCCTCTGGCTGCATGCTCGGTGGAGGGTCTGCTTGAGGAGACTGTCCTTCTGCCCCTCCCCCCTCCTCTGTCGAATAAATAAATAAATCTTAAAGAATACTTGCCAATATATTGTGCCATTTCCCTGGCATTGACAATTTCATAGAATATTTCCAAGGTAGAAAGTAGGTACTAATTAGTAATTACTGAGATTACTAACACCACCTCCCCTAAAAACACCCACAAAACCCCCAAACCCAGGTTTAATCTATATCAGACCTGTCCACATACTTATCATAGTGTGTTCTAGTCAGTTGGTACAGGCTAAAGAATAGGCTAGTCCATTTAAAATATTAAAATATTTCAAACAGTGCTGCACATTCCATATGGGAGAGTATCATATTAAATTAATATGATAAATGTTCTTCCCTCCAAAAAAACTGGACATTTTTTCCAGTGGAGTACAAAATTCAAAACCCAACACAAAAATGTTCAAGATAGGCAAATCTAGAGACAAAAATTTAATGGTTGTCTAGGTCTAGGGTATCTGGGGGATGTAACTGTGTTGGATAATGCCCCCCCGCCCCCCATTCATGTCCTCTTGGAACTTCAGAATGTGACCTTATCTGGAAACAGGTTCTTTGCAGATGTCCTTAGTTAAGGTAAGGTCATGCTAGATTGGGAGGAGGGTCGGCTAAATCCAATGACTGCTGTCCTTATCACAGCATATGAAGACAAAAGAGACACACAGGAAACAAGGACATGTGAAGCCAGAGGCAGTGACTGAAGAAGGGGCACAGTTATAAGTCAATGAATGCCAAGGACTGCCAGCAACCACCAGAAGCTAGGGGGGAGGTGGGCAATTTTTGCCTCAGAACTCCAGGAAGCAACCCTGCCAACACCCTGATTTAGGACTTCTGGCTTCCTGAGCTGGGAAAGAATATGTTTCTGTTGTTTTAAGTCACTAAGTTTGTGGTAATTCATTACAGGAGCCACAGGAAACTAATATGGGGGAAAATGGGGAGTGACTGCTAATGAGTATGGGCTTCCTTCTGTGGTGATGAGAATGTTCCAAAATTGTGATGACGACTGCACAACTCTGTGAATAAAGACCACTGAATGATACACTTTAAATGGGCGAATTGTATAATGTGATTTATATTTCAATAAAGCTGTTACATGCATAAAAAACCCTAAATAAAAACATATTATGCTTTTCTAAAAAGATTTATTTTCTAGAGAGTGGACGTGTGTAAGCACAGGGGAAAGGGACAGAGGGAAAGGGAGAGAGTCTTAAGCAGCAGAGGAGCCCCACGAGGGGCTGATCGCACAACCCTGAGATCATGACCTGAGCCGAAACCAAGAGTCGGATGCTTAATCCAATTGCACAATGCAGGTGCCCCATCATTATGCTTTTTATAATCCCTTTTTCATTTAAACATTTTTAGGATTTAAGATTATAACCCCCACATAAATAAAGCAATGAAAATTAAAATAGAAACACAGCTTCACAAATACTAAAAACAACCCCTGCCTAACATTTAAAATGAAGGATTAATAAAACTTAGCAGTCTATTTTAAGTTAAAAAATATTTAATATTATTGGATAAAAACACTGATGGTGACAGCTTTACATGGCTCATTCCATACATTCCGTAATGTGAAAGGGCAAAACATTACTAGGAAAGAAATGAGTAGTTGGGTTTGTAGAAGATTTATTGACCAGATAAAAGCAATTAATACGAGATGACAAACATTTAACTCAAATCATTACAAAACTTTTAGGAGATAACTGGGTCAACTCTGTCTGATGTGTCCTGCTCAGGAAAATAAATCATGTATCTTTTTAATCCAGAAGAAGTTCAAAGTCAACATTGATATTGTATAACTATCAGTGCTATTCTAGTAACCTAGAAATTTGCTATAAATAGCTTTATCTTTTGCTAATCATTCTTACTATGATTTTATTTTATTTAACAGTGAGGACTGAAGAGGCATAATCATTTTTTAACCACTGGGTAAAACAGTACTACTATAAAGTAATGAGGGTGCTAAGCTTGACATTTTGTGTTTAAAAAGATGGAATATATTTAATTGGATTGAATATATTTCATGAAGACTTGGGTACATTTTTAAGCCCAAAATGTGTTTATGAAGTTCTGTGAGAGAATACGTGTATGCCTTGACTCACTCTGGCTTGCTCTTAAAATGAAATAAATTTGGCACTATATGGAACAAATGAAGACAAGCAAAATTAGGTGAGACTAAGATGTTTCATCACAGTTGCCTGTCTTGACTTACAATTCATACTATTTCTTAGTTCTTGACTGAACAGAAACAAATAGACCTAACTACGTAGCACTTCTATGATGTATGAAAATAGAATCTAGAGCTAAGATGAGACCGCTTCACTGATGAGCCAATCCCCCACTCTGCCATAATCATAATTACAAATGTGAAATTCATTCAAGAATTCGTATTTTCACCAAATGCTTATGATTTTTCAAGTTTTCTTGCTAGATTTGTCTTGGTTAAGTGGCCAGCTAAAATATGGTCTTTGAATTAAGTAAGGAAATTCATATAAAAGAAACACCTATTTTATAGCGATCTTACTTTACTTGAAATTTCCTTTAAAAAAACAAAACACCAAACTAAAACTTTGTAACCAAACTCTTGGAACAAAGCACTGGTGGCCATATTTTTGAGTCTCCGATAAATCTTGAAGTCCATTCACTTTTCATGTTTCAAGTGTTTCTTCATTTGCTCCACAAGTATCAACAACACAAATTAAACAACTTGTTACTGGAAAAGCTCGGACTTTGGAGTTGGCGACCCATTTGTCTGTCTCAGTATTATATTCAAGGATGTGCCCTAATCGACCCACACCTTGAAAACCAGCCAAGACATAAACTATAGAGCCAACTGCTGCACACTTCACTGTTACACCCTTCCATGGCATTGGCGAGACCATCTTCCATTCGTTTAATTTAATATCATAATATTCCACGTTGTCCAGACCACCTTCAAAAGAACAAAATAACACGAACAACTGTATTAACAATTCTAAGATCTCTTAAGGTAATAATTCTTTGCATCTTCCCAACATTTTATTATGAACATTTTCAAATATGCAGAACAGTTAAGAATCTTACAATGAATGCCTATATATCTACCATCTATTCTTATTTTTACTTTAACACAATAAAAATTTATTAATTTTTACTTGAATCCTAAATACATATAATTATTTTACAAAATTAAAAATGTTTTATCTGTTCTGGGAAAGTAAATAAATCAGTGGATTTTCTTTCTGAATAACTTTGACTATAATTACTAAAAGTCTTTTATCCTTCTGCCATTTATCTTTTAGCAGTTTATGGAAAACAGCAATGGCAAGAGACAGGAGGAGGGAAGACATTATACTTAAGTAATGCTTAAAGGTACTGACTAAAACGAGGTTTGTGGACTATAGACTCAGTCTAGATTCTCCGTTATTTAAAGAACTAATTTCAGATTTTTTTACTACAAACTATTTAAGAAAATAAGTCAAATTTACTCATTTAAAAAATAGTAATACTGATATTTTCATGCAATTCTTAAAAATGTTAAGGAAACTTGGCCATTCAGGGCCTGTCCTGTCTACAAGTCTTAAAAGTTGTATTTTAAAAGTTTTTAAAAATTCAAATGGAAATGTGTGAAGCTGAGACTGTCACAATGACTGGTGGCCATTACAGGAATGTTAAATGTACTGCAATATTTCATAAAATATATTAGTGCTCAGAAACTATAAAAGTAATAAGTATAATAATGTATGTGATAAATGCTTGTATTTAGACTTTAAGAAATGTTTAAAAAATTTATGAGAAGGAGGTATCAGCAAAGTCATTGGGAAAGCTGAACTCAGTGAATTAATGTCACATACCCAAGCCATTCTGACCACCGACAGCAAATATCTTGTCTTTTACAAATACCAGTCCATGATTCTTCCTGGCCTCAATCATTGGACACAGCTCAGTCCACCTGAAAAATAGAGAAAGCTTTGAGAGTACTTGTTCACAGGAGTAATGTACTCATACCACTTTATAAGAAAGGTGTGTTATCTCAGTTAAGTGCTCATTTAGTACTCACATGTGTTCACACCCACACCCCACACACACCTTAATGGCTAGAAAACAAAAGTTTAATGTGGTTTTGAGTAATTTACTTACAGGTAGGGTAAATGGGGATTTTATTAAACTCCAAGAGAATATGAGAAATAGAAAATATCTGGAGATTACTAACACATTTTTGGAAGAAATCCATTTCCTAGTTCAGAGTAACTTGTTAAAATAGTAACAAAAAAGAAAGGGATGATACTTAAGAAAATATAAAATACTAATATTGTCACATATGGTTTTAATTAATACTCATGTATGAGTCAAACACAAATTTAACATTGGGCTCTAGCGATCAGCAAATTAGTAGTATCTGTTACTATTCATATGTCTCCCTTCAAATGTATATTTAGAACTTTAGGCAGCACTAGTAACAAAAGTACTGTCATTCTGCAAATTTAATAACTTATTAGCATGTTGTTTTGTTCATGGTCACTAGTATAAAGAGACTGAGCAGTGCCTGGGTGGCTCAGTTGGTTAAGCGTCTCTTCCACTCAGGTCATGATCCCAGAGTCCTGGGATTGAGTGCCACACTGGGCTCCCTGCTCAGTGGTGGGGGGTGGGGGGGTGTGGGGGGAGGGGGTGCTGCTTCTCCCCCTCCCTCTGCTGTTCCCCTGCTTGTACTCTCTCTGTGTCAAATAAATAAATGAAATCTTAAAAAAAAATTACAAGATTGAGAACATAAACGTTGACACAAGTGTTAAAGAATGCTAATTCACAGGTAGCAGCCTCATATACGCAGACAACTGTGTTATTTTTTTCTGTGAGCCTCAATCCCTTCTTTTGCATACAATCCCATATACACGACTAACGTCTGTGATTGTGAAGGTGGTACTGGCGCACAGCTTGTGTCCCAATAGCTAACATAAACCACAAGTATCCAAGCAACAACAAAAGGGTAATCTGACTTCAGTGTAACTCTTTAATATGGCTATTTGTATTTCTCTTTTAAACAATTTACTAAATTTAACTTTTCAAAATATAAGACATAATGATTAACTCTGAAATATTAACAACTGTTTTGTTGCCTTATATTCATAAAATTGTTTTCTTTTAAAAGTGGTTTGACAGTTGCCACGTTAATCTCTCAAATAAATACATCTTTAAAAACATCCAGGGAATGTCTGGGTGGCTCAGGTCATGATCCCAGAGTTCTGGGATGGAGCCCCACATTGGGCTCCCTGCTCAGCGGGGAGCCTGCTTCTCTCTCTCCCTGTCTCTCCCCTGGCTTGTGGTCACTCTCTCTCAAATAAATAAATAAAATCTTAAAAAAAAAAAAAGGCAAATTTACTACTGACCATTAATTCTTCCCCCTCCTCCCATACATTTCCTGACCTCAAACAAGGATATTTTATGAATTTGATGAATTCGTCAGACTTGTCTCATTCATAGGCATTTATTGCACAAACAGGAACAGAAAGAGAGGGGATTCCTCAGGGTACATAAAGTCAAGCCATTTCTTAAAGCACAGAGGAAGGGACATAAACATGAGTACACTGAAAAATGTGTACACATTCTTAACACAAGAACTAAATTCTTCTGTTGGCTTCCTTCTGCTTTTTGCCATCTTCGTCCTCTGAGCTTATAGAATACAATTAGCTATGAAATAAGACTTTTTTTGTTTTGTTTTTTGGTTTATACACAGTGTAGTTTTAATGAGTTATGCATAAGGTTATTCCCACACACTTCTACACGTAAGTTTACACTTATATCTAAATAAAGAAGGAAGTTACTTGAGAGACAAATTATACACAGCATAATGTCACTGAGTTAAGAACAGGTTTATTTCCATATGATTTTAAAGTAAGACTTTCAAATGCATACATACGTTTCTGTGGCAGGATCATAGACCTCACAGGAATTCAGCACTCGCCCAGAAACGTTGTTCCCTAAACTTCCACCACACACATAGATGAGGCCGTTGGCTTCCACCATGCCATGGCTGCAACGCTGAGTCAGCATGCTGGGCTTCGTGTGCCAGCTTTCGGTTCTCGTGTCATAACACTCAAACAAATACAGCGCTGAGTTTCCTGTAAGAGAAAAACACTCAGTGTATGTGTAGGTTTGCAGTGAGCTGACGGTACAGCTGGGTCACTAGTTACTGGAGGGAAGAATTTAAAGTTGTAATCTTTTTGGGGCTCCTGGGTGGCACAGTCGTTAGGCATCTGCCTTCGGCTCAGGGCGTGATCCCAGCGTTCTGGGATCGAGCCCCACATCGGGCTCCTCTGCTAGGAGCCTGCTTCTTCCTCTCCCACTCCCCCTGCTTGTGTTCTCGCTCTCTCACTGGCTGTCTCTCTCTGTCAAATAAATAAATAAAATCTTTAAAAAAAAAATAAAGTTGTAATCTTTTCAACACTTAATTAACAATAACAGCAAAATGGAGGACTAGCTTAAGAAAAAGCTAACCCTCTTTGTATGGACCTTAGAAAAAGATTTTTAAAAAGGATCTGCTGGAGGGACTTTTTTGGTAATAAACTTTAGCAAAAGAAATTGGTTTATTTCAGAAAAAAAAATTAAGTAATATCACGTATGTCTTCACACCCAGTTATGCATCATGGGAATTATTCAAACTTTAAATACTTATAGAGGAGAAAAGCATAGCTATTTATAGATGGTAAATCCATACCTTAAACTCTGAGAACTACTATCTGGTAATATTGTAAGGTTTATCATTTAACATTCTATAATAGTCACTGCACCATTAACTAAACTATTCTTCCTGACTACTCTCAGTGACTTGTGAGTTACGCCCTGAAGTCATGCTGGCGCATTCTTGACTATACTCTCAAAGTATCACTGTATGTCTCTGGTGTGCTTTGATTACACATTTTAGCAGCAAAACATACATCCTGTCTTGTAAATTCCGTACATTATAGGGGCTCAATAAAGAGTTTTAGAAATGATACTAATAAAGCAACAAGTGCTTTTTTTCCTACCCAAGAAAAAAGTTAAAATTTAACCAAATTGTATCTCATCTCCCACTCCTTCTGGACTTCTTGATAATACTTAAAAACAACAACGCCCTTAAAATTCTTTTTTTTTTTTTTTAAAGATTTTATTTATTCGACAGAGATAGAGACAGCCAGCGAGAGAGGGAACACAAGCAGGGGGAGTGGGAGAGGAAGAAGCAGGCTCATAGCGGAAGAGCCTGATGTGGGGCTCGATCCCATAACGCCGGGATCACGCCCTGAGCCGAAGGCAGCCACTTAACCGCTGTGCCACCCAGGCGCCCCCGCCCTTAAAATTCTTAATCACAGTCAAGGTCTACAGAAAGCAAAATTCAGGGAGTAACAAATGGAAGAAGCAATGGTCCCGATTAACAATAACTTCTTTTTAACTTTTAAAACATTTTCAACTTGGTAGATTCAGTTGGTTGATACTAAGGGGAAATACACAGTGTATGGCAGACACGAGAAACTACTATTTAAGTAAAAAACTGACTTAGTAATTGCTGAAGATACAAAGTTACCTACTGTACTTTCTACAAAAAGTATTTCTATAGAACAGTTACTTTCTATTATCTTCAGGATTTGTTGTATTTGAAATATGTTGTATTAGACATTCTCTAAGAAAATGCTTTTAAGGGGGGGAAGGTCATTTCTTGAGTCACATTTAAAAAAATATTTAATTTTTCTAATATTCATTTGACATCTTGTGGGGGAGTAAAAACTTAAAACAGATAAATATGCTCACCAAAAGTAAAACATTTTTTGGCCTAATAAAAAATCATCAAAGAAAATAATTAACATTTGAATTCTACACCTTAGGTTTACTTGGTCTTCCTAGTTTTCTTTATAAAGCCCATTATTTAGCTAAAGAAATTATCTGAAAAGGTGAAAGCTATTATGTATCTAGTGTGCACCCAGAATATCCCTTTAGAAAAATTATTAATTTAGAAAAAGACCACCACCAACACTAACAAGTTACCCACCAATGAAAAAGATTTTTTTTTTTAAAGATTTATTTATTTATTTGACAGAGAGAGACAGACACAGAGACAATGAGAGAGGGAACACAAGCAGGGGGAGTGGGAGAGGGAGAAGCAGGCTTCCCGCAGAACAGGGAGCCCGATGCGGGGCTTGATCCCAAGACCCTGGGATCATGACCTGAGCTGAAGGCAGATGTTGTTAATGACTGAGCCACCCAGGTGACCCCGAAAAAGATTTTTTTAATAAAGATTTTATTTATTTATTTGACAGAAAGAGAGACAGCCAGTGAGAGAGGGAACACAAGCAGGGGGAGTGGGAGAGGAAGAAGCAGGCTCCCCGCAGAGCAGGGAGCCTGATGTGGGGCTCGATCCCAGGACTCCGGGATCACACCCTGAGCCAAAGGCAGACGCTTAATGACTGAGCCACCCAGGCACCCCCCTGAAAAAGATTTTTTACACACGAACCCATACCCTGTTCTGATCAATAAGCATAAAACACCACTACCAGCCATCATATTAAATGAAGAATAAAAGCAAATGAGAAAGATCATTCTTATTTTTTCTGATACAAAGAAAGAAAAGGTAGTAAGGTATAACAGATTTTAAAAGCGTGAATGTAATAAAGAGATTTTAAAGGGTCTATGAGTGAGCCAAACTCTGAAATCTTAAAGCAAATAATATTATGTATCTAAAACTAATCTAGGGGCACCTAGGTGGCTCAGTTAGTGTCTGCCTTTGGCTCAGGTCATGATCCTAGGGTCCTGGGACTGAGCCCCACGTTGGGCTCCCTGCTTAGTCTGTTTCTCCCTCTCTCTCTCTGCACAACCCCCCCACTCATTCTCTCTCTCTCACAAATAAATAAAAATAAAATCTTAAAAAAAAAACACAAAAAACTAACCTAGATAGAACTAAAATCCAGATGGTGTGAGAAAAAAATGGGACAATTAACATAATCTAGGAAGCTGAAGTTCTTATAAAATGATTTATTAAAAAAAGGTAAACCTTTAGGGAAATGGGCTCTAAAATGTGACAGAGATGTATTTAAATTAGGTCAAAAAGACAACACCAATTGTTTATGTAAATATGAAGGCCAAGAGAAATACTTGGTAAAACACCTTCCCCAAACAAAAATACTGACCGACTTCAGAACCTCCAGACGTGTAAATTTTGCCTTCTGCGGCACAGGCGGCAAGGCTGTCTCGAGGTGTTGGAGGGCCCAGTTTGGAATACCAGCTATCCTTCACAACATTATAGCAATCCATTCGTTTTATGGGGAAGAGCTGAGAGCCACCCAAAATGTATACTACATTGTCCCAAAACACACATGCTGCGTCTCTTCGTTTCTCAAAGGGGCAGCGGATGTCTGTCCAGCTATAATCCTGTAACAGGAAAGGACAGGAAGCGGTCAGTAATGCAAAAATATAATTGATACAGATGAGGCAAAGATATAGTTGAGAGAATACAAAATACAAAAGTATGTTAATTTGCTAGAGTACATATAGTTTGGCTTGAGACATGATCTGATTCAATCCTGTGTGATTTCCTCAGAATGTTGGTTAGCTGGGGTAGACAGCAAGAGGAAGATGGTGACTGCTTTGGGAGTTTTCTGGCTCCTGATTAAACTCTAATGCATTTGGATGTATCACTACCACCAGTCTTCTATTCCTCTTATTAAAGATGATAATACAAGAAAATTCTAAAATAAGTAGTTTCGTTATTTAGAAAAACATTCAAATGTAAATAGGGGCACCTGGGTAGCTTAGCTGGTTGAGTGTCTGACTCTTGATTTCAGCTGTCATGATCTTGGGGTCGTAGGATGGAGCCCCATGTGGGGCTTTCTGCTGAGCGGGGAGTCTGCCTGAGATTCTCTCTCTCTCTGCCCCTCCCCCTGCTCACACACACTCTCTCTAATAAATATTTAAAAACAACAACGGTCGCCTAAGTGGTTCAGTTGGTTGAGCGTCTGCCTTTGGCTCAGATCATGATCCCAAGGTCCTTGGATTGAGCCCTGCATCGGGCTCCCTGCTCACTGGGGAGCCTGCTTCTCCCTCTGCCTCTGCCCCTTCCCCTGCTCGTGCTCGCTCCCCCCCAAAATAAATAAAGAAATAAAATAAAAACAACAAAAAACCCCAAATGTAAACATACCTCTTTCCTGCCAGATATACAGAGAGATACAAAGAATCATTGTAGGGGCACCTGGGTGGCTCAGTCGGTTAGGTGTGGACTCTAGATTTCAGCTCAGGTCATGATCTTGGGTTGGGGAATGGGCTGTAAGTCAAGCTCCACAGTTGGTGAGGAGATTGCTTGAGATTCTCTCTCTCCCTCTCCCTCTGCCCCTCCCCCAGCTCACACATATGTGCACTCTATCAAAAAATAAAATCTTAAAAAAAATCGTTGGATAATATGAAGCTTAAACTGATGTTAACCTACTGATGTCTAAAGCTAGAAGATATTTTGTAGACTTCTGTGATATTAAATTTTAAAAAAATATTCAGTTGAGCCAGTTTATTCAGCTGGACTCTTAAAGCTGTGATATTTACTATGAAATATTTGAGTAATCTGTTTTGACTAGTCTGGAAACTCACTTTTTTCTTCCCGATGATTAGTAATGAGCACGTATCAGTACTTCACAACAAGGGCTATTCACGGGATCATTTAGTTTCCTCACTGTATTTGGTACATCCAAGGATACCTTCTTCTATGTAAATGTATGAGGTATCTTGGATCCTCCCCTTTTTTTGAACAAGGAAGCTACAGTGTTCCTGCTGCTTTCTGAAAATATCTGAAAATAGAGGCAGACAGAAATCCAAACAATTCCTGATCTCACTGAGCAAAGCAGTGTGTGTGTGATTATTAATGCTGAGTTCCCTCTGGGAAAATCTGATGGATATCTATCACACTAGTGTCCAGTGTTCCAGGCATTCATCAGGCTAGATCGAAGCATCATATAACATAAGGAATTGTCTCAGGAAAAAGAAGAGCCCCTCATTTGGAACACCTCAAGGTGTCAATCCTAGTGATGATAAACATTCTGCTTTTCGGGTGGCCAGAAAAATAAGAGTCTTAATCCTTGTTTTATTCTCAAATTAGGATCTATGCATCCCCTCAGTTACTCAGTGGTATACCTACTGGCAGGCACACAAAATTACAGGATAAATACAACATTTTTCCAAAGTTTGTTTTACTCAATGGACACTGAAAAACTGGGGAAAATTATTATTTTAAAATTTTATTTATTTGAAAAAGAGAGGGACAGGGAGAGAGAGAGCGCGCAAGTGAGCATAAGCCAGGGGGAGGGGCAGAGGGAGACGCAGACTCACAGCTGAGCAGGGAGCCTGATGCCGGGGTCCATCCCAGGACCCTGGGATCATGACCTGAGCTGAAGGCAGACACTTAACCAACTGAGCCACCCGGCCACCCCCTCAGGAAAATTATTTTTAAAAATCTGTTTTCTTAGAGTTGCATACTACAGAATGAAAAAAATGAGAGAAAATAGTGACCATACTAATGATTCTCTTACATATTCTGAAATCTACTCATAATTCCTACCTGATAAAGTTCATTAGCAGAGAAATACAATTTCATTAATAACATACGCTGTTAACTCAGTGAATTTCAAGTCTTGCCACTCTTATACCCAATTTATTTGATACTGATTATTAGAAAGCAATATGGGAACTTTTCTATTCTTTCTAAAGATATCCACAAGAACATTTTCTTTCCCTGCTCCTAATTTCAGGATGAGAAAGTGGGTGATACATTCTTTTGAATGATCTCTAAGACACCCTACTCTTCAAATTAAAAATAACTGCCCATGTAGGAGCTGGGATTAAAAACACGAACAAAATGTTTTCTTTTAGCTAAATGACTTGAACATTTAGACCCTAGGATATGAAGTTCCAAAAAAAGGGGAAATAATTCCCAGGAGTTTGGTAACAGAATAGTTCTAATATTCTAGTACTACTCAAGGGTTTGAGTAAGGAATAAATAAGTGCTCATATGTACCTGTCATATAGGGCTTAGGCTTCAGATTTAAGAATTAGAAAAAACTGCTCTCTTGGAACTATAAGCCCAAAGGAAAAATGATTAGCCAGTGTGTGTGCGCAGTGTGTGTGTGTGTGTGTCTGTGCGTCCATGCATGTGGGACAAGAAAGGCACATGCTTCTATCTACTTGTAATTTGGGCTCTGATTTCCTTAGATATCCTCAAGTTTTTAAATCTTTTTCAACTCTCCAGATACCGTCACTGGTCAAAGTACATGTCAGACACTAAGTTTGATCAATACTGACTACATTTAATATTCTGCCTAATAGTTTATCTTCCAGGCAGATGAAATGACCTTTGTAAGAATTTTACCTAGAATCCAAGTATGATTTCATTTCAGCTAAAATTTAATGTTTTACATTTGAGCTCATTAAATATACCTGTCAAGTGTTAAATGCACCTGTGTTTGAAAACACCTGGCTTTGGTTGTATCCATGTATAGAGGGGAGCTTTTTTTCCATGTGTGTGTATGGGTTGATCTCACTGGAAAGTCTAATTTTCCCAATCTCTACCTCATCCAAAACAGAATACTAAGAAGGTGATTTGATGTTTGCCCTTTAATAAGTTGTTATACTGCCTAGGAGATAACGTGTGTAGTTGAGGAAGCAAGCAGAAAAGGTAAAAATATAGATAAGTCAAACTTTAAATAGACTCCATAGGTATGAATGTCAGGTTTTATCTTAGTGATGGGACTACTCCCAAGCTGGGGCCTGCAGGTAGAGGAAGGCTTGCTTAAAGCTTCCTGAGCTCCTAGGCTACACGTCAAACTAGAGGGACATGCAGCTTTTCTGTCAGCAATAAGACAGACACATTGCAGTACAGTTACAGTGTATGTGTGTAGGCAGAGAATTGTTACTCTAAAAACATAATTTAATTAAGTTCTGAGTATCTATTTCAGGCAACGTTCTGTGCTCGGCTGAGGAGAAGATATGAAAATGGAAAAACTGGAAAGCCTGGAAAAGACAAAGGTAGAAGGAAGTTTTGACAGATCACCCATCTAGTCATCCACACACATACACCTTCATGTATAAAGTCCTGTCTTCCCTCGTCCTAGTTAGCCTTTCTTGTCTTTGCGGTGATACACCACATTCTAGACTTTTTTCAAGCTCAAGGTCAAGGCTCCTTTCCTTTTTGTAGGCTTCCCCGACTGCCTTGTTCTGAATTCCCACCTCATGAAAGTCTGGGCTTAATGACTGAGCGCTCCGTTACATCTCGTCCTGTGTGATTTTCCAGCACCAGGGCTATGCTACAGGACAGTGAAGTGCTTCTTGACATCAGCCTGCTATTTTCCTTGAAAGTAAGGACTGATTTTGTACTAACCTGCATTCTGAAAACACATGTATCTTCAAATAATAGAGATATGCCACAGATGTAGATTTCAATAATCAAGACAACCAAAATCCAAAATAAAAGAAATACTTTTTACTTGTAAGACTTGAGAATTTTATTTTGGATCATTTTGAGAGGAAACCAAGCAAAAATAGGGAAGACACATCTTGGAAAAAAAGGAAAGCAAAATTAACAAATATGTAAAACTTCTAAGATTTCTTGCAGAAACTTCAAGGAGTCAATCTAACCTGAGTTTAAGATGACCAAATTATAAGCACCTTCTGTTAAGCCATTATCTGACCAATTTTAGTTTCTTTTTTTTTTTTTTTTTTAAGATTGTATTTATTTATTTGAGAGAGAGCAAGAGAGAGAGCAAGAGAGCAAGGGCGGAGCGGGAGCAGAGGCAGAGGGAGAAGCAGACTCCTCGCTGAGCAGGGAGCCTGCTGTGGGGCTCGATCCCAGGGTCCTGGGATCATGACCTGAGCCGAAGGCAGATGCTTAACAGACTGAGACATCTAAGCACTCCTAATTTTAGTTTCTAAGAGCTGTTTAAAAAATAATCATAGAACTATGGCAACAATCTATATAGAAAGCAGGTTTATGCCAGATGCAAGAACATCCCTAGAAGTAGTTTCATGAAAAATGCATAAAAACACTTCTGGCTTCGTCCATTTCACAAGGTCACAAAGAATGCAGCTCTAGGGAACTGGGAAACATGGGCACTGAGCTAGGCTGTGGAGAAGCTGTGGGGTGCATGGAGTCACTTCACCTTTCAGGGATCTTAGTTCCCCAACACCATGAAACAAAAAGACTGAACTAGATGATATTAGGGCCCCTCCCTTTCAGCCCTAAAATCTAATTATCTTAGGGTCCAAATGATTTAGAAAGTATCCCTGAACAAAGAGCTACTAATTTATTCATTATCAAGCATTTCCCTTTCCAGGAACTAGGCTGAAATATCTTAAAACATTATTTTATTTAATTTCCTCAATAATCCTATGAGGTAAGAACCTTACCTAATAGATAACAAAATCTTGAGAGTTAAGTACCACGTCAAAGGTTACAGAGTTAGAAAGTGGTGAACCCAAGTTTTAAGTCCAAATTTCTCAGACTCCAAAACTGCACTCTTAACTCCTACACTGCCCTGCTTCTCTAAAAATCTTCTTACAGAGCCTCCTAAAAAGAACACTGGATTCGGAATGGAGTAATCTGGGTTCTTCTTGTTCCTGTTTTAAGTCACTCTGGGATTCTGACTGGACATCAAAGGACCTGGACCAGCCTCATCTACAAATCAATCAAATCAGGATGTTGGCAGGATGGCCACTGAGGTCCTCCTGCACGGCCTCCATTTCTTATCACTTAGAAAAGCAATGCTTAAGCACTAAAACCCCAGCTACTCTGAAAACCAGGGTTTCCCCCCCTCTCTTTGTATGGTATTTGGCCTAGGGCTGAGCATATTGACGGGAATATTTCTATTGGGTGTTAGGCCACATTTGTGGAAAAGTATGTCTCATCCAGCTGAGCCACCTTCATTTTATACTTTCTAAAGGTCAAAGACTGCAGATCCTGCACACGGCTCCTAGTTTGAACCGGTTCCTCACTACAGAGCTGCCTTTTAATTACACTGACTCCAAGATGCATCTTGTCACTCTGGTCCCTGGTCATTTGGTAGCTGCACTACTGAGGGACAGGAAACCTGTGACCAATTCACAAACACTACCTAATGTTAGGAACCAGGCTTTTCTTTACTTTTTTGGTAAATCAAAATAGTTTCCATCTTTATCCTTTGCTAGAACAATTCTTCTCCCAGGAATTTCCCCTACAGAAAAAACTGGGACAGTGTACAAAGTTGGCATATACAAGACGTTTCACTGCAGGGGTATTTTAACAGGGAAAAATGGGAAATAGGCCAAATGTGCATGAAGAAGATAAGCATTAAACAAATCACGGTATATCCTTAGATTTATATAAATTATGCTATATCCTTATGTAGCCCTTCAAAAGATGATATTTTCACTGACATGAAAATACCTCCATATTATAAATGCTGAAAGAGTAAAAATAGTTTCTGCAAGACAGCACATATAGTATTAACTCATATATGGAAAATGAGAGGACTGGAATTATGTTCACTAGCTACTGATGACTGGCTTTTGATATTAGGAGTGTCCTGGCTTTTTCTTTTATATCTTGCTATATTTGAATTTTCTACAGTGAGCATGTTTTTTTTTTTTTTTAAGATTTTATTTATTTGAGAGAGTGAGTGAACGAGAGAAAGAGAGAGAGAGAGTGAGAGCGAGAGAGCACAAGCCCTGGGGGGAGAGGCAGAGGGACAGGGAGAAGCAGATTCCCCACTGAGCAGGAAGCCCGATGCAGGGTTCGATCCCAGGACCCTGGGGTTGTGACCTGAGCCAAAGACAGACGCTTAACCAACTGAGCTACCCAGGTGCCCTGTTTTTTTTGTTGTTGTTGTTTTTTTTTAAACAGAAAAAGTAAATACAACAACCAGGCAAATGGTACCAAAAATACGGTACAAGGAAAACAACTTCTCAGAGCAAATGCTTGTAACAGCGCTAAATGTTTTAACAAAAAAGTGAAAGTAAAACTAATTTAAGGTTTAAAGAACTGAAAAACTTAACAGCTACTATACTACGAGGCTGCATTTCAAATACAGGACAGATCAAAACAGTCTCTGCCTTCCTTCCAAATGGCACACTTACTAGGGCACTCTTGTTTTCAGAAGTAAACACTTGATTGCGCCAAGTAATTTCACAGGTTGTACCCATTTTGAAATACACTCATTTTCAACAGGGTCACACAAATATTTCTGGAAATATATTAACCTCTTAGGTCCAGAAAGGGGTTTAATAATCAGGCCCTAAGAGAAACCACTCTTGTAATCTAAGTTCTTCAAGAAATACAGCATTGTAGGGATGCCTGGGTGGCTCAGTTGGTTGTGTCTGCCTTCGGCTCGGGTCACGATCCCACGGTCCTGGGATTGAGTTCCGCATCAGGCTCCTTGCTCAGTGGGGAGCCTGCTTCTCCCTCTGCCTACTGTTCCCCCTTCTTGTGCTCTCTCTCTCTCTCT
Source organism: Ursus americanus (assembly GCF_024610735.1). Taxonomy (NCBI): domain Eukaryota; kingdom Metazoa; phylum Chordata; class Mammalia; order Carnivora; family Ursidae; genus Ursus; species Ursus americanus. The sequence continues at coordinate 51,010,093 of NC_142129.1, forward strand.
CTGACAAATAAATAAAATCTTAAAAAAAAAAAGAAAAAAGAAATACAGCGTTGTAGTTAGAAAAAACGGCTTCTACAATGGGGGCTGGGTGGGGCTGGAGGGGCATGACTGTGCTGTTATAAACTGCTAGATAAAATTAGGAACAGTAAACTTATAAGCGGTCATTTCTCAGCTGTTAATGATTGCTAACATTAGCAAGGAGTCTGAAGTAAGGCCAGAGACCAGCTTAAAGGCAATTACTGATTCAGAATATGGCTGCTTTATAAAGTCACAAAGTGTTCTTCCTTTCCACTCTCAGATGAAAACCATCCCATCAAAAACCAAAAACTCAAACCTAAACTCAGAAATTTAAATATGAAATGAAAATCCAAAAGTGAAACCCGAGAAGGATATTATGTTCAATAATACCGCTTGTCCTCTGAGCAGAAAATAAATGAAATAGGAGGGAAATATCTCTGTGTTAGCACTCTGCCAGTTATCTCAACACAAGATTTGCTTTTAGATGAACCCTGATATGTTATTTTAAATCTTGGCACAGGAAGACATATTACCCTTTAAATGATTATCTCAAATCTCAAAATGCAGTAACATATTTAATGAACTGTCCTCGTCAATGGGACAAACATCTGCTCAGTTTCAGATGTGCAGAGTACAGGAGATAACGCTGAAGGGCACGAGTTAGGGAAGGTGAAGAGATAGATAAAATGAAGAAATGAAGGTGGTAAGCCTTTTTACATTTAAATATAGAAAATGAGGAATCCTAAAGATGCCAGGGAGAAACTGAGTGAACGAAGATCAAAGAAAAGATGGAGTCAAATGAACATAACTGATATTCACACAAATCCTGAGAAGATTTCAACTTTTTATTAACAGATCAGAAAACTGAAGTTTAGAAAGACTAGCTTATTTGCCTAAGCTCATATACCTAAACTTGAAATGCTCTTTCTACAAAAGAGTTGCTTTCCTTTACAAAAAAAAAAAAAAAAGGAAAAAAAGCCTCACAAAAGAAAAAAGACCAATGGCTTAGTCCTTCAGTTCTTCCACCTGTCTATTTTCTTTTTTAAGGCAGTAAGGTGTTAGAGTCCATTCAATTAAGTAATGCTTTGGAAGCTTATATGAAAATTTTAATAACCATGCTTATCAAGCCAAAAAGATGCACTCATACTTAGGATTCAATATACCCTTGTCTTTTCTCTTTCTTCCTATCCAAACTCTACCAATAAGTTTTCCTCAAGAAAACCTCCATGAAGCTTCCATGGACAAATCCAGTTCAGGGGGAGCTCTTCAAATCAAGAAGGCTGTTACCGCCTGTCCCAAATTGGGACTTTTCCTTGTTTTTTTTTAAGTAGGCTCCAACCTGGGTGTGGAGCCCAACAAGGGGCTTGAACTCACAACCCTGAGATCAAGACCTGAGCTGAGATCAAGAGCTGGATGCTTAACCAACTGAATCACCCAGGCACCCCTCATATTGGGACTTCTAAATGGCTACTATGTTCAGCAGCCACCTCACTGACCTCAGCCTCTAACTACTTCATGCTTCTGTACATATTCTGTACAATGTGCTCTACTGTTTATAATGGCTGAGGATAATGATCTCTTATACCCGATTATCAATACTCAAGGAAAATAATCACACCAAACCTATTCAGCCACGTTTTCATACTCCTAGGATGACAGATCTTACTGTGCCTCTGGGTCATCATATGAACAAGGTAGCCAACAGAAATTTTCAAGTGACATGGTATAGTAAATCATGATAATGTATTTCCTTCTTTGTTGGTTACCCTCAGCCTGACCCTTACCCCTGTAGCCTGTGTTCATTGCCCACTACTCTCCAGCTAATTCCAGGATGGCTGGAGTCCTTTAAAATACCACCACACGCAGATACCATTTTTAGTTTCCTCATTCCTTCCCACTTACAGCCCTCGCTCAAACACCTACAGCTCTATTTCTGCTCTCTCCCAGCTTTTTTAGGGGACTGATCTGTTAATTTATGGTAATTATGGCTTAAAGAGAATGAGTCTGATGTCATCACTCCTGTGGTTAGTCATATTTCCCTGGGGTTTCTTGCAGATCCAGTGACAAAAGGAAACAGATCCCTGAAGCGGGAACTTCGTGGGATGCAAGGGGTTGTCAGGTTGATTTTATTTTATTTTATTTATTTTTTCTTAAAAGTTATTTATTTATTTGACAGAGAGAGAGAGACAGCCAGCAAGAGAGGGAACACAAGCAGGGGGAGTGGGAGAGGAATAAGCAGGCTCCCAGCGGAGGAGCCTGATGTGGGGCTCGATCCCAGAACGCCGGGATCATGTCCTGAGCCGAAGGCAGACGCTTAACGACTGAGCCACCCAGGTGCCCCTGTCAGGTTGATTTTAGAACAAAATTATGAAACAGTGTGTGGTGGAGATGCTTGAAAAGAGAGGAACAGAGGCTCTCGATATCTGGGAAGACATTCTAGGAAGGCAGTGCACTCTGCTAAGAATTTACTTCAGAATGTGTTCCAGTCTCCTCCACCTGTTTAACCAAACTGTTTGCAAACAATCAAGCCTGAGGAACACTTTCGGTGCACAAGGTGCAGAGGACACTGTTACCACTGGGTGCCTATTATAATGACAACTAAGGAAGCTTAAGGGATACCCATGATGACCCACACTCGCATTCCAACAATGCCAGCCCCCGGGCATGTGGCTAAAGGGCGAACCCACCTGGGATGACTGCTGCCCATGTTGGATATTTTGTTCCTATGGGTGCTCCAGATCATTTTAGCAGTGCTCACCCTTTTACCTCAGTGTACTGCTTCTATAGCACTCTTTCGCTGGTGGCAAGCACTACTGATACTCTCTTACAAAAAGGCTTGTTAATTTTTTAATTTAAGGTTTACACTTCTTTATGCACATACCTTTCAAAATCAAATGCAATGTATAACTGCCCATTTCCACCCTGATCACAGAGTAGGACCGTCTCTTCAGGAGAAGGCTGTGTTAAGAGGTAAGTGGCTATGATACGGTGAGGAAAAAGCACTGCAATACCCATATTAAACAATATTTCCAACAGGAAAATGTGTTCTGAGTTGAAGGTAACTTCATTTCTTTTGATTTAGGGCCCACCGATATTTAAAACCAGTCCTATAAAACTGACAAAATTGTTTGTGAAATGTTACATAAAGTTATACGGGTTTATTCATCCTTCTAACTTGAGCATCCGCACTGGGCCAGACACTAAGCTCAGTGATGGGTCTACTGAAGAGCTCTGAATAGGAAAATGTACTCGGGGTAAACCTTCTAAACCTGATGGTTCCCTGTGATATGCACCATATGGTTTTCTGCCTTTGTAATTTACAGGCTCTGGCCCTTACCCTACTGGTCTTAGTCCTTGTTTTTGGCAGGGAATATGCAGAATTCCTTTTTCTCTAGGGCACAGTCTCCTATATCTCCACCATATTAAAAGTGGTGAGCCAAGTCCTTTACAAAGTTCTAAGCCCCTTTAGAGCTCATTGTTTTACTGACAGGAAGCGTCCAAATAAAAACTGGTCCGTTAAGTCAACTTTTATTTAAGCATCAATATCATAAGACATTCTCATTCTACAACTTGAGAATACCAATACTAAGAGAATAGAGCACTGGTTGCACATAAACAACTTTTTTAGTGATCACTAAGCACTTGAAAACTTTAAAAACAGGTACAGATGGGGTAGGGGGGCTCAAAAAGCTTTATAAGAGGACCATAACAAGAATGATATAATTTCAATTTGATACAGCAACCCAAGACTTCTTTTTCTATTAATACTCAGGAAAGAGAATTAAGATTTTCTTTATTATTTTTCAGTCAGCAATTAATATAAACATTTGCCTCTTCTCACCAGTGATATCCAAGGAAAATCTAAAGATAATAGTTTATAGGGATATTGTCTTAATTCTGGATAATTCAATTAAGTAATACTGCTTAAATTGCCCCCTTTGAAGGAGATCGATTCTGAAAATGATAAATTTTTGGCTAGTATAGGACACACACAAATGGGTCCCACTTAATGAAGGTCAAATCTAAATTTCTGAATTCTGAATTCCAATTTCTGAGAAGATTAAGTTCAAGAATTTTAAAATAATTCCTGTATAGAACTTTTCATTAAGCAATCTACTTGAATTGAATAATGAAATAATGTTCACTTAGGTGGATTCAAGATTAATAATAGTAACTTATAATGAAATCAGCCTTCCCAATTATTTTATTAGAATAATGACTAATCAATTTATATTATTATTTACAAAAAATAGTAATGGGTGAAAGTTCCTCAAGATAAAGTTTTATAGCAAAAAGAAGGGAGGGCCTAGTACTTCTAATAGACACATTTAATGAACACTGAGTGGGATTCTAATGGTGTTAGCTTCAGGACATAAGAGATAATTGATGGAAGGAGGATTTTTTTTGGTAGTTATTTCCTCAATTATTTGAATTTTTCCATTGAAAATCTAAAAATTTGTGGTTGACTATACAAAAGAGCAGTAAGTATGTATGGGCCAGTAATAAGAGCAAATAGCAATTCTGAAGTTACAGTCTCATTTCCAGGCTTGTGGAGAATACGTGTTTCTTTTTAACTGTCCAATAAAAAAAAAAAAATCAAGGAAAGTGTTAGAACTACAGACCAAAAATAAAGTGCTAAGAGTCATTCCATGTTTGCCATATACTAGAAACAATGCTTACTGTCTCCTAAATGAAATCAGGATTCTCCTGTTCCTCTGTACATCAAAATAGCCACCTCCTTTATTGTAATGTAAAATATTTTCTAGCAAAATTTAGTTCAATTGTCTTTTTAAAAAGCTGAAGTATAGCTGACACACAATGTTACATTAGTTTCAGATGTACAACACAGTGATTTGACAAGTCTGTATGTTATGCTATGCCTGTAAGTATAGCTAGGTTTTTTGCTTTTAACTGTAAAAACCAATACCATAGTTTAGGCTTTGGAAAATAAGAGGGGATTATTATCAATACCTGAAAGCTATAGTTTATAAATTATAAACTCCTATGATTTCAATTTTTGCTTGAAAAAAACCACAATATTTATAAATTTCCTACTCTTGATTCAAAAGGATCCTGAAAAGTCAAACAATACTGAAATTAACTAGGCACTGGTATGTCAAGAGTCTTAACCTTACCTTGTGTGAAATAGATGGGTAGGTGTATCAATCTCTTAAGCACAATGCCACTGTGCTTATTGGATAGTACTGCATAGGCCATGAAGCCTTGTGGTACCTGCTGGACACCCAGTCTTTACTGAGAAAGGAAGCCAGATGTCTTTGTAAGAAAATCAGCTTATGTTCTGGAGATGGAGGAATGGGCCAGACACAGATGGATGAGCTGAGATCAGCCCAACAGGAACAGTCCAAATATGATGGTGTTTAACCAACCCAATTCTGATCCTCCATACTTGGAGAGGTCTTTTTGCTATCTGGCTGCATATCCGCTCTATGAGTCACGGTGTTAAGTATTACAGTAAGCAGGAGAAGCCTTCTTTGGTAAGACCTCCTTCTCTACCAAAATAGAGGAGGAACTGCTGCTTTGTAGAAACTGCCAAAACTGATGCCTCTAATTGTTGTGGCAGTGCCAGGTGTGGTCTTCTTCCTGGACCAGACTGAAACAACTACTAAAACTTGGCATATAGCTAACACTTTGGCTAATGTATATTTCTGTTACTGCCTACTCAGACAGTTAGATGCAATTTCTTTTCAGCTGGCAGGGAAAACAAAATAATTTCATGCTCTGACTTCAAGGATCTCTTGACTGTCTGTATGCTATAATCTAAGCTGCAGGAGACTCGATCCATCTCACTTTAACATAGGTAGTCACATACAGTCTCGTATGTTGATGCCCATAATACTGATCAGGTCTGGAGAACAGGACATGGTAAGACAAGTGCTTGACAGGACAGAAGTTTATCCTAGAATACAGTGGTGGTCACTACAAAGTTCCTAGATGTCCACAGGTCTAGAGCAGCGGTTGGCAAACTATGGCCTACAGACCAACTCTAGGACACTGCCTGTTTTTGTAAATAATGTTTTATTGGAACACAGCCATGCCTATTTGTTGAAGTATAAAAAAAATCTGAAAAAATATATTATCTGGTCTTTTACAGAAAAAAGTTTGTCAAGTTCTGATCTACAGCATGTTGGTATAGCTCCTTGGAAACAAAGGATATACCCTGTTGCCCCAAGTATCTCCTACATATTACAGATGGCATATCCGACAACTAAATGTGCCACTTAAATACTTTTACTGGGTAAAACAAAAAGTTGCCAGTTGCCAGTAAAGGCTAGAGCAGGAGACAGCTTTCTAAGTGGGACAGGCTACCGTAAAATGGCTTGGCCCAATCACAATTACTTTGTGATTCTGGGGCATCAGGATACTGACTAGGATGCTGCTTATAGCTTGGGCCATGTTCTAATATGACCACAGAGCATGATCCTGGGATTCTGGAGCTAGGCCAACCTCCTTTAAGCAGGCATCATTTTTTTTTTTTTTTTTTTTTTCAGGAAATAGCTCCTGGCTGGCCACTAGGTCTTGAAAGACAGCAAATGTCTGACATCAAGGGAAACAAGGTAACCATACCATTAATACATTTTGAACAGTTTTACCTGATCTACCAAATCACAAATAGCATGCCTTTGACCAATAATTTGGTATTTAAGCATAACCCTGGGCTTACAGAGGACTCAAAGACAAAGAATACCCAAAGAACTAATCACAACCCTTTCCTAGGAGGTCTTCTTCCTCAACCAGGGTTATGTCTTTATAGAGGTGGTCTCTATAAATCAGCTGATAAATTTGAGAGACCCGAACTTGGTTTATTTTTGATAGTATTAGCCAAGAGTAGACTGTTAAAGCATTATAGTCCCTTCAGAAATGGTACTGAGGGACAATTCAGAAGAAACCTTCTGATCTGGCAGAATCTTAAGTAGTCCTTTTATTTTCCATTATACCCTTCAGGAGGGAAAGGCTAAGGTCAGTTTTTATCAATTCTTGACAGTGGCTAATGGTTTACCTAGATGGATGTAGACCTGAAATAAGTAACAATGTAAGACTGTTGACAAAAAATCTGAGGAAGGATAATGTAGATGACCCTTTAGAAAGGACACAAATTTGCATCCCCTATGAATTCTTACCAGAGCGCCCACAACTTCAGCAAAATCTCTTAATAAACACATGGATAGGACTGCATCTCTATCTTCCCTCTCCAATCTGAGGCTTGCTCAGTGGTTTTATGAGTGACCACAGCAACAGTGATAGAGGCTGCATAAGCCAGCAGCTATGGAAGCTAATGCACTTCCTCTCCCTAAGGCCAATGCGGCTACCCTCTACTGGACAGCACCCACTTTGTCAGGAATATGGACCGGTCCTAAGCCCTTGATTTGTTACCACACCTTGGGGAACCAGTTAGTTACCTAATGCCAAGCTAACTACACTAGGACTCGTGCATCGTTAAAGGGACAATGTCCTGCCCTCACTGGAATTGATACTGATTCTGGATTTGGATTGACCTTCACTCTGTTTTGCACTCTTGACAACATCATCATATGAGTTTTTATAAATGCTTTGTTCATCACTACTACAGTACTACACAGAACACCTCCAAAGAAATGAGTATCAGATACGTATCCTGATGTCAAGGTGATGCTCGACTCATCAGTATCTATCATCAACCAAAAATGGGCCAACAAAATGATGAAACAGACCATTATATGCTTAGATTCAATACCAGTTACAGGTGCTCTCTTTTACGACTGTGATATTTGCTTAGCCCCAGCAATACATGTTGTACTAGCAAAATACGGTATTATCTCTTCCATAGCCAAAACACACAGGTCTAAGAAACAAGGGGTAGAAATGTGAGTGGACTCTCTCAAGGTTTTAACTAATAATCTCTTAAGAAAAATTGTGTTTCTAGACCTATGACTCAGGTTTTGCTGGCCCAAATGGCATAACATATACTGGAAAACACATTAAAACTGGTGATCATTTCTAAATGGTTGAGTTAAAGGTAACTTTACCTTTTTTCTTTATTTTCTAGGTTTTCCAAATTTTCTAGAATTACTATGTATTATTTTACATTAAAACATAATTACTAAAAAACCCCCAAAAAACCACATACAGGTCCAGAATATTTTCATTGAAAATGACACATAAGGAAAGCAATGAGTTGCTAACAAAATGAGATAAGATAGGAGAACTAATTTTCCATTTTCTCTGATAGTGGTTACTATGCAGCAATTATGGAAACATTTAAAATCTGACCAAGCCTCAATTTCCTTATTTGTTAAATAAAGAGAACTGTGTATCTCAAAAGATATGTGAAAGGACAAATAAACTGTAACTTCTCTAAAGGCATAAGATATTATTACTAATGGCAGGTAAGTGTTTATATGCTCAGGGCTTTCAAAAGCAAAAACAAAAATTAGTTACCTTTGGGTTAAAATATCTACAAGACTGTGGCTGGGAGCCTCCAAATAGGGCTATGCGATAGTCATGTTTCTTTCTTCTGGGCCTTGTGCCTTCTACCAATTCCTCTCGATCCTCCGGAGACAGCAGATGATACCTCATTCCACCTGTAGAAAAACACATGGCAACTTTTCAAGAACTTCAGGCACAATAATGCCTTAAAAAGGAAATAACTAAATTTAGTGCTTTTATTTCTGTAACTGTTCTTCTATTATCCCTCTACAGCATTTAAGCAAAGAGTCAGGGGGGAAAAAGGCAAGAAAATGTGTAAGGATCTGAGTCCTAACCAATTTATTATTCTCAGCAATCTTTATGCTAAGAACACCTCACCCACTTACTACATACCAGTGAATTATCTGGCTCTTCAAGCAATAGCTGCCAAAATAATAATGATTAAAATTCAGATCTCCTAACCTAGCAGTTCTCAATCTTAGACGTATATTAGAATCACCTAGGAAATCTCTGAAACTACCACAGACCCATCAAATAAAAAATTCTGTTGGTATGGACCAGGTACTAGTATTGCCACTTAAAATGTGGTTCAAAGGCCAGCAGCTTCAGCATCTGGGAGTTTGTTAGAACTACTGAATCTCAGAATCTACCAGGCTTAGTGAATCAGAATCTATACATATTTAACAAAATCCCAAGGTAATTTAGATGCACATAAAACTTTGACAAGTAGATGCCTTAGATGATTTTTTGTAAAGATTTATTTAAGAGAGAGAGAGAGAGAGAGAGCAAGAGAGCTAGCGTGCACGAGTGTGGAGGAGTTAAGTGACTGACTCTTGGTTCTGGCTCAGGTCCTGAGCTCAGGGTTGTGAGATTGAGCCCAGCCAGCGTCAGACTCCATGCTCAGAAAGAGTCTGCTGGAGATTCTTTCTTCTTCTCCCTCTGGCCCTCCAGTTTGTGTTCTCTCTCCCTCTAAAATAAATAAATAAATCTTAAAAAAAAAAAAAAAAAAAAAAAGAAGGCCCCAAATGGGAAAGCTAAGGCAAAAAACATAGAAGCCATGAAAAAAAAAATTCAGACTTAACTACATAAAATTTTAAGTTAAATTGCTGCATGGCAGAAAGAAAAAAACGAAACAAAAAGACAATGACAAACTAGGAAAATATTTATTAATCATATAACAGACCAATTGGAAAGATACCCTATTAATAAGATTAAAACCAGTTATTAATAGAAAATTCCATTAAGTAACTGAACACAGTTCACCGAAAAAGAACTACAAACAACTCTTAAACATATGAAAAGATGCTCAAGTGCTCTAGTTAGAGAAATACAAATTAAATCATACTTTTTCATTTATCATACTGGCCATGATCAAACTGTCTGAGACACAGGGTATAATATAGGTGCGGGGAAACACATACTGCTTCCTACACACTGCAGGTGGGGATGTGGACAGGTACAAACTATATGGAGGGCAATATACTATGATCTGCTCTAAATTACAAATGCACACATTCTTTAGTCAGTAATTCTTCTAGGAGTTTATCAACCTAAAGTTCAGTCAGGGAAGTGGTTAAAAATTAGTGTATATTCATACAATGGAATATTATATGTGGCTGTTAAGAAAAATGAAAAAGGGTAATATATACCCATGGAATGATCTCCAAAAGCTAATGTGGAGTGAAAAAGCAGTATGTAGCAGGATACACACTATGATACCATTTGTGTTTTAAAAATTTATATTTTATGCATAAAGTTATATAAATAATTTATACAAGTATATGTAAGTAAATGTGTATGCAGACTACCTATGGAAGGATATATAAGATAGTAATAGTAACCTCCAGCATGAGGGGATGAAAGGCGTAGGGAGCAGGGGTACTGAAGAGATTTACTTTTCACTATATACCCTTTTATATATTTTTGAACCATATATGATGTGTAGTATTATTGATCCAAAAATAATGTCAACAGTTCTTAACACATGCAAAATACTTTGTTCATGAGGCTGTGCTGGACCTTTATAAAAGAGAGACAGTTGGAGAAGCTTGCGAGTGAATGAAAATCAGTATCAATATTTAGCATCTCCTTCATTTTGGAGTTTGAGTAAAAGCACTTTGTATCAGAACAGCAGGCAACCTTTGCAGCTAAGGCTCTGGTGCATGCTCTAGGTCAGGGGTCAGCAAACTTTTTCTGGAAAGGGCCAGATAGTAAATACTTTAGGTTTTGCAGGCCACATACGGTTTCTGTCACATATTCTCCATTTGTTTGTTTTTATAATCCCTTATAAATGCAAAGACCACTTTTACCTCAGGGCTAGCTACAGCCTGTGGCATGTAGTTTGCTGACCTCCCCTTCAGCCCTCCCACTTCAGATCTAAGACAGCGATTCTGAAAGTGTGGTTCCCTGACCATCACCAGCAGCAGTGGCACCTGAAAACTTGTTAAAAATCCAGATTACTGTACAGTACCCCAGACTTTGGAGTCAGAAACACCAGGGTTTGAGAGCTACTGCCCTTAGGAGGGCTCCACACAGGCCACAAGTGTACTGTGGCTCCCAAAAAGAGAAGACCGGTAGCAAGGAAGGAGAGCGACAGGAGGGAACTGTTTCCAGGCAGCAGGCCACTGGATAAAAGTGGTGGACTGTAGCCAATGGTGTTGACCCCTGAAGGAAGCATAAGCTGGGGCTTCACTGATAGGCTTTTTCTCTCCAAGGACAGGGTTGGGGACAAACATTCTGACATCTTTCCCTGAGGAGCTCTTTGCTTCTTAGGCTTATTGCTTTGGGAGTTCTTCCTTTGAGAGTTAGGTATAGTCATTTGCAAATTTTAAGTAAGAAATCTGTTGAAAAGATAGAAAGTGCCCAATATAACTTCAAAAAAAAAAAAAAAAGGGCACACCAAGTTACATTATTGTGAACTTTCAAAACATCAAAACATCAGGGATATGAAAAAAAGCTTTTATTTATTTATTTTTTCCGCAGTGGGGGAGGGGTAGAGGGAAAGGATCTTCAAGCAGACTCCCTGCTGAGTGCAGAGCCTGAGGCCAGGCTTGATCTCAGGACCTAGAAGACCAGAACCTGAGCCAAAACCAAGAGTCAGACGCTTAACTGACTGAGCCACCCAGGAGCAACCCCCACCAAAAAAAAGATTTTAAATGCTTACAAAGAGGAATAAAAGAATAAAAGGATCAGACTGACATCAGATTTTTCAAAAATAACACTGGAAGCTAGTTAATAATGGAGCAATGCCTTCAAAATTCTAACTGAAAATGATTTTCAACATAATTCTATACCAAGTTTAAGAATCCTTCAACGTTTTATGGTAAAATAAAGATATGAGATTCATCAAGTCTCCAAATATTTACTATCATATACACTTTCTCAGGAACCTTGTAAGGAAACATACCATTCAACAGAGAGAATTATGCAAAGGGAAGATCTGGGGTCTAGGAAGACAGTGGGTCTAACTTAGGAGAGTGAAAGGACATCCCAGGATGGTAGAGGAGGGAAGTCTAAGACAAATGTGCCTTACGGTTAGAGTACAAACAGTCCATATTGGAATATGTAGAAGGAAGGCTCTATGAAGGATTTTCCAAGAAATAAAAGAAAAGTAACAGACTGTCTAATTGTACAATTTTATTAAGGAGCACTTTACAGAGGGGTGGGGACGTAGGCTGCAAGTCAAGAAAAACTAAATAAATGAAAAAAATATGGCAGTTATTAGTTCCAGGCCAAAAAAAAAAAAAAAAAAAAAAAAGCGATCACGGTAGACTATTTGGTTGAATAAAATAAAAAAGGAAATACTAGAAACGAAGTGCATGAAAGCTGTCATACACAACCGGAGACAAGGTATAAGTAATTTTTACCTTCTATCACACACATCCCTATACGATAAGGGCTGGGGCTAAGTCTCCTCCAAGTAGACAGCTGAGAACCCTACTGCATTAATTGTTTGAAAGAGTTAAGTCTTCAATGTTTCTCCCTGGTGCTGAGTCTGATCCATTCTAAAGGGTTTAAGCTCAAGAGAAACTGGCTACAGGCTCAGGTTATAAATGGACAGTAAGGCAACTTACTTATCACCATCTTAAGGCATTCAGGATTGTCTTGAATAAGTGGTTCCGCTTGTACCGTTTTACTTAAGAAATTCTTTGATATAAGAGGAAATCTGACTTTAGCAAGGATATCAACCATAAATGGCTGGCGATTAGGTTCATCGTATTTCAACCATCTGACAGCGGCATCATAAACCTAGGCGGGGGGGAACAGCATAGTAAGGTTCTTAGAAGGCAGCAACATTTCCAATTAGCTATATTTACTCTTATACTGAAAGTTGGGGGAGGATCTCATGAAGACACAACCACTTATTCCCAATATTTTATTCAGATATTTTCTTTCATTCCCAAACTTTTTTTTTTTTTTTTTAAGATTTTATTTATTTATTTGACAGAGATAGCCAGCGAGAGAGGGAACACAAGCAGGGGGAATGGGAGAGGAAGAAGCAGGCTCCCAGCGGAGGAGCCTGATGTGGGGCTCGATCCCACAACGCCGGGATCACGCCCTGAGCCAAAGGCAGACACCCAACCGCTGTGCCACCCAGGCGCCCCCATTCCCAAACTTTTGCCTGTACTTCACAACAGTTTACCCACTGCTCTAATGATTCTTGTAGATAAGTATTTTTTACGATTACTATTATATAATGTAATCACAGGGAGGATACTGAATTTATGATTTTTTTAAAACAAAATATAACTTCTTTTCAGAAGGAGCTATGATGTACATTTCTACTGAAAGAAATCTACTTATCAATGATAGTTTCAATATATGTTCACTCAATACCAGGAAAAAAGGCTAATTTCCTAAAAGGGCTTCCATCCCAAGAGATATGAAGGTCAGCTATGATTTTATTTCAATATGATATTCCTGAATTTTGAATTGATAGACTTATCTACTTTCCAGAAACTTTATGATATAAAAATTCTATATTTAAAAAATACATTAAAGGATATTTATATAAGAATTGTTTTCAAAAGAGTACTGTAGCATTCATTTATCTTTACCAAACATGTCCAAGTTTATCAACACAATTTGAATATAAATAACTAGGTTTTTTTTTTTTTTTTTTTTTTTTTTTTTTTAAAGTAGGCTCCATGCCCAGGGGCCCTGAGTGGCACAGTCAGTTAAGCATCTGACTCTTGGTTGTGAGATCACGCCCTGAGTTGGCTCTGTGTTCAGTGCAGAGTCTGTTTGAGATTCTCTGCTTCTGCCCCTCCTGCTTGTGCTCTCTCTCTCTCTCAAATAAATAAATCTTTTTTTAAAAAAAATAAAGGAGGCTCCATGCCCAACGTGGGGCTTGAGCTCATAGCCCTGAGATCAAGAGTCCCATGCTGTACCTGCTGAGCCAGCCAGGTGCCCCACAAATCATGAGTTTAGGCACACTGAAAACACACCTATTACTTCATAAACCATACACATCTGCCACATACATGTTTGAGCTACTTAAATTGGTTAATTTAGGGCTGGTGTTAATATGGCCTAGGTTCTGATCTCCATTATGAATTAATTTTTTTATGGGAATTGGCCTATTTTCTTTTTTTTTATTTTTTTTTATTTTTTATATTTTTAAAGATTTTATTTATTTATGTGACAGAGAGACAGCCAGCGAGAGAGGGAACACAGCAGGGGGAGTGGGAGAGGAAGAAGCAGACTCATAGCAGAGGAGCCTGATGTGGGACTCGATCCCGGAACGCCAGGATCACGCCCTGAGCCAAAGGCAGACGCTTTAACGACTGCGCCACCCAGGCGCCCCTATTTTCTTAAACAAATTTTTAATTTTGGACAAGTTTTAGATTTATAGAAAGGTTGCAAAGATAGTGCAGAGTCCTCATATACCCTACACCCAGTTGTTAAAATGTTACATTAGCATGATACTCTTATCACAATTAATGAATCAATTAACTAAAATCCACACTTCCAAAACTTTGGTTTTTTATCTAATTTTTTTCTCTGTCCCATAATCCTATAAAAGATACCACATCACATTTACTCATTATGTCACCTTAGGATCTTCAGGCCTATGAGAGTTTCTCAGACTTCCCTTGTTTCTGATCACTTTGACAGTTTTGAGTGCTGGTTAGGTATTTTGTAAAATGTCCTTCAATTTGGGTTTGTCTGATGTTTTTCTCATGATAAACCAGGATTACAGTTTCTTAGGAGGAAGACCACAGAGGTGCCATGCCATTCTCCTTACATTATTTTAAGGGTGCATGATATCAACATGACTTATCACTGACAATATTAACCTATAAGTAGTGCTCATCAGGTTTGATGATCTGCAGGTAGCATTTGCCAGGTTTTCTTCAGTCTAAAGTTACTTTTTAATTCCCTTTCCATAATGCATTAAGTCAGTTAATTTTGATCAAAAAACTGAGGTGTTTTGTTCTGGTGTTTTTTTGTTGTTTTGTTTTTTTTTTTTGCATAGTCAGGTCCTCCAGGTCCAACTTGTCAACTTGTAGACAAATATAACTCATGACTCTGGGCCATTAAGACCAGACAAAAATGGCTCAGTACAAATCTTTTATCTTTAGAACAAAAGTAACTCAAAGCATATGCTCTTACAGTACCTCTGGTAGTTTTCTATTGCTGATGTAAAAAATTATCACAAATTTACTGGCTCAAAATACAGAGAAGGGTGTGGGACTGAAAACAGGGATTAACTGAATGTCTGCATATCAAAGTGTTACTGTTGGTCCATCTAGCTCCCGAATGCCTGCACCCAGCTTACACCTCTGACAGTTTATCTGATAGTTCTGGAGGTTGAGTCCAACATGGGTCACACTAGGTTAAAATCAATGTGTCAGCAGGGCTGCCTGAAGGCTCTAGAGAAGGCATTTCCTTGCCTTTTCCAGAATCTAGAATCTGCCTTCATTCCTTGGCTTGTGGCCTCTTCCTCCATCTTCAAAGCCAGCAATCCCTGGCCACATCACACATCACATCACTCTGACTTTTCTGCCTCCCTCCTCCACATTTAAGGACCCTCATGATTACAATGGGCCCACCTGGGTAATCTCATTTCAAAGATCTTTAACTTAACCACTTCTGCAAAATCCCACTTGCCATGTAAGGTAACATACTCATTAGTTCTGGGGAATAGGATGTGGACATCTTTGGAGGGGAAGCATTGCTCTTCCTACCATGGTATCCAACAGCTTTATTTCTACCAAATGGCCTATCTCTGAGATAGAAGGCCCTTACAAGCACCCAAGATTTACTTTTCCTATGAAACACATTTTGGAATACTCTGTTTAATGTAAAGAACACATTCTCTCCTAATAGGATTCTTTTCCTTGTCATGTATCCAAACATGAAATGTAAGAAGTCAATAAAGATATTTTTACTAAAAAAAGTGAGAAGACAATTTAGTCACCTGATCCTCTGCTCTCACAGTCAGAGTGTCCTGGTTGAGGAGATGTGTAACTCGCTTGACATCAAGTTGCAGAAATTCATCAGTTTTGTAAACTTCAGTAAAATGCTGATGAATAAAGTCATCCGCAGTTGCTTTCAATTCAGGACAATCCAGACACTCTGCTAGCACGCTTATACCTAAATACAGAATAAATGAATAGAAAATCACTTAAAAAAAAACCCCAAACATACACTGGAAGACCAAGTATGACTGCAGAAATATGAGGCTGAAAGAATTTCATAAATTTAGATCCTTTTCTGTTCTACTGATTTGTTTATTCTTATGCCAATACTACACTGACTTAAGTATGGCTGCTTTTGAAACTTTGTAGGAAAACTTCCTTCAATGTTTTTTCACATTTTTCTTGGCTACTGTTAAATAAACATTTTCTCTTGCAAATAAAATTTAAAATAAGCTTATAACATTCTACTGTAAAAAATCCTGATACAATTTTAATTAGGATTGCACTGAATTTCCAGATTACTTTAGGGACAGTTGACTGTTCCACAATACAGAAAAGCTCATCTTAGGAACATGACATGTATCTCCATTTATTCAGATTTTTTATGATCTTCAGTGTAATTACACAGATTTTTTTTTTTAAGATTTATTTATTTTTAGAGAGAAAGACAGTGTGAGCAGGGGGATAGGCAGAGGGAGAGGGAGAGAATCTTGAGCAGACTCCCCATTGAGCACAGAGTCTGATGTGGGGCTTGATCCCACAACCCTGAGATCATGACCTGAGCCAAAATCAAGAGTTGGACGCTTGACTGACTAAGACACCCAGGCACCCCTACACAGTTTTCTTTTTTAAAATTTTTATTTAAATTCAATTTAATTAACATATACTGTATTATTAGTTTCAGAGGTAGAGTTTAGTGATTCATCAGTTGCATATAACACCCAGTGCTCATTATTTCAAGTGCCCTCCTTAATGCTTAATTAAGCCATCCCTCACCCACCTCCCTACACAGCTTTCTTTATATAAATTATACATTTCCCATTCAGCCTTTTCCTAGCTATTTTATTTTTTGTTTGAGAGGGAAGTGTCCCCCTAAGTGGTTACTAATATTCTCTATCAGGAATCTGAAAAGTACTGTCCATGGGCCAAATCCAGCCCACAGCAAGCTTTAGGATCAGCAGCTAAAGATACTTTTCATATTATTTAGGGTCATTAAAAAAAAAAAAAGTGGGGCAGAGGAAGAAGGAAAAGGAGGAGTGAAAAGGACCACATGTGACATGTGCATGGCATACCAAAGTCTAAAATAGTTACTATCTGGTCCTTTACAGAAAACGTTTGCCAACCCTTCTAAATAAAACCACTGATTTACTGTGTGTGATCCTGTTCCAAGCCTCCCTTCGGAGTCATAAACTGAATTTTTTTCAGTTCATTATTTGATTTTCCATGTTTCAACTTATGTTGTCTTCAGATAATGAGTTTTGATGCTTTTTTTTTTTTTTTAAAGATTTCTTTATTCAAGAGAGAGCAAGAGAGAGAGTATATGAGCAAGGGGAGGGCAGAGGGAGAGGGAGAAGCAGGCTCCCCGCTGAGCAGGGAGCCCGACATAGGGCTTAATCCCAGGACCCTGGGATCATGACCTGAGCCAAAGGCAGACACTTAACCGACTGAGCCATCCAGGTGCCCGAGTTTTGATGCTTTTAGATTTATACCATAGAGGTTCTCATAATTGATGTCTGCTAATGAACTTGTGAGATTAACGGCCATTTTCTAATACTAACTAATGCCATGGCATGCTAGATGTTCATGGCAAGCCATCTGCTGTATCTGTATACTTATGCTACCAGCAGGAGATGACATTTTCACCAAGAACCAGTATTCATTTATTAACTAATTTTTGGCAGCTGAATTTATTGTCATTATGCAACCCAATTAAATATCATGCAAATCACTGAAATATGAATGTAAAAAGAAAGTAGTTGTTTCTATGAAAACTAATCTTAAGGTTTCAGACAGACTTGAGAAAACTCAAATTAGGCATGACCAAAATAACGGATAAGATCTGAAAAAACTGCAAAATTTTAGGAGGATTCTTTTTTTTTTTTTTTTTTAAGATTTTATTTGAGAAATAGTGCAAGCAAGAGAGCATGAGTTGGGGGGAGAACTGGGGGACAGGAGGGGGTGAGGACAAGCAGACTCCTCGCTGAGCAGGGAACCCAACACGGGGTTTGATCCTGGGACCCTGAGATCAAGACCTGAGCCGAAGTCAGACACTTTACTGACTGAGCCACCCAGGTGCCCCTCTAGGGTGATTCTATACTCAGACTGCTAAGTTCTCAATTCATTTCAAGGAAACTAAAAATTGAAAAAAAATAGCGTATGATATATTACTGGCATGATTTATGTAAGACAAACATGGATAAGCATTGAAATAATAGGTATGGCCTCACAAAGATTGGAAGATTAATATACTTATGTATTACATTAAAGTAACACTTTCACAACAAAGAATATTTAACCACGCACTGTTTTAATGACATTTTATGTATGTACATAGGCAGGTAGGCTCCATGCCCAGCACAGAGCCCAACATGGGGCTTGAACTCACAACCCTGAGATCAAGATCTGAACTAAGATTAAGAGTTGGATACTTAACTGAGCCACCCAGGCACCCCTAGTGACATTTTAATTTTCTAAAAGGTATGTATGTAGGTAGGTAGGTATGTATGTATGTATGTATGTATTATATAGATAGATAGATAGATAGATAGATAGATAGATAGATAGATAAATAGAGTGCAAGCAGGGGTAGGGGCAAAGGGAGAGGGAGAGAGACTCCCAAACACACTCTGTGCTGAGTGTGGAGCCCTACCTGGGGCTCCATCTCACGAGGTCATGACTTGAGCTGAAATCAAGAGTCAGCCACCTAGGGCGCCTGGGTGGCTCAGTCCGTTAAGCATCTGCCTTCAGCTCAGGTCATGATCCCGGGGGTCCTGGGATTGAGTCCTGCGTTGGGCTCCTGCTCAGCGAGGAGCCTGCTTCCCCCTCTCTTGCTCCCCCTGCTCGTGTTCTCTCTGTCAAATAAATAAATAAAATCTTAAAAAAAAAAAAAAAAAATTAGCCACCCAATAGGCTGACCAGGTACGCCCCCCAGTGACATTTTAAATTAGCCAACTAACTACTGTTCTGAGTATGCCTGATAAAGAAACTTTTACTGTTACCTTATTTATTTTTTCTTGACTGACTGTATAAATGGAAATCTCCAGCACAAAGTTGCACAGTAGCATGTTTCCATGTAAAGAATATTTGCTATTGGTTCAGACACTTACAGGTTAATTAGATATTCTATTTCTAGTTTAAGAGTTTTTTTTTTTTTTTTTAAACACAAAAGTGCCTTCAGCATTTGTTGCTATGACTATAGGTATTTCTTTTCTATAGCTTGTTAGTATAGTAAATTATGTTGGATTCTTAAACATTCAATCATCTGGTATTTCTGAAGTAAAACCTACTTGGTCACAAAGTATTATTATTTTAATTAACAAACTTTCAAGTTCCACAGTGATTTTAGGTTTACAGCACAATTTAGTAGAAACTACAGAGTTCCCACATACTCCTGTTCCACACATGAACAACATCTCCCGTTACCAACATCTTACTCCATGGTGGCAAAGTATTATTATTATTATTATTATTTATTTATTTTTTTTGGTAAAGCTTTATTTTAAAAAATACATTCATTGATGGGTTCAATTTACTACTTTTTTTTTTTTTTTTTTACAGAATTTAAAATACGGGGTGCCTGGGTGGCTCATTTGGTTGAGTGTCCAACTCCTGATTTCGGCTCAGGTCATGATCTCAGGGTTGTGAGACTGAGCCCCACGTTGGGTTCCACACTTGGCATGGAGCCTGCTTGAGATTTTCCCTCTCCGTCTCCCTCTACCCCTCCTCCCACTCGTGCACCGCTCTCTCTCAATAAATAAAAAATCTTAAAAAAAAAAGGAATTTAAAAAAAATCATTGTTTCTAAGTGAAACTAAAATTTATGCACACATGTGTTCTTTGTCCAATGCTGGCATCATAGTAATCCTACCCTTGTAGAATGAGCTGGAAAGTTTTCTGTCCATGTTTATTGATTTTTTTTTTTTAAAGATTTTATTTATTTATTCGACAGAGATAGAGACAGCCAGCGAGAGAGGGAACACAAGCAGGGGGAGTGGGAGAGGAAGAAGCAGGCTCATAGCGGAAGAGCCTGATGTGGGGCTCGATCCCATAACACCGGGATCACGCCCTGAGCCAAAGGTAGACGCTTAACCACTGTGCCACCCAGGCGCCCCTGTCCATGTTTATTGATTTACAACAATTTCAATAATACAGAATTACTCTCCTTGAAGGCTTGGTAGAATTAACACATAAAACCTGGAGCAATTTACTGGGAACAGACCTTTACCTTTTCAACATTTCTGAGGTTACTAGTTTTAGGTTTCCAACTTTTAAAGACCATTTTGTCTTTTGTGTTCACACCTTGATGTTTCTTCTTTGATCTTTTCTAATTCTTGTTGTCCTTTATCTTTCCTTTTTTTTTTTTTTTTTTAAAGATTTCATTTATTTACTTGAGAGAGGGAGAGTAAGAGAGAGAGCATGGACAGGGAGAGGAGCAGAGAGGGAGAGGATGAGCAGGGAGCCCGATGCAGGGCTTGATCCTGGGACTCCGGGATCATGACCTGAGACAAAGGCAGATGCCTAACCCACTGAGCAAATCAGGCACCCCTCCTTTTTATTTATGAGAGAGAGTAAGACAGCACACACAGGAGGAGAAGCAGAGGGAGAGGGACAAGAAGACTGCACTGAGTGCTAAGCCTGACTGGAGACGGGGGGGGGGGGGTTCAATCCCAGGACCCTGAGATCATGACCTGAGGTGAAACCAAGAGCTGGACGCTCAACTGACTGAGCCACCCAGGCGCTCCTGATCTTTGCTTCTTGATTAGGCTTGTTAACTCTTTCCCTTTTTACAATAAATTTTGTGAGAATATTTATTTATATAAGGAGAAATAAGTAAAACCTCAGGAACATAAATCTTATTGATGAATGGAGCCCCAAACTATGACCCAGAGAAATAGAGGACTGATCCCAGAATGTCTCTGTTGCACAGGTGAGATTAGAGACTGGTCTTTTTAAAGATTGTATTTATTTATTTGAGAGAGAGAGAAACGCACGAGTGAGGGGAGGCGCAGAGGGAGAGAGACAAGCAGACTCTGTGCTAAGTGTGGAGCCCAACACGGCGCTCGATCTCAGGACCCCGAGATCATGACCTGAGCTGAAATCAAGAGTCGGATGCTTAACTAAGCCACCCAGGCATCCCCTATAGCAGTCCCTTAATTAGTATCTTAATTTATAGTCTAGGATTTTTAAGTCTTCTAGTATGCAATAGTTAGCATATCTGACAATGTGGAGAGGCAACATGGTATAGTAGTTAAAAACAAGATTATTTGAATTCCAACCTCAGCATCTCCACGTACTAACTATAAGACCTCAGGCAATATATACAACCTCAGTTTTCTCATTCAAGACAGACTGCAGCAATCTTAAGTATGTCAACAAAAGTCAAATTCATATTTATATCATATCACACCACCACCAGATGCAATCCTTACTCTTATTCTAGATACACAAAAACTCATTATTAAAGCTATTTTATATTTTAGAAAATGTTAATACAGTATTTAATGGGCTTCTTGCTGCCCAGGTTAATAGGCACCTCCTTAAGCATCTCTTAAAACATATTTTAAGTGTATTTTCTAGTGGACAATGTCTTTAAAATTAAATGAGGATACTTATAGCCACACTTTTAAAAATTAAAATACACATTAAAGTTGTTTTTATTTTACGTAGGAATCTGATTTCTTACCAAGACAATTTGAGGCATCAACTTGTTCTTTCAAAAAATCAACACACATTTTCTTCACAGGTTCAATCTGGTACTGGTTTGCTGCATCTAACAAAGACTGAACGTTGTTGCTATTCACAGAAATTCTGCAAAGAAGTTGAAGTGAATATTAATTTCCTACAATTTTTTATTATTTAAATAATGCTATTGTAAAATGTATCCTACTAGCCCCTGAAATTAAACAGAAAATTAAACTTTTCAGTCCTTGCATCAGTATGGCATAGGTTCCTCAAACTTCCCCTTCCTTGCAGTTTTTCATGTTGAAGAATTTGGAGCACATCAATTTGTCAGCACAATCCTCTGCCATCGTAGATCCCAACCTTACTGCTCTACAACAGAAACAATCCTTCGTAACTTACCTAGCAGTATAAGCAAATTCCACAAGTTGTTCGATAATGTCAGGTTCAGCATCTTTGAGTTCAACTTCAAAGGATTTTGATTCAAGCATGTTAGCTAAAATGAAGAGAAGAAATATAAATGGTATGAGTACTATCACCAGTTTAACTGAGGACCAGATCATTCCAGGCCATGTTAAATATGGAAAAGAATAATAGGACAGAAATCCCTTTGGAAAAAAAACACCCAGAAAGCCAAACATTCCTATAATAAATGCAAATTAATTCTCCACACTTGAGATGTGCCTTAAATTAAAATAAGCCAAGAAATTAGTGAATTATGTGTTTCTTAAAAAAAAAAAGGCCAAGTAAACATACATATAAAACTAGATTTAGTATTTCCTCAAGTCCTAAAATAATTTAGTAGCTCTCTTCTAAATTGCTATGAGCAAAACTACATCGGATGTAGCTGGCAAAAATCTACAAGAACAATGACAATTATATGTATAGTAATCTATAGCTAGCAAAGCTCTCATTCTTTACTAAAAACTTCACAGGTAGCCAGAGCACCAAAGAGAAAACTTGAGGCA
The DNA here is from genome assembly GCF_024610735.1 of Ursus americanus. NCBI lineage: Eukaryota > Metazoa > Chordata > Mammalia > Carnivora > Ursidae > Ursus > Ursus americanus. The sequence goes on from NC_142129.1 coordinate 51,032,824, forward strand.
GATATATTACATAACCTGATCAAGTTCATAAAACAGTACTAAGCAGAGGAACCAGGACTTGGACCCAGGTCTCAAATCTAAATCTACAGTTCTTTCTTCTGATATGCTATATTTCATATTTCATTTTTATTTAGTTTAATTGACTAAATAAATCATCCTAACATTTATTTTCGTCTTTGCCTTTCCACCTAAGGTTAAGAAGAAAACTGGACATTCAAGTAGAAACTGTATCTTCACCCACAAAAGCCTTGGGCCTGTAGGGGTAATGAAAGGACATTTTTCTTTTGCTCAATCCTCATCATAACCACTTTTCAATCTCTTCATTGTTTTATGGCCTTAACTTCTTAAGTGCTTTAAAAGTAGGAAGATATTTTCATTTAGACTCCACCTCCTCCTCATGGAAAAAATATTATGTTCTACTTTAAGATACTTACTTGTGAACATTAAGTTAAAAAAATGACTGGCTGCTGCAAGGACAACTCGATGAGCAGGTATCTTTCTTTCCTGGACCATAAGGATCACATCACACAATGTTTTCTAGTCAAGAGAGAAATAAATGAAATTAAAAGGGGCTCATTGGGCCTGGCTTAGCAAACATACAAAACTGGTGCTTGACAAATGCTTTATCTCTATTTTCTATTCAAATCCAGTCTTTGTGCAGCACCAAATTTATTCATAAGACACATTTAAAAAGGACTTACAGAGTTGCTATCATGATTTACTGTATCAAAATGTGGCACTGAGCTTCCCAGCAGTAAAAACAGGGGACAAAAGAAAAAATCTTTATCATCAGAAAAGGAGAATAGTAATCCTTTAGGGAAATCAATTTTTTTTCTGACACAAATTCTAAGGTATTTCTCATGGTGAGATTTTATGTGGACATTAAATGACATAAGAGCAATGTCCTTGATGGTTTTTCAAAGACAGCGATCTGGCTTTTTAAAAAATTATTTATTCTTGATAAGCTCCAAAGTGCACACTGTATTTCCCAAGAGAGTAGCCTACACAGATTTAACTTGAAACAAAAACAATTCAGAATACAGAGTGGACAAACTGAATGACCATTTAGCGCTCTTTCCTCAGTAACACTTCTCTCAAATGTATGTCTGATAGGAGCTGGACAGCAATCACTTTTAAACTGTGAGTTCTGACCAGGGCCAAAACGGTGTCACTCTAGTTTGCTGAAAGAAGGCAGAGTTAGATTAAATTACTTACAATGCTGAAGAAATGAAATGTTAATGAAAAAATCTAAAGTTTACTGGAACTTAAGGATGAATTTCAGGGAGAAAGAATATCTTTTTTGTCAAACAAAATTTCTATTTCTTAATGAAGTTAAAGATATAATGCACAAGTTAATCTCAGAGAAAATTTGGAGCTTGTGATATGGTAGGCACTCTCAGTACTGGGAATATGAGGTAAACAATATTTTCAAAGTAAAAAAAAATCTATTACAAATCTAAATATTGGCTTAGTAGCTCAGAGGATATGGCATTTTGTAGATTTTAAGTATTTACTAAAACTATTAATACAGGGCACCTGGGTGGCTCAGTCCATTAAGTGTCTGCCTTCAGCTCAGGTCATGATCCTGGGGTCCTGGGATGGAGCCCTGCATCAGGCTCCCTGCTGAGCTTCTCCCTCTCCCTCTCCCCCCCCCTCATGCTCTTGCTCTCTCAGATAAATAAAATCTTTAAAAAAAATAAAACTATTAATACAAATTCTAATAGGAAAGTCACTATATTCTACTTTATTACTTCACGAATAAAAATCCAAATGAGATGGTAATGCTCAGTATAAGAAAGGAAATGGGCTTTGTTTTTATTTTATAGTGGGCTAAAAGATGAACAAAATTTCACTTTTACAGCTAGCTCTGTGAAGATTTTTTTAATAAGGCCTATGGACTACTGCTTAGATATTACATGCAGATTACTTATAGTAAAAGCCATTGTTAATCCCAATAGTGTCTTGAATTTTTAAATTTTTATTTCCTTTGATTTTGTGGGGGAGGTTCAGAGTAGGCGTAGTTCTTAGATAATTTTGCCACGTACCATATCAAAAATACCAGGTAGCAAAACCAGGTCAACTATTTGGTTACCACCAAAACAAGCTGACCTAGTTGCTCAAGAGAAAGAAGAAAAAAAAGAAAGGTGGAAAAAAAAGAAGGAAAAGAGGGAGAAAAATAATTCAAACAGAAGAACAAGCAAGTCAGGTAAGGGAGGGGTCTATGGCTGCTGACAGAAGTTCCAGAAGATGTACAATTATACTGAAATACATCGAAAAACCTTTCCAAAATATATACTCAGCAATAGGGAGTTTTAGTGGCATGAATTTTTATAGGCACTTTAGGAAGTTAAAGAAATCAGAGAGATCTCTACACAGCAATTTAATCTTCTCTAGGAATAATCTCCAGCTGGATATTAACATTATGGAAGGAAGGGGAGGAACCTTTTGTATCCGAATGGTACAGCTGACTGTACTACAGCAGACTAACAGGTTTCAACAAGAGATGGGACTGACTTAAAGAGAGGGGTTCCGCTCGGGAAGAGTGTATCCACAGATAGAAAATGGGAAGAGACAGAGATCTGGGTTACACTGGAGAATACGAAAGGTCCTAAATGAATTGAAGAGAAACTTAAACAAAACTACCTTCTGAACAATACATGTTCAATATATGTTCACTGGATAAAACAAGAAAACCAAAATCAAAACCCTGGCAATTTCTGTTTATATCCTCCCATATTTGTTATATCTTTATATTTATTATTTTCATCTTTTGAATTTTTAGTCTCTTATACATTGCACAGATTTATATGACTTAACCTGAAATTCTCACCATCTAAAATTACTTTGAGTTGGATTTAGATCCTTCATATTTATTACTGATAACTAATGTTTCATCTTACATAGGCCATCTTCTTTTATACAATTTATTACGTTTCCTTGCTGTCTTCTTTTTTAACTACCAGGTGGTATTTTAGTCACATTTTCTTTGCACTTTTTCCTTCTTTTAGGGACTTACTAATAGCTCTGTCAAATATTTGCAAAGTGAATTCAGTAGGGCTATTCATCAAATACTGTTCTAGGAATGCAAGGAGGGTTCAAGAACAATAATTCTTTAATATAATTCAGCATATTCACAGGTTAAAAGAGAAAAACTTCACAGAGAAAAACTTCAATAGATGGCAAAATTAAAAATTCATTTCCTTTTAAACTCTTTAATAAAGAAAATGATGTATCTGTATGCTGAAGGTGATTCGACTCAAAAGCAAACATCACGTTTAATGGTGACACAAAAGAAGCATTCTCATTTAAGTTTGAAACAGAGACACATATGCTGTCACTACTATTATTCAAATATCGTTCTGGCAATTTTAGCCAAATTGAAAATTGCCTCTGCCTTGGCCCCTCTGGCCAACTTACCAGTCTTTAAGTTTAGCAAGCACCTTTAGCCCTCCTGATTAACTAAACCTTTCTTTGTATGGGAACCAAACCCTCTTGCATAACCTCTTCCCCCAACCCCCACTCCAGGGTACCAATACACAACTTTCAAGCACTGCTGTGTCCGTAGCTGGTACCACTGAGTCTGCACAGAATCAAGAAGTGTTATAGACCACTGTGCTCCCCTTTTACTGATTAACTGACCTAAAGTTCCTTTAAAAATCTTTGGGCCAGGCAAAAACCACAGAGTTGGTTTTTAAGACAAAAGTCTGCCTTCTCCCCAGGTGGCCGGCCTCCTGAATAAAGCTCATATTCCTTTCCAATCAAAATTCGTCTCTTAAGTATTGGCTTTTTGAGCAATGAGCAGCTGAACTTGGGTTTTTAGGTAACAAAATCAGTAAGAAAATAAAGATAAATAAACTTAACACTTATAGAACTAAATAAAAAGATGGCTAAACAGAAACAAGATAAATATGAAAAAGCAACTAGCTAACCTGTATGTGAGCAGTAAGCCATAAAGAAACACAAATGAGGAGGGGAAAAAAAAGACAGCAAACAACCCGGCATAGCAACAACAAAATAATTCAATGTTTAGAAATAAACCTAAGAAATGTGAGGGATCTACATTAAGTAGGAATTTAATATGTGATAAAGATACTATTTCAAAAATGTGGTAAGAAGGTGGAGCACTGGCAATGTTTAGGGCAGTGAAACTATCTCCTGTGGTACTGTAACAGGATACATATGGAGTATACATCTGTCAACATCCACAGAATGTACAACACAGAGAATAAACCCTAATGTAAACCAGGGTTAATAATAATGTTAACAATATTGGCTCATCAACTTCAACAAATGTATCATACTTGTGTTAGTAAGATGTTAACAGTAGGAGAAACTGGGAGGGGGAGAGGGAAAATGGAAACTCTGTACTTTCTGCTCAATTTTTTGGTAAACCTAAAACTACTCTAAAAAGCAAAGTCTATTAATTTAAAAAATGTGATGAGAGAATGGATAATTGAAAAAGCGGTATTAGTGTAACTATTACCCACTGAGGGAAAACATTAGATTTCTCTCTCATAATGTAGTGTCTCTTCTCTGGGGCAAGTTAAGTACCGCGAAGGAAGGTTTGGTCCTTTTCTCCACTGTCACTTGTGGAAGAGGTTCCACAGGATGAGCAAGAATAAAGTAGAGGTCACTGACCACACACTGCCAGGCCTTCTGGTTCATTTTCTTCTGTAAGTCTGCCCCAAAGTGGAACATAACTCATCTCAAATGTTTGGAACCAACAGTGGAAAAGGGCTGCTGAAATCCATATGCAGAGACATTCAATGCACTATAGACAGAGAGAAACTTAGGTGATGTTTTAGTGCCCGCAAATATTGGGGACTTCTGCAATAACAGTCCTTTGGTTAGGAAAGACTGGGCAAGCATTTCAGGCAGCTGTTGGTAGAAGGACCTTCTGCTCTCTACATGTTTGCCAGGTAAGACTGCAAAAGGCAGTAGGCTCCATGTAAGCTCCACAGCATTGTATGAGGTTCTAACTTTTAACAATATGTGCTGGCATTACTAGGAGGCATGCAATCAGTTAATTCTATTCCCAAATTCTATCCTTTATTGTATCCCAAGAAGAGGACTAAGGAATGACTAACCTTTGGATTTATGTAGCTTGTCAACAAGGTTCTGCAATCAGTCCCGCCCAGCGTGATTTCAAGTTGGCCCTGGGTATAAATCCCTGAGTAGACTGTAGATTCAACTATAGTTGGGTGGTGGATTTAAATCACTGAAAAGATAAAGGGAAATGGAGCCCTTATTATATGGGGGTAAATCATCTTGGATTGAGATACTAGAAAAGCCTCAACAAAGCCATAATAAACTCAAAAGCTAAGAGAAAAATTAAAAAGGCCTTAGGAATCTTATTTGCTCAGAAAAGCAAGAAAAATAGTACTGGATTTAAACACACATAATCACAATAAGGCAAGTGGGAAAGTGAAAGAAAAGCAAAGTTAGACACCCAGATTAATAGAGGAAAAAGCGTATTTCTTCCTTAAGGGAAACATAACGAGTTAGATAAACAGCTTTAAAAGGCAAAGGAGATACAGTCTGATATAACTGCTCTTTAAAAGATGAGACTAGGGGAAAAAAAGTTATTTTTGCTGTTACTTATCCAAGTAAGGTGATATAAGCCAAAGAGATATACGGAGGAAGAAAAGTAAAATTCAGCAGACTAAAACAGTTCTCAGAAAAAGCCTGGATGGAAGAAATTTTTGTTAAGAGCTCTCTTAAAGCTAAAGGTAAGAAATCAAACACATAATTAGATTGAGACAATTGTAACAGGTGATTACATTAAATTCAGATATGTAAAGTTTAGAAAAGGAAGATCAGCATTAAAGTAGTTCATCCATTATGTAATTTGCAAGGTGATATGGGTGGGAAGACAGGAATGCTACATACTATAGTGGAACACATCTGGGAAGTCTGTGGAAATAAGACGCTAAGGGAGAGTACTAGGTCACATTAAAGGGAAGCCAAATAACCCAGATATAATCTAAGCCTAAGTTAGATGCTGAACCTGTCCATAACTGGAATTACTTTAACTGAGGGTGGTGAAGATTGGCAGCAGCTGAATCAATCCTGAACACATGGACTCTTGATTTCCACTGTTACAGTGTCTATAAGAAAGGCACTAGAGGAAGAAGCAGCAAAACAAACATTTGGGCCCAAAATCAAAAGGAAAGGAAAAGTAAGGAAGGTATTCTGATCTAAACAATGTTAGTTCTATATTATGTAGAAAGGAAAGGATTCAACTTGAACAGGATAACAACTCAGCTGGGGATGCCTAAAAGGAACAGACAGACAACAGAGACACAGCCCATTCTGACACATACAGGTGAGAAAAAGGAGTATCTGCTACCACTGAGTTTCCAAAGCCTGGAAGACTCAAATAATGGGGAAAGGCAAGGTTTTGAGGAACACACTGTAAAGGCCATGTTGGTCCCTATGGGGACCACAGGCTTTAGAGGAATCAGTCAAAGGTCATTCTCCAGCTGAGATAAATCGAAAGGGAAAAAAGACCCCTCTAAGAGATAGGATTAGTAGTAGATACAAGGAATTTCACAGCAGGATAGGATCACAACATGGATACAGGGGTACAGAACAAGCTGGATCAGAACTGTAGAGAATGCAAGGCCACAAACTGCTATGCACGACTGCCTGCTACAAATGTGGATCATCCTTCTCTCAAAAGAAAATACTTTGTCCTTACACAGAACTCAACTATTTCAGCACTGGGTTGCCAAGAACATAAGGTTCAAAAAAGAAATAAAAATTAAGATTTAAATGTGCAGGACAGACAACAGGGAAAAAAGGGAGACTCTAGAAGACCCGGCAGTGGGGTAAATCCCCTTGGCAAATTTTTCCAAGAACAAGGTATCCTATGTCAGTGAAGCATTATTACGCACAGATGAAACTCCTTCCCTATATGGTAAGTGTCCTATTAGCTTCTTGATAAGTGACTCCTCTCACCCGAGTTTAGAGTCTGCAAATTACAGCCAGCCAACACAGACTGGCAACCTGTGCAAGCAAAAAGCCCAGACATCCTTATGTTTTCTTTGATGATTCTCTGTTTGTTTCCTAGAAATCGAAGTTTCTGTTGTTTTAGTCTGGGAACAACAATGTGGGTTAGGACTTTATAGTAAATGTCAACATCTGCACTATTTATAGTACAGATGGGAGATATGCTTATATCTTTTCAGGTTTGTGGGGGTGGAGATGATGCTGTGCTAATCTTAAGAGTCCTAGGAACCCTTCAACATTCTGAAAACACGTGGCACCAACTACCTTGAAGTTGGAGAAATTCACCTTTCGAGGTGCTAAACTAACTTCATATATTCCAATGGAAGATAGCCGAGGCTGCAGCTGCTGAAGAAAGCTTCCCAGAATCTACCCAAACACTTAAGCGAATGCCTTCTGGCTGAGACTGAGCAGTGTAAGAAACCAAGGAGAGCGCATATTTGGAACGGCCTTTAATTTTAACTTAAAGGGAGATCACAGATGTGGGAATTTAATAATGAGTGGGTTCATAAGAGTCAAATTTGGGGGATTTTATGTTGCTAGTATGGAATTAGATGGAGTGTTTTAACCTGTCATTTGGTTGTTCACAGCAGATAATCTGGAGAGCTAGGAATGAAATCTTGGCTGAGAAAAATTTGAGATGGGAAATAGAAGTGAATTTCCAGTCTGGGGTTAACAGATTACCTATTTAAAAGCTTTCTGGAGTAAAAAATTTAAATAACCTTTCTAAGTGGTCTACAGAGGATGCACAGAACAGTTATTGATAGAGGATAGAACAAAATGCTCCCTGTGCAGGTAAAACAACAACAGCAACAAAAACCAAACAAAAAACCTTAAAAAAACAAACTTGGAAATAAATTCTTATTTATTTATTTGGTCCAGTTACCTTCTGTTGGGAGTTGGGATGGGGCTTTGGTGCCTGAATGCTACTATTCAGCCCTCTGAAATTCTCATCAGGGAGTTTACATAAAGAGTAATAGCCAAGCAAGACATAATAAAACATACTACTGGGGCGCCTGAGTGGCTCAGTTGGTTAATTGGGTAAAGTGTCTGCCTTCATATCAGGTCATGATCCCGGGGTCCTGGGAGCCCCGCATTGGGCTCCCTGCTCAGGGGGGAGCCTGCTTCTCCCTCAGGCCCTTCCCCTGGCTCAAGTGCATGCACGCACACTCTCTAAATAAAATCTTTTAAAAAAAAATATAAGAAACCCACACTATTGATAGATGGGTGCATACTTGGTAATTCCTATCTACTCACACCTGTATACCCTAATAATCTAAATTTTGGAATTTGCATATTCATATGTCCTGTAGTGGGGAATAAAAGATGGCTGGGCCCAAATCCGGCTTACAGAGTCCACCATGTGACATACCTTACCTATTCTCCTTAGCAGATGGAGATGTGAATCACAAAAGAATAATCACACCATTAATAAAACAGCAATGTGTTAACTTCTAGCTTAATTAGGTTACAACTTCTTTCTCATTGGGCAAAACTTGTAGGAGAGAGAGAGATATGAGCTCAATACACCTCATTTCCTTTCCTTTGGGTGAGGTGAAGGTCAGACAGGTTTTCCCAGCCCCAGTCCCTTTGCCTGCTGGTCCCCACACCACACACAGACAGACAGACAGACATTGTGTGTGTGTTCATTCTCCTTCTCCTTTCAGGGAAAAGCCTTATAACAGTGGTTTTCAAACTTTTCAAGCAGCAGAATCCATTTTCAAATGATGTGATTTCACATAATTTACAGAGAAAGGGGGCAGATGGTTTGCCTCAGATCATGATCTCCAGGTCCTGGGATCGAGTCCCACATCAGGCTCTTTGCTCAGTGGAGAGGCTGCTTTTCCTTCTCCCTCTGCCTCTCCCCCTGCTTGTGCTGTCTCTCTCTCTCTCTCTCTAATGAAATAAAAATCTTTAAAAAAAAAGTTTAAAAAAAATAAACATTTAAAAAAAAATTTACAGAGACAAAATGGTTTCTATAAAGTCAGACTTAGCCTGGCAACCAAGGGATGGAAGAAGCTCCTCTATTATGCTTAATGATTCACTCACAAATATTTTGCTTCTGATCTCAGCAATTAGTCTTTCTGGAGGTGGATTCTGCTAGTTTAAAGATATGAGAACCCAAAAGAAGAATGCTTCAACCAAGTGACAGAATAACGTCTTTACAGAATTAGAAGTTAAGAATACAACCCGGGCATTTTGGCATCCTCCTGGCACTGGGTAAAAAGAACAAAAGTTATTATATTTGGTTAGGTGCCTGAACTTGGCCATGAAGGGGGAAAAAAAAGGTTTCTGTTCTCTATGGGACAGAAGATAGCTGGAGCTCAGGGGATCCCCCTTGGGTACCTTCTTCTTGTTGGGAGAGAAGAGTCCTCTATGGTTCTCTGAATTCCTACATATCTTCCTAGACATGCCAAGAAGGCAAGGCCCTGACACTTTTTACCTGGGCCACCACTTCTCAGGGTTATGTTGGCAGCAAGCAACTATAAGGGATGAAATAGTCTTCCCCATAAGAATAAGGAGTAGGCTGCTTACTGTTTGCTACAAAATGGCAGATTCCTTAAGCTCAGTGTTCATTCCGTAGCTACAACACAAACCCACTGTTGTGCATAACATCCATCTGGGCCCCAGCAGGTCACCCTCATAGAACTTGTGGGGCAAGTGGAACTGACACATACATGTGGATGCTCATGATGCTGTGCTGTGAGTAATCAAGTCTGCTGTCTCTAACCCAGGAGTCTCATGTCTTCGCCAGCATCCATTAAACAGCAACAGGCTAACTAATCAGCTTATAAATACCATAAAATCAAATCCCAGGCCCATTGCCTCTACTGCTAAATCTAGTAATCAGTGTTAACAAAAGACTAAAGTGACCCTATACAGGCAAGACCAAAGGTTCAAGACACCTAGGAATGAAGGATTAGGTCACCCCATCAGATAAAGAACCTTAAGGAGTTGGCTAAAGACAAAGAATAGGAATAGGCAGTGAAGGGAGAAATCATGAATACAATGAGTAATATTAACAAATAAATAATAAACAATGAATGTGGCTTCTATTTTTATTTTCGTTCTTGCTCTTTTATTTGTATAAGTTTTAACTATGAAACTTTTCCCTCCACAATCATATAAAGAATCTATTAAGACTTAGACCTTAGAATCTTGAAATGACTATAGAAGGAATGGATATCACCAAGTAATCTTGAATTTGAAGTTAGACATGATAAGTGAAAAAATGTGATGACTTTTTTTGTGGATTCTGGCAATCTAGTATCTAATTTCCTGCCTAGTAGAACCCCAAGCTCCCATTTCTGGAAAAATTCCTCATTATGAACTAGGTTGGTGAGAGGGCAATTCCCAGAGCCTGCCTCTCACTATGGAAGCTAAAAGTCAGTTATTTCTTCTGTTCACTCAGCAGAGCCAAAATCTGGCAAACAATACAAGGCCAGACAATTATACACCTACTTTCAGGATTTTAAATTTTGAGCAAATAGAAAGATGGAGGGAAAACTGTCTTTATGGCAGTGGCAGCAGCGACGGCAGCAGCAGCAAGTAGTCAAGACTGTTCCTGCACCATAATTGACTCCAAAGTCTCTGAAGCCTAGGAATGAGAGAATACCAGGGGTTTTGCTTATTTGCCATGCCTGTTCATCTTCCAGCCTGTGGTCAATATCTAAGTTCCTGATATTCTTGCAATAAATTATTCTGACTTCAGAGAGAACATATTTTTGTTGGTGGCAACCAAGAATTCCAGGAGATTCACTGTGATAATAGCAATACCAACAATATTTGACAACACTGAATAATTTATCATGAGTTTTCAGGGGCGCCTGGGTGGCTCAGTTGGTTAAGCATCTGCCTTCAGCTCAGGTCATGATCCCAGAGTCCTGGGATCGAGCACTGGACTTGCTGTCCAGCGGGAAGTCTGTTGTTTCTCCCTCTGTCCCCCATCCCACTCTTGTGCTTTCTCTCAAATAAATAAATAAAATATATATATATTTTTTTAAAAAAAGAGTTTTCACATTCTCTGTCTCACTATCCCCAACATCAGTAGGGTCGGTCAATATAATATTATAATCATTGTTGTGCAGATACAAACATAAAAGGCTAAAGTTGTGACTTGCTCAATGTCATACAGTTAGTAAGAAGACAGAGCTAGAATTCAAACCCAGATCTGTTTGATTCCAAAATCCATGTTATTTTCACTATAGGGTACTGTTTCACACAGCAATGAGTGACTAAGGCAACACTACTAAAAGGAGTTTTATACAAGATACAAAGCCACTTTTTAAAAAGATTTAATTTATTTATTTGACAGAGAGAGAGCACGCACAAGCAGGGGGAGTGGGAGAGGGAGAGGGAGAGCGAGAAGCAGGCTTCCTGCTGAGCAGGGAGCCTGATAGGGGGCTCAATCCCCCAGGAACCTGGGATCATGACCTGAGCCGCAGGCAGACGCTTAACTGATTGAGCCACCCAGGTGCCCCACAAAGCCACCTTAGAATAATTTTTCATGATAAAAGCTTATAGTGTAATATTAAATTGTGATTCAAATTAAGTGCAATTCAAAAAGAAGGTCTAAAAAAGAACTCATTTTAATCCTGGCACACCATTTTCCAGTAGGCTAACCTGATATTAAGTACAGAATTTACGATATTTAGCACTGATGGCATATTCTTAAGAATGTCTCTCTTAAATATTAATCAACCACATTTTTGACAGTTTAACAGAATATAACTAAATTATATGCTGTATTATTACATACTAAATTATTTAATATGCCGGCTATTTCAATGATATGAATCTTTGTAGTAAATGTTCACTGGAGCTACTACCTGACTTACAATTCTCCCCTCTCAGGAAATGGCCTCAGTACATAAAATGAGCCTTTCAAGATTATGTTTGTGCTACATGACCTTGTTCTCCTTCGCATAGATAGTTGATTCAAAGGGTTAACACTCAACCCAAGCTAGGTCTATCGCATCCTGTCTATCCAGGATTTGAAACTCTGGAAGAGAAACAGATTAGTGGTAGTCAGACCTGAAGTCCAATGAAGGCGCTGTTCCAGACAAAGGCTAGATGTTGGCATGGTTCTTGTATCTCCTAAATCTTGACGGTCTTTCTTCTCTTCAGAAGGGAATTTTAATACAGTCATGTCTCCCTTAAGATACACTTCTGTAGTCATTCATTCAACACACATGGGGTAAGTATCATGATGGTAGTAGCATTTTATACTACTGGATTTTATTTTTTTAAATGTGGAGATATATAGTTTCTATTTAAATTCCAGTTAGTTAACATACTGTGTAATATCAGTTTAATGTACAATACTCAACACTTCCATACATCACCTGGTGCTCATCACAAGTGCCCTCCTTAATCCCCATCACTTATTTAACCCATTTCCTCCCACCTCGCTTCTGGTAACCATCAGTCTGTTCTCTATAATTAAGAGTCTGTTTCTTGGGGGCGCCTGGGTGGCACAGCGTCTGCCTTCAGCTCAGGGCGTGATCCCGGCGTTGTGGGATCGAGCCCCACATCAGGCTTCTCCGCTATGAGCCTGCTTCTTCCTCTCCCACTCCCCCTGCTTGTGTTCCCTCTCTCGCTGGCTGTCTCTATCGCTGTCGAATAAATAAATAAAATCTTTAAAAAAAGAGTCTGTTTCTTGGTTTGCCTCTCTCTCTTTTTCCCCTCTACTCACTTATTTTGTTTCTTAAATTCAATGAATGAGTGAAATCACATGGTACTTGTCTTTCTCTAATTTACTTATTTCACTTAGCATTATACTCTCTAGCTCCACCCACGTTGTTGCAAATGACAAGGTTTTACTCTTTTTTATGGCTGGGTTATATTCCATTTGTGTGTGTGTGTGTGTACATGCGCACATGCGCATACGTGTGAGTACACAACATCTTCTTTATCCATTCATCAGTCGCTGGGCACTTGGGCTGTTTCCGTAGTTTGGTTACTGTAGATAATGATGCTATAAATGTTGGGGTGCATGTATCCTTCTGAATTAGTATTTTTGTCTTCTTTGGGTATATACTACTGGAGTTTAAAGAACATTAATCTCATCCTGAAAAGCCTGGGCCATAGAGAAGGCAGGTCCCTCTCCATGTACTCACAACTCTGTCCCTCCTTTATTCTCTAAAATCTGCCCCTTCCCCCACCACTCCAATAAAACTTAACTTGCTAAAACCACCAATTTTCAAATCCAGGGGACACATTGACTTTTTTCGCCTCCCTACTACATTTGATACTCCTGACTAGCTCTTCTTTGTAACTTGTATCTTGGTTTCAATGATATTATTCCCTGCTGTCTTTCTTCCTTCCATACCTTAATCTCCTAAGAAACTTTTCTTCCTATCCTTTAAAATACTGGTGCTCCCTCAGAGTTTCATCCTCTGTCCACTTTTCTTCTTACTCTGCCCGCAACCTCCAGGTGTTATCAACCATACCTATGACATCAACTATTTACTTAACAAGTATTTGTGCACCTCTGTGGTAGATGTTGGCAAAACAGCACTGAATAACACAGTGTCCCTGCCCTTATGAAGCGTAGAGCCTAGCAACAAAGATATACGTTAAAAATAAGCAGTCTTTCTTGCCTTTATAGAGATGATCAGTGCACGAACGAAAGGAATGGAGTATATATAATAGAGGTCCTTGACATAATGTAGGGCATTCAGGAAGGAAGTGGCATTAAAGTAAGAACTGAAGCATGAGTAGGAGGGAAAGAGAGTTAACAGGTACTGGTACAACATTTCAGGCTCTGAAGGAAGACAGGTGCCTGGAGTGAAATAGCTAAAAGAAAAGTAGTATGAAACCTGACTGAAATAGTTTGGGATCACATCAGACAGGGCTGTGAAGGCCTGGTTAAGAATAAATATTCATTACAAATGCATAGTAATTAACCTCAAAAAACCTTCAAAAATTCTACTAGCCATTATACCAATTCTACTCTTCACAAAAATTACTTTTATCAACCTCTAGCTTCATCTTCCTCCTTCATTTTAGTGGATGATCTCATCTCCTACTTTTCAAAGAGAACAAAGGCCTCTGGACAGAAACTCCTTCATTCTCCTGATTCCAAAAACACCTATCTACCGATCTCTTTTCCTTCCCACTCTTACGGAAGAGAAACTGTCCTCCTCCCAAGAGAGATTAATTACCTTTAATTGAGATCTCATCTAAGGAATCATCTATCAATTATCCATTCTGTCTCATATACGTTTAAGCTCTACACCTCAAATGAATTATTTTTTAAAAATGTTTTAATTTAAATTCAATTGAATTAACATATACTGTATTATCAGTTTCAGAGTTAAAATTTAGTGATTCATCAGTTGCATACAACACCCAGTGCTCATTACTTCAAGTGCCCTTCTTAATGACCATCAACCAATTACCCCCTTTCCCACTACCCACCTCCCCTCCAGCAACCCTCAATTTGTTTCCTATAGTTAAGAATTGCTAATGGCTTGCTTCCCTCTGTTTTCATCTTATTTTTCCTTCCCTTCCACTATGCTCATCTGTTTTGTTTCTTAAATTCCACATATAAGTGAAATCATATGGTATTTGTCTTTCTCGGACTTATTTTGCTTAGCATAATACTCTCTCGTTCCAGCCACGTCATTGAAAATGGCAAGGTTTCATTCTTTTTGATGGTTGAGTAATATTTCATTATATATATATCACATATCATTATGTGTGTGTGTGTGCTCACACGTGTGTATACACACACACACACACACGCACATATATCACATCTTCTTTATCCATTCATCTGTCAGTGGACATCTGAGCTCTTTCCATATCAAATGAATTCTTCCAGTTATTAAGCACACTTATACCTAATTTAAACAAATAAAACCAAACGAGCTTCATTTGACTCCCCTACTTCCTTCAGGGACAAATTTCTCCAATAAAGCTGTTTCAATTGTCTCATATCTTACTCAAGACAATCTGACTTCCATCTGTCTCCCCATCAAAGAAGCACTTACTACATTCAGTAATTTTCCTGTGTTGCTATATCCTGATTTCTCAAAGGCTTCAAAATTTGCCATGCTCCTTCTGAGACAATTTCTTCTCAGATTCTGAAAATTCTCACTTTCTTGTTACTCTTCTAGCCTTTTTTTGGAGGGAAAGGGGGGGCCTCCTTATAGGCTCACTCCTTATCCCTTATCCTAGACGTTTCACAGTTTCAAAAAGAAGTTATCTTCCGTCTGCAGATAATCACAAATTTACACTTAAATATTTTTTTAAGATTTTATTTGAGAGAGAGAGAGCACAAGCGCACACAAGTTGGGGGGGGGCAGAGGGAAGCAGACTCCCCACTGAGCAGGGAGACTGACATGGGGCTCCAACTCAGGACCCCAGCATCATGACCTGAGCCAATGGCAGATGCTTAACTGACTGAGCCACCCAGGTGCCCTTTTCTTCTTTTCTTTTTTTTTAAGATTTATTTTAGAGAGAGAGAGTGGGAGGAGGGATAGAGGGACAGGGAGAGAGATAATCTTAAGCAGACTCCCCATTGAGCTCAAGCCCGACAAGGGGCTTGATCTCATGACCCTGAGATGGTGACCTGAGACAAAATCCAGAGTCAGATGCTTAACAGACTGAGCCACCCAGGTGCCCCTAAAATAAATTTTTTAAAAAAAGATTTTATTTATTCATTTGAGAGAGAGACAGAGAGAGCCCAATGTGGGGCTCGATCTCAGGACCTGAAGATCATGACCTGAGCCAAAGGCAGATGCTTAACCATATAAGCCACCCAGGTACCCCCCCCCAATTTTTTTTTAAGTAAACTCTACGCCCAACATGGGGCTCGAACTCACAACCCTGAGATCAAGAGCTGCATGTGGTATGACTGAGCCAGCCAGATGCCCCACAAATTTACACTTTTAACCCACAGACCTGTCAATTCATCATATATACCTTAATGTCTCACGGGCACTGTGAACTGAACATATCTAAAATACAAACTATAATCCCTTCCTCAAAGCCTTGATCCTTTTCCAGTACCTCCTCTCTTAGTGAATAGTGTCACCATCTACCTAGTTATGCATTCTAGAACCCTAGAGGTCAAAACCAAAAACTTGTATTGAATCCCTCAGCATCCAGTCAATCACCACTATCATGATAGCAACAAAAATAGCCAACATTTATTGAGAACTTATTATCAGGTCCTGTTTTAAGTTATCTTAATTTGGTCATCTAATTTAGTCATCACACCCACATGTGGAAGTTATCATCACCAAGTCCTGTGGATTTTACCTCCTGAATTTCTTGAATATGTCATCTTTTCTTCATCACTACTGCTGCTATCACCTTAGTTCAAGGGACCCTCTCTTTGAGCTACTGAACTTCCTGTTTAGTTTGCCAACAATCACTCTGAGAACTCTCATTTGCCACAGATCAAGCACCATCTTTTTCAAACGAAAAACAAATACCTGCAGATCCCTCCTCTCTCTCCCTCTCTCTCTCTCTCTCTCTCTCTCTCTCTCACACATACACACACACACACACACCACATCTGAAGGGGTTTTAGAAAAAAGGCAAATCCCCCTAACTTGACTTAGGAAACTGTGCATGGACAGGTCTCTAGCTATTTCTCCAGTTTCTTCTTACACCATCCTCCCCCTGATGTTCTGTACTCCAGTCACACTGGCCTTTAATCAGCTTCTTGCACTTGCCATTCTATGGTAGAAGACTCTGCATCTGTTTTTCCATCTACCTAAAAGGCTCTTCCTTAAGGTGCCTAATTAACACGTAATCTTATTTCAGCTCTCAGTTCATTTACCAGTTCCTTGGGGAAATCTTCCTGATTTGATGGTCAAATCATCCAATCATACCCATCACTGTATCATGTTCTTCTCTGTAGTAATACCTACTGTTACAATTTTACATTTCTTTTGTGTGACTGCTTGACTAATGTTTTATTCTCCTACTAGACTAAAACCACATGAAAGCAAGGACTGTCTGGTTTTGCTCAACACTGCAACTATAGAATCTAGCAAAATACCTAGCATGCAGTGGGTCCCAGTAAGTATTCATCCAAACAGATGAGTCAGAAAGCCAAACTGAGCTAGAGGAATAAGTCAACAGTGAGCCAAAAAAAGGGGGTGGGGGGCAGTGTGAATCTACCCACGCTCTGGTTTTAAAGGGGGGAGAGAGGTATTATTTATAGAGGAATGTTGAGACTAAGAATGGGTGGACTGGTTTGGATGGTTGGTTTAAAAGCTAGAGAAGTTAAAACATGCCTAAATGCTGGACTCTGGTAGAGAAGAAGTTAAAGATGCTCAGTAGTGATGGAATAACCAACAATATAACTTTCCTGACTAGGCTAATATTGAGGGGAGCCAAAGCCCAAGTGAAAGTACTGGCTTTAGATGGAAAAGAGACAGCTTCTTCACTGTAGCAAAATTAAAAACTGTCAATACAGGTGTATAGATTTGGTGGTCGAAATTTAAGAGATAGTTCCAAAATAACGTCTTCTGTTTATTTTTGATATCAAAAGGGGAATGATCTACTGAAAGTGAAGATATATAGAGAGGACTCGTTTTAGAGGAAAACGGTAAAATTAATGTAGAGTACGGCTGATCACCAGTATTGACAGCTGAGTTGAAATTAGGTCTTACCTGACAAAGAACTGCCCAGTAATGGGATATTTTCCAGCTGTGCTTGGAAACCTTGCACAAAAAAGGTAAATAGTCATCAATGCTTTTTACCGGATGGATGTGAAAAAAGGATGGAAGGTCAAGAAAGCCTCGGGCATTGGAAAGGGAGTGAAGAGAGAGATGATTATCTCCTAAGCGGGACAGACAAAAGGAGAAGACAGCGAAGAGTCAAAAACAGGAAGGTCTGGATGATGGGAGTTGTCAATGGGAGTTGCTGGTGGAATTAAATGAGACAAAGCATGTTAAACACATTGCAGAATGGCTGGTAGAAAATAAATGCTCAAGAAGTGTTTCCATTACTGAGGATTTAATGCAGAAGGTTTAGATGATTCACAAGGGACCCTAAAGATTAATGACTAGTAGTAATTTGCAACCTTGAAAAGATGAACGTACAGAAGTTGAGTAATTTTAGCTTGTAAGTAAGCCCAGCTGACTGCTCAACATCCAATCCTTAAATCAGCTTTTTTGGTTCTCTCACATAATTCTCAATAGGGCTTTAACATAAGCTTTTAAATTCTAATCATGCTTTAATTCACTTAACATGAGGAAACTGTAAGCTGTAGTGGTACTCAGGAAGGTCTCAAAACATATCCCTCAAATGTTAAGGGTCTCCTAGACTTCATTAACACAAGAGCAAAAGCAATTAGATATAAGCAGTAGTGATTATGACCCAGCCTTACTTTGTAGAGCTCCTCTGTAGTGTATCAGGTAATTAAACAAAAAGTTTGGGAAATAAAAAGGTGCTCAGCCTAATTAAATAAGATGCTGCTATATAGCCACCAGAATGGCTAATGTTATAAAGACTGACAATTCCAAGTGTTGACAAGGATGTAGAGTAAAAACCTCTCTAATACACGGCTGGCATGAGCTGTAAACTGGCACAACCTTGGAAACTGTACGACAGTATCTGTTAAAGCTGACTGTAGCATAACCAGTGACTCCACAACTCCACTCTTAGGTATTTCCCAATGGAAATACATACATGTGCACATCTAAAGCCAAGTATAAAATACACAAAAATGTTCAAAGTAGTACAATTCTTCATAGCGCTAAACTAGAAATAACTCCTATGTCCATAATGATAGAATGGATAAATTGTGGCATATTTACATAATGGAATACTAAATACAATGAGGATATACTAGAGCTACACAGAACAACATAATAAATTTCACAAAAATAATGTTAGCTTTCAGAAACCAAGACCCAGGAGTATATACTGTATGATTCCATTTATATAAGTTCTAAAACAGGAAAAAAACAAATCTATGGTGATAGAGGTTAAAACAGTGGTAACCTTTGGGGGGGGGTAGTGATTGAGCAGAGTGTAAAGGGCGACCTCTGGTGTACTCTTCATGTTCTATTTCTTGTTGGTGGTAGTATGTTTATTTTGTAATAGCTCATTGAGCTGCATGTTTATGATCTGTATCCTTTTAGTGAATCCTATACTTCATCAGAAAGTTTACTTTAAAAACAAAAGGCTATAAATGACTGCAAGGATGATGAAGGAAAAGGCTCCATGAGAAGCTGAGGCTGCCGGCTCTGAAGAACCTCCATTCGCCACTATGTATAGAGTTGGCTGCTACGCTACGGAGAGATGAAATGACCTAAATCATATTTCTCTAAGATCACAAAACTAATTAATGGTAGAGCAGGAACTGGAATTCAGATATTCTAATTTCACCGTGTTCTCAACTTCCTGTGAGAATGTTTCTGGGTGTGTACAGAGGGGTCCTTTTCATCCACGTACTCATTATTCTGATCCCCAAAGTAATGAGGTCATATGGGGAAGCAAAAATAGTCACAACATAATATTCACTAAAGAACAAGAACACTTATAAAATTGGTTCTCACTCAAACATTCTTCCTCTGGCTCAGACCAGTTTCTCTTTCTGCCAATTCCCATCAACTGCCCTTGTCAGTCATTCTTGGTGAGTCTCTCTTGTGTTATGATGTTAAACAGAACAATACAAATACAATGTAAATCAACTGCAGAGTGAAACTGCACATCTTGCAAAAGATGCAGGATTCCATGAAGTTGGTTAAAGTTCTACTGGAGAATACCCGAATAATATGTAAAGCCATTGACAAGGAGAGAATCCAACAGATTAAGGTCAGTTAACCAATGTGGAAGAGATCCCTGTTTGTTCCACCCGGCATCTATTTTCCCCTTCCTACTAAGTAACAGTAACAGAATCCTGATTTTTTGGTAACTTTATGTCTAGCTTATCCTAAATAAACAGATGTTAATATAGTCTAAAGCTAAGTCTAAGAACTGGATACGCATCAATTTTTAAACCCAAAGAGCTAAACGTAGCATCAGAAAATCCCCTCTTCTTCAAGTAAACAACTGATGCTGCAACCCAGCTGCACCCTATCTACATAAGGAATGAGGCAATGCTTCACCATGCTGGTGTCAGAGACAAAACCATGTATCTGGAGGGAGAGGGAGGGTTGGTGGAAACGAATCTGAGCACTGGTGAACAGTGTTCACCCTTTACAAGCAGACACTTGTTAAATGCACCAGTAATATGAAGTCACCAGTGTTGTAAATATAAAAAGGTTTACATGAAATGAACTTGAATGTATACATGAAAATAGATACATGAAAGTAAGTTACACATAACACTGAATTCAGACGTTCACAGCTACTTCAGCACAAAAGCCAGGAAAGGTTTAAAGGCATTCGGATAGGTATCTACTGCATTCATGCACCATGCCAGGAGCTGATGAACAAAGACAAGATCCCGGCAGTCAGAGTTTGCTTAAAGAAACCAGAAGCCAGTATCTTCATACAAATCTTAAATTCCTGTACTGTTTTCCCTGTTCTCCTCGGAATCACTAGATAAGCAAACGAGGTTTTGCTATTATTCATACTCACATCCTGCTTTTGTCTTCTTTAAAAACAGGACTACAGTTACAAAACAGAAACATTCTCACATCTCCTTAGATGCGTATTTTTTTAGAAATAAAGCTTACGGAATAAAAAAGTAACCAAGTGACTTTTCTATGCTTTTTGGTATGTTACGGAATTAAAAAAACAAAACAAAAAAACCTCTCTAGTCTACATTCTCCGTCTTAAAATTCATTCTTTTCATAACCCACCTTTCGCCGACGTGAAGACTTTCATTAATGCGCCACACATCAAAGAGAACAAAGGGCTCCTCTTAATAACAGAGGCGCACAAGGGCCTTAAAAGACTGCGCGGTATTTATCCGTGACTGTTTCTGCTCTAAATTAACACGTACAGGAGGATTTGTCTTCAACTAGCTCCACCCGGCTAACACAGAGGAGGGGCGGGGATCCTTATCTAAGAGTAGCTGATTTCAGGCCAGCACTGCTGCTTTTCCCTTCTTTGGGGGCTTCAGGTTGGGCTGTGCCAATGGGCTTCTTCGCACAAGATCTCACGACACCTTAAAGCGGCTCGCCAATGGAGGGATCTTCGCCTCACAAAGAGATAACTAGGGCAGAGCTGTTATACAACCGATACGCGACGCCGAATGCCAGCCCGGGGAGTCCCCCAGGAGTGCGACTTGGGAGCCACAGCATCCGCAGACGAGGAGACGCTTCTCGAGAACGGTTTAACGCGACCCTCTACTAAACAGCAGCTCGGCTGGCGTGCGAAAATGGAAGGAAGCGCGAGGACCGAGGAAGACAGCCGCGATCCACCGGGCGCGGTTTCAGCCCAGGGAGCCAGGGGCGCGAGTCCCGGACCCCCTCCCCCCTGGCGCCCGTCACTCCCACAAAGGCGGTACCTGTTTCCGCATGTTATTCATGACGCCCATGAAGCCCGCCAACAATTTAGCTTCTTCTCGAGCAGCAAGTTTCTTCTCGGTCTTCTTCTTGCTGCTCTTCTCCACCCCGGAGGCTGCCATCCTCCGTCAGCTCGGTTCACGCCCGGGGCTGGCCGGGCCGAGCGGGGGGTTGCACGCTCCGGGCACGCTGCGGCTTCTGTTTACCAAACAGCGCGGCCGGGACTGCGGCTGCAGCGCCCTGCTGCCGGCGCGGCCACTGCGGAAGGACAAGGCCTGGCGGCCCCCTCAGAAACTCACCGGGAGGCGACGTCGCGGGCTCGGCGGCGTCCCGACAGAACCGGAGCCGGGCCGAGGAGTCTGCGCACTTCGCTCGCGGGGGCGGGCGCGCTCGGAAGGGAGCAGGGGGCGAGGCCTACGCGTCACAGCGGCGCGCCGCTCCCGGCGACGCGGTGCGGGCCGGTTGTCTTTGTCGCCGTCGGCCGCCGGCGAAATTTTGACTTCCAGCGGCTCCAAGGGCGTGCATGCCCTTCGGTTTCCCCAAGTCAGGGTTTACAAATTTAGACTATGTGGAGGATTTTCTTTTTTTTTTGGATACGCAGGCGGTATCTCCCGTTAGTGTAAGCCCCGGAGGAACCAGGTTGATGTTGTCTTCCCTGCAGCATCACAGACTGGCAAATTGTAGACGCTTAATATGTATTTATTAAATGATGAAAGATTATCACGTACTGCAAGTGACAGGCATCTTACACGGAACACAAGAGTTATTTGCTTGGGATTCATAAAGCAAAACCACACAGTCCCGTTGGTGTCTCCTTGATGTGGAATGCCTGCTTACTTAGGCTGGTTTACTTACTGTTTGAAACCAGATCAGGGATCAGCTCCAGAAATCTTCAGTTAGTCCAGTTAGTCTTCCCCAAGTATTCTACCGGGACACGAAACTCAGTCACCGAACTCATGAAAAGGCTTTTTTTTTTTTTTTTTTTAAGTATAATAATCTGTTCTTTCGAGTGTATGGTAATACAAGATTATTTGAAATGGTACATTATTTACATTCTGAAAATTTTCTACATATCCTCTTGATTTTCTACCCAGGTCTCTACAGGCATATACGGAGACATATTTTATGGAAAATAATTTACACCATTGAAGCATGCTTTCTCTTGAGGACAAACAATATACAATAACTCAAATGAAAGAGCAGGTGGCATATAAGCCTCCATTTTTATGAAAGAGGCATTTATGCCTATGTGCACTTTATATCCTCTTAATCTAGAGGTTCTCAGATCTTCTATTTTAACTAGTCAATAATTTGAGGTTTTAGAGTGGATGCTGGCAAAAGAAACCATTTGTTCCTCATGAAATGAGAAAGAAGGAAAATTTTGTTTACTTTATCAAATGACCTAGAATACTGAAGAATAAGGGTTGTGTTTAAACA
Source organism: Ursus americanus (assembly GCF_024610735.1). Lineage (NCBI taxonomy): Eukaryota > Metazoa > Chordata > Mammalia > Carnivora > Ursidae > Ursus > Ursus americanus. The sequence continues at coordinate 51,055,695 of NC_142129.1, forward strand.
TTTCTTTTCATTGAAAGGAAGTGGAAATCTTTTTACTCTAAGGCCTTGGGAAACATTAAGGATGCAGGATTCAAAGGCAGAAATGCAGGTGATGAGATGGAATACTATTCTGTAACAAGGCAAAGGAAGGAACAGCAATCATCCTACTTGATGTTGAAACAGTTCTTTCATATATTGCAGAATATACCCCATTTTATTGTGCTTCACTTCATTGCACTTCGCAGGTATTGCCTTTTTTTTTCTTTTCTTTTCTTTTTTTTTTTTTTTTTTTTTTACAATTTAAAGGTTTGTGGCAACACTTTGCTGAGCAAGTCTATCAGCACAATTTTTCCAACAGCGCTTGCTCATTTTGTGTCTGTGCGTCACATTTTGGTAATTCTAGCAGTATTTCATATTTTTCATTATTATATTTATGGTGCTCTCGATCAGTGATCTTTGACATTACTGTTCTAATTGTTTTGGGGTGCCACAAAACGCCCCTCTATAAGGTGGTGAACTTAATAAATACGCATGTTCTGACTGTTCCACCAACCAGCTGTTTCCCTGTCTCTCTCTCCTCAGACCTCCATATTCCCTGAGACACATCAGTATGGGAATTAGGTCAATTAATAACCCTATGATGGCTCCTAAGTGCTCAAGTCGAAGGAAGAGTCACAGGTCTGTCACTTAAAGTCAAAAGCTTGAAATGATTAAGCTTAGTGAGGAAGACATGTTGAAAGTAAAGGAAGACATGAGATAGTCCCAAAGCGAGGTCTCTTGTACCAAACTGTTAGCCAACTTGTGAATGCAAAGGAAAAGTTCTTGAAGGAAATGAAAAGTGTTACTCCAGTGAACACACAAACGGTAAGAAGTGAAACAGCCTTACTGCTTATATGGAGAAAGTTTTAGTGGTCTAGATAGAAGAGCAAACAAGTCACAGCATTGCCTTAAGCCAAAGCCTAATCCAGAGCAAGGTCCTAACTCTCTTTAATTCTGTGAAGGCTGAAAGAGGCGAGGGAGCTGCAGAAACTTTAAGCTAGCAGAGGTTGGTTCATGAGAACTAGAATCAGAAGTGGAGCCTGGGGGGGGGCCTGGATGGCTAAGTCAGTTAACTGTCTGGTACTTGTTTTGGACTCAGGTCATGATCTCATGGATGGTGAGATCAAAACCCGTGTCCGGCTCCCTGCTCAGTAGGGAGTCTGCTTGAAGATTCTCTCCCTCTGCCCCTCCCCTGTGCTCATGCTCTCTCCCCCTCTCTAAAATAAATAAATAAATCTTAAAAAAAAAAAAAAAAAAGGAAGTGGAGCCTGAAGATGTGATTGAATTGCTGCAATCTCATGATAAAACTTTAATGGATAAGGAATTGTTTTTCATGGATGAGCAAAGGAAGTGGTTTCTTGAGATGGCATCTACTTCCTGGGGAAGATATTGTGCAGATTGTTTAAATTACAACAAAGGATTTAAAATATTACATAAACTTAGTTGATAAAGCAGTGGCAAGGTTTGAGAGGATTGACTCCAATTTTGAAAGCAATTCTTTCTTTCAAAGAGCATCACATGCTACATAGAAATCAGCTGTGAAAGGAAGCGACCATTCAGGCACAGCCATCCCAGCCTTCAGCCGCCACCACCCTGACCAGTCAGCAACCATCAACACTGAGGCAAGACCCTTCACGGGCAAAAACGTTACAGCTCACTGAAAGTTCAGGTGATGTTTGGCAATTTTTAGCAATAAAATTTTTAAAATTAGGGAATGTACCTTGTTTTTTAAGACATAATGCTATTGCACACTTAATAGACGTCAGTATAATGCCCAGAGGTTAAGCATGAAACTTTGCCTGATGCCAGTCAAGCACCCCCACTCTTTAGGTGTTCAACTTTGGGCAAATTGCTCAACTTCTCTTATGCATCAGTCTCTTTGTTTGTAAGAACAGAACCTGCCACATGGAACCGATGTAAGGATTACAAAAATGCGTAGATTGCTGCCACCCTGAGACAAACAATATTACTTCACTGAATTAATAATTTCACTGTGAATACAACTTTGGGAAATAAGATATATGTTCTCAGAGAAAATCCACGATATATTTGCATATGAAGTGTTTGGCAAAGACTTTGCTGTACCTATTGGTTGAACCTAACCAACTTTGCCGTAGTATACTGCCTTTTGAGGCATCTGGTTAGCCCATTCCTATTTTCCATGAGTTATTCAATCCATTATCCACTTATAGTATGGGGCCTAAAGATACACTTGTTCTGTGGGACTTTACTTATACTTGGTACAGCTTATTGGATCAAAATTGGACACCCGAACCAAAGAAAGCCAATTAATAACAGTAGTGGGAAGAGCAACTGGCTTCTCTCTGGAAAATGGACAGATAGATTTTAGTGAGCTGGCACTCAGCAGTTCTACAGGAAATAGTACAAGGGGCTCAGGCAGCCATCTCTGGGCCACGTGCATAGATAAGCAGAGAAAGGCAGTCTGCAGAAACTGCATAGAGAAACAAACAAACAAAAACCAAACCCAGAAATCCAGAGAGAAGTCAAAGGAGAGACCAGGTGGTGTGTGTGTGTGTGTGTATGTGTGTGTGTGATGGAGACAGAGAGAGAGAGAGAGAGAGAGAGGGAGAAAGAGAGATACAGTGAGGTTAACTAAGCTTAAAATTCAGGATCTCTAACTTTAACAGGCCCCTATCAAGGTTGAGGTCCTAGCAATGTGTTCATATAGTCATTTGGTTTTGTAAAATTTCTGAAAGATATTCTAACCATAATAGGTTGAGTCTGTTGTCTCATTCTACCCTGATTTTACTTTATTGTATTTCTTTTACTATAAAGTGGTGTTGGAGTGGGTGAGGATTTCTTGGGAACTAACCAAGAACAAATTGAGTTGGGGATACATTTTGTGGGGGGTTAGTAGCATATGTTTTTGTGTATCATAGTTATTTCTATAAAATTAGGTTATTTTTAGCCCTTCTGATGTATGTATGATTTCCAAGAATAGTCCTTGTGCCCACTGTCCCAATTCTGTGCTGCAATGCAAAGATGTAGGGCCAGACATCTTTTTGTTTTTTAAAGATTTTTATTTATTCATTCAGAGAGAGTGAGCAAGAGCAAGAGAGAATGCACAAGCTGGGGGAGGGGCAGAGGGAGAGTGAGAGGGAGAAGCAGGCTCCCGCTGAGCCGGGAGCCCAACTCCGTTCTTGATCCCAGGACCCTGGGACCATGACCTGAGCCAAAGGCAGACATTTAACTGACTGAGCCACCCAGATGCCCCTGTAGGGCCAGAGATCTTATCACAATATATCTTACAGTGCCCAACACTGAAAGTGTGTAAGGAGTGGAAGAGACCCAAATTTGAAATATATAAAGGCTGTAGCTGATTTGTGGAGAATTCTTTCAGTCTTCAGATGTGTAAAATTGTAAGCAAAAGATGTAGTACTCATTGAATTCTAGTCAAAAATGGTAGAAAAATACTTGTCATGCATGTATTTTAAAACACGGCATGTAAGTTACAAGTGTGACCTCAGCTCACAAAATGGCAAAGTAAGGACCTCTGAAAATCCATTCCTCTGTAAAAGTGACGAGAACACTGGGGAATTGTCAAAATCAGCTTTTTTTCTTAAAAAAGATTTTGAGTGAGAGAGAGAGTGAGAGGCATCATGAGCAGGCAGGAAGGGTAGAGGGAGAAGAAGACTCCCCGCTGAGCTGGAAGCCCGATGTGGGACTTGATCCCAGGACCCTGGGATCATGATCTGAGCGTAAGGCAGATGCTTAAATGACTGAGCCACCCAGGTGCCCCAAAACCAACTTTTTCAGATTGCTGAAAATTAGCTAAAGGCTTGCAATAATCCAAGGAGTATTTTTCTGTACCTTGTTTTCTTTCTTCAATATTATATTTATGAAGCTCATCTATGTTAATACTTAGAACTTTAAGTATCATTTTTTTACTACAATGTAATTTTTTATTGTATCAATAGCTGTCCTTTATCCATTTTCCTATTAGGGGACATTTAGGTTGTTTAGACTTTTTTCTATTACCTAAACATAGCTACTCATATATAAATACATATCTCCTTGTGTATATGTGTGACATTCTAAGTAAGGTCCAGATGTGGAATTGCTTAGAGAGGAAATATGCATTGTCGACTTTGCCAGGTTTTATCAAATTGCTCTCCAAAGTAGTTGTACCTAATTATATTCTTGCCAGCAATGGATAAGTGCTCAATAAACTCAGAGCCCAATTTTTGTTCACACAGTCATAATCATAAATGGTAAGGAACTGGGGGATTTAAGCTGACAATTAGTCTTAATTATTGAAGCCATTTTTCCTTCAATAAAGTCAATAAAAAGTAACATATAATGAGAACTTACTATATTGTAATCACTGTTACATATTTTCTCTATATCACTCCCTTCATCTTCATGGGCCTGTGAGCTAGGCACTGATAATTTGAACTTCACAAAAGTTAAGAACTTCTGTTCAAAAGTCACTGTTAAGAGAATGAAAAGGCAAACTACAGTCTGGGAGAAAATATTTGCAAATCACATATCTGATGAGTGACTCATTTCCAGAATATATAAAGAACCCTCAAAACTCAATAGGAAGAAAAGAAACAATTTTTGGGGGGGAAAAAAAACCAAGCAAAATATTTTTTTATGATACTTTATTTATTTGTGTGTGTGTGTGAGAGAGAGAAAGAGAGCAAGCAAGCGAGCATGAGTGGGATGGAGGGGTGGGGGGGAGGGGTTAGAGGAGAAACAGACTCCCCACTGAGCAGGGAGCCCAATGTGGGACCTGATCCCTGGACCCTGGGATCATGATCTGAGCTGAAGGCAGACACTTAACCTACTGAGCCACCCAGGCACCCCAAGCAAAATATTTGAACAAACACTTCACCAAAAATATATTTATAGATAGGAAACAAACATTATTAACTATCAGGAAAGTACAAATTAAAACCAAATAAGGTACCACTTCACACCTAAAAGAATGTCTAAAGTTAAAAAGACTGACCTTATCAAGTGTGTGAGGATATGGAAAAACTGGTGCTCTCATACACCGCCGGTGGGAACTTAAAATGTATAACCACTCTGAAACAGAGTTTGGCAGTTTCTTAGAAGTACGCATATGACCACTAGGTCATTCAACCTACAGGTACTTACCCCAAAGAAGTGAAAGCATATGTCCTGTAAAGATTTGTAAAAAATGTTTATAGAAGACTTATTTGTAATAGCCTGAAACTGGAAACAACTCTATGTTCAACAGGTGAAGGTATTAAAGGTAAGTGATATGTCCATACAGTGGAGTACTATGCATCAATAAAAAGGAACGAATCTGATACATGCAAAAAATGGTTGAATATCAAAATAATTTTTGCTGAGTAGAAGAGGGCAGGCAAAAAATGATATATATTGTATGAGTCCATTTATTTAATCCTAGACAATGCAAACTAATCTGTATTATAGAAAGCAGATCAGTGGTTGCCTGGGCTATGTGTTAGGATCAGGGAGGGACAAAAGGGAAGGATTACAAAGAGCCATGAAGAAGAATTTCGAGGAGCTTTAATGGTGATGTCAGCAAGATGGCTGAAGAAGACCTCCTTTTCTTGTATTCCCTCCTCAACAACAACCATTTGAAATCCATCCATGAACAAAAGTGCGTTTGTGGAACCTGTAGGATTCAGTTAGGAGATTGTGAAACTCCTATGCAGTCCAAGACTTAGGAGAGCTGTTTTGGGAGGGCCTATACCCAGGCGGCTAACCTACCTACTGTAGCCCCGGCTCTAGACCCCAAACAGCTTCATCCCCCTGAAGACTTAGCCACAGTCTTGTTTGGCTTTGGTTCTGTTACCAGCATCATATGCCACAGGATCTGAGAAGGCGCTTGCCTACTTGTGGGTCAAGTAATAGACATACAGACCTCAGTCTAGGCTGTGGAGCCTGAAGTAGCTGTTGAACTGGATTCTGTCTCTCTTAGCTACAGTCCAGGAGGTCCTAGAGAACACTGATTTAGGCAATCACCCACAGAGAGCCTTTGTGGAAGTCCAAGGGCCCAGCAGATAAGATCCAGCACACCACTGGAGCCCAGACAAACAGAATTCAAGACTGAATGCACTGGTGAGAGTAAGAGGAACAGTTTGACTCCACCTGCATCAACTGTCCCACAAGGCAGCACAGCTCAGTACTAAGAGCCCTTCTCAGCTCATGATTTCTCCCACAGGGGAAAGTGAAAGCTGGGAGAATAGCAGCCAGGACTCAGAATGACTGTACGTAAGGGACACAGATCCTCTAACCTTGACACGGACTCCATCGGGAGGCTTGCCCATGAGCCACTGGGGATGTCTTGTATGCAGACCCCCCCCCCATTGGCCCACAGGTACCCCCAGCACTCTACGTGCCTCACCCACACACACTCCCACCCCATGGCCAGCTCCCTGTGCACACTCCCAATGGCAGTGAGACGGAGCTTTTGCAGACAGCTAGTGAGCACATGCAGAATGCCCAAATCTGTAATCCTGGGAAAGACCACAAACTTGAGAATTCAGTGCTGCCTTTGGGAAAGCAAAAGGAAGGCTCTCAGCCCTTGACCTGGTGCTTTGCAGGACCCAGACAAAGCATACGAGTTTAAGAATTCTGCCACAAGAGGGAGCAAAAGGCATGAAGCAGGCATATTCATAGAAAGTCTGAGAAAGGCTCAGTTCCTAGCAGGGCTGATGGGAGGTATCGCTCTTCCAGTCAGTCAGTGAAGACTGGAGAAGGTGACTGCCGCTTCAAATGTAAAGACAGCAACATGAGATTTCAAGAAACATGAAAAATAAAGGAAATATGACACTGCCAAAGGATCACAGCAATTTTTTTTATTTTTAATTTTTAAAAGATTATTTATTTATTTGAGAAAGAGAGTGCGAGCCAGCAGGGGGAGGGGCAGAGGGAGAGAATCCCAAGCAGACTTCACACTGAACATGGAGCTTGATGCAGGGCTTAATTTCACAACCCCGAGATCACGACCTGAGCCAAAATCAAGAGTTGGATGCTCACCTGACTGAGCCACCCAGGCACCACCCTTTTTTTAAAAAGTACGCTCCATGCCCAGCATGGAGCCCAGTGCAGGGCTTGAACCCACTACCCGGAGATCAAGACCTGAGCTGAGATCAAGAGTTGAATGCTTAACCAACACAGCCACCCAAGCGCTCCTCACAAAAAATTTTCAGTAATCAACCCCAAAGACATGAAGATCTGTGATTTACCTGATAAAGAATTCAAAATAACTGTTTTAAGGAAGCTCAATGAGCCAATGGAGACAATTCAATGAAATTAAGAAAACAATACATGAACAAAGTGAAAAGTTTACCAAACAGATAGAAATCATAAAAAAGAACCAAACAGAAGTATTGGAGCAATGACTGGAGTAGGGGGGAAAATGTAACAGAGAATATCAATAATAGAATAGAGCAGAGGCTGCTGGGAAGATGGCGTAGTAGGAGGACGCTGGACTCACCTCGTGCAGTGTGGCCACCTAGAGAACACCCACATTAGCAGAAATAACCCAGAAAGCAACCCAAACACTGGCAGAACTGACTCTCTGCGGCTGGACATAGACGAGAGGCCACAAGGACGTAGATCTACCCCCTCCAAGAATGCTTGTGGCAAGATCCCATCAAAGCAGTGCCACAAGCCTGACAGTGTCCAAGTAGCCCAGACAAGGGCCAACACCACTCCAAAGTGAGTCCTGCTCCAGGGAGAGGGGAAGATAACCACACACCAGTCTGACTGTGACCCCAGCCGTGGGCTGGGGGCAGGCTGCTGGTCTGACTGCAGGCCTCACCCACCAGTAAAGCTTCTCAGGGAACAACACAGGGAAACTGCCCTGAAGTTTGGTGCTACTTTATCTCTGGCAAACATCTGGTCTGACTCAACTCAAGCCCAAGGCAGCCCCCGACTGGCCCTCTAACACCGCAGGCACCAGACTCTGCCCACAACAGGCAGAGAGCCATCACAGCCCGGGCTGAAGGCAAACACAGCTCCACCACAATAATAGGACACCCCTGTAGCAACACACCGAGGAGACACCCTTGACACACCATTTTCTGGTGAACAGGGAACATTGCACTGTGGGGCACTACGGGACCTCCTCTTCATAAAGCCACTACTTTCAAGTGCGGGAGACATAGCTGAGTTTCCTAACACATAGAAACAGACACATCAATAGACAAAATGAGGAGACAGAGGAATATGTCCCAAACCAAAGAGCAGAACAAAATCATAGCAAGAGACCTAAACAAAATGGAGATAAGTAATATGTCTGATAGGGAATTTAACGTAATGTTCATAAAGATACTCACTAAAATTGAGAAAGGAGTGCAGGACCTCCATGAAACCCTCCACAAAGGGATAGGAGACTTAAAAAGAACCAATTAGAGATAATGAATTCACTAAATGAAAATAAAAATAGACCACCTGGAATAAATAGCAAGTAAGAGGAAGTAGAAGAATGGAGCAGCAACCTGGAGGGCACAGTAATGGAAAGTAATCAAGCTGAGCATATGAGAAGGTAAAAAAAAAATACGCAAAATGAGAATAAACTCAGGGAACTCGGTGACACTGTCAAGCATAACAGTTGCATGATAGGGATCCCGGAAGGAGAAGAAAGAAGAAAGAGAGCAGGAGATTTATTTGAAGAAATAATAGCTGAAAACGTCCTAATTCTGGGGAAGGAAAGAGAAATCCAGATCAGGAGACACAGAGAGCCCCCAACAAAACCAACCCAAAGACGTCTGCACCGAGATAGAAAGTACATAAGATGGCCAAAAGTAGTGATAAAGAGAGAATTTTAAAAGCAGCAAGAGAAAGGAAAGCAATTACATACAAGGGAAACCCCATAAGTCTATTAATGGATTTTTCAGCAGAAACTTTGCAGGCCAGATATATTCAAAGTGCTAAAAGGAGAAAATCTGCAGCCAAGAATACTCTATCCAGCAAGGCTTTCATTAAGAATAGAAGGAGAGATAGAGTTTCCCAGAAAAACAAAAATTAAAGTTATTCATGACCGGAAGCAAAACCATCCATGTCCCCATCACACATGATGCCATCGGACTGTGGGTCTCAAATCCACAATCCAGCTGCCCTCCTGCCTGAGTCAGCGTGCGTTGTCTGCCACCTGCTCAATGCCAAGTCAATTCGCCTTCACCTCGGATTGACAAGGGCTCACACTGACACTCTTCCCCTCGAATTCCAGCCCCTGTGCTCAAGTTTGTGCACAAAAGTGGGCATAAGTATAGTAGCAGAATGAAGCAATCCGAACAGTGACACTAATTCTGTGGACTATATAATGCATAAAAGGAGGTGCTAGGCTGAGAACCTCTCCAACAAGCACATCAAAGAACAATACGTATAGCGTGATTCTGGTTACTAAAAGAAATAAACCTGGAAAAATTAAAAAAGTGAAATCAGAGAGGGAGACAAACTATAAGAGACTCTTAACTCTAGGAAACAAACTGAGGGTTGCTGGAAGGGGGAGGGGTGGGGGACGGGGGGGACGGGGTGGGGGGACGGGGGGACGGGGCATCCAATGCCCATTGGATGATGGGCATTAACGAGGGCACTTGATGTAATGAGCACTGGGTGTTACATGCAACAGATGAATCATTGAACTCTACCTCTGAAACTAGTAATACACTATCTGTTAATTAATTGATTTAAATTTTTTAAAAAATGAATGCAATTTTAAGTTGAAAAATAAAATACCAGGCAAAGCAGTTGTCCACTACTAGATGCCACTAGAGAAAAAAAACTTTAGATGCTTTTTAAAAATACTGAGCAGTTCAAATAACAAAGTGTTTTTGCTCACATGTACACAAAATCTCCATGACCTCACAGTTGTTTTTTTTTAAAAAACAACTTCACTGAGGTATAATGGACATACAACAAATCGCACATAAAGTATACAATTTCATAATTTATATGTAATCATATTTGTAATATATATATTATATATCACATTATGAATGCTTAAGTTGTTTCCATATCTTGGCTATTGTGATTAATTGTCTCTTAATCTAATAATCTACTTATTAGTCTACTAATCACAATTATTGTGATTGTCTATTTAATTGTCAGAAGTCTTTTATTTAGCTGAAATTTTTATACTGTGTGGAAGGTAATCAAGAAACGAATGAACATTTATCTCACATTCTGTGTGAGGAATACTGCAGCAGAATTCAAAGAAATATAACATGGTTCTGGGCTCCTTCCACCTCCCCCCAAAAGCTTAGATTCTATTAGGATTATAAGACACCTGAAAGCATCAAAGGCATCATGGTAGCAAGTGAAAATAGTCAGGTGAAAGCTTTGTAAGAATGCCTTTTTATCTATCCAGATCTTCTGCTGCTCTCAGGAGAGAGTGAATGAATGAACATTTAGTAGAAATCGGTTGATTTTGTTGGACCTATACAGTTTTCTTAGCTTTTCTAAATGTCAGAAGACCTCTTTTGATCCCTTTGTGAAGATACCTGATGAATGGAGGGATTATTCACCTGGAGAGAAGAGTCCCAAGTGGACAGAGGAAGCTGGTTGCAAGCTTGTAAACCTTGGGATCACTTTTTCAAAAAGAGCTTTAGATCTGAATTATGACGGTGGAAACTTAGGTTTTGGGGAAACCTTAATCAATATGACAGGCAAAAAAAAAAGTTTTTTGGTGTTATTTTAAAAATTCCTAATGAGATTGAACATCTTCTCATATGTTTATTGGCCATTTGTGTTTTTCTATCGTGGATTGCCTATTTATGTCCTTTGTTCATTTTTGGTCTTTGATTCTGTAAGCATTTTCTGCTAAGGTGAGTTTTAGGCAGATGGAGTTTGAGGTAATGTAAGTCATTGAAGGCGCGTGATGACGTCCCCAAGAAACGACTGCAAATGAGTAAAGGTAGATTACGGATTCGTATAGCTTAAAGAGAAAAAGGGTCCTGCAGAGGCAAAAGAGAAGCATTCAGAGTGACCTGGAAAAACATGTCCTCATATGATCCTTACCAGCCACACTTCCTTTTACAATACGATTTAGCGCGGCGTGCAGGACTGCAGCAAGTCCAGGTTTTTTTGAGTCTTCTTCCTCAAGTATATTCAAGAAGCCCCAGGGGAAGTGATTCATGTCCAGATGTTTGTCATTCCAAGTATTATTTTTTTTCTTAACCAACCCAAAAGTCAGTGTGCCCCCTTGAATCTAGAGGATTCCAAGAGCTGCCCTGATGCTCTAACTCCAGAATGTGCTGCCGATGCAGGGCTGGCTAAGACACCTGGTATACCGCTTTCTGAAATCAGAGCAGTCTGAAGACTTGCCCGGACTAGGCCATGTTCCTGTTGCCCAGTGACCATCTGCATCATCACTACTGTTGCTGGAGCTGAACCTCAGGATTGCTGTCTGCTGACCTTGGCCAAGCCAAACAGCTGTGGCTCAAGCTGTGGCTCTAATTATGCCACCAAGGATATTGTAGATCCTAGCCCAGACCATGATTGTCCCTCATTGGACAGGGGAGAAGCGCACAATTCATTGCTGAATGGGTTCTCTACCAAATATAGCCCAGCCTTACCACCTTCAAATGCTTATGGTACACGCAGGCCCGAGTTGGCCTCCAGTGGCTGTGTTGGGGGCACATTCACTAATGGATCCAGATTTGGGATTGACTTTTCCCAGCTCATCTCTTCATCTGTCTTTCCCCATCCTCATGTTAAATTATCTCCTAGGGATCTTGTTGCTCTTTCCTGTTGCCTAACTTGGGTTGGGCTTTCCAAGTCCATCAAATGATTTTGATTCTTTTTGAACCTGAGAGGGAAAGAAGTTCTCACTTCCATTCCTCCCCAAAGTGCTGTCATGTGTTGAGGGTTCTGACCAACACACCCTCTTTCCCAGCAGCATCAGTAATGAATATGTTTGGGGGTGGGAGGGAACTATTGAAACGTCCCTGGCATTACAAAAGCACCTTCTCTCTCTATTAACCAGGCAAAGTTAACCTGCAATGTTGAATTCCCAACAGAGGTGGGTTGTCTATGATGTTAATGAAGCTTAAGGGTTACTTGCCATGACTCCTTCCAAGTGACAGGTAGGGCCCTCACCATGTAATCACGTGCTCATATATGTTTGTAAAAATTGCAAAAGTAAGATATTTTTGTATTGTATTTCTTAAAAAGTTTTCTCCTCCCAATAATATGACCATTAGACTCTCCAAAACCTGGATCTATCCCTGACCTCAGGCAAAACGTTTTCGTCGTTTAACTTTTAGGAAGAAAAGTGTCTTAATAGCATCAAGCCAATCTGATTCCATCCTGGCTTCCACTTCTTACCAGCTGTGTAATCCCAGGCATGTTCCTCACCTCTCTGAACCTGAGGTTCTTCAGTCAGAAAGTGGGGATAATAATCTATGTTTTACAGGATTGTTGCGGGAATTAGAACAGCCCGTATGGTGTTTGGCACATCGTAAGTAATCAAAAGCATTGTGTGTTATTATTACTTTGTCAACTGCAAAAAGATCTTTACTTTGGAGGAGTGGGTACTTATTTCCCACATTTCTTACATATCTATTTATTCTCTCTTCTTACCAAGGCCTGATCAAAAAGAGCCTTGAACATGAAAGAACTAACCAGAAGAATGGGGCTCCGCTGCTGAACTCTTAACTGAGTAATTCAATTGCCAAGCACTATTTTCTTTTTTCATATCTCAGATTTGAGGTTTTCTAGGTGACTAGATTGCCTTGACCTTCCCAACGTTATATTACAAAAAAAAATTCATTTCTGATGTAGAAGAGATGTTAGGGTTCGAAGCCAATGGCCAAGAAAGAATTCTTGAGATGTGCAAAAAGGTGGTGTTATTAAAGCACAGGGACGGACACGTGGGCAGAAAGAGCTGCACGGGGGTCATGAGGAATGGCCAATTATATACTTTCAAGTTGGGAGGAGGTTAGGGATAGCGTAAGTCTCTAAGGAATTTTGGAAGCAATGTTTGCAGGACCTTGGGGGGGCTAGCGATTGTTAGGAAAAGGTCATCTATTACCATCTAAGAAAACCTTAGTCAAGACACCCTTCAGATGGGAATCGGTGGGTCATACACTTGGGGGATGATTGCCAACATATTTCTTGGGGATTAGAGGTAAAGGAAGTTTCCAGGGGAATTTTGTACATTAAAGGAGACTTACAGGATCTTGGGGGTTGGGCTCAGATTGCCTTTCGCACTGAGTAAAGTATTAACATCGAAGCAGCTGAGTCCCAGAGGAATGTCACTCTACTTGTTTCAAGGACTTGTCAATGGGTGTAGATAGTAAGGAAATTTAATAATTTTTCCTCTGCCTTTGTTTCCCACATCAATATCTAGGCAAGGAGGCTAGAAAATGTCTTTCAAAACCATTTATTTTGGGTCTAAATCTCAAAGAGAAAATTAGATGTCGAAAGTGTAATTAAAGTCAATGATCTTTCAAACGTGATGGGAAATGAACAAGGTGGTGGTCTTCAGCCCATATGCCAATATGTTAATTGAAGTGGCCATGCCCAAGAATACAGTGGTTCTTTTTTTTTTTTTTTAATTAAAATGCCAAACATATTTAGTCTTCCAATCTAGGTGAGGGGGAAAAAAAGTATAATTTAGTCACATCCTCGGTTTTAAAAAATATGAAATTTACACATAGATGCCTAGTAAAAAAAAGACTTGGAGATGAAAGAAAATATCTCAAATACACTCAAGAAATTATTTGGAACACAGAGGAAACCCAAGGAGATTGGTACATTTCTTATAATTGCTTAATTGACTGTTTTGCCTGTGGGTCACACTCTAATTCACTGCAACCGTAGCTCGTAATTGAAATGTTGTTTTAGTTAAGAAGACAACATGACAGTGAATCCTTCTATGAAAGGATTTCAGCCCAAGGCATTTAATTCTGTTTCAGAACTCAGGTCAAGTGGGTGGAAGAAGCACATGGCTTCTGAATTCCTTACTCCTGAGCTTCATCATCTTTGCTGGCTTATTTTCATTGTACCTCTGCTGCCTTTTTCTCCCAGTGCACCCCCTTGCCCCCGCCCCCCCCCCCAGGATAGTTGTTCTCTTGCACTTAGATTTATCTTCATTCTTCCTCATTGCCCTCCCCTCCACCTCACAAACGCAAAGGAGAGTGGCCCTGTAAAGTCAGTTGGAATTCTGCTCCCCAACTCACTTCTCACTGGGGCCTTAGCGACCAGACATTTAGGTAACACTTTCCAGCTTCTCTAGGCTTATTTTCTATCCTCTTCCCCTCCCTACTTCTTCTACCTTTTCCCATACTCCACAAGCATTTCCAAAAATAGGCACAACAAATGGGAAAATGACAATGATTTTCTAAAACCCCAATAGGTTGAATACGATCCCCAAGTATCGCATTGCTGTACCAACGTTCAAAGTCTGTTGGGAAAATCCTTCATTATTGTGAGGAAATGGTTCAAAAAGACAGCCTCTTGACATGGCAAGAAAGCAGAACATATTGAAAATACATAGGAAATCTGTCTGGAACCCAAATGATAAACTGAACTGCTAATAATGCCTAAATAAAGGGGATGAGAGATATTAGAACAGAAAGAAAAAAGGAAAAAGTATTCTCTTAACTCCTCAATGTAGGCTCCTCTTATTTTAAGTTTTACCACTTCTTTTAGGAAAACAAAAAAGTAATAACAGAAATAACGAATATAAGGAAGTTACAAATATTGCAAAGTTCTTTCAGAAAAGGCCCTTGGGCCCATTTCTCTTGGCACAGAGCTTTGGTATTTTATTTTAATAAGACTTTGGTATTTTATTATAATATGATGAATATACTGGTTATGTAAATAGTCCAGGTCAAGTCCTTCATGGTGGCAGTCAGCTGACGAAACGCTGAGAAGGAGAGGTCCAGGGAGCCGCTGTGAGCAAAAACGTTATCTCTTTCAGGCACAACCACAAAGGCATCGACACTATCAAGAAAGCAGTACTCTGGGGTGAATGTTAAGATGGCTCCCTTCTGCATAGACAGGGTGGGAGCTAAGAAGAAAATGACATAGGTCAAGTACCTGTGAACCTCTGTCAGTCTTTTTTTTTTTTTTTTTAAGATTTATTTATTTGAGAGAGAGCGAGAGCGCAGAGGGGAGGGACAGAGGGAAATGCAGAGAGAGAATCTCAAGCAGACTCCCCGATGACTACGAAGCCCAATGTGGGGCTCGATCCCATGGCCCTGAGATCATGACGTGAGCCAAAAGCAAGAATCAGATGCTTAACTGACGGAGCCACTCAGGCACTCCTCTATCAGTCCTGGAAAATCAGGTAAATATGTCAGATAATATGTGGAACAATACAGAGATTTAAAAGCAAAATTCTTGAACAGCTGTTTATCAGAATATGTCTAATTTTATTTTTATTTTTTAAAAAGATGTTATTTACTTATTTATTTGAGAGAGAAAGCACATGAGTGGAGACAGGGGCAGAGGGAGAGGGAGAAGCAGACTCCCCACTGAGCAGGGAGCCTGACACGAGGCTCAATCCCAGGTCGCTGAGATCAGGACCTGAGCCAAAGGCAGATGCTTAACCAACTGAGCCACCCACGCACCCCAGAATGTGTCTAATTTTAATTTAAATTATTAGTGAAGGAACCAGGAATTAGACAATTAGACAAAAGAGCTGATTTCCATTAATGCTTACACACACACACACACACACACACACACACACACACACACACGTCTGGACAGTTATCAAAAGAAGGCATTACTAATTGAGACATAAAACTGGTTAACATTCTATAGGGCAATAAAACCATGACATCTTCAGGGTTAATTTCTCTAAAAGCTATCAAATCATAACATCTTATCAAGTCCTTCAAGGGTAACCTCTAAATTTAAAGGGCTGTAGCACTGTTTACTCTTTTATGCATTGTGAGTTGTTAGTCAAATATACTTTGAAAACAAAGTTACAATGGCCACTAGGATCAGTTGAGCGTAAACCAGAACTGCATGGCTTCCCTCTACCTTCCCTCTGGAGAGTCTCCTTCTAGTATTATCTGTGAAAGTTCTCAATATTTATTTTGTAAAGGAGCCAGTATTTTCCAATACCAATGATGCAGTTTTGGAATGTTGGTGAGGTCTGGAGCCACAGCCAAGAAAGAATTCTTGAGATGTCTTTGGTGCAAAACGGTGATTTTTATTAAAACTCGGGGACAGGACCCATGGGCAGAAAGAGCTGCTGCACTGGGGTTGTGAGGAAGGGCTGATTATAAACTTGAAGGATGGGGGAGGTAAGGAAAAAGGGAGGTGTTCAAAGGACTTTCATGGGCTAAAGAAGATTTACAGGATACTGGAGGCCTGGCTCTTGCCCAGTTAAGGTTGTTTTTCTTCTAGTAAGCCAATAACTTTAAGACAGTTGGGAGCTTTCTGGAGGAATGTTATACTCTATTACGGTCCTTATCAATAGGCTGCAGGTCGTAAAGAAACTTAACTTTGTTTACTTTCCCGATGCTTCTGTTTCCCACATCACTCATGAAGGGAGGGTGATGTTAGAGTTCTAGGAAATTGAGTTATGGGTCTCTGAAAGTTAGGCTATTGATAAGAATGCTTTTTCCTTGTAAGTCACTAAGACATTGGTAAACTGATGGAGACTCATGTTTTGCAAGACTGTGATCTCTCTTAGTTAATCATTTGTTCTTTCCCTCCCTTAGCTTTAGGGCAGCCAGGGGTGCCTGAAGAATGTCACACAGACCCCATCTGGGAGGTGGGGGGGGGGTTTCGGGGTGTCAGCTTCTCCTTTGTCCTCAGCTTGCCTTCTGCTCCCTCATCACCATCTTTGCTCGACTTGTATGTAAAGGAAGAATAAACAGGAGGAGCCATGTTTAGGGATTCAACCCATGACTTTCAGTATTTGGAATGTGTGAAATCAGTTTTGGCTGCTCAGAAACCTCTTTTGCTCACCAGCTAATTCCTCACTGAAGTCTATCTGGGCAAAATGACTGTTCCCTTTCTAGCTGCCTTTACTATCAACGCTGCTTTTCTTCAACGCAAGAGCCAGAGAACTGTTTGTAAAACTAGGACCAAGAGAGATCTTGGTGGCAGGGATTTATTTTTCCTCCTTGTCTTTTTTTTAAAAAATTATTTCTTTATTTGAGAGAGAGTAAGAGAGAGAGAGAGAGCATGAGCAGGGGGAAGGGGCAAAGTGAGAGGGAGAGTCCCAAGCTGACTCCATGCTGGGTACAGAGCCTGACACAGGGCTCGATCCCACAATCCTGAGATCACAACCCAAGCCCCCAACCGACTGAGCCACCCAGGAACCCCTCTCCTTACCTTTGTATCCCTACTCCTAACATAGGGTCTGGCACATAGTAGACATTCAGTAAATGAAGTAAGAATATACAAACTTGACTATGATTATGATTTGTCCATGAACTTTATCCAACACTGGAAATGGGATAAATGGAGTTTGTGAATTACCTGTTTAAATTTCAATCTCTTTTCAGAAAGTAGGGCAGTCAGGTATTCTATTAACCTCATCCTCATTATGAAAAATCTTTTATACATTTATTCATTCTCCTGCATTTGTGAAGCTAAATACCTCAGAATTTTGTCCCTATAAATGCTTTAGAGGAGACAGTAATTTAAATATGTTTCCAAATTTGGTTCATTTGTGATTTTTAGAGGATAACTTCTCTTCCTTGGGGACAATATTAACTTCTCAGTGATCAGGTATGAACCTAGCATTTTGTTGTTTCATATTCACTTGGCATTCACTGCTACTTACTTCAGACAAGCAGGGAAGAAGCCCTTGTCAAGAGTGAAATATAGGGGCGCCTGGGTGGCACAGCGGTTAAGCGTCTGTCTTCGGCATCGAGCCCCACATCAGGCTCCTCCGCTATGAGCCTGCTTCTTCCTCTCCCACCCCCCCTGCTTGTGTTCCCTCTCTCGCTGGCTGTCTCTCTCTGTCAAATAAATAAAATCTTTTTTAAAAAAAGAGTGAAATATAATATCAGTTGTAGACCCTATAGTATTCCCGCAAAGTTTGTAAAAATCATTTGAGTTTATTCTTTCCTGGGTAATCTGTGAAATAGTCTTAGGAAAAATCTTATTGTAACGCAAGAGCATTTACCTAGTTTGTGTGTGAGTGTGTGTGTGTATGTGTGTGTGTGTGCCCGTGCGCGCATGCATCTGTGGGAGAGAGACAGCGAGCACTTAAATGTTTGGTTGATTGTTTTTGTTTGAGGAACAATCTAGATTTTTAGAGCAAGGTCGCCTAAGGTTATGTGAGCTCTGTGCTAAGGCAAAACCAATCCATGGTACCGGAGCCGTATCCTCTCTCCACCCTCTGGCTGTCTTCCAAGAGAACTGGGAGGATGCTGAGCCCTCTAACTCAAATGTGGTTGTATTTGATGCTTAGATCCCACAGTGTCACATTAGTCATGGTTCCTTGCCCTCTGGGTGGGGCAGGATGGGATTTGTTCTGATGAAATCTGCACCGAAGGGGAGGAAACTCAGTGGGGAATTAGCTGGTAAGAGGAAAACTCTTTTTAGAATCAAGTGATACCTGATTTTCACAGGCAAGCTGAATCTCCCTATCTCCCCCCATCCATCGGTGTAAAAAAATTGTATTTCCTGTTTTAGAGAAAGCTCTAAGGGTTTGTAAGCCACAGTTACAGTGTCCTTGGAGAACACTGACTTCTCTGTCATTGCCAAGGAGGAGGTTAAAATGAACATTATACTTCGTTTGGTTTGGGAACTCAGTTTGAACCCAGAGGAATGGAGATTGTTTGGGACAGAATATTTGAGTTGTTGCTCATGGTTCATATCTTGTCCTCATTCTGTCTCTAAAGCAATTTTCCCAAACCCTTTTCCCTTTTCTGGTTGCATGTAAATAACTATCCATACAAGATTAGAGCAAGGAAATTAATGACAATTAAAATACAAACCTTTGTTTTGTAGCCATCCCCCAAATGCTTCCTCTTTGTATCTGGAAACCTATGTTTCTGTATTTTTCTACGGGTTTAGCATCTTTTCCTTTGCAGAAACATGGTAGAAAGTCTCAGAGGTCAGTAAAACCCTGGCCTATAAGAAAAGTAGGACACAGAAACTTCAAATACTTGGGAAAATCAGTGTGAACTCAAGGCTTTATTTTTTTAGAGATTTTATTTATTTACTGGAGAGTGGGGGGAGAGAGCACAGAGGGAGAGTGAAAGGGAAAAGCAGACTCTCTGCTGAGCAGAGAGCCCGATGCGGGACTCGATCCCAGGACCCCAAGAGCATGACTTTAGCTGAAGGCAGACGCCTAACTGACTGAGCCACCCAGGTGCCCCCACACTCAAGACGGTAAAAAGCTGTGTGTTTTCCAGCTCTGGGACTTCTCGAATGCCCCAACTGCCGTAGTGTTTCCTCACTCACCAACTCTCCTGTGTACAAATGCTCAGATTTGTGTCTTTGATACTTTTCTCCACTAGAAGGAGTCTGGACTCCTTGGACTGTAGCAGTTTCCAAGATTAGAGACAGGAAAGACATTTAAATGGGTCAGAAAATATCCTCCTATTGATAGAAAGCAAGGATTCTTTAAAAACACATTAGTGCCAGTGCTGAAAGGGCAAAGGAGCCAAATTAAAGGTGTTCTATGGACTAAATGTTGAAAAATTAAAAATGTAGTGATAATTTTTATTAAATTCATAGCAATACTCAAAAGAAGTTTAAAGTAAATGTTTAAAAAGGTGAATAAAAGAATGGTGAAGATGAATAGATTTGTTCAATTGTTACTTTTGACTGAAATTAATTCGTAAAGATTCAATTTCTATGTCTTGCTAAAAGATAGTTTTGAAAAGAAGGCATCATATCTATGCGATTTTCTCATGTAGATATACAGAAGTCTATGTGAAAAAGTTTATTTAACTCATCAATTGATGAGAGAACCAGCCCTATGTTACCACTTGGTCAAAGAAGAAGGCAAAGGACCACATTTTACAGGCAATAAGGAAAGCTGAAATGAATTTACAGAGAGATGCAAAATGGGCCTATTTAGAGGCAGTAGTAAATTGCCTTCAACTGTTACTTTGCATTTACATGGACAAAAATTATTTGTACTATTATTAGTTCACTGCAATTTACAGAGTTGTAAAATAGTTTGTAGTGGAGGAAAAAATAAATTATTCTTCTACCTTTCTAAGTTCTCGGCTGGTGCCTCTGTAACAAAAGACATTGATAAGAGTTTCTTGACTATAAACTCTTTGTGACAAGAGAAACTTCGTAAGAAAATGAAGGCTTGAAGAAATGGTTATACCTGAGGGTTTTAGTGCTAGTTTGATGAAGAGTGGAGAGCAGTAGAAAAATGTGATAGGCACACAACTGTACCCCTGAAACAATTAATACATTATATGTTAATTAAAAAAAGAAAGAAAAATGTGATAGGACAAAAAGAGTATGAGCTTAGTATAGTAAACTGTGGTAAACGGGAAGACCTGTTGGTTCAGATTCCTCTTGGAGTCTTGGAGATAAGGATGTTCTTTTCCCCAGTGTATGAGGGGTGGGGAACAACCTGTTACATGAAGTTTTTATGACTTGCTTCAGAAGCTCAGAAAGCCCTCCTGCACACGCCATTGCTCAAATCCCTTCAGCTTAAAATATTCCATATGTCGAGATGCCATATTTTGGGGTAGTATGTCCTGAAGTCCAAAGACAATGAAACTTAGGAAAGTGTGCTAGATGGGACAGCCAATAATTTTTTTTTTTTGCCTATTTTAAAGTCTTTCACAATTTTTCCTGACAGTCTGTTTATAAAGTATATAAATGTCCTTTTTTTTTTTTATGTCTGCTGTTAACCTTAAAATAAAACTGCCATTATTTTCCAGGAAAATGGGTTATTTGGGAAAAGCAGAAAATTGCTGTCCAGGACAAGAAAGCAACAGCAAGAACTATAGGCAGGTGTGTCAAACAAAGAAACATACTCTTTTATAGTAGAAAGAGGGAAGTTGAGAGGGCTGTTATAAACAAAAAGTCCATTGGAGTAAATTAGAAGTTTGAAGTATAGTGGCTTTTCATTGGCTGAGCTGTGACTGTCTCTCATTGGCTGGGCTATTGGGCTGAGGAGAAAAGCCTTTTTTCCTCCTGCTGGGATAGTAAAGTAGCATTGGCTTGTAAGGTCCATGTCCTCCTGTTGAAGTTGTAATTGACTACTAATGGTAGGGCATGAGAGCTCCCCTGCCGAAGCTCTGGATTCTATTGTACTTTATTTTGTTTTATTATTTTATTTTTTTTGCTCCTGCTTCTATTTTAGTGAGGTTTCCCATTATTAATGTTCACATAGTGTATAGGAAAGAACGTATGCGGGGAACATCAGACGAGGTAGATATTGTTCCTAGAAAGAGAAAAACTGACCCAAACCAGCAGCTACGTGGAGTCACAGGAGAATAGAGATTTGACATTTATTCAGCACACACAATAACCAGGCAGGAAGATAGTATATTCCAAGAAAATAAAGGAGGCAAATTATCCCAAAGAAGAGAATTAACTATGTAGGCTTAACCCCTCACCACCCAGGAGAAGATAACTCTACATCCTTGCTATGCAAAGTATGGTTCAAGGACCAATAATAGCATCAACATCAACTGCAAGCTTATTAGAAACGTAGAATCTCGGGTCTTACTCCAGACCTACTATGCAAAGTTTGTATTTTAACAAGATTCACAGGTGAACCACCATAAAGTTTGCAAAACCCTGATCTAGATATTCTGCTAATTATAACGAGCTACTCATGAAACAGAAGTCTCCAATTACACCTGTAGGCCAGACTATTCTATCATTGTGGTAAGACTATTGGTTAGAGATGCTGCCAGCATAGAACACATGAAAGAATGTATCATTTTGTAGACAGAAACTATGAATCAAAAAATTAAAGTCCATAGGTAAAGCATTTTACTGAAAGTAAAAGTGAGTTTTAACTGTAGATAGTCCCTGACTTATGATGGTTTGACTTAGGATTTTTTAATTTCACAATGGTGGAATAATGATATGCATTCAGTAAAAACTGTACTTCAAATTTTGAATTTTGATCTTTTCCTTGGCCAGCGAGGTATGATACTCTCTCGTGATGCTGGGCAGCGGGATCTCCCAGCAGCTCCCAGTCAGCCACCCAATCACAAAGACCAACAACTGATCCACTTAGAACCATTCTGTATCCACACAGCCATTCTGTTTTTCACTTTCAGTACAGTAGTCAATACATTACATTTAACACTTTTAAAATAGGCTTTGTGTTAGATGATTTTGCCCAACTGTAGGCTAATGTAAGTGTTCTGAGTGTTATAGGATTTCTCAGGCTTTAGTGCCCACGGTTCTCGGTCATGCCACTTGGGACAATGAAGAGGTAGACCAGACGAAGAGTGGTCGGCAGCAAAGCCAAGTTTATTGAGCAATAGTATGAAGCTCCCGGAGAGGGAGGGGACCCGAGAGGGCTGCTGTTGGAGTTTCTAAGTTTAGGGGATTTTTAGGAGCTCCTTTGTGGAACTGTCTTAAGCAATCAGAGTGGGCTGAGTCATGCCAATCAGGACTTCGGTCATGAATCTGTCTACCTATTGGGCTAATGTCTACGTGCTAATGGTTTGCTAACAATTGGGCTAATGTTTACGTGCTAATGGTTTGCTTTTTTGCTGACACCTGGGATTTTATATCTTAACTGCCCCTTGTCCCTGATAGAGGTTAATTGTCTTATTTTAGGACATTTTGCAGAAGTCATTTCTGCAAAGGTTGCAAAACAGAATACTAGTGTCATCCTGCCTAAGCTGCAAAACAGGATGTAACTGCTGTTTTATCTTAGCTGTTCTGACTCCATATTTTCTTGTTGGGGACCCTGGTCCTGACTACCTAACTGTCCAACTAACTCCTAGTACGAGTACACTTATTTAAAAAAAAAAAGATTTATTTGCGCGTGCGTGCCCAATAGAGACACCACCAGTGGGAGGGGCAGAGGGAAAGAGAATCTGAAGTGGACTCCACACTGAGCATGGAGCCTGATGCCATCTCACGATTCCGAGATCACTACCTTGAAATCACAACCTGAGATTACGACCTGAGCTGAAACCAAAAGTCAGATGCTTAAATGACTGTGCCATGTAGGAACCCCTGTTCTGAATATGTTTAAAGTAGGCTAGGCTAAGCTATGATGTTTGGTAGGTTAAGTGTATTAAGTGCATTTTTGATTCATGCTATTTTGAGATGTAACCCCATCATAAGTTAGGAAGATCTGTATAATAGAGGTTTAATTTAATTACTAGTGGTTTGGGGTAGAATCATTTGGACTGTGATCAGATTCCAAAACCAATTGAGAATCAATCACTTGACTACCCACACCCTGCAGTACTGGTAATCAATATAATATTGTGTGTGTGTTTTGTTTCCAAGTTGTTTGAAACATTTATAAGAACTTGATATGTTAAATTTGTGGTTTTAAGTAATTATTTAGAGAGTATAATTAAATAAGTTTTATAATCAATGTTTGAATACCTGGGAAATTTTAACTTCTTGCATCTGTCATTTGGTTTATCTGTTCTATGAATAGTACGTAAATATTTAGGATAACGTTGGTCACTTAGCATTTAAAGAAATGCTAAGGGGCTCCTGGGTGTCTCAGTCAGTTAAGTGTCTGCCTTCAGCTCAGGTCATGATCTTAGAGTCCTGGGATGTAGGCCTATGTTGGGCTCCCTGCTTAGCGAAGAGTCTGCTTCTCCCTCTCCCTCTGCCCCTCCCCTCTGCTAGTGCTCTCTCTCTCTCAAATAAATAAATAAAATCTTTAAAACAAAATAAATAAATGCTAATTGCTTAATGCATCATTCAGTTTTCTCCTGCAATGCTGATGTATAAAATGCAACCCCCAATCACTTATTCCATATTCATGGCCTTCAGGTGGGCTGGGTGGCTCTCCTTCAGATTGTGAGTTGAGTTCAGGCATGTTCCATGTGTTTCTACTGTGGGACCAGTGGCTACTCAGGGCTTTTCTTAAGGCAGATGGCAGAAGTGGAAGAGAGAAAAGTGGAAAACGTGACTACCTTAATTCCTTGGCTCAAAACTGACCAGCTCTCTTTTCTGTCCACATTCCATGGTCTAAAGCAAGTCACAGGGCCAAGGCCAGTATCAAAGAGGTAGGGAAGAATGCTTTGCCTACAGTAAACTGTGACAAAAGAGAGAGGGCTGGAAAATTCTGAGCAAATAATGTAATCATACTTAATACCTATATTAGATCAAATATTGGATATGAACCAAAGCACAAATAGTAGTTATCATTTTCCATGCACAAAAGCCTCTCGTAAATAAAAGACTTCATCCACAACAAAGTTCTGAGTAGTGAATGATTATTTATTTTTATGGGGTCAAATGCAATATGATGTGAACTTAACATTATTTGATTTTAGTGTTTTTGAAGCGGGATTGCAAAATTATTCATGAGATAGAAATTTAGAAGAGATTTAGTTTCTTTTTTCTGTCTATAGTGATTTGGTCTTGTGGCCTGGTAAGTGGCAGGAAGGATAAAACAAAACCAAACAAACTCAATTTAATCTAATTTAGAGTGTATTGTGATCCAGTAATTTAAGCCACCTCTTTAGGTGATTCTCAGATTCTCAGATTTCCCACATTTTTACTCCTCACTGCTCTCTTATCTGAGAGTATGTAGGGCCCCTTCTCTGAAAGTACATGGGGAAGGAGTATAGCTTACTGTATTCTTATAGTATGGGTAGGGAGAGGGGTCCCTATGACCTTGTCCTGGTTCTTGACTATGTACAGGTCAGCTTATCCAAGTTTTGGCTAAAAACTTCAGTAGCTGCTAAAGTTGTCTATCTTTCCCTGGTTCAGTCAGGCCTATTTACCCTTCTCGCTGGCTTGGCCCCATTTCAGCTCTCTCTGGCTGTAGACCTTTCCAAGTCTCCCCCCATCCAGCCCCTGGCCAGGGCGTCCATCCTGAATACTTCTACTGTGGGATCACCTCTCCTCCTGTCACAACAGGTCCCAAGGCAGGCTGCTGGCTCTCATTTCTATGTCCATGTTACCAAGGTAGGCTTTGAAGTATGAATTAGGTTCTCCCCTCCCAACTCCCCATTTCTCCCAGGGACCTCAGCACTCTAATTTCCTGATCATGCTGGGGGATCTCATGTTGAGATGAAGTCAGTCAATGTAGCTGCCCCAGAATCCCACAGGTAAGATGATCACGTTGAAACGTGAGTTTCTCACTGTCCATCTTTCCCTTCCTCTGACCCCTTTTTTCTTTCTCATGAGCCCCTGGACCACAAGAGAAAGGATTACTTCTACTTCTCTATCACATTCTTTTTCTACCACAGAGTAGGAAGTTTCTTGGCATAGTTTTATAGGCAAAAGAGGAAAAGCTCTATGATTTGGTGTGCCAAAATCTAGTTTTTAATATGTTAAGTGGAGCCAAAGAAATGTAGAAAATCTCTTTCACCTTGACAGTTTCTCATTGCAAAATCCTAGTTTACATGTCAAAAGCTGACTGCTACTTCTTTCATTCATAATTACCATCCTCCCCACAATAGGTATCCAGTTGGATGCTTTTAGTTTGTTCAAGAGAAAGTCATGATTAGGAAAAGCAAAGGAGAAAAAACATGTGGATGTTTCAAAGTCCTGCTGTTGCACTGACACTTTGTATTTGTAAGGGCTCAAGTTGAATAATATTTCAGGAAATCAGATTTGTTTCTACTTTTAGATCTATTATTTTCTTAGGCAACATGGTAGAGAGGAATCTAGGGTATACATGACATGAAGGTTGATATTCATTTCTAAACAGTCATTAAATTTTTGTATGTGTGTATTGTGGGGGTTGGGGAAGCAGCCAGAGGTAATGAGAATTATCTAGTAGGAAAGAAAAATAAATTACTCATCTCAAAATTACCTGTCATTATAGGTTAGACAATAGGAATCCTTGTCATGTCTATCACTCACCCGATCAAAAGAAGTCTCATTTGCATTGTCATGATTACCTGTTCTCTGTGGCCAGACCCTGGGTTATGCAACTTTGGTACAAAGAACTGCTGCTCTGTGGCATTAAGCACCTCAGAAGGAGATCCCACCTCTTCTCTTGGTTGACAGCCTCTGGGAAGTCTGGGGGCGCCTTTCAAGTAGGAGCCATACATCACAGAATAAATGCTGCCCCTGCTCTTCAGAGCTTTTAAGACATGGAAAACACTTCATGCATATCATTCAGCTTCTCAAATCCTATCTAGAGTAGAGTTTTATAGAATCTCCTAGAGGAGATTTCAATACAATCCCCAGCTCCACCAGGACTTGCTAAGATCTGGGAGAAGAACTGATTTCTCCAATGAGAAGGAAACACCATATCTACTGCTTCTCTTCTATTACTGTGCTGGCATCCAGGCTAACAGAGACACCTTGATAACAAGACACTTTGATAGCATCACGCCCTGTGGAGTGATACTCTGATATCTTAGTAGAAGACAGTATCTCTCTCAGATAGCTCCCTGCACCTTTCAAATCCTTTTAAAACTCAGAATCATATTGGTATACACTTTATGGGAAAATCCGGACTCTGAGATTGATTATCAAGAGGAGAGCTGCAACTATTTTAGAACCATTCTTGGACAAAGGGAGAAAGAGCATTAGGGATCATTACTGTATTACTAGTCTCTGCAATAGGAACCCAGTTGGCATGAGCACAAGTCCAGTGGGCTAAAGTTGTATGTTCGGATCTCCAGGATACAGTACCATCCAGGTGCTTTCAGATGAGAAAGCTAAAGTTGAATGAGTTGTCCAGGGCCTACCAGCTGGTTAGTATAAACTCTTTGAAGATAGATATAGGGTCTTAAAAATCATCATAATCCCAGCACATGGCACAATCCAGGTTACAGGAGAGGTTTTTAGTAGAGGATGTTGAATGAATAAATGAAAGTATAACATAGGGACAGAGAAGGCAATGGGACCCAGCTCAGCTTACTTCTAAACCCCTGTTCTTCCTGCTGGCCAGGATCTGGACACACAATTTATACAGAACTTAGAACCAGGGCTGGCTGCAGCTTTTAATGTTCTTTCTGCACTTTTGATGACCAGAGGCGATTTTAGGGCCATAGGATACCTGAGGGCAAACAGGGCTTGGTAGATGCTGGGGTCATCTATCCAGTACCGTGAGGTGGAGTCAGAACTGAGTAGCCGGAGACTTCGTGGCCTGGCTTCACCTGAGGCTGCTGGCCTGCTCAGAGGTGGTGGGATGGTCTTAGGGAAGTTCATGGGTGTGGAGGGCAGTGGGGCCTGTGAGCATGCCTGGCTGGATCCCTGTAGAAGGTGAGTTGGTCAGACTTCTTTCATAATTCACTTATTTCCTTCAGTTGGTAAAACTGTATTGAGTGGTCACTATATATCAGACAATGCTTAGGAGAAGCAGAACCATCTGCGAATGGTAAGTAATTCTTTCCCTGAATACCCCGTCATCTCCATTGTTTCTCCTCTGTTTTTGACCAGGGAAGATGGGGCTTGAGGCCAGAGGCACGGGTCTTTGTCCCACTTCTGTCACCCACTCCCTGGGTAAGCCACTGTGCCAGATTTCTTTGAATGTCCCCTACTGATATACTTTCTACTCTCTTCTATCCTTCTCTTCGCCCTGGGAGGCTAGCCTGGATGGACCACCCTAGAAAGGGCCCCCTTTCTCTCTGGCTTTGGTTGAATTCAGCAAAAGCAGGGCACTGGCTGGAGATAGGGAGGAGGACAGTGAGGTCAGCGTATTTATTCCTCTAGCCCCTTCCGCCCCAAGTGAGCAAAGCTGGCTGGGTCCTTCTGTCAGATAGTCCTTTCCACACAGGCCTCTGATTTTAGCAACTTTTCTCTCTCCTTCAGACCCCGGAAGGTAAAGCTTTTCCATAGATACTGGCTCTGTTGCTTTTCCTAAGCCCTGGTCACAGCTTTATTATAAATAGACAGAGTCTGTTTGCCACGTTTGGGAGAGAAGGTAAGTCCTGCTGAGGGCTTGGATGTGGGCGATGGTCAAGATTTGGGGCCGGGGGCAAGCTCTATCCTACGAGGGGAAGGACAGGGAAGGGGAGAGAAAGGCAGGAAAGTGGAGAAAGGAGCCCTCAAAGTAGAGAGGCCAGAATTAAGCAAAGCTAGCAGAAGTCCATGGTAGCAGCTTAGCCCAGGAGTCTTTTAAGAATGAAGTGCCTAGGTTACTTAAATGTAAACTCTCCCTGTCTCCCCTAAAATCTTAGGTGGAATCTACTGTATTCTGGAATGTTATATGTGGGCGATTTTGGTTTCGATATTGTGGAAACTAAAGAAGGTCACAGGTTTGACATGAGAGGTAACGAGTTGTGGGGTGGGAACAGCTCAAGAGGCCACTTGAGACTGGACCTGAGGGGTCCCGAGGTGGAAAGTCGCTGAAATCCTGGAGAGGGCTCCGAGCTTCTCTGGGCCAGGAAAGCAGCAGGAGGGGCTGGGAATACCTTCAGCCATAAATGGCATTGTATGTAAAAATGAAGGATTTAAATAAGATTATCTCTAAATTGATGAGGGATAGACAGAGAGACAGAGAGGGAGTTGGGGGCAAGGAAGGAAGTGAACTTATGAAGCCTAGGATGACCATAAGTCTTGATGGCCTGAATCAATTCCAGTTTATTTATTTTTTTAAATTTATTTTTATTTTTATTTTTTTTGAAGATTTTATTTATTTATTTGACAGAGAGAGAGACAGCCAGCGAGAGAGGGAACACAAGCAGGGGGAGTGGGAGAGGAAGAAGCAGGCTTCCAGTGGAGGAGCCTGATGTGGGGCTCGATCCCAGGACTCTGGGATTACGCCCCGAGCCAAAGACAGATGCTTAACTACTGAGCCACCCAGGCGCCCCCAATTCCAGTTTAAGCAACAAATTACACAGGCATTGAATTAAGGTCCTCCTATGTGCCAGGGTCTGCATATCCAAAGGAGGGATTAAGTAACAGAATGCTTTCTGTGTATTTCTATATGACCCTTACCATGAATGCCACCAGTTAAGTATTGTTCTTTCCATACGACACATTTCAAAAATGAGGCTCAGAGTTGTTAAATAACTTGCTTAAATTCACACTTCTGGTAAGTGGCAGAGCCAAGATTCAAGTTCACACCTGTCTCATTCTATAATTTTTTTAAAGATTTTATTTATTTATTTTAAGAGAGAGAAAGTGAGAAAAAGAGAGAGAGAACATGAGCCAGGGAGGGGGGCAGAGGGAAAGGGAGAGACAGGTTCCTCACTGATCAAGGAGCCTGATGCAGGACTCAATCCTGGATCAGGACCTGAGCCGAAGGCAGGCGCCTAACTGACTGACACCCAGGCACCCCCATACCTGTCTCATTCTAAAGGTCATCTTCTTTTCATTCTTTTTTCATCCTACTGTATGAGGAAATTTGGGGTCGTATGACCATATAATGTTGTGATGACCCTAGTTAGATTGTGTACTGCTTATCCCCCCTAACATATCCTTTTCATAGAGAGCTTTGTAACTCCCCTCACTTCACATGAAATGGGTTTATCTTAGGACCAAAAGGATTATGGCTTGGATTAATTAGGAGGTTGTAAGTAACAGATTATCTGACTAACCATGGCTAAACAATAGGGGTCTTTTATCTAGCATCAAAAGAAGTCTGGAAGTGGGAGATCTCAGAAGGCTTAAGGATGCTTGAGCTCTTGGTCAACGAGGCTGCAATTCTCTTGGCTTTCTCCTCATGGGCACACGATAGCTGCCACTGTTCTAAATGTTCTGCCCTCATCTGACAATACCAGCAAAAGGAAAGGGTTTTCTTCTCATATGACTTTCTCTTTTATCAGGGAAGAAAATCTTTTTACTAACTCCCAGCTGATTTTTCTTCACAATTAATTGACCCCCATTGTGTTGCACACTCATCCTTAAGCCAATGTAAGTAAAGGGAAATGGAAATACCATGAATGGCTTTGGCTGTTTATGATTCATTCCTGGAGGCAGAATCCACCTTGCCTGAGCATATTGCTGTCTGATACTTAAACACCTTGGACACTCTAGTAGTGATGGGGAAGGGAGGAATAGCGGTTGGACCTACCGTGTCTGTCAGGATTCTATGCCAAAGGTTCATAATGGTGGATCTGTGTGAGCAGAGCTACTCTGATGAGTCACCGTTCCTATGTGTCGGAGAAGATCGTCCTTAATAGCTAAGGCTTCTCTCTCATCCCTGCCCCATGTTTTAATGCAAAAAATTGGATTCAAATTTCTGAGTTTGCATTTATGAGAAATAACTGCCTTTCTTTGGTACATGGTGCTGTAACATAAAGCACACTATTGTTCCAAATTCCCACTCTTTGCTTCAAATTTAAAAAAAAAAAAGATTTTTTTTAATTTATTTGACAGAGACAGAGAGAGCACAAGCAGGGGGAGCGGCAGATGGAGAAGCAGGCTTCCCTCCGAGCGGGGAGCCCAGATCATGACCTGAGCCGAAGGCAGATGCTCAACCGACTGAGCCACCCAAGTGCCCCTCAAATGTTTTTGAGAAAGAACAATATGAGTCACTTTTCAGGATTGGAAATCTGAGTACTTCCCTTTGAGATAACATCCTCACCATCATGTTTTGTGTTCTCTGTATAATAGTAACAGTGATATATTTACAACAGTGATGATGACGATGATGATGACGGTACGTACCATTTATCGAATGGTGCCAGCTACTGGACTGAGAATATTTATACACACATGCATTTTTAATTCTCACAATTGCATGAGATAGGGTTGAATATCCTCATTTTACAGGCAAGAGAACTAAAATTTAGAAAGGTTGCAGGACTTGCCCAATTTTGCACAGCTGGACCCTAGGCTCTAAATCCTATCTGTTCACTCTGGTGCGCCTGCTCAATGACTATGGTGCGCTGCTTTCACTGAGTTCATGACATCACCTGGTACAGATGAAGAGCTAGGGTGGGGAAAAGGCGGTAGGAAGAGAGATGTTTTCTAATGGCTGAAATTGATCTCCACTTAGGAGGAATTCAAAATACATTTGTAAGAAGAAAATCTTTTTTTTTTTTTTTTTTTTTTTTTAGTTTTTATTTAAATTCCAGTTAGTTAGCACACACTGTAATGTTAGTTCAGGTGTACAATATAGTGATTCAACACTTCCATACAACACCTGGTGCACATCACAACAAGTGCCCTCCTTAAAATTCATCACCTATGTCACCCATCCCCCTACCCACCTCCCCTCTGGTAACCATCAGTTTGTTCTCTATAGTTAAGAGTCTGTTTCCTGGTTAGCCTCACTCTGTTTCTCTGTCCCCCTGCCCTTTCTTATTTGTTTTGTTTCTTAAATTCCACCTATGAATGAAATCATATGGTATTTGTCTTTCTCTGACTGACTTATTTTGCCTAACATAATACTTTCTAGCTCCATCCATGTCACTGCAAATGGCAAGATTTCATTCTTTTTTTATAGCTGAGTAATAGCCCATTTTTTATGGATAAGTAATATACTACTTCTTTATCTATTCATCAATTAAGGGACACTTGGGCTGTTTCCATAATTTGGCGATTGTGGATAATGCTGCTACAAACATTGAGGTGCACGTACCCTTTTGCATCAGTATTTTTGTATTCTTTTTATAAATACCTAGTAGTGCAACTGCTGGATCATATCTATTTTTAACTTTCCTAGGAACCTCCATACTGTTTTCAAGAGCGCTGCACCAGTTTGCCTTCCCACCAACAGTGCAACAGGGGTTCCCCTTTCTCCATATCCTCACCAACACCTGTTGTTTCTTGTATTGTTAATTTTAGTCAGTCTGACAGGTAGTTTTGATTTGTATTCCCTGATGATAAGTGATGTTGAGCATCTTTTCATGTGTCTGTTGGCCATCTGTACGTCTTCTTTGGAAAAAGGTCTATTCATGTCTTCTGCCAATTTCTTAACTTGATTATTTGTTTTTTTGGGTGATGAGTTTG
Organism: Ursus americanus; assembly: GCF_024610735.1. Taxonomy (NCBI): domain Eukaryota; kingdom Metazoa; phylum Chordata; class Mammalia; order Carnivora; family Ursidae; genus Ursus; species Ursus americanus. Next base: position 51,087,600 of record NC_142129.1, read on the forward strand.
GTGAGTTCTTTATATATTTTGGATACTAACCCTTTAGCAGATATGCCATTTGCAAATATCTTCTCCTGTTCTGTAGGTTGCCTGTTAATTTTGTTGGCTGTTTCCTTCGCTCTGCAAGAGCTTTTTATTTTGATGAAGTCCCAATAGTTTACTTTAGCCTTTATTTCCCCTGCCTCAGGAGACATATCTCGTAAGAAGTTGCTACGGCTGCTGTCAAAGAGGTTACTGCCTGTGTTCTTTTCTATGATTTTATGGTTTCAGGTCTCATATTTAGATCCTTAATCCATTTTGAATTTATTTTTGTGTCTGGAGTAAGAAAGTGGTCCAGTTTCATTCTTTTGCATGTTGCTGTCCAATTTTCTCAACATCATCTGTTGAAAAGACTTTTTCCCCCCAAGTTGGATATCCTTTCCTGCTTTGCGAAGATTAATTGACCATGAAGTTGTGGATCCTTTTTTGGGTTCTCTATTCTGTTCCATTGATCTATGTGTAAGAAGACAAATTTTGAACTACAGTTTAAGAGAAGCATTGTTGTATTTTCAACGTTACCTGGAGTCAAGTCCAAGCTTTACCATTTACTAGTTGCAAATTATTTCAGCTCCCACTGCCTTAGTGTCTTCATGTGTAAACAGGGATAATAATGTTGTCTTCTTCACAGAGCTGCAGGGAAGATGAAACAAGTTAATGGACATAAAGCATTTAAAACAGTGGCTGAACCTTAATGGGTCATGGAAAGGATGTAGAAATAATGTGGGCTTCAATCAGATGGGCTTGTGTTTGAATCCTGACTCTGCTCCTTAATAGCTGTATGACCTGAGCTGAAATTCTAGACTCTCTGTGCCTAATTTTTGCTTGAGTTAATAAATGGGTTTTAAGAATATGACCCGCTTGTAACATTATGTCTATAACACTTCCTCCTCCTCTATACTCATTTCTTCCTATTTTGACAGGTCTGATCGATAGCGAGTGACTGGCAAAATCAGGTTGATGCTGCTTTGAGTATAGTAGCTCAGACTCCTCTGCCCTGAAGATAACTAGACCTGAGTGTAGTATCTGAAATTAATGTCTGGCCAGAAGAGTGCCGCAAGTAAAATGCAGAGGGAAATGTTAGGAAAGGCGATAACGGTTATCCACTAGGTATTTTATCTTCTGAATTTCTCAGCTAAGGAATCTGGATACTAAGTAGGAGGCAAAGATGCATGGCTACCTGCTGTTGCTGCTTGTAATAAACATCTTAAAGCAGAATGGCTGCGGCTACGGTGTGTTGACAATCCTCCGAGGGTCCCGATTCTTTCTTCTTCCAAAATTACTCCTCTTCTCTCTTCAATAGATAGATAAGAGATGATTACGCAAAGAAAAGGAAAACACTAATTCAAAAAGTTATATGCACCCCTATGTTTAATGCACATCATTTACAATAGTCAAGATATGGGAATAACTCAAGTGTCCATGAAGAGATGAATGGATAAAGAAGATGTGATACACACACACACACACACACACACACACACACACACACACACAATGGAATATAACTTAACCATAAAAAAGAATGAGATCTTGCCATTTGTGACAACATGGATGGACCTAGAGGGTATTATGTTAAGTGAGATAAATCAGAAAGAAAATGCCATGATTCCACTTCAATGTGGAATCTAAAAAACAAAACAAGTGAACAAACAAACACAGACTGACAAATACAGAGAACAAACTGGTGGTTGTCAGAGGGGTGGGGGATGGACAAAATAAATAAATAGGGGAGATTAAGAGGTATAAACTTTCCGTTATAAAATAGATAAGTTACAGAGATGAAAAGTAAACCAAAAGAAATATAGTCAATCACATTGTAATATGTTGTATGGTGACTACACTCTTCATGTGTTAATGAGTTGGTTAATGTATAGAATTGTTATACATTGGTTAATGTATAGACTTGTTGAGCCATATGTTGTACACCTGAAACTAATATAACATTGTATGTTAATTATACTTCAATAAAAAAAGAAAAGAGTATGTGATTTCTTTAGGGCTCCATTCCTAGTCAGATGCTACCGTAGAGGGAAATCTGACAAATGAATTCACCCAAGAGTTTTAGTGACCTCTCTAACTGCAGCATAGAGTGAACAACCAGAAAGAACTGCAATCTACAAAATAAGATAAGGAAATGGATTTCTAACCAGAGTTCAGGCTGACAGGAAACTTTCTAAGGCTCCCCACATCTCATGTGGTCTGCTTCTCTCCCAGAAGCCCCAGTAGACTAGGCTTTGTATACGCACTAGGGTAAGCCTGAGAAAGCTAAGGGCAGGGTAGGACTCCAGTGTGGGTACAGAGATTCACTTCCTCTGGTTTTATGTCTTCATTTGGGATGGGGTTTTTCCTTAAACACAAACCAAGCACCTTTAGTAGCATGAGACCAAAATAATATCTTTTAACCTGAATAATATGAACAGTTACAGCTATGATCTTATCTTACACAATAATTTTTTTTCTGTTCACTCAGATTAGGCCTGCTCAGTCCTGAAGGCAGAAAGTTGTTATTTTGTGAAATTTTTATTATCAGACCCAAACCCAAAAAACTCAGGCCAAAAGACAAAGTTTTTTCCTGAGTTTTTTGCTCAAGGAGTTCTTTGCTCAAGCCGTTGCACAAATGTCTACTTCTCTTTGAGTTTTATGGAGATGAATGAAAAATATTTCCCCTCTGGTAAGTATCAGAGGTACAGATGAGGGCCTATAGAAATCATGATGTGCCTGACTGCCATTCTGCTTTCTGGGATAAAATGGTAATCAATTTTAAAGCCTAAGACTTTTTACAATGGAACTGACAGGGCAGAAGCAATTTTAGTTTTTTTTTTTTCACAAGGATTCAGGAAGTAGAACTCCCTACCATACTATTAAACATTTCTTGGCAGAGCCTTGTTCCTGAGAGCTCTTGGCAGAAGCTATAATGGAATCATCCTTTTTCCCTTTATCACCCCAGCAATTCACAGTTGATTTATAGTACTCTCCGAGAAAGGCAGTTCTCAGTCCTAAGGGACATCGAAATGAAAAGCACACCAAATGAAATGTTTAATCTTGTCAACCCAAGGATCAAGTAAAAAGTCTTTTTCTCTTTAGGGCTTACAATAGCAAAATAACCTTCTGTTAGAGAGATTGCTTACACGAACACTTATAAAATAAACTCTGGCATAAATTATGTGTCATTTAAAATTGTAGCGGAGGAAAACATGGGAACGTAAACCTCTTCAATTCATTCCTTATGGGACAACATGCATTTTTTTCTGTAACAAAGAGATCCTGTAATATGTCTCGATATGATAAAATTTATTTCTTTTTATCTTTTGAAATTAATAGGCTATTTTGAGAGCAGTTTTAGGTTCACAGAAAAATCAAAGCAGAAAGTAGGGAGTTCTTATATACTTCCCTTTCCTCCTTACCGCTCCTCCCCTCCTCACAGTTTCTCCTATTATGAACATCTTGCATTAGTGTGGCACATTTATTACAATTAATGAACCAGTATCGATCTATTATTGTTAAAGTCCATCATTGATGTTAGGGTTCAGTCTTTGTTTTGTACATTCTATGGCTTGAACACATGTATAATGACATGTAACTACCATTACAGTATCACACAGAATAGTTTCACTGTCCTAAAGATCCCCTCCTCCACCTATTCATTCCTCCCTCCCCCTTAACCCCCTGCAACGACTAAACTTTTTCTGTCTCCACAGTTTCGCCTTTTCCAGAATGTCATATACTTGGAATTATGAAGTATGTAGCTTTTTCAGACTGGCTTCTTGCACTTAGCAAAATGCATTTAAGTTTCATCCATCTTTTTGTGACTTCACAGTTTATTTATTTTTTATTTTTTAAGATGTTATTTTTAAGTAATATCTACACCCAGCGTGGGGCTCAAACTCACAACCCCGAGATCAAGAGCTGCACACTTTACTGACTGAGCCAGCCAGGCGCCTTGTTTATTTTTCTTGCTGAATAATATTTCATAGTGTGGATGTATAATAATTTGTTTATCCATTCACCTACTAAAGGACATCTTGGTTGCTTTCAAGTTTTGGCAAATATGAATAAAGTTGCTGTCAACATTCGCACTTGGATTTTTGTAAGAGCATAAGTTTTCAGCTCATTTGGGTAAATACCAAGGACTATGAGTGCTTGGTCACACATAAGATGTGTTTAGTTTTATAAGGACCGTCAAACTGTCTTGTAAAGTGTGGAGGTTTCTCAACCATAAAGACAAAGAGACTCCATTTTAGAGCATTTTACTATTATTATTTTTAATGTAATTAACTTACAATATTGCTCAGATTCCAGGCTTTTTAAAAGAGTAGATTATGGGCAATTATGTTCATGATCACCCAACACATTTTAGAGCATCTTTAATGTGTCAAACACAAATATTAGGCAGTAGAGATAGCTCAAAAAATGCACGATCTCTCTTCTTACGAAATTCAGGCTGGTGTAATGCGGGTTCAGTAATCATAGAGAAAGACCCAAAACTGCTCTGTCATTTTGAAGATTAACCCTGGGTGCTTAGTCCTGGTGGAGCCAGTAGATGTCATTGTAGTGTAGGCCAACTAACTGATCAACTAGCATGAAGACATGGAATTCAGAAATTTTTTTTTTTTTGGTCTTGATGCATGATGTACATACATATTAAAAAGGCATCATGTGGATTTTTTCCTCTTACTGACACAGACTCAGAACTGTCATAAGTATAAAGTTGTGGTTATTTTGAAAGTTAAAGGAGATTTTGAAGCCTAAGTAAAAAATATTTTTGCAGACCAACCAACAGTATAACTTCTAATATATAGTATTGTTGGCAGGTTGAGTCTGTTAAGCTTTCAACATGATCTTGAAGTTTATTACAAACTCCATGTAGAGAAAACCCAATAATAACCGTTACTTACATTTAGTAACATTTGGCTTTTCTCCCATAAAACCCAAAGACGAATCGAATGCTTCTAGTAGCAGTGAAAGATTTAAATTTTAGTGTTTATGACATATATGTTCTTTCAAACAGTTTTCTATTGTGAAATAAGGAGAACTTTGTATAAGAAAAAGCTAAACTAAAAATCAAAAGCCTTGTTTTCATTTTTAGAGTGCTCATTCATTCATTAAATAAATTATGCTAATGTCCAAGATTTTCTAAGCCTTTTAATGAGCATTGCAGACACAAAGGTGAATAAATTATATGCCCTGCCCACAAGGAGATTTTATTCTAGTGAGAGTGAATTTTGGTATTGTTTTTGGAAACAAAAATCCAATTAGCAATTACATAGACCCAGACTCAATCTGATTTCACACGTGCTTTAGCTAGTAAGCCAGTAAGAAATCAATGAGGTACACTAATATACAATTGTGCTGAAGCTTAGAATTTTTCTTTAATACAAAGGGGTCAGGGTTAGCCAGTTACTGAACCAATGAGTATGTCTAGCTTACTGCTTGGCATCCATATCCTAAAAGGGTCTTGCCGATGCACGTTCTTTTTCATATAGGGAGTCACCTTGAAGAGGCTGCTGTGCTTTAAAATGTTCATCAAGTGGGTGAAAATTGAAAAGCTGTCTAATTTCTAGTGGGAGGGTTGACATAAGAAAATCATTTTGTGAGGTCAGCATTATCCTGATACTGTAACCAGACAAAACCAGTACAAGAAAATAAAAACTAACAACCAATATCCTGCATAAACATAGACCCAAAAATCACCAACAAAGTATTAGCAGATCAAATCCTGCAATATATAAAAAGATAATGCATCCAGAGCAAGGGAAGGCAAGGTGGCTCAATATTGAAACTACATCACTGCAATTCACCATATCAATAGACTAAAGAAGGAAAACTATTTGATCACCTCAATACATGTCAAAAAAGCATTCAACAATATTCAGTATTTATTCATGGCAAAATCTCTAAGTGGAGTAGAAATAGAAAGGAACTTCCTCAATTTAATAAAGGACATCTATGGAAAACTTATAGCTGACGTCATATGTAATGGTGAAAAACTGCATGCTTTCCCTTAAGGTCAGGGACACAGGAGAACTGTACACTCTCACCACTGCTATTTCACATTTTACTGGAGGTCGTAGCCAGTGCAATAAGGAGGGGGAAAAAATGTAAAGATATTGAAAAGGAAGAAATAAAACGGTCTCTATATATAGATGATATGATTGTCTAGATAAGAAATCCTAAAGAATCTATGAAATAGTTATTGGAACTAATAAGTGAATTTAACAAGCTTGCAGGATACATACTCAATACAAAAATCAATGATATTTCTATATATTAGCAATGAACAATTGGAGTTAAAATAAAAAATCACTTAACAATAGGACTGAAATCATTAAATACTAATGTATAAATCCAACAAAATATGGGTAAGATTTGTATGCTGTAAATTATAAAACATTGATAATAGAATAAGAATCTCTAAAGAAGGAAGTATCTGTGTTCATGGATTAGAAGACTCAAGGTTATTAAGACGTTAATTCTTCCCAAATTGATTATTGATTCAGCACAATCTTAATAAGAATCCCAGCAGATTTTTTTAAAAAAGATTTTATTTATTTATTCAACAGAGATAGAGACAGCCAGCGAGAGAGGGAACACAAGCAGGGGGAGTGGGAGAGGAAGAAGCAGGCTCATAGCGGAGGAGCCTGATGTGGGGCTCGATCCCATAATGCTGGGATCATGCCCTGAGCCGAAGGCAGACGCTTAACAACTGAGCCACCCAGGCGCCCCAGATTTTTTTTTTTAAAGAGAGAGGAAGTGGGGGAAGGGCAGAGAGAGAAGGAGAGAGAATCTTAAGCAAGTTCCATGCCAAGTGCAGAACCTGATGCAGGGCTCCATCTCACGACCCTGAGATCATGACCTGAGCCGAAATCAACAGTCGGATGCTTAACTGACTGAGCCCCCCAGGCACCCCCAGCAGACTTTTCTTTTATAGAAAGTGGCAAGTAAATCCTAAATGTAAATGGAAAAACAAGGGATAGCCAAAACAATTCTGCAAAGGAATGGCTAAAACAAAGGAATGGTCAAAACTATTTTGAAAAAAGAAAAAATTTGGAGGAATTATACTACTACCTGATTTCAAAACTTAGAATAATCCAGTTAAAAAATGGGCAGAAGACATGAATAGACATTTTTCCAAAGAAGACATCCAGATGGCCAACAGACACATGAAAAGATGCTCAACATCACTCATCGTCAGGGAAATACAAATCAAAATCACGATGAGACACCACCTCACACCTGTTGAAATGGCTAAAATTAACAATACAAGAAACAACAGGTGTTGGTGATGAAGTGGAGAAAGGGGAATCTTGCACTGTTGGTGGGAATGCAAACTGGTGCAGCCATTCTGGAAAACAGTATGGGGTTTCCTTGGAAAGTTAAAAATAGAAGTACCCTACAACCCAGCAATTGCACTTCTAGGTATTTACCCAAAGGATACAAAAAATAATTACTTGAAGGGATATATGCACCCTGATGTTTATAGCAGCATTATCCACAATAGCCAAATTATGGAAAAAGCCCGTGTCCATTGACTGATGAATGGATAAAGAAATTGTGGTATATATATATATATATATATATATATATATATATATATATACACACACAATGGGATATTATTCAGCCATAAAAAAAGAATGAAATCTTGCCATTTGCAATGATGTGGTTAGAGTTAGACAGTATTATGTTGAGCAAAATAAACCACTCAGAGAAAGACAAATACTATATAATTTCACTCATATGTAGAATTTAAGAAACAAAACAGATGAACATAGGGGGAAAGAAAGAGAGAGGCAAACCAGAAAACAGACTGTTAATTATACAGAACAAACTGATGGTTGCTGAAGGTGAGGGGGTGGGGGGGTGCGTTAAATGGGTGATGGGCATTAAGGAAAGCACATGCGATGAGCACTGGCTGTTGTACGTACATGATGAATCACTAAATCTTACACCTGAAACTAGTATTACAGTATATGTTAACTAACTGGAATTGAAATAAAAACCTGGAAGAAAAAAAAGAAAAAAAGAAAAAAAAAAACCCCGAAAACCTTATAGGCTATAGTGATCAAGATAGTGTGGTATTGATAAAAGGATAGATAGCGATTAATGAAACAGACAACAGTAAGAGTTGTCAAACTATAGCCTGAAGGCCTAATCTAGCTTGTTGCCTATTTTGCAAATAAAGTTTTATTGAAATATAGTCAGGCTCATTTGTTTACATGTTGTCTATGGCCGCTATTGTGCTGTAATGATAGAGTTGAGTAGTTAAAGCAGAGACTGTATGGCTTGGAAAGCCTAAAATATTTCTTATCTGTCCCTTTAGAGGAAAAGTTGTCTAACTCCTAAAATAGAATCCAGATATAGAACAACTCATATATGGTCAATTGATTTTTGACAAATGTGCTGAGGTAATTCAATAGAGAAAGGATAGACTTTAAATACATGCGGCTGGGAGAATATATGCTGGACATATACATATAAAAATAGGAACCTTGACCCATATCTCACAGCCTTTTAAAAATGTAGCTCAAAATAGATCATAGATGTAAGTGTAAAACTTAGACTATAAAATCTCTAGAAGAAAACATCTGAAAATCTTTGTGAACTTGAGTTAGGCAAACAGTTCTCAAATAGCATCCAAAAAGTGCAGACCAGAAAAGAAAAAGCTGATACATTAGCTGTGATCAAAATTTAAAACGCTGATTCTTCAAAAGACACTGCTGAGAAAGAAAAAAGAAGCCACTGGAAATAACATTTACAAACACTATCTAATAAAAGACTGATTGCTTTAATATGCAAAGAACTCTGACAACTCAATAATAAGAAAACAGAGAATCATATTAAAAAAATCAACAGTGTATTTGAACAGACATTTCACAAAACAAGAGCTACAGATGGCAAATAAACACTGAAAGTATCTTTAGTCATTAGGGAAATGTAAATTAAAATCACAGTGACATATTACTCCAATCTTCTTAGTGCTGCCAAGAATCCTAGGCCACTGGATCGCTCATACATTGTGGGTGGAATATAAAATGGTGCACCCACTTTGAAAAAACCATGTAACAGCTTCTTATAAAATTAAACATGTACTTACTACACAACCTAACTTATCTCCTAGGTCTTTACCCAAAACAAATAAAAATGCATAGGTCCACACAAAGACTAGTAAATGAATATTTATAGTAGCTTTATTCATAACCACCCCAAACTGTAAACAACCCAACTGGTCATCAGCTTGTGAAGGGCTAAGTAAACTATGGTATCCCGGTACTGTGATGCATTCCATACCATGAATTCCATGCAATGCAATACTACTCTGCAACAAAAAGAACAAACTTTAATTGCATTATCCTAACACCCCCCCCCCCCAAAAAAGCCAGCCTTATAAGGCCACATGCTATTTGTTTCAATTTATATGGCATTCTGGAAAATGTAAAACCATAAGGACAGCCATAGGCTGGGGATTGACCACAAAGGGGCACCTGGGAACCTTTTGGGGTGGTAGAAACGTTTTATATCTTAACTGTAGTGGTGGTTATATGGCTGAATGTATTTGTCAGAATTCATAAAATTATACATCTGAAAAAAGTGAATTTCACTCTATGTAAATTACATCCCAATAAACCTGACTTAGAAACAGCTATCAAGGAGCACCTGGGCGGTTCAATTGGTTAAGCATCTGTCTTTGGCTCAGGTCATGATCTTGGGAGTCCTGGGACTCCCTAGGTCCTCCCTAAGTCCTGGGACTCCCTGAGTCAGGCTCCCTGCTCAGCGGGGTGTTTGCTTCTCCCTCTCCCTCTGCCTCCTTCCCCACCTGACTCGTGCTCTTGCTCACTCTCTCTGCCTGTCTCTCTCTCAAATAAATAAATAATAAAATCTTTAAAAAAATAGCTATCAAGTAAGAAAAAGATTTTGAGTAAAAGTTGAAAAGCTGGCTAACTTGTGCTAGGAGGAAACTCAGCATTCAAGCTAGAAATTTAACTTAGAAGAAATCCAGAAGCCCACATAAATGTTTGCATGTTCAAAAATTTGGATCTGTGAGGTCTCAGGGTGTATACTTTGGGAATATTAAGGATCCATGGTATGTTCCATAAAGTGCAAGTATCTGATAAGAATCTATTTTTAACATAAGAGACCTACGGGCATCCAAGGGAGTCGGTAGTCAGCTCTGTCTAGAGTCTCAGGCAAGCCTAACGGAGATAATGACGTTACCCCCTGAGAGCTTCTTTAAGGATGAGACAAGAATAAGATCGAAGAGACAAACATTCTAGATGGAAGGGACAACCTAAAATACTAAGACTTGAGAGAGTAAAGTACCTTCTAAGAAAGATAAGTATTTTTGGAAGTTTAAGGCACAGTTATTCATTGTATTTCACGTTTATTAACTTTCGTCTTGCTTAATTTGTTCCCTTCATTTATGGCACACATTCCTGAGCACCTACTTTGTGCCAGGTACCAGGTAAGGCTTAGGGAGACAAAGATCAATAATTCATAATTTCTGTTTTCCAGGAGCTCATGGGCAATAGTACACACACACACACACACACACACACACACACACTTGTGCACACAGAGAACTATTGTAAGATTTTTAAATAGGGGTATGTGCATGTATATGCAAGTTGCTCAGAGAATAGAGTCAAACTCAATATGGTGGCTGTAAGCAACCAGGAGTGAAAGAGTAAACTTGAAAAACTAAGGATATTCAGCTGAATCTTGAAGTATAAGCAAGATTTGTCGAATAGACTTGCAAGGCGGAAGGAATAGCATATGCAAAGACATAGCAGCAGTACAGAACATGGCATTGGAAGAAAATGATGAGTTGTTTAGTATGGCTAGAGAGCAAAGGACAAGGTGCATTTGAATGCATAGACAGAGGTGTGGCTAGAAAAGTGGACAAGGGTCCGACATGCTGATGGAATCTGGACTTCTACAGATAGTTGGGAGCTACTGAAATATTTTACTCCGAGTACTGACATGATCAGATTTGAATGTTACAATGCCATTTTGCCAGCTTTCTGGAATGTGATTTGAAAAAGGAAGAAACCAGAAATAGAGAAACTGGTTTTACAATTGCTGCAAAAATGTAATTGTGGGATGCTGAAAACCTGGCCTGTGACAGTGAAAGTCTAGATTAAGGGGCACTTTCAAAAGATATGTGAGAGACAAAGCCGATGGACTTGTGAATCAGTTGCAAGTGTGGGGGAGTGAAGGGAGAAAATGGAACTTGGGGTACCTACCGGAGCTCTGGTTTGAGTAGTGAGATTGTGAACCATTAACTGGGTTAAGTTACTATAGAAGAAAGAGCAAATTCTAAACACAATTATCTAATAAGAATCCATTTTTCACGTTGGAAATCTAAAAACAGTATAAATTTGGGATGCCTGGGTGGCTCAGTTGGCTAAGCGTCTGTCTTCGGCTTAGGTCATGATCTCAAAGTCTTGGGATCAAGTCCCACATCGGCTCCTTGCTCAGCAGGGAGGCTGATTCTCCCTCTGCCTGCTGCTGCCCCTGCTTGTGCTCTCTCTTCTGACAGATAAATAAATAAAATCTTTTTTTTAAAAAGGTAAAAATAGTATAAATTTAAATTAGAGAAAGATGTAAAAAAAATATTCTGGATCCCGTCCTCCTCTTCTGCAGTCAAGGACATATTTTTTTGCTCCTTCTCATTTAAATATATACTGAAACAGAATGGAATCTGAGACCTTGCAAACTGTGTGCAATTTACTCCTGAACTGTTTCACTAAAGATACAATGGTTACCTTAGAAATGAGATAAATAGAAAGTTGTTTCCTTTTGTGTTCCGAATAATTGTCTTGTTGCCTAGGAAGATAAGTTGTAACCCCCCGGCTCTCTGTGAAAGGCTACCACCTTTTTCTTTGTTAGTTCACTTCATTCTGCTTTGAGATTTCTTTTGAAATCTCAGAACATGTTCCAAGTTTCTTTTGAAATGCCTGTCTTCAATATTTTCTATAATTATGGTAATAGTTACTGAGTGTCTAGTATGTGTCAGGCACAGTGCTAGGCTTTAGAGGTATTATTTCTTTTAATTAAAAAAAATTTTTTTTCCAGAGAGAGCGAGAGCGAGAGCATGTTGGGGGGCAGAGGGAGAGGGAGTGGAAGAGAGATGATCTCAAGCAGGTTCCACACCCAGGGCAGAGCCCGATGCAAGGCTTGATTTCATGTCGCTGACATCATGACCTGAGCAGAAATCAAGAGTCAGATGCTTAACCAACTGAGCCACCCAGGTGCCCCGAGGTATTATTTCTTTTAATTCTCAGTAGCACTATGAGATACAAGTTAGTTATTTAAAATATGAAGAAGCTCTGTAAGTTTAAGAATCTTGGCCTGTATTCCCTAACTGATTAGTGAAATGAACCACTATTTGCACGTTGATCTACCTGACTCCAAAGCCCTTGAAATTTCCATTATGTCATACTGATCAGATCTATATATAGAAAAATAAAACTTTTTAATGAAAAAGTTTAAACAGAAATAAAAGAATAGGGGATAATGTAATGAACCTCCCTGTACTCTTCCCCCAGCTTCTCCAAATACTAACTCTTAGCCAATCTTGTTCCATCTTTACCCACCTATTTTTTCTCTACTCCCTCCTGCTACCACTGAATTATTTTGTACAAAATCTCAGGCCTCATATAATCTGTAGATATTTTTGTATGGAGCTTTAATAGATAAATATTCTTTAAAAAACCAATCATAATACTGTTATTACATCAAAAGAAAAAGGCAATAGATTCCTTAACATCATGACATCTGCAGTCAGTGTCCCTATTTCCCTGATTGTCTTACACATTCTTTTTAACGGTTGATTGTTTGAATTAGGATCATCAGAGCTAATTTTTTCTTAAGGTACATAGTTTAATTTAGTTAAAACACCAGCTCATTTGGTCTATCATCGCATCCGCATGCATAGGAACTAAGGGGAACTCAGTGCCAGATTGTAAATGAACTATTGAATCAGTGAGAGAATTGTGGGTTTCTATTTCTTTTTTTTATTGAGATGTAACTGACATTATATTAGTTTCAGGTATACAACATAATGACTTGATATTTATATATATCATGACATGATCACCACAGTAAGTCTAATTAACATCTATCACCACAGAGCTACAATTTTTTTCCTTGTGATGAAAACTTTTAAGGTCTACTCTCTTAGTTACTTTCAAATATACAACGCAGAATTATTAACCATAGTCACCATGCTGTGCATCATATCCCCAGGGCTCATTTATTTTGCAACTGGAAGTTTGAACCTTTTGACCCCCTTAATCTATTTCTAATATAGACCAAAACAGACAAGGCTGGAAGTCAATCCCATTTGTGATCTGTGTGAAATGAGTCATTACTTTGACACCTTAACCAACATGCAAAGTTTCACAGTGTTTGACCACCTATGACAAATCAGATTATCTTCATTTCCTTTGCTAACTGCCTCAGAAACAAGATGAAGAATTGAATAAGTGCAGAATTTTAACGTAGATCTTCTGTCAGATTAAAACGGCACACAATACAAAATGTAAGAGCTGCACGTCTTTAGTTTCTACACCACCTCTGGTGATGCCCAGGTATTATAATGTGTTTCATGGTGGTCAGGGTTTTGGAGAAGATAATGTTTGTGTCTAGTACCTCCTTCTCTTTGTCCTTCTTTCCCAGTTCCCTTTTTGCTGGAGTCCATGTTTCCTTATGTCTTCCTAGAGACCTCTACTAAAAACAGTTAGGCTTGATCAGATTCCAAATTCAATCATTCTCTAAATTGCCCATTCTTAACCTCATCTTCCTCAAGGAAAAATAAATGTCATGAGCAGCCTGTAGGCTTTGGAGTCAGACAGGAATGAAGTGGAATCCCATCTCTGCTACTCCGTGACCTTGGCCAAGTTGGTCAACCTTTCTAAACACAGGTTTTGAGATTAACCATTGGGTTGTTGACAGGCATAGAACTTCCAGGTAGCACCTTCAACCAAGCGCTTTTTTGTATGATGAATCAAAAAGATTGGTCCAGGTCCCAAGCCCTGGTGCTCAGTGGATATACAGACTAATGGTAGAGACTCAGAAGTGGGCAGACAGAGGACATGCTGTTAACCAGTCTTTCTTCATTTTGCTTTATTTTTCACTTTTACTTTTATTTTTAAAATATTTTATTTATTTGATGGGGGGAGGGTCAGAAGGAGAGAAAATCTGAAGCAGATTCCGCATTGACCATGGAGCCCCACGCAGGACTCCATCTCAGCACCAAGAAGCCATGACCTGAGCTGAAACCAAGAATTGGTCGCTTAACTGACTGAGCCACCCAGACGCTCCTTGTTTTGTTTTTTAAAAAGACCAAGATTCATATGCCACCTACCCACAACTACTTCCTCAAATCACCAAAGCAAAGTAGGTCAAACTGCCCTTCCTTGCTCCACACACCCCGTTCAGGCTCTATGTTGCCCTTTTGTGACTTGTAATCCTTTTTCAGATCCCTTGGGGGTTCCCTGAGACTGATTTATCGGCAGGAGGATGGCAGGGAGCAGAGCACATGATATGGTTTGCTTCATTTCACACCCATCAGAAGAGGCCTTGCTTAGAACTATTCATATCAGGAATTGGAGGAAAACAGTCTTTTAAATATCCAGTTACTTGGTATTTCACAGCATGGCCATGGGCAAGCAGAAGTCATCAGGGGCTGCCTGAGGGGAGTTGTCTATTGTACGATTCAGCACATTGTCCTGGGGCCCTTCCTAGAACCTTTGAAATAAGCCTTCTTCTGGCAGCCACCAAGCGAGATAACCAAGTCTGCTGACATCTGACAGGCAGATTTTAAAATGGTGCTCTGGGAAGCCCTAGAGTTCCAACGACGATGGAGAAGAAGGTAGGAGAGCAGAAGGGACTGCAGCACTCCATTTCTGTTCTGTAAGTTCTGCTTTGCTCAGTCTTATTTATTCAGTCTAAAGGAAATATTTGGAGAAAGGACAGAGGTTGCTACTAAACACACACACACACACACACACACACACACACACACACACACACGCAAACCAGTCTTGGATATTCTGTTCAAGGGGAAGTTAAAGAAGGATAATGGGGAGTGGGAGCAGGCAAGGAAGAAGCAGCAAGGCCTTGAACTTGTCTTACTATGAGATGATATTACTAGTATTAGGTGTTCCCAATGAAGTTAAGAAAATATATGTGTTTGTGTTCATGTGTGGTTGGTAGAACCTTTTGGGTGGTTCCCAATTCTGCTGGCACATTGTGATCACCTGAGGAGCTTTACAAAAGAATGCCAGTGCCTGGGTTTCACCCCACAGAGTCTGATAACGCTTGGTTATTAACTCATCTCTGGTGTCTAGTAATTAAAAACATATATCTATATTGTAACATTTGAGCAATTATATACAAATAAATATATTATATATATTGTATATATAATAATATAGTATATAAAAATACATCAATATTATATATAAAAGTTTTATAGGGAAATTTGACACAATTATAGAGTTGAATTATTAAGAATGACTACTGATAATGATATTTTTGGATATTCTCTCAATTTTATATTCTTCTCTGCTCACGAAGACACAAGATAAATGGCCATAGGTTTCCTGGCATTGTGTTAGATAAAGAGAGGCCATAAAACAAACTTTTATCATTTTGTGTTTTCTTTATCAACCAGAGGGATAATAACATACATTCATCTTCATGATCTATTCCTGCCTCCTGGTTACAATAAAGGCATTTTAGAGAGTTATTCTCTGGGTGAATTATCTGATGTCAAACATTTGCTTCAAAATATGACTATAAGGGGTATTGGTCATGGTCTTGGAAAATACAAAGCCATAAATGTCTACTCTACTTGAATAATGTTGCAGGAAAATACAAGCATTAAATAAATTCAGAAGCCATTTATCATAAATTTAATCCAAAACTCTCTGTTATTTTCAAGATGGCAAAATTAAACAGCCCACAATGAACCATAGCATGATAATATGAAGCAAACGTAGGTGCTTCTTACTTTTCAAGTATTTGAAAAAGCTGTTTCCTAAATCTATTACTTTTCCCTATTAAAAATGATGTGATGATAGAACCATAAAACAATTTATCCTGAAGCATCCTTTAAACCTCATGGGAGTGAATCATAAAATATTTACAACACATACCCTTCTGAACTCAGAGAATAAAATTCTTCTCTCCTTAATGTAGTTGCTTTAAAGGGAGCATTTTCCTTGGGAACCATGGCCTTTGTTGTCATTAGCCAAAAAACTTCCCCCGAACTCCGTCTGTGGGTTCTCTTACCCCTCCATTGCAGGGCAGGGGGTGGGGGGGTGGGTAAAACCTGTGAAAGGCTGTGAAAGGAGAGAGTGGACTCCTTACTCCATAGAGACTGTTCTATTTTGAGCTTAACACAGATTAAGAAAAATAGTTCTGAAATATGAAATGTTCTTCTAAATTCAAATGTGGACCTGCATAGCCCACGTGAAAAAACTCTGGGAAGAGATTGTCAGGAGAGCATGAATATGGGGGTGCTGATGGAAGGTCTAGGCCATTTGTTGTCTGTGACTATAAGCAAACAACATTTTTGTCTGTGATTCTGATGCATTTCTATGTAAGTCTTCTCTGTGTGGAAGGTTATTTTCTTGTGGCATAATCAGTTGGTTCCCTTTCAGAAAATGTATGTTACCTGGGGATAGAGCCGATCTAAGTCTTGAAGTTATTTTGAAGGGGGCCAATAACAAATTTCGAGTTTTTCTGTTTTCTCTAAACCAAAGATCATGATGAATAGTAATAATAGCATTTGTTGCTACTTACTCTGTGTTAGGCACTGTGCTAAGGGCTTTACAGGGATTTTCTTATTTCATTCAATCATTAATTCATTCAACAAACACTTGCAGAACACCTAACATTTGCCAGTCTGGTGCTACAGACCATTTCCAGCAAGAATGTTCATCAGGATGGAAAAGAGAGCAGTCTGATTTTGGATCCTGGGGCAAGAGTCACATTGCTTAGGAGGTAGGAGATGGAGAGGACAGAAATCATATTCTCTCAGAGGTGCCTGAGTGGCTCAGTCAGTTAAGTGTTGGACTTCTGGTTTCAGCTTAGGTCATTATCTCAGGGTCCCAGATCAGCAGGGAGTCTGCTTCCTCTTTTTCTCCCTCTGCCCCTCCCCTGCGCATGCACACACTCTTTCTAAAATAAATAAGTAATCTTTAAAAAAATCATGTTCTCTCCTTTTTATTCCGAGTTTTTGCTCCCACTGCTATATCCCATGTAAGCAAACAAAGTGTGTTCCTTGATATTTCCACAAGAGAATGATAAATAGGTATTATTTTAAAAGTTTCCATGACCAAAAAGTTTGAGGAGAAACATGGGAGTTCAACCATGAAACACAATTCTTGACTACAGAAGTTCTCTATCCCTTTAATATGCTTTGGGGCTATCCAAGAAGGTGCCACATTTTTCTCATTATGTCCCAAACTTATTTGACCATAATCCCTTCCACCTCTACCACCAGAGGACGCACAGTGTTAGGGTTCCACGGCACACATTTCAGGAGAGGCTGATACAAGCTATTTTTGCTTTTAAAAGTTTTTTTTTCATTCCTCTCTCCGCATCCAAGCTCTCTCATGCTAAAAACCTCCGCAGTTGCAAACTCCCCACCCTCCTGCCAATCTTCTGCATCTTCAACACATCTGGTTTTCAGACCTCACAGACATTTCTAGTTAAATTTGAGATAAGTATAGTAGACAATTCACTTCTCAAATCCCTTCCTTCCTGGATGATATAGTGGCCTTGATCCACAATGACTAGGGGAGGAAGGAAGAAGAAGACAGAGGGAGGAAGGTTATAACCAGGAAGGAAAAAAATGTACATTTCAGTGAATAAGTGAAACTTGGCATGGCCCTTCTGAAAATCTGCCAACTCCTGACTGAAACCGAAATGTAAAAAAATTAAAGTCATGAATTGTGTTTACCCTGGATGCAAAATGAAAGGGAAAACTTGGAAACTGCCTGCTTAATCTTGTCATGTTTCAAAGTCAAGTCCAATAATCCTTGGAGGAGGAGGTGTGAGAGGGAGGAAATGGTCTTTGGAACTTGGATCATGTAATTTGGCATTTATGCTAGCTAAATAACTTAACCATTTCGAAACCTGGGTTTCTTTTGTGTGAACTGTGTGGCTGCACATTGTTGTGAGTTGCTGTGCTAACGAAGTCCATTTGGGAAACAGTAGGGTAAGTAACAAAAAAAAAGGAAACCTCTTAACTCTGGATACTTTTTCGTCCTCAGAGTAAATACATGCATCAGACCCCATCACTCTCTGGAAATGAGAAAAAGGGTAATAGCATCAAGTCAGGGAGAGGGGGGACTTGTGAAGCTCTGTAATTCATAGCTTCCTTTTTGAAGAAAAAGTTTTTGCAGGACCAGGAATCTGAGTAGGAAACTGAACTCCCCATCCAAAATCGTTCATTGGAAGAGGTTTTTGTAAAGGGAGTATTTACAAGGATGAGGGAGCCAGCAAGGATGTTGAGGTACCCAGGGACTAGCAACAGTGAGAAGCTATTACCATTAGTAGGTCTGAGAGGGCAAGGACAGCAAAGGTGTTTGCTGGAGGAGGGGCCACCCCATAGAAACTGGACTTGTAAATAGAGGACACCAAAGCAGAAAGGAGGCAGGAAGAGAAATACCTCTCTCTGTCTCTCTGTCTCTCTTTCAGCCCTCAGTTCTCCTGCAAGTATCTTTCGCTGGCCAAACCTAGACAGAACTAGAACCAAAGAGCAAAGGAGGCCAGGAGATGTAGTGTGAATAGCAAGACCACTTGGTCACGAGAGCAAGCAAGGCTCCGGGGAGGAAATAGAGAATAACCAGGCCTCTTTTGCCACACTTCTAACCTCTGGGTAAAAACTCTGAGCAAGTCCCCAATATGTCAATAAAGAGGAAATTTTACTTTTGAATCAGTCCAATCCTCTCATTTTATAGATGAGAAAACTGAGAACCACAAAACTTATTCGAAGTCACACATCTTACAAGATCAATGTAAGCTTTCAGCCTGATCGTGACTTCTAGCTTTGTAATTTGTGTTTTCCACTCTCCCACTCTGCATATTTCAGACCCTCTGTGTCTACTTCTTATTTTACTTCTGCCTCAAAACTCAGTTTCTCACATCTCCTGTGCCTTTTAGAGAAGGGAAAGTAGAGATGAAGACTTCCTCTCCAGGCAGACATATGCCACCAGTGCTGGGCTATTCACCTGGATAAGGTGCACAATGCACAGAAATGAAAATGTGATTATATTCATGCCCAGCTACACCTCTTTGGGCCAGCTGGATGGATAAGAAAAAAAAATGATTCACCAGGAGAGGTCAACTTGATTCTTCCAAATATACTAAGGTGTGTTGTGTGACAGTTTGAATGGGTAATTAACATGGTCGAAATGCTACATCTATGATTAGGTTCAGTGGTAGATCTGGCCTCCCAGAGAATGCAGGACACTTTAGGTTTCAATATTTCAGGGTCAGCCTTAGGGAAAATTGGGAAATGGTTGATCTTTGCCTTAAAGTTACATGGTGCCCACTCCTTCATCCAAGGTCCCTTTCTTCCTGTTGTCAGGAGCTAGTTCCCAGGTTAGCCAGGAGCTGGTCTTCCCCCCTTCCACCTGCACCTTGAGCGTGGCTTCCTTGAATGTGGCTCAGCATTTCAGACTGTCCTTGGCCCTTTGCTCAGTCAAAGCCCATCTGTCTTTTATGGTTTCCCTTTCAGTGGGATTTCAAAAGGAGATCTGCTACACAAAGCTGTGTCTAACTGTCCAGAGTTGTTACTTTGTGTGTTAATGTGTTACCCTTCTCAAATACTCTTTCCATTTTCTCATTTCTGGCCACTGCTTCCACATTTAGAGATTCTCCACATTTAGATAGAGCCCATGATGGGGTAAAGGGGTATTTATAGACTCCAGTCAGCCTGTAACAGGGACAGCAGGGGGAGATCATCAAGCTACCACCTCTTGGTTGAGGTGCAGAGGATGGTAATTTGCAGCGCCCTCCCCCCTCCTTTTTTTAAGTAGGCTCCACACCCAGCATGGAGCCCAATGTGGGGCTTGAACTCAGGACCCTGAGATCAAGACCCCAGCCAATATCAAGAGTCGGACACTTAACTGACTGAGCCATCGAGGCGCCCCTTGCAGCCTCTTTATAAAACAGAAAAAAGCTTCTCATCAGCTCCTGTTGCCAATCAGAAAACAGGGAAAAAAAAAAAAACCCTCTGCCAGGTAGAATTTGAGGTCCTTTAGTCCTCAAAGAACACCATGTTACTAAGATTCATCCACATTTTCAGAGAACCTGTTCTGTCTATGAGTCATTTGAAGAAAGATCTCTCTCGGAGATTTTGTTTCAGAACGACTAAACACCTGTTAAAGTTCACTTTTCCCTTGCTTGTAAAAACGAATATTATCTGTACCAGTATTAATCATCATTATATTTTATGGCTGATAGCTTAAGTTATTTGGTTGGAGAAACCCCCATCAACTACTTTCAAGCTATAAAATTTGAAAACCCATCTGTTTTTCACTTCTTGTACTTAACCTCTTTCCCACCCCTCTGCCCCAGCCTCTGTTGGCACATTCTTTTCCCAGTAGTCTTATCTCAGTAACGTTACTGACAATATACCGGAGCTAAACAGCGGGACTGACCAGAAATCACCTAGTTCAGAATCGCTTAGTGCCACTTTCGGCCATGTACACGTAGGTAATTAAGACATGTAGTCTTTGGTTCACAGTAGGGACTTAATAATTGATTGTTGATCTTGCAACAAGCAGACAAATAGGTCTTGGAGATCTGATGCACAGTATAGTGAATCTAGACAACAATACTATATTATAATCATCAAACTTGGTAAGAGTCTAGATTGTAATTATCCTAACCACAAAAAAGAAATGATAAGTATGTGACATGATGGAGGTACTAATTGTAGCTACAATGGTCATCATATTACAATATGTAAATATATCAAGTCAACATGGTATACACCATAATCTATATGATATTATATGTCAAATATACCTCAATTAAGAAAAGATTGTTGATTCTGAGTAAAAATGTGGCTGAGCAGTGATTTGCAATGAAACAGACATGCAGGGATGCTTGAAAATTGTAGAGCATGAAAAAGTCTCCATTAGTCATCAGGGAAAGGCAAAGTGAAACCACAGTGAGATTACTTTTACATATCCACCAGAATGGCTAGAATTTTTTAAAAAATTTATTTGTCAGAGAGAGAGAGAACACAAGCAAGGGAAGCATCAGGCAGAGGGAGAAGCAGGCTCCCCGCTGAGCAAGGAGCCCGATGTGGGACTTGATCCCAGGACCCTGGCATCATGACCTGAGCCAAAGGCAGACATTAAACTGGACTGAGCCACCCAGGTGACCCTGGAATGGCTAGAATTTAAAAGACTGGTAATATAGATATTGACAAGGATGTGAAGAAACTGGAACTCTCGTACTTCACCGATGGGTGTGTAAATGATACAATTACTTTGGAAAATGGTTTGACAGTATGTAAAGAATAGCATATGCTGACCCTAGACACAATAATTGCACTCTTGAATATATATCACAAAAGTGTACATACATGTATACTGAGGTCGTGTACAAGACTGCACCCAGAAGCATTATTTGTAATTAATTGTCCTCCTCTGAAAACAGCCCAAATGTCATCAGCTGTAGAATTGTCAGATACATTATAGCATATTCATATAGTAGAATGCATACAACAATGAAAAAGAATATAATTATAACAAGAAATATGGATGGACTCTACAAACATAATATGGAGAGGAAAAAGACTCAAAGTATATATTCTGTATTATTCCATTTATACAAAATGTAATAGGCATAGATACATTAAAGCAATAGGAGTCAAAACTGAGGTTGTCTTTGGAAAGGAAGGAGGGAGTGGTAATTGGAAGCAAACCCAATGTAAAGAACAGGATTGTTGTCAACAATCTTTTTTTTTTTTTTTAAGATTTTTTATTTATTCATCTAAGAGAGAGAGCGAGCACGAGTGAGGGCAGGAGCAGGGGTGAGGGCAGGAGCAGGGGTTAGTGTCATTGGAAAGGGAGAAGCAGACTCCCCACCGAGCAGGGAGCCTGACATGGGGTTCTATCTCAGGACCCTGGGATCATGATCTGAGCTGAAGGTAAACACTTAACTGACTAAGCCACCCAGGCACCCCTGTTGTCAACATTCTTTGTCTTGACCTGGCTCAGTGGTTGCAGGGTTCACCTGTTGACAATCTGCTGATGTAATCATGTATTTGTTTTATCTATTTTTATCTATTTTTCTATATGTATGCTATGCTTCAATTAAAAAAAAAATACAATTGTGGAACTGGAGGACTGATCCAAGTTAACAGAGCCTGCCCCTTCTTGACCCTTTTAGCATCTCTTATTTCCTACGGTAGCCGCTCTGATTGTTTTCAGCTCCTGAGACTGTCTATCTGCTCATGGTCTCCAGAGTGAGGGACCTTCCTAGGTATTGTCCCAGGCTCAGATATCTACATCCTTCCCTCTGCCCTCTTCATTTTCTTTGCTAAGCCTTGCTCTTTTCTTGGGGACATGATCAATTTTTTCTAATTTTCTGATGACTGATATGACTTCTCTTCCTGGTGAAATTTAAATTTGAAAAAAAAAAAATCCTTAAGAGTGATTTTAGGGATTAGTACCATGGTTCAGCCCCTAGAAGTAGAGGGTTTTTTTGGGAGATAACACCCTTTAAATAACACAGCATAATTGGGCCTGGACACGTATCCCAAGCCTGTGCTGAGGACTTGCCTCAGGTGAGCAGAGAAGTTCAGACAAGGTGTTCCTTGGTTCTGCCAGCATAACAGGTATCAAGACAGACCAGCTTGATGGCAGGCTGGGTCATTTCAACATGGTGCTGGAGAAAACAGGTGTTGGGCTTGTCCCTACTGAACATCAGTGATGATGTCGAATTCACTCACTGGATTTTTTTTTTTTTTTTTGGCATAAATATCAGGGTGTGGTGATGATGACTAAGTAGATGAGGACAAAATTGAAAAATGGAAGTATTACTCATACATTGGACTCTCTAAACCCAAGAGTTACAGACCAGAGTGAATGGACTGGCAAAAGTCTTCGGGGCTGTGCCTCTTCCTGCTGTTCCTTTTCATCCCTCTCCCTGCAGCTGGGCTTCAAGTTCCCAGGCTCATTTACCCTTGAACCAGTGCTTGTGCTTGTTGAATTGCTTCTGGGGTACCGCTTGGCAGGCAAACCAATGAAGTAGCCCAATTGCTGTCTCTGCTCTCTGGGTGAGAGGTTAACACATGGGAAACAATTCTGGAACTATGCAAGGTGATACACAATGAAGTGTTACATTGAATATGACTGAAACACTTTGCATCTGATGAATACAGTGAATGGTCAGAAAGGGGAGAAATCATGTTTCCATTCGGCCTATGGAACCTGAAAATGATTCATAAACCAAACTGAGACTGGCGAAGGAAACTGCCAACTTTTCATGTTTGCCTTTAACCTGTGTTTCTGAAGTTCCTCTATGGGCCAAGCAATTTCACTATTGCGGGAGACCCAAAGATGACAAAACACAGTTCCACTTCCTCTGGGGGGAGGGGGTGGTGGTGGGGAGAAAGAGGGGGGACTGTCACACTTTCTCACAGTTATCTTTAGATTTTTTTTCTGTGTTTTTTGTTCTCTGGGTCTCCATTTGGAAGAGAAAAATCTACATATAAGTTTGTGCTTTTATACTAAATACTAGTTTGGTCTTTTGCTTGTCAGCAGTAATAAGAGCTTCTCTGCAGAATTTATGACAGCACTTTAAAGAATTTTGAATAATGCATTGGCTACAAGTAAAGGGAAGAATGTTTAACTGAGGTTTACTTAGGTAGAATTAACAATAAGCGGTGTGCAGTTTGCTGCCTGTTCATCTTAAAAAAATAATGTGTACTTTTTTTTTGGACATAAAACTATACCTGTTTTATGGTAGAAGATTTGGTAAATTAAAAATGTGTATGAAGAAGAAAATAAAATTCATTCATGATTTCTCTTTGCTTACGTGTTGCTGATATATCCTCCTGACATGAACATTTGAAAATTGTGACCATGTCATATATGCTGTCTTGTAACTATCTTTTTCATCTTCTTCCCACGTCATAAAATATGTTTTCAAGAACATAAGTGATAAAAGCTACATAACAAGAATCTCCCAACCATAATTCTTCTAGAAGACATTGGTTAATAAAATGTCTTAGGAGACATATGTGGACGTTTTTTACTTCCAATCACTTGAGTGTAGCAGCTAGTCATAAGGTTTTCCACCCCTACCTACCTCTATGGCTTTCTCATAAATATGAGCCTGATTGGTTCCGCTAGTAAGAAAAAGAGAAAGGAGACTTTCTCCCCTCAAAATATCTGTTATAAAGATATTGAAATTTCAATTTTAATTTACGAATCTTTTTTTTAAGATGTGGAAAATGTTTTCTTCTTTCTGGGATGCTATTTCTAGAGAAACTTGTAACCAGCCTTGAAGGATAAAGTTCTCTTTGCAACATGCAATTGATCTGGTTTCTTTCACTTGGTCCACAATTCTGAGAGTCTCTTTATTGGCTTATACAAGAGTGAAAGGTACAACAATTTACTTAGAATATCTTAAGTGATGCAGATGGGAATCTTAACACTCTGGGAAAAGCTGGGACCTCACGGATGTTGAACACGGATGGGAAGTGGTGTGATTCAGTGTAGCTGTGGGAGTGGGTTATCTCATTGTCCCCTTGACAACAGGACTTCATCGATCCCTATCTTTATACAGTGACTCTACTCGGGCTCCACTTCTACAGTCCCTTTGTTACCAATTGCTTCATCCTCTCTCTGTCTCTTCTCTGCCTAATGGTGTTAGTTTATTCTTAACTTGCCCTTCTTAGGGCTTCTTAGAGTGTCTTTCTACTACCTGACTTTTTAACTTCTGCTCCCACCAGGTGATTGATTTTCTCTTCACATTTCCAGTTCAAATTCTTGAAAGAGAATGGGCATAGGTAGCCACCACCATCCCTGTTTGGGTGGATTGTTCTTACTGGGTCACCTTTTAGGCCCGGCTGCCTCAGGTTCTATGGTTCTACGAAGGGGGTTGTAACACGCAGATCATGCCTCAGCCTGCTGCCACAGCTGGGGATGGCTGGAGTAGCTTTCTTAGAAGGGTAATCTGGCAAGGCAGGACAGAATGACCACTGAGGCATACTCTTCCTATTTTGAGTTAAAAATTAAAAAAAAATACACCACTTAAGTAATATATTTTTTATTTTTTTTTTCCTCCAAGACAAAATTCTCTTGACTCTTCCATTTTGAATAGTCATGTTACATAGAAACAAAGAGTAGATTGGTGGTTGTCAAAGGTGGGGAAATGTCGGTCAGAGGGTACAAACTTCCAGTTGTAAGATGAATAAGTCTGGGCCTATAATGTACAGCAGGGTGACTATAGTTAACAGTATTGTAGTCTTGAAAGTTGCTGAGAGAGTAGATCTCAGATGTTCTCACTACAAAAAAAAAAAAAAAAAGAAAGAAAGAAAGAAAAAAAAGTAATCATGTGAGGTGAAGGATGTGTTAACTAACCTTATTGTGGTAACTATTTCACGATATATGTATTTTAAATCATCATGTAGTACCTCTTGAACTTATGCAATCTTATATGTCAATTATATATCAGTAAAACTGGAAAAAAATAGTCATGTTACCTAGCTGTTTCCCAGCTGACTCTAATAGAAATATATTTGAGCTAAATCTTTCTTAAGGTGTCTTAGGGGCGCCCGGGTGGCTCAGTCATTAAGCGTCTGCCTTCGGCTCAGGGCGTGATCCCAGCATTCTGGGATCGAGCCCCACATCAGCTCCTCAGCTGGGAGCCTGCTTCCTCCTCTCCCACTCCCCCTGCTTGTGTTCCCTCTCTCGCTGGCTGTCTCTCTGTCAAATAAATAAATAAAATAAAATCTTTAAAAAAAAATAAAGTGTCTTAAATTTAATACTATGGGGAAAATGTTTATGCTTTATAATGTTCAACTGGCATTTTAATAAGCTTATTTGCAAGAAGGTAAATGCATTTTAGTAGTTAATATAGAATTGTGCCTACAGATATCAGAAATTAGCAAAGATGGGTAGGGAAGTTCTGGAATATGCTGACTTTCGTAAGGAAGGTTAAAAACATTTCCCTTTTGAAACAGAATGTTCTCAGGCATTTTCCTGGCACTTTGCTGCTAAAATATAAATGGTTATGTATAATGGTTAACTGCCGACTGTTATTGTTGGAAATTATTTTTATATGCACGAATTGTGATGGAAAGGAGAGTGGATTGCAAACATAAATTTGTGTTTTGGTTTTATTCTGACTTAGAAGGCAGACTTATATCGTCTTCTATATCATCTCACCACTGTAAAACGGGAAGTGAAGTCAGGTGAAAAACTGCTTCCTGTCTTCTTGCAGAAAGGAAACAAATAAGTAAATATGCATAGGCAGCCTTCAGTCTCTCTCTCTACTCAGCCCATCCTATGCACAGTCCTGATTTAGCATTAGTAAAATATTATGATGTCATCCCCCTATTCTCAACTCTGGCTGTATGTTAGAATCACTTGGAAAGCTTTTAAAATAAACCCAATTTCCAGGCCCCACCCTCCAGTTTTCTGATTTATTTGGTGTGGGTGTGGTTTGGGTACTGATATTTTTGAAAGGCATCCTAAGTAATTCTAAGGAGCAGACAGGAAGCCACTAGGCAAGAAGACAGAATCTGAACATCTGCATTTGTCTTCAAGGCAAATTTTATATTACCAACCCCCCTCCCCAGCTTGCTAAGCGCTGGCCAGCTCAGCTAGCCTCCCATACCCTTTCTACATTGCTTGTGCTTCCCCTCTTCTATTCCTTTTTCAGGCATTCCAGGAGTTTCCTCCTCACACATATTTTCTGATTCAAATTCCCGCCCATTTTCAAGATTCAGCTCAGTTTTTACCTCCTCCATGAAGCCTTCGCTGACTGCCTTGTCTAGAGGTCTTGCTCCCTCTTCTGAACTCACAAAGCAGTTATTGCCTAGAAAATAATCTAAATAATGCATCAGTCATATTCTGCTTTGTGTCTTCTCTTCTACTGTGTTAAATAGATTAATCTCGGGGCGCCTGGGTGGCACAGCGGTTAAGCGTCTGCCTTTGGCTCAGGGTGTGATCCCGGCGTTATGGGATCGAGCCCCACATCAGGCTCCTCCGCTATGAGCCTGCTTCTTCCTCTCCCACTCCCCCTGCTTGTCTTCCCTCTCTCGCTGGCTGTCTCTATCTCTGTCGAATAAATAAATAAAATCTTTAAAAAATAAATAAATAAATAGATTAATCTCACTTTTCATGTTTGTTATCCAGCTGCTTACACTGTAAGCTTCTAGCATTACTTTGTATCTTTGACAAGCTGAATATCTTGCACAGTGTAGGAAGTCAGTTGATATTCTCCCCTCCCTTCCATCCTCACTTCCATAGGTGTGGTTCAGGCCTTCGTTTCTCCTGGAGTCTCGTCCTGGTCCTACTGTGCCTTTCTGACGCCAGACTTTTTGGCTCTTTAAATTAGGGCAATGCATCAGTGGCTCACATGGCCAATGGCTAGTAAAACTAATTGTATGCTTGTACTCTGCTCATTCTTGCTCTCTTCCTATTTTTTACTCTACATGACCTTTTGGCTTTCTTTTCCCTTCTGTCCCCTCACTCTTCTACTCCCTATTCTGCCAAGATTTGATGGTAAAATTCAGTTTCTCAGGTTTTGACCACTTGTGTTCTTTAAGATGTCAGAGTATAACATACTTTCTGGATCTTCCTGTCTGTATTCCTTTGGGCAAACACTTCCCCTGGCCAGGCTCTGACCCAGCTGACCTAAATTATTCTGCCCGCACCCTGGTCTGATCTGTCAAGATGCCCCTCAAAGAGAACAGACACTCTATACACTGTTTTTAGGATTCTCACCCTTTAGAAGAAATCGGATTGAGTTGTCCACATGGTTAAAAGCTTCTGTTGGTCCCTTATTGCCTGCAGAATAAGGTCTACACCTGAGATGTCCAATACGGGAGTGATTACACCCAGATAAAAAAAGTGAGTTCCTGATGTCAGAACAATCTGGCTATGACATCTGTCATCCCATTGATTGCCAGGGTTGATTTGGCTGATCTGTCTGGCTGGGTGGTGTCCCCTTCCTCTCTCACAGTTCCATGTGTTCCCCTCCCGAAGCTGAACATAGGTGGAAGAGGACAAGTTGCCCTGATAGAGGAAGATCATTCCTCAAGGAGCCGTCCTCCCCTGCTAGAACCTACAAACAAACTCTCAAGGTCCATTTGTAGGAGAAGGTAGGGTAGTCAAGCTTCTAAGACTCCAGACACATCCAAATGAGGTGCTGCAGGTGGCAGTCTGCCTTTCTTTAAAAAAAAAAAAAAGTTCCTCAGCTATGCCATATTGTAAGTGGCCAGTGGCTATTATATTGGACAGCACAAATACAGAACATTTCCCTCATTGCAGAAAGCTCTGTTGAACAGTGCTCTTCTAAATACCTTAGTGTAGTTCCTGAGATCTTTTACAATCTCTCAAGCTTTTGCTCTACCTTAATTTTTGGCTGCTACTTATCTTCAGTCCTACCCACTTTCTCAACGCTCCCCAAACCCTCAGCGCCCTTTTACAACTCTGTGTCTTTGAACATGCTGTTCCTTTTTACTGAAATGCCCTTTGACTTTCTTTTCTGGCAAACTCCTGTTTACCTTTTAAGATCCAACTCAAACAGTACCTTTCTTGTGAAATTCCTTGACCTTCCTAAACACAATAATTTCTTCCTTTGTGTTTCCCTTGCTCATTGAACCTAGCTCTATTGCCCTATCACTGTATTTTGTTATCATTTGCTTATAAATGTGGCTATGCTCTTGGAAAGGAGATGCTGACTGCCCTAATGGTTACCTGAAATTGTTTGCTTGATGCCTGTTTGATATCGAGTATTTTCTTATTTATGTGCTTGTTATTCATGTATTTGGCATGGTTAAAAAGATCATTTGGTGCTTGCTTTGAAGTCCTTCCCCTTTCTGGTATAAACCCAGAATGACTTCCTGTCTTCCAGGTGGAAGTCCAATTCTCTTCTAATTAATTCTACTGCACTTGAGAGGGATGTGATAGGAGCAGTTGACAAGGTCAAAAACAGAGGGACCATATACGTAGGAGCTGGTTTAGATGTGCTCAGGTTCCGGTAGCCACACAAAATATTTAGTATGTGTTTAGGAGAAGAGTAGGAAGGCAATACGGAGAAAATAAAAACAGCCTATGGAATAAAGTTGGGGAATTGTGCTTGATTTTCTCCAGGGGAAGGCCAAAGGCAATGTATAATAAGATGGGAAGAGTTTTTATGACCATTTTGCAAAAAAGTACATTTTCTTCCCTCCTGGTATTTGATAAGATTTTAATAAATTCTTGTGACTCAAATTACTGGGAAGTAAATCCCCCTGACCAAGAAATTAAAATATATTACGGGGCGCCTGGGTGGCTCAGTCGTTAAGCGTCTGCCTTCGGCACAGGGCGCGATCCCGGCTTTCTGGGATCGACTGGGAGCCTGCTTCTTCCTCTCCCACTCCCCCTGCTTGTGTTTCCTCTCTCACTGCCTGTCTCTGTCAAATAAATAAATTAAATCTTAAAAAAAAAAGAAATTAAAATATATTAGTTTATCTTCTGTGATTATGGTTAACATCTATCCAAAAGGCTTATTTTCTTCTGAGAGGGCTGTGAGTCCTCTTGGCTCAGGGTCTGAGAGACGCTGGCTGATCACTCTCACTAGCCCTGCCGCAAATCCTACGGTCAATCATTTTCCCTTTGGCGCCCCGACCACGCCCAGTGCTCAGACCACGCCCACCTAAGTCGCCTTCCCTCCCACCTCAAGGCTCCGCCCCAGGCCTAGCAGAGGAAGATTCTTATTGGTGAAGAAGTTGTTCTGGTCCCGCCCTAGGGCACGGCGATAGGCCGAGCCGAAGTGGGGCGGTGGTGGTTGGCTGCCTGGGGACGGGTCCTTAGCCGTGCCTGTCAGAGTGGCTGGCGGCAGTGGCGGCTCTCGGGGCTGGGTTGTCAGTCAGTGAGCAGAGGGGGAAGATGGCTCGCCGGGACCCGTTCTGTTAGGAAGAAGGGGGGCAGGTGGTGCTGCTACTCGGGAGAAAGCAGAGCAGCCGCTGTCGCTGTCGCTGCGAGTCAGACAAGTCGAGGTTCTGGAGGTGGAGCTCGGGGAGCCGCTCTGGTGAGTCCGACCGAGCGACCCACGCCGGGCCCCTAGGGCGGCCGGCGACCGATAACTTTTTTGTCAGGGAGGAGCCGGGGCGAGGCGGCGGCGGGGAGGGGACCGGGACTTTGTCCCCGGGGCGGCGCCTTCGTTGGGGGTAACGGCTCCCTCGCGAGGCGCCGCGGGTGGGCGCGAGAATGCGCTGGGCGCTAGGGGCGTCGGAGGGGCCGGAGCAGAGGCGTCGGGTGAGTGGGCTGCGGCCGGCGGCTGCTCGCCCTGAAGTTGGGCGCAGCCCGTTTGCTGCCTGGGCGGCGGCAGCTTTGTGCGCGTGGACTCGGGTCTTTCTCTTTCCCAGCAAGGAGCAGTCCAGACTCCGGGCGTGCCCAGGGTGCAGCCGCCTCGGTCGGACCCGCCGCCCCTCTGCGGGGGCCCTCCACCCCCATTCCGCCGCTGTTGATGCTCCGGCCTGGCCTCTCCCACTCCAGGGAGGTTACCGCTATCCCTTAGTCTAGTGACCAAAATGGTCACCGTCGACACCCCCCCTCCCCATCTTTAAAAGCAGCATTCGTCTGGGTCTTTGGTGTCTCTCGCAGCACGGTGAGATTCAGAAAGCAGATACGAATCCTTCCTTGGTTATTACACTGGAGATCCCCTCTTCAGCACTTGCTCCCTTCTATGAGTTATTCCTCTCCCGAGGCTGATTTTTAACGTACTTGGGAATCGTCGGGGTTTTGTCTGAAAATGATTGCAATTAAAAGATCCCAAGTTTGCACGCTTCAGCAAAACTGCGTATCCGCCCTTCAGCGTGCACAATTGTGCTCTGTACCCCTAAGTTTAGGCACTCCTGAAAGATTTTAATTTTGCCCTAGTGGTTTCATACTGCCCAGGATCGGGTCTCTTGATAAATACACTATCACACGCCCGGCAGCGTCTCCGCTCTTCAGGTAGGGGGAGTTTGTTCCACAGCCAGCTACTAATTTCAGAGACAGTACCATAGTCAGTAGGACCAAGCTGTCCTTTTGCAAATAATTTGTCCTTTGGGTCACACAGTAGTTTTGGGAGTGGATATACCACCTCCTTGGTTCATGTAACACTTGACAGTTTGAGATTTTCAGCTTTTAAAATCTTATCTGCATAGAGTCATAAGGATCGGTGTAACCTTGAGTCAATGTGATAGACCCAGGAGGGTTGTTTTCCATAAGAACGTTCTCCTAACACCCACAGACTGGCTGGCCCTCCCTTCAATTTCTAAGCATCTTTTCTTTGGGCTAATACATTTTAAGGTTTACAAGATGAATCTTGGTCCCAAACACCATTTTTTTTTTTTTTTGAAGTGCAGGGAAAGGCAAGAAAGAAAGAAAAATTTTAGGATCTGCTTGGCCAATAGTAGTTTTAAAATCATTTATTCAAATAATTCATTTACATAAAGTGGCTAAGGGGAAAACCATCACATATTTAGATTAAAAAATTCTGGATTTGGCTTCTTTTAATACTTTTTGATTTACTACAATTATCATAGAGGGATTATAAAACCTCTTAATTGTCAACATTAGCAGTACTTGGATATAGACACCCCCACAAGGTGTTGGTTATGTCAGTATGTTATTCCTGCTATGCTTTCTTTGTTGTGTTTCTATTTTATAAAATCTGATCTTGGTTGCACTTTTTAGAGTGGTGTTGTTTTGACAGAGTTCAAACATATCTTACAGTCAACTGTTTTATTCAGGATCCTATTGTGTGATATTTATTTTATAATGAATATTTTAAAACTTTGAAAAATGTTAGTATCAGTACCATATTGGGGGTATCAAGTTTACATTTTGTAAATAATTGAAGTTATGTCCAACATATATTTATTTTGCACTGCCCCAGGCTGAATAGGTTCTAGGGCAGAAATGAATGTCATAATTCTTGTCATCAAGAAATTTACTCTCTGATGTACAAGACAGATCAAGTAATAGTTATAATACCATGTGATGAATCTGAATAGAGATATGCATAGTGTAGTAAGGGAGCAGAGTAGGGGATGGCTAATTCAGTGTGGATGTAGGTAAGAGTCAGGAGCACACAGTACAGTTTTGAAATATAATTTAGCCAAGTGCAGGAGGTCAGTAACTTTCCAAGAGGAGAATAAGTGAGAAGGCAAGGGGGGATGAGAAACTATGGCAGCTTAGAGAAGTCATTGTCAATGACAAGTCCAAAGTCAATAGCACTGACATTAACATAACTTGAATGCTGAGGTTAAATAAGGAAATGGTGGAAGATGAGAATAGTGAGGGTGGTAGAGCTCCAGACCAGGGCAAGGTTTCCTTGGCTATGGGTTTTGGATTGAAGGTGATGAGTAAGAAGCCATTTAATGAATTTTTGTTTGAGACCCTCACCCTGGCAGAGTGAGGTAGAATCTGATAGGTCTTGTCACCTTTGGAAAGAAAGGAGGAGGAATCAGGACCCTGAGGATTTTACTTGATTCTAGTAACTGGAAGTGAGGGAAGGTGGACGGAAGATGGCAAGTTCTATTTGGGGTTTTTTGAATTTGAGGAAGCTGTGGAGCATTCAGGTGAAGATGACAATTAGATGTTTGGATCCATGGGCGTGGAACTTATAAAAGAAATCAGGATTACAGGGCAGACTGGGTGTTGAATTGAAGCTGTACTGACTTGGTTATATTGAAATGATTCAAGGAAAGCTTTTAGTATGATCAAAGCAGCAGCTGGAGAACAGACTGATAAAAAGCAGAAATGGATAGAAGAATAGTGTGAAAGAGAAGAGTAGTAGTTAGAAAGGTAGGAGGAACATCAAGAAAGATGCTAAGGAAGGAGAGAATTTCAAGTAGAGGCGGATGGGTCAAAAATTTTGAATGCTGGGGCGCCTGGGTGGCTCAGTCGTTAAGCGCCTGCCTTTGGCTCAGGGCGTGATCCTGGCGTTATGGGATCGAGCCCCACATCAGGCTCCTCCACTGGGAGCCTGCTTCTTCCTCTCCCACTCCCCCTGCTTGTGTTCTCTCTCTCACTCTCTCTCTGTCAAATAAATAAATAAAATCTTAAAAAAAAATTTTTTTTTGAATGCTGTAAAGAGGTGTCAAGTAAGGAGAGGACTCCTGGGACCAGGGAATTGGTCAGAATTCCATAGGGGACTTTAACAAGTACAGTTTTAACTGCATAGTGGTCTTTGGAAGATTGAGAAAGAATGGGTAATGATAAAGTAGACATACTTGAGTGAGGCATTTCAAGAAGACTGAAGAAGGCAGAGAATGATAGCTATAGAGCAGTGGTTCTCATTCCTAGCTGCACATTTACAATTATCTGGAGAGCTTTTAAGAATCTTGATTTCCAGGGGAAAGCCCATTCCAGGGGTTGAGGTGGAACCTAGGCATTATATTTATTTCAACAGCTTTGTTGCAATATAATTGGCAAGTAATAAGCTACACCTATTTAAAGTGTGCAATTTAATGTTTGACATAGGTTTTCATTTGTAAAACTATCACCACAATCAAAAAAACGAACATTATCTATCACCTCTAAAAGTTTCCTTGTGTCCCTTTGTAATTTCTCCCTCTCATCCTCAGGAAACCACTGATCTACTTTTTGTCGCTATAGATTAGTTGCACAGGTACATTAAAGTTCCCTGGGTAATTCCAATGTGCAGGCAAGGTTGAAAACCGCTGAAGACGGATATAGGTTGAAGGAATGTTATGTTTGTTTCTTTACATGCATAAAGAAAGTGAGAAGTAAGAGATAGGAAAGATGACATATTTACTGGAACTGAGTCCCTAAGGAGATGGAAATGGATGAAATTCAGAGCTTTGACAAATAACAAAGGGAGACAATTTGAAAGAAACAAAGAATATGATGTTAAAGATAGCACATTTCTTTTGTTATCAGCATCCAGGTTGTCATCATGTAGTATCAAGATTGATTTTTTTGAAGTACTCATCTTAATCTTGTGGAAATGGATGCCACTCTGGAAAACTCCTTAAATGGAGCCTGGGACCCCTGGCGCCACCATGTAATGCTTTGTCATTTTTTGGAGGGGAGCAGATGGAATTAACAGTTTGACTATTGCTTGTTATTGAGAGCCAAGTATTGCCAGAGTCTTTTTGGTCCTATTGGAGTTAGGCTACATATATGCACTGAGAAAAGAGAATATTTAACATTTACGCTCAGAAGAAATCCTGTTTGCTTGCCCTTTGGATATATGGTTTTTAAATACATTGGAGGATAAAATTATTGTTCTGTCTCCCAAATGAGACTGAGAAGAGTTGTGATTAGAAGTTGTCAAAGGCCCATACTTTCTATCCTGAGAAAGGTAATATTTATATTCCCCCACTCTCTCCCTTCCTTCCTTTCTTTTTAATTTCTGGCTCAGTATTTGGATGTATTTATTTTTATTTTATTTATTTATTTTTTAAAGATTTTATTTATTTACTGTCAGAGAGCGGGCAGGCACAAGCTGGGGGGACGGCAGAGGGAGAGGAGGCTCCCCACAGAGCAAGGAGCCTGATGTGGGACTCGATCCCAGGACCCTGGGATCATGACCTGAGCCGAAGGCCCACGCTTAACCGACTGAGCTACCCAGACGTCCCTTGATGTATTTAAAAGTTGAGTTCTGCTGGCTCCAATGTCCAGGGCTTATTCCTTACTTTGGATTCTTACCTTTGGGAGGGGGCCGAAAGCAAGTGGTTAATTCTAAATATTATTAGTCATTGTACTCAATCATAAGTAAACATGGAGCGAAAACTTGTCTGATTTCTAAAGTTCTGAAAATTTATTTCATTTTGATTAGAGTATCAAAGTATGATCTAACCTAGACAGTAGGCATCCCTAATTTTGGTGCAGCCTAAAAGAGTGGGAATATCAATGTTAGCATGATTTTAGATACTGTTGTTACTATAGCGACAGCAATTTTGTAAACATTCTGTATTTTCCTATTTACTAATGTAAGATATGATAACTGTAGGAAATTTGGAAAATTTAGGAATGCATAAATGATAAATAACATTTATAATGCCTCCACCCAGAGATAATTATTAATACATTAGTGAATATCTTTATAGGTTCTTTTTAATAGGTATTTACTTTTTTTTCTAACAAAAAGAAACCATACTGTATGTACTATGATTTCGTTTTTGTTTTTTGTGTATGCTGCCTTGTTACTAGCTTATTTTCACTTAATTGAGTGAATGCTTATCTGAGTCAATAAAATATTCTTTTATGGCAAAACATCATTTTAAATCTATGGTTAATATTCCAGAATATGGATTTACTATCATTTATTTCAGGTGTTGAAAATTTAAGCCCTTTCCAATAATTTTGAATGAATATTGTAGCATTTAGCTTGATAGTTTAATCATTGCCCATATCATTATTTCCTTAGGATAAATTCTAACATCAAAAGGTATGCATATTTTAATTATTTTTAATTAATAGTAATAGATTACTTTCCAGAAAGGCTTAATATTCATTTTTTAGTTATGCTTGAGATTGCTGGCAACTTCTCCATTTTTAGCACTATGAATAAAAAAACTGCCATTTTGAAATGGAAAGTTTTATTTTCTGTATTTTAAAAATTCATTGATTATTAGTGACATTAAATATTTGTATTTCTTTTGTGAATTATCTATTAGAGTCCTTTGTTTATTATGATATTGGAGATTTTAAAAAACTGAGTTATGAGAGTTCTTTGTGTGTAAAACTATTAGATCTTTGTCAAATTAAATTGCAAGTAATTTTTCCAGTTTGTCATTTACATTCTCATTTTGTTTTTGGTGTGGATTTTTCTTTTTAAATAGATTTTAAACATTTTTAGTGTAGTTAAATATATCAAATTTTTCTTTTATGGTAACTGCCTGCTTGGAAAGGCCTCCCTGCACTCCCAAATTATATAACTATTTACCTCTGTTTCTTTGTATTACTTTCACAGTTTTTAAAAACATGTACCACTTTAGTCTATTTGGAACATATTTGGTGTAGAGTGACAAGTCAATTATTTTAACACTATTGGGCAATTATCTTTTCCCAGAGGTTTTAAATGTTATCTATATTATATATCAAATCATGGTTTACATGATTTACATAAACATATATATATTTAACATGTGAAAATCATATATAAAATCATATATTAAAATCATATACATATGATTTTTTCTTAGGCTTTCTATTCTGCTTCGTGGGGCTGTTTATTTTTTGCTCCAGTGATTTCAGTCTTAGTTTATTGTAACTTTTTAATGTATCCTACTATATGATTGTGTGAATTTCTATTATCTTTCTCAAAACATTTTTAACATTTCTCATATATTTATTTTTTCAAATTACCTTTAATTCAATTTATTAAGATCTCAAAAAACCCCCAGTGGAATTTCAAATTAATTTTTTGAGATAGCTGTGATATCTTTACAATATTTAAATCATTTTAAACAAGTTATTTTCTTATTTTTTAAGTATACTCTACCCCCAACGTGGGCCTTGAACTCACAATTCTGAGAGCGAGTCACATGCTCTACCAACTGAGCCAGCCAGGCGCCCCCAAGTCATTTTTAAATGACTCAGTGTTTTATAGTTTTCTTCATGTGGTTCTGCCTATTTTTGAAATAAATTTTTGATATTTTAAAACTTGCTATTGCCAATGGAATCTTTTTTCATTGTGTTTTAAAGAGGATTGCATCTTCCCAATGGAACATAGAAAAATTGGTGCTTTAGGTATACTGTTTTCTAACTGGTCATTTTATGAAATTCTTAATTCTTATAGTTTTTATTTATTTATTTTTAAAGATTCTTTAAATTTATTTATTTGAGAGAGAGAGAGTACACACTAGTGTGGGGATGAGGGGCAGAGGGAGAGGGAGAGAATCTCAGGCAGACTCCCTGCTGAGCAGGAAGACAGATGTGGGGCTTGATCCCAGGACCCTGAGATCATGACCTGAGCCGAAGTCAAGAGTTGGATGCTCAACTGACTGAGTCACCCAGGTGCCCCTTAATTCTTAGGTTTTTTTGGACTTTGTAATACGGCAGTTTTAGCATTTGTAAATAATGATAATTTCATCTTGCCAATATTTAATCCTTATTTCTTGTTTCACATTAAATGTCTAGAGTAATGTTAAATTATATTAGTGAATAGTGAGCATCTTTGGTTCATTTCTCATTTGAGTGAGAATGCCTTTAGGGTTTCACAGTTGTGTATTCTTTCTGACAACTTTTTTTTTTTTTAGCATGTTAAGAAAATAGTCTTCCTTAATTCCTTTTTGGAATTGAGATTTAATTGGAAAAATATATTAATTTTTTTAAAAGAATTTATTTATTTATTTGAGAGAGAGCCCAAGTGGGGGTGGAGAGGGGGAGAGGGAGAGGAACAAGCAGACTCCCCGCAGAGCAGGAAGCTTGACACGGGGCTTGCTCTCAGGACCCTGGGATCATGACCTGAGCTGAAGGCAGCCACTTAACCAACTGAGCTACCCAGGCAATCCAGGAAAAAGATATTAAATTTGATCACACACCCTCGTGATGTACGTTGAGATGATCATATAGTTTTTCTTCTTTTACCTAGTGGTTGATGAATTATGTTAGAGGACTTCCTAGTAGATTTCACCAAACAATTGCTGTCTTTGGAGTAAAGGCAACTTGATAAGAGCATACCTCTTTAAAGTAGTGCTAGATTTGATTGCTATGTAAGATTGTCTTTAGTATTCCTCTTATATTTTCTTTTTCAGGTTTTGGTTTCTGAATATACTAGTTTTGCAAAATAAAAGAAGGGAGAAGAGTACCTGGGTGGCTCAGTCAGTTAAGCTTCTGACTCTTGATTTCAGCTCAGGTCATGATCTCAGGGTGGTGAGATTGAGCCCCACATCCGGCTCCCCACTCAGTCTGCTAGAGATTCTCTTCCTCTCCCTCTCCCCCTTCCCTCCATGCATGCTCTCTGTCTCAAATAAATAAATCTTTAAAAGAGAGAGAGAGAGACAGAGAAAAGCTTTCCATCTTTTTATATGCCCTGGCAATTAATTTCTTCTTCAAGGTCTGAAATAATTTAGCTATAAAAATGTCGAGGCCTTTTGGATTGAATGCAATTTATTGAGATTTTCCTATGTAGTACTTTCTAAGTACTTTGCATAATTAATTTCATTTAATCTGTGCACAACTTTATAAGTATTATTATCCTTACTTTACAGGTAAAAAACCTGAGACTCAAAGAGGTTAAAATACTTGTTCAAGGGGTGCCTGGGTGGCTCAGTCATTAAGCGTCTGCCTTTGGCTCAGGTCGTGATCCCAGGGCCCGGGGATTGAGCCCCATATCGAGCCCCAAATCAGGCTCCCTGCTCAGCAGGAAGCCTGCTTCTCCCTCTCCCTGTCCCCCTGCTTGTGTTCCCTCTCTTGCTGGCTGTCTCTCTCTCTGTCAAATAAATAAATAAAATCTTAAAAAAAAAAAACGAACTTGTTCAAGATCAGCAACTAGTTAGTGGTAGAGTTAAGCTGAATTCCAATCTGATGCTATAGCTCATGTTTTTAATCAGTACCCTAATTTTTTTTCCAATCACACTCATTCCTTAGTCTCAGTTACTGAGAAATAAATTTAATTATTTTATTTGAGTGTCTTATTGTTTTCCTTTTTGCCCAATTAATTTCAGTTTTCGGTAACCCTGTCATTATTACTGGTCTGTTCTAGGTGATATCATGTCTTCTGCTATTTTAACAAATACATCCAAGTATGGTTATGGTAGAAGATCCCGGAATGGGAATGGGATGATAAATGTATATGTATCTTATATAATTTACATTTTAATTTACTGGGGACTCAAGATCAATCTGCATTCCTGAATCCTGTTTGTACCTTGTAAAGAATGTTATGTGCAACACAGATAAAAGATCCAGAAGTTGTGGAAATAGTACTTTTCCATTTTAGTTTAAATAGTTGTCATTATTGAGGCTTGCATCAGGATAGCCCTTTAGTAGTAAATGTTAAGTGGTATTTGTTTGGTGTGTGTTTTCCTGAACAAAGAGTCTTTTGATTAACTGATGAACATTAGTTGCTTTCTCATATAAATGCATAAGGATTCATTCAGTTATTTGTACTTAGTGAAAACCTTGTATATGAGTTC
The DNA here is from genome assembly GCF_024610735.1 of Ursus americanus. Classification (NCBI taxonomy): domain Eukaryota; kingdom Metazoa; phylum Chordata; class Mammalia; order Carnivora; family Ursidae; genus Ursus; species Ursus americanus. The sequence continues at coordinate 51,126,982 of NC_142129.1, forward strand.
TTAAACTGTACTATGAAAATTATTTGAGGCTTCAGCTATTGGAAGATTTACATTTACTCTTTCATAGAATGACGTTTAGACTTGGAAATTTGAGAGAATAATGTAAGCCTTTAAAGTGCTTAAATTGGGCAAGCAATTATGAACTCTATTTTTTAAAAAATACTTTATTTATTTGAGAGAGAGAGAGAGAGAGCAAGCGGAACCATGAGGAAGGGCAGAGGGAGAGGGACAAGCAGACTCCCTGCTGAGAAGGGAAACTGACGTGGGGCTTGATCCCAGGATCCTGGGATCCTGGGATCATGACCTGAACTGAAGGCAGATGCTTAACTGACTGAGCCACCCAGGTGCCCCTTATGAACTCTATTTTAATCTTTTTGAGCTTGCCTAATTAAATGTAAAGAACATTTTTTAAAAAAGATTTTATTTATTTATTTGACAGAGAGAGACAGCCAGCCAGATAGGGAGCACAAGCAGGGGGAGTGGGAGAGGAAGAAGCAGGCTTCCAGCGGAGGAGCCTGATGTGGGGCTCGATCCCATAACGCCGGGATCACGCCCTGAGCTGAAGGCAGAAGCTTAACGACTGCACTACCCAGGTGCCCCTAAATGTAAAGAACATTTAATTAATTTAGTTAGGGTATTGATTCTAATCAACATACACATCCTGTGTACCTCTGCCCATGGGGGTATAAAAAGTTGCCGGTCTGACCTCTTTAAACTTGCCAGGTATATATATTTCCTTTTGAACTAAAAGTTCAATGTTTCTGCTGACTTGTTAATCCACAGATATTACTGTGGTAGATGGAGTGGCAACATAGCCCCCCAAGCAGTGTATACTTTAGTAGTGTAGAAGAGGAAGAGACTATTTTGGGAAATTATGAACCTTCAGGTGGGTCCTGATTAGGGAATGGAGGTGGAAGTATTTTCGAAATGGGTTGGAGAGAGAAGTGTCTAAGTAGGGAAGGTAGGAATGTGTACATTGAATGGACTGTTCAAGAAGTACAGAAAGTCAGGGGCGCCTGGGTGGCTCAGTTGTTAAGCGTCTGCCTTCGGCTCAGGGCGTGATCCCGGCGTTATGGGATTGAGCCCCACATCAGACTCCTCCACTGGGAGCCTGCTTCTTCCTCTCCTACTCCCCCTGCTTGTGTTACCTCTCTTGCTGGCTGTCTCTATCTCTGTCAAATAAATAAATAAAATCTTAAAAAAAAAAAGTACAGAAAGTCAGAATGGTTATGTAGGTGATAGAACCAGAATACTGAACACAGTGAGGTCTTCTTAGAGTTTTGGAAAGGAAGATGCTTGTGGCAAGGTTAAAGAAAAAGAATATTGAGGGGAAAACCCCAATAGATTTGTCATTTCTAAGTTGATGGTAAGTATATGATGAGAACAAAATACATACTGTAAAGGGGGTTAAGGAATAAATTGGTGATGAAATACTTGGAGGCAATGGCAATAGATTAGGCTACTAAATCAGAAAGTTAATTGGTGAAGAATAAATAATGGAAGTAGCTGGAGAGCATTAGAATCTAATGAAGCCTCCCTCCTATCCCCAGCCCAGCAATCTCCCCTTTTAGAAACTTCTGAAGTTTAAGCTTCCAAAATGCATTCTCAATTGTCCAGTTGATAAAATATTTTGTTAGTGATAATTAGACCTATTATTATTGAGCATCTATGGTGTGACCTTGTTTTATTTGTATTATTTTTCATCCCTAAAACATTCCTGTGATGTAGACGTTATCACTACTTTTCACAGTGGAGTTAATTGAGATTGGAAAGTTTAATTTGCTGGAAAGTGAGGATGAGTTTTTTGGACTCTTTGTTGTACCATGTTCCTTTTTCTATTTATTGAGCTCTGTTAAAATATTAGAGGGGAAGGATGCAAAAGGACCATAAGGTATGATTACTCTCTGAATAGAAAGGAGTGGAGGAGAAATTTTAGCTATGCTTGCTGTAATTTGTTCAACTGCATTTTGTTTTTAAAATGTTAAAAGGCTTCCTTTTTTTTTTTAAAGATTTTATTTTACAGAGAGAGAGAGCGAGCACAAGCAGTGGGAGCGACAGGCAGAGGGAGAGGGAGAAGCAGACTCCCCACTGATCAAGGAGCCCGACATGGGTCTTGATCCCAGGACTCCAAGATCATGACCTGAGCCGAAGGCAGACATTTAACCAACTGTGCTACCCAAGCGCCCCCCCCCCCTTTTAAAAAGATCTTATTCATCTGTTTGAGAGAGAGAGAGAGAGAGTGCGAGGGCACAAGTAGGGGAGGGGTCAGAGGCAGAGGGAGAAGCAGGCTCCTCCGCAGGGAGCCAGCCATGGGGCTCCAACCCAGGACCCTGGGATTATGATCTGAGCTGAAGGCAGATGCTTAACCAATTGAGCCACTCAGGCTCCCCAAAAGGATTCCTTCCAATAAGCTTCTCTACCATATGTGTAACATTTAATTTTTAACAAGTTCCTTTTTTTGGGAAGATCAAAAGCTTTTTTTATCCATGATAATGATAGGTTGGGGGGAAAGGAAGAACAGGCCAAGAAAGGTGACATCAAGAAAAGTAAGGGTAAAACTTGTTCTTTTCACTATGAGAAATTCAGATATGCTACACAGGTGTATGTTTTAGGTAGCACTTCAGGAAGGCCAGCCTCTTTGTGGAAATGGTATTGAACTGGTCACTGATGTAATCAGGGCAGATACTTTACGTGTCAACATATTATAAAGCTCCAGAGTTCATAGTAATATAATGTGATTTATGGCACTTGGATTCCATTAGTCAGGAGTTGGTTATTGGTGAAAGGGTCCAAACAGATGTTTAGTTTTCTGTTTTAAATCCTTTCTTCAGAAACAATGCATAATTGAAAAAGAAATGCTTAAACTACTTTAGGGATTTTAAACATTCTTACAGGACTTTCAAGTACTTGGGGAGGAACTAAGATCGAAATTTTTGTTGTACTACTTTTAGTTTCATATTTAGTTGCAAAGCAAAATGTAAGTTATATTTTGTTATACTTGTATAAAACTTAATATTATTAAAAACTTTATTTTTTAAAAATGTATAATTCAGCCTCTGCTAAAACAAATTGACTGTTACCCCAGTTAATATGAATCAGCATGATCATACTGAACTATTTATTGCTGCTTTGCTTCCTATAATTTTTAAATGAAGATAAACAACTATTTTAATAAGATCAACTGAGTTTCTGACTAAGAAGAATCAAACAGAATTTTGTAGTACAGTCAAGATCTATTGCTTTTATTATTATGGCTCTACTAATACACATTACCTTCATTAACTGTGTTTACTTGCATTTTCTCATTGCACCCTCCCTTTGCCCCCATCATTTTCGAATTGAACATCTGAGCCTCTATTGGCAGACTTTATTAATGGTTAGGAGTTTCATTCCAATTTACGAAAGGGCAGTGACTCACTCTAAGACATCAACTCAACCCACAAGTCAGCTGGAATTTGGTTCTCTTAACATTTCTGTCTTCCTTTGTTCCCAACATTAGAGCAGGGAAAACTGCCACTTAGAATGCAAAATGCTTTAAAGAAATTAAAGTAGAGCTGTGCTTTGGAAAGTATATTTCTATATGCTGTAATTTTGGGGAAAGAGAGAGGAAAAAGGGGCAAGTGAGAGCAAAATGATTGCAAGATAAAATTTACATTGGGCTTTCTTTTACATCCCTCCCCATTTCCTCATAACATTTGTTTCTATTATTTTATTTGCTTATACTCTGATTTGCCTTGTTTTATTTCAAAAGGGATTAAAGGACACTCACTCTTGCTATGTTTTGGGTTTAACTTGTCTCCCCTAGTGGACTGTGAATCCCTCAAGTCAGGGACTATGTCATATTCAGCTTTGTAAACCTAGCGTCTAGGACATAGTAGACACTCAATAGTTTATGAATAAATGCATGATATTTAAACACCTCTACTATAAGAAAAGAGAGTGGGATTACTTGCTATAACCCTAGTTTATTGCAGCTGAATAAACTCCATCATGGGCTGAATCATGTCTTCTACCCCCTTTTTATATGTTGAAGCCCTAATACCCAGGACCTAAGAATGTAACCATAATTGGAGATGGGATCTTTATAATTAAGTTAAAATGAGGTAATCAGGGTGGGCCCCAATCCAATATAACTGGTGTCCTTATAAGAGGAAATTGGGACAGGACTTGTACAGACTGAAGATGATGTGAAAAAACAGGGAAAAGATGGCTACAAGCCAAGGAGAAAGGCCTGGAACAGATCCTTTCCTTATCACTCTCAGTAGGAACCAACCCTGCTGACACCTTGAGCTTGTACTTCTAGCCTCCAGAAACGTGAGCAAATAAATTTCTGGTGTTTAGGCCACAATCTGGTACTTTGTTACAGCAACCCTGGCAAACTGATATGGAAGACTTGTCTGCTTGGATGTAGCAAAATCCTAAATACCCTTAATTTACCTATCCCCAAGGAATAGTTTGCAGTGCTCAATGACAAAACCTTATAACTTTTTACACTTCCCCCTGGCAAGACATGGGAGAGAGAAATTTGGGTGGCTCAATGGAGAAAGTAATAACCATTCGTCTCTTTTCATCTCCCCCCACAGTACAGGCAATGGCAAGCAGCTGGCTGATTCTTTAGTTCAATTGAATTTGTTTGGTTTGGCAAGGAGAAAGTGTTTATGGGGTATTTGTGTTCTTAAGTGTTCAAGAGCTTCTGCCAATAGACCTGGTTGCTTTTTCAAAGTAAAAACTGGAAGAAGACTGAATAAAATACTTTTTAATAGCATGTTAATTTGAACTAATTGCTTTTACATAATCTTAGCAACATTACTTTGCCTGTGTTATAATCAGGGGCAGAGCAGTGTATCTTTTGGCTCATGCCTATTGCTTTGATAGTTGCCATACCCTCTGATCATCAACCAATCATACTGAGTTGCCTCGGTTATTGTCAGCATTTTTCACCACATGCTTTAGCCATAAGCTAAACATATACGCATTTTTTGCCATGTATTTCTCATTTTTTAAAAATTGGACTACACATTAAATAGTGCTATGTTTAGTCAACTCCTTTATAGTGTTTTGAGATACTTTGCTGAAAGAGAAATTTTTGAACATATACAAAAGTAGAACACTTGCTCTTTCATCATTTAGAAGCAGTTATCAGAGTTCTGAGAATAGGGTAAACTAAATTAACTAGTGAACTGTGTGTCACCCTGCTAAAGATGATTTTGTTTAGCATCCCACAATGCTGTGTGTGTCCATCAGTACTAAATTCTGACCAATGAGCTATATGAATCTATGTGTGTATGTGCTGCTGAAGCGAACACTGCTATATGTGTAAGTTAAAAGGGGCTCAGGGAAGGAAGACTCCTTAAAAGAAGGAAGACATCCTTTTTCCTCCTTAACCTTTTTCCTGAAATGTGAGCAGGATAGCTATGGTAGCCATCTTGAAATGTGAAGTAGCCTTGAGGGTGGAAGTGATTTTGCTAGGATAGTAGAGCAAAACAGACAGCTGACACCGTACCAGCCCTGGATTGCCAGCCTCTTCTCACTCATTTTTAATGAGAAGGAAATAAATTTTGTCTTGTTTAAGTCACTGTTACTTGGATTTTACTATGATGTGCACTTAATTGATTTCTAACCAATAAAATCACTTAAATTATAGTAATTAGTGTGGTAGAGATGCAGGAATAATAAAAAAGGTCACTGAAATAAAGAGTCCAGAAACAGACCCAAGTATATGACAATTTAATATATATTAAATGTATCAATTCTTACTTGTGGGAAATGATTGAATAAATAGTGTTGACATAACTGGCTATTCATTTGGGGAGAATAGGTTAGATTCACACTGTGTGTGTGTGTGTATTTAAAAAATCCACAAGTATTAATGATTTATCACATAAAAAATAAAACTATAATAACTCTAGAGGAAAACATTGGAGAAAATTTTTATGAAGCAAAATTCAGTACTAATAAAGGAAATGATTATTATCAGGCTCTATTATGTAAAAATGTAAAACTTTCTATACAATGAAAATACCAAAAACAAAGCTAAAAACAAATGACAAAACTGGGAAAATATTTGTAACATTAAAAAAAGATAGTCTGTGATAAGCTCTACAATATATTTATTTATTTTTTTATTTATTTAAAATCAATTTAATTAACATACAGTGTTTTATTAGTTTCAGAGGTAGAGTTTAGTGATTCATCAGTTGCATATAACATCCAGTGTTCATTACATCAAGTGCCAGTCTTAATGGCCATCACCCAGTTACCCAATCGCCCTACCCACCTCCCCTCCAGCAACCCTCAGTTTGTTTCCCATAGTTAAGAGTCTTTTATGGTTTGTCTCCCTCTCTGATTCTGTCTTATTTTATTTTTCCTTCCCTTTCCCTAGGAACATCTGTTTTGTTTCTTAAATTCCACGTATGAGTGAAATCATATGGTATTTGTCTTTCTCTAACTTATTTCGTTTAGCATAATACCCTCTAGTTCCATCCACATTGTTGCAAATGACAAGATTTCATTTTTTTGATGGCTGAGTAATATTCCATCGTCTATATATACCACATCTTTATCTATTCATCTGTTGATGGACATCTGGGCTCTTCCCATAATTTGGCTATTGTGGACATTGGTACTATAAGGTTGAGGTGCGTGTGCCCCTTTGAATCACCATGTTTGTGTCCTTTGGATAAAGACCTAGTAGTGCAATTGCTGGGTCGTAGGATAGCTCTATTTTTAACATTTGAGGAACCTCCATACTCTTTTCCAGAGGGGTCGTACCAGTTCGCATTCCCACCAACAGTGTAAGAGGGTTCCCCTTTCTTCACATCCTCACTAATATCAGTTGTTTCCTGAGTTGTTAATTTTAGCCATTCTGACTGGTGTGAGGTGGTTGATCTCATTGTGGTTCTCGTTTGTATTTCCCTGATGTCAAGTGACATGGAGCATTTTTTCATGTGTCTGTTGCCATTTTTATGTCTTCTTTGGAGAAATGTCTGTTTATGTCTTCTGCCTATTTCTTGACTGAATTATTTGTCTTTTGGGTGTTGAGTTTATAGATTTATAAATTTGTATCTTCTCCCATTCTGTCAGTTGTCTTTTGGTTTTGTCGACTGTTTCCTTTGCTGTGCAAAAGCTTTTTACCTTGATGAAATCCCAAGTTTATTTTTGCTTTTGTTTCCCTTGCCTTCTAAGACATGTCTAACAAGAAGTTGCTGTGGCTGAGTTCACAGAGGTTGCTGCCTGTATTCTCTAGGATTTTGATGGATTCCTGTCTCACATTTAAGTCTTTCAACCATTTTGAGTTTATTTTTGTGTATGGTGTAAGAAAATGGTCCAGTTTCATTCTTCTGCTTGTGGCTGTCCAATTTTTCCAACACCATTTGTTGAAGAGAACGTCTTTTTTTCCATTGGGTATTCTTTCCCGCTTTGTTGACGATTAGTTGACACCATTGAGTTGAGGGTCCATTTCTGGGTTCTCTATTCTTTTTTTTTTTTTTTAAGATTATTTATTTATTTGACAGAGATAGAGACAGCCAGCGAGAGAGGGAACACAAGCAGGGGGAGTGGGAGAGGAAGAAGCAGGCTCATAGCGGAGGAGCCTGATGTGGGGCTCGATCCCAGATCGCCGGGATCACGCCCTGAGCCGAAGGCAGATGCTTAACTGCTGTGCCACCCAGGCACCCCTGGGTTCTTTATTCTGTTGCATTGATCTATGTGTCTGTTTTTGTGCCAGTACTACACTGTCTTGATGATTACAGCTTTGTAATAGAACTTAAAGTCTGGAATTGTGATGCCACCAGCTTTGGTTTTTCTTTTTCAACATTTCTTTGGCTATTCTGGGTCTTTTCTGGTTCCATACCAATTTTAGGATTGTTTGTTCCAGCTCTGTGAGAAATGTTGATGGTATTTTGATAGGGGTTGCACTGAATGTGTAGATTCAATGGGTGGGGGGCGGGTGGAGAGGGAATGGAGAGGGGTCTTGCCAGGCTTCCTGCCTTTTGCTGGGCCCCTGCTGAGATAGTGGTCGCCCTACTGTGCCAGGGTTTGTGGTTTATGGCAACACTGAGCAGAAAGCCAGTGCCTAGACTTGCAGTTTTTAGTTAGCTTTCCCCTTTCTGATGCTTGGGAATTCTGCCTCAGTCAGGCACTTCCGTTCTTTTTGTGACCCTGGGGATCCTGAGACCACGCTGTCCCACCTGGGGTTCTGCCCTGCTTAGCCACCTGAGCACCTTTAGGCCATGGATGTCCATAACTGTAGCACACTTTTAAAAGTTCCGATTTTGCAGTCCACTTGTTATAATACTTTCCAGTAGCCTCCTTATGCAAGCTCCCTCCCTTGGGTTTATCTTCCAATATATTGCCCTGATACATGTCTCTGCACCTCCTACCTTGCAAAAAGTGGTGGCTTTTCTATTTGTAGAATTGCAGCAATTCTTTTCTCAGATCTCTGATTGATTTCACAGGTGTTCAGAATGATTTGATAACTATCTAGCTGAATTCCAGGGACCAGATGATATGAAGGTCCCCTACTCCTCCACCATCTTAACTCAGAATGCTCAGAATGATTTGATATCTAGCTGAATTCCAGGGACCAGATGAAATGAAGGTCCCCTACTCCTCCACCATCTTAACTCCTCACCTACAAATACTTTTTTTTTTTTTAAAGATTTTTTATTTATTTATTCGACAGAGATAGAGACAGCCAGCGAGAGAGGGAACACAAGCAGGGGGAGTGGGAGAGGAAGAAGCAGGCTCATAGAGGAGGAGCCTGACGTGGGGCTCGAACCCGGAACGCCGGGATCACGCCCTGAGCCGAAGGCAGACGCTTTAACCGCTGTGCCACCCAGGCGCCCCTACAAATACATTTAAAAGAAAAAAATAGACAAAATATGAGTAGGCAATTTACAGAAGAGGAAGTAGAAGTAATCAATAAACATTTGAAAAGATTTTCAAAGAAATGCAAGTGGAAGTCTGCAGTGTGGTTTTTTTGGCCCATAAAATTGGCAATAATTAAGAAGATTAATAATATCTACAATTGGGTAAGGTGTAGGGAAATGAGCACTTTCATCTATTCTTAGTGGAAGTATAACATTATATAACCTTTTTGGAGGGCAATTAAATTTCAATCAAAAGTATCCTTTGATACAGCATCCTGGGTCTATCCTATAGTCGTACTTGCAGAGATACAAGAAAGTTTATTACAGCATTGTTCAAATAGTGATAATCGGAAACAACTATTTTAAAGGACTGGAAAAAATTTCAAAAATGGGTAATAACCCCTAACTTAATAGATTTAGCTAAAATTGTAATATTTAGAAGTTTTTTTTTCCAAAAGAGACCAATTTCTCTCTATATTTATATGGTATATTAGTTAACTGTTGCTGTGTGACAAATTACCCCAAAACTTAGAAGCTTAAAAATAACACAGATTTATTATTCTTGTGATTTTATGGGTTGACTGGGTTCAGCTGGGCAGTTCTGCCTCTGTATAGCTGAAATCAGTCTAGCTGAAATCACTTGTGCAGCTACAGTCATCCGGGAGCTTACATGAGGCTGAAATCCCCTAGATGCCCTCTCATCTTCTAAGATCTTTCTCCATGTGGCTTCTTAGCCACATGTCTATCCCTGAGCTTTTATAGCATGGTGGCTACCTTCTAAGAGAAAGTATTTCTAGAGAACATGCCCCAGGTGCAAGAACTCTGTTGGTATCATGCTTGTTAAAGTCCTTTGGCCCCTGGTCACATTGCCAGGCCCAATATCAACGTCGGAGAGGATTGCATGGTAGTGTAAAGAGCAGAAGGGGTTGTTTGTTGAAGGCCATAAATATAGTGGTAATAGTCTACCACACAAGGAAAAAATAAAGGTAAAAAGATAAAGTCTTGGTGGAGAGTGATTCCTTTTTTGGGGGTGGTGGTGAAAAAATAAAAACAAATTGACTATCATATTATATCAAATTGAATGTAGGTACAGTTATGAGGATCCAGCTATGTCCTATTAAAAACAAGACATTAAAGAAATTTATACAAATGTGAAACAAAACCACTCTTCTCAATAACTTCGTAGGAAAATTGTTATATTTATTTATGATTAGTTTTTATTTGAGTACAATTGACACACAATGTAACATTAGTTTGAGGTGTATAACGTAGTGATTTGGCAAGTTTATACACTATGCTATGTTCGCTGCAAGTGTAGCTACCATCTGTCCCTTACATAGCTATTACAGTATCACTGACTGTATTCCTTATGCCATGCTTTTTATTCCCATGATTTATTCATGGAAGATTGTTATTTTTAATAAAAATGTGTAATTATGTTGACACGTACTGGGTTTATTATAACAAGTGTTTAACGTTTTGTCATTAAAAATTTCAAATATGATAAGTATCAGTAAATATAACCATCATAGACAAAAGTTCTTTGGGATTCTCAGTAATTTGTAAAGTAAAGAATTTTCATAACTGTTGCTTATATAGTATATGCATGGAAAAGAGTTTGAAATAACCTGCAGTAGTACAACAGTGCTTGCTTATGAAAAGTGGGACAGCGTCAGTGAGAAGGCTGGCCTTTCTTTTAATTATGTGGAAAAGATATAAGTGTAGCAATTTAAAAAATCTCCAGTATAGGAAAATATTAGTGGAGATGGGAGATTAATAGTCCACCGAAGTGTTTATAGTTTTTTGTTTGTTTTGTTTTCTTTTTTAATAGAAATTTTGTAATTTTTGTAGTGCATAATAAGCAGAACCCTTGTTTTACCCTCTACATTGCTGATTTTGCATATTTTTTTTTTTTAATTTTATTTATTTATTCGACAGAGATAGAGACAGCCAGCGAGAGAGAGAACACAAGCAGGGGGAGTGGGAGAGGAAGAAGCAGGCTCATAGCAGAGGAGCCTGATGTGGGGCTTGATCCAATAACGCCAGGATCACGCCCTGAGCCAAAGGCAGACGCTTAACCGCTGTGCCACCCAGGCGCCCCATGATTTTGTATATTTCTGATGCTTTTATCATGATTCTAGCACTTGTAATTATTCCCCTGAAAAATATAGGGTGCTACCTTGATTCAAATTCCCCCTTATTCATCTTCCTCACTTCCTTTGTTATCTGGATTACAGGCTCCTATAGACACAGACCATATCTTACTATTCTTTGCTATTAGTACAAAGTAATAGACACAGTTTGCATTCTACTCAGTAGGCACTCAGGGCTTATTCAATTATTAATGTTGCAATTTGAATACATAGTAATATTTACTTTTTGGCATAAATAAAAATTTCGAATGAGTTATCTACATGACCTCCCATCCTATGTCTGTTTTTGCCTAGTCTTGTTCTCTTTCTTTGTTCCCTCTGGGGCCCCGCCTGGCCTATAGTCTGTGTAAATTATATGAGCTAGGCAGTAGACAAGGGATGAATAGTAAATGTGCCAACTTGAGGTCCTGCTTTACTAAATACATAAAAAGCATTACTCAGCACCATACTACTTACTACATATACAATATCATGAATATTGATATTGAATGCTCAATGAATGGTATCGAGGTAAGTTTTATAGTTTGAAATGTTTATACTTATCTCTTAAAATCTGTCAACACAATTATATAATTTGTATCTTAGTTATCAGAGTTTCATGGACTTTGATTTACTGAGGTAATAATTGAATCATTTAGTATATACTATATATTTTGTTAAAGATGCTACAAACATTTTGGAAAATCTTATTTCAGCCAATTACTGCACTTACAGATTTCTATCCAATATTAAATGTAAAATCATTCAATTTGTGGTACTTTTATTTTTAATAAAATGCATAACTTGTAATAATGGACTCTTCAGAATTCTTAAAAAATTCCAGTAAGAGATTTTCTAAGCCAAGAGCAATCAGTTAACCTCTAAGACAATCAATCAGATGATGCTGTTGTGGCTCACAGGTACAGTGCCATAGTTCTCTTCCGATGGTTTGCTTTGTCAACCCATATACTTCATCAACATGAGCCCTGAGTTTCTCCTGGGTTGGTTTTTAAAAGCAGAGAAGTAAAAGGAATATATGGTAGACAGGAAAAGAATAGGAAAAGACATGAAGGTTGGAATGGCATGATGTATTGTGGAGAATAGCAATAAGTAAAATTTAGATAAGTAAATTATGGCTATATTATAAGGGGAGCTTGAGGTGGAAGATCTGATAGAAATGATGTGGAAAAGTGTCACGTAGTGTGTTTCTGGAGAAAAGCAATGTTTTAGGCAGATTAGTCTGGCGGTAATGTGCATTGTACACCGGAGAAGATGCAGGATCAGGAAGGCTGTATGAATTGAGTGTACTGAGGCAATACAGCCTCTGACGGAGGGTGTTGCTGTAGAGATGAAGAGCAGATGGTAAATTTGACAGGCATTATGAAGGATGAAATGTAGTCCTTATTCAACAAATATTTATTAAATACTTACTGTATATATTTATGCTTCTGATATCTGGATTGAACTTTGCTGATAATTACACCACATTTATTTATTTATTTATTTATGATTTTATGTATTTATTTGAGAGAGAGTAAGAGTGAGAGAGATCACAGAGGGAGTGGAGAGGGAGAAGCAGACTCCCCGCTGAGCAGAAGGCCTGATATGGGGCTCCATCCCAGGACCCCGAGATCATGACCTGAGCCGAAGATAAACCCTTCACTGACTGAGCCACCCAGGTGCCCCAACACCACATTTTAAACTTTAAAATTATGTACATTGGTGGTGAATTTCTTAACATTCTCTTTTCTGGCGATTTGTAATTTAAAACATTTTTAAATTTTTTTTTTTATTTTTAAGTAGACTCCGTGCCCAGCGTGGAGCCCAGTGCAGGGCTTGAACTCATGACTCTGAGATTGAGACCTCAGCTGACATCAAGAGTCGAATGCTTAACTGACTGAGGCACCCAGGCACCCTGAGAGTGCTTTATTTTTTGAAAAATCCTACATTTATATTTGTAAATGATTAAGAATGTTCTAGTGCATGCAAAAGTCCTTTCTTTACAGTCTTGTAATGACAGCATCACTTTGTGACATACTTTTAGCATCTTGTGGGTCTGATTTCCACATCAAGTAATACTTAAAGTAGGTTGTTAGTTTAAAAGAAACTAAAAAGTTCTTTAAGTTCAAGGTCATTTTCTCTGATAAAGCCAATGACATGAAGTATATATCATCCACTCAAAGAGCCACATTAATTATCCTTATAATACATTTTCTTTAAGTAATACATAATAGTTTGCACATTGGAATATAACTGTAAGGGCATTGTGAGGCAATGGAGGTAAATCATCATGTTATAAATAATTTACATCTTAGTTTGCTGATGGGAAAGTCAGACTTGAAAATTTAAACTTAATGGTATTGTCTCCATTTACAACAAGCAAAAATACTTTTGTCGAATTACCTTTGTAACTTTAAATACACTGTCTACATCACTGCTTTTATTTTCCTCTCCATTGGATCCCAATGAAATCCTGGGCTTTCAATGATTTCATTTCCTTTGGAATTGTTTTCTGTTTTGTCTTCCTGAACATTCATCGGATTCTTTGTTGTAATTCTTATACACTTTTATTGCTTTCCTTTTTGATATTTCTGCTGTTTTCTATTTCAGAGATTTCTATTTCATTGATCCATTTGGAACCTTTCTCAGCCTAGATCCCTATTCCTTCTCTATATTAAACATTAAAAATGGCTTTTCACCATGAATATTTACTTAGTTTGGGGCCTTCTATACTTAGCCTATGTCCACTTTGGGAAAAGTCATTTATTGTTATTGCACTCATAACTACTTAATACATGGATAGCTTTACAACAGATCTCTAGCTCTGATTCCTTACTTTTTCTTTAGTACAAAATTCCTTGCATTAAGGAGGACTTATTGCATACCATAATGTTAACTACCATTGAGGGTTAATTAATAAGGTAAATATTATATTAAAAACTCAGAGTAGAATTCAGGGTCCAAATTAGTAAAGATTCAAAGGTTTGTTCATTTATTCATGCAATGGGCAAATGTTTATGAACCTGTTATGTGTGGGCCAATTTAAAAAGGCTAATTTGTAAGTTGGATTTTTAAGAATTGATTAGGTCAGTATGAAAAAGGTCTTGGGGTTTAGCTGAGTCTAAGCATAAAATGAGCTCTTTCTGTGAGACTTGATTGCTAAAGAAAGTTAAAAAATTTGAGGTTTCCCTGATTAAAATGTGGTGCCTCATATTCAGTTTGTTAGATTTCTCCTGGGATATTATATTTTTAGTAGATACTAGATATGTTTACCGTTTCTACCTGTGCATAGCCCCTTCTAAATAAACCTGTATCTACATGAGTCTATATCACTGATCTCAACCCATTGGACCCAGGGAAGATGTCTGTTCCATGGATGGCCCATCTCTAGGCTGGGTAGTGAGTTGTAGGATCAAAGTAAGGATCTGGCACAATCAGAGATTTATCTAAAGAATTTAATTTTGGAAATTGAGAAATACAGGTTTGGGGGCAAAGGAGAATGTGTGCCTGGAGCAGAAAGATCATGATAGTTAGGACTAGAATAGCCACAATGGACCACAGGCAGGATGAGTAAGTTAGGAAGCCATTCAGCAAATAAAGAATGGCATTGAGAACATCAGAGAAATGAAAATAGACTGACTGCCTTTAGAAGATAAGGATTTAAGTTATAATTTCTAGTTTTTAGGTTCAATTTCCTTAAGCCCCTTTTGTGCTACAGTTCTTACCCTTAGATTTCTGCAGGATTCTCTTTTTTTGAAACTAGCATCCAAATAGCCTTGACTAAAATAACATGCAGTTTATTGACAAATTAGATTTCTTTTAGATAAAAGCAGGCAAGATGGTGAGATTTTTGGGAATCCCATCACTGAGATGAGCACTTCTTTTTGACATTAACATAACACATGCCTCAGTGATTCAACATTATTTTTAAGTGTTCTGTTTTATACTGTGGTTTGTGATGGGTTTTATGACCTGTGGCTTCCTGACAAGAGTGATAATGTGTTTCTTGGTGGTTTTATTAATACAGTTACCATTTCTGTAGTCTTTATCTTTCTGCCCACCTTTATAGAATGGTAAAGTTTATAAGCTCCAGTATTCAGGATTATTCAGTTTAAAGGCATTTTACATAGAATTATGCTCCGAATTTTACCATCAAATTAATGAAAATCATCCCTTTGGAAAATAACAACACTATGAAAGCAACCTATATTAATCCTATGCTTTGAGATATGGGTATTGGACATATGGGTTTTGCGGTCTTCTACATATATCCCTATCTAACATTAAGATAGTACACTATCTGAAAATATCTAACAATATAATAACATTTTACTGAACTTTCTTCTGAATAATTTATTTTTATATATGGATGTAGGATGAGCAGAGACTTTAAAAATCTTTTAGATTATCCCCCAATTTTCTTTTTTTAAAAAGATTTTTATTTATTCATTTGAGAGAGAGTAAGAGGGAGAGCGTGAACAGGGGGGTGGGTCAGAGGGAGAAGGTGAAGTAGACACCCCGCTGAGCAGGGAGCCTGATGTAGGCTGGATCCCAGGACCTCAAGATCATGACCTGAGCCAAAGGCAGATGCTTAACTGACTGAGCCACCCAGGTACCCCTATCCCCTAATTTTCATGAGAGTTTTACTTAAAAATGTCTAGACAGATGAAAGATCTAACACTGTCTTAAAGAATTTTGGAAATTGTATGTTTTCTCTCAGGAGCCTATTTTATGTTGAAGTTCTCAGTAGTAAGAGTTATTAATTATTCTGCCAACCTGAATACCTTAGTGTATCATTTGACTTAAAAAATTTGTTATATTAATTGTCTCAAAATTTGCAAATATCTTACACTATAAAACAAAATCAGATGAAAACCTCATTTTTCTGGGGCGCCTGGGTGGCACAGCGGTTAAGCATCTGCCTTCGGCTCAGGGCGTGATCCCGGCGTTATGGGATCGAGCCCCACATCAGGCTCCTCCACTATGAGCCTGCTTCTTCCTCTCCAACTCCCCCTGCTTGTGTTCCCTCTCTCGCTGGCTGTCTCTATCTCTGTCGAATAAATAAATAAAATCTTTAAAAAAAAAAAAAAAAAAGAAAACCTCATTTTTCTTAACTGAAAGTTTCAATGGAATCATTGACATCTCAGGAAAATTTTGAGGTGCTGGTGTCAGGATATATGCAAAATAAGATTGTTTTTACCTAATAAATAAAAGTAACATTAATATAGTGGCAACTGTGATGGTTATTATAATATATTGGTTTCATTGATTAAGCATAGCATTTATGATAGGGTGATTATTAGTCAGTGAGTTTTGTTTCTCCAAACTTTGAATTCTAGCCAACCAGTGTGCAATATCTGCTGTTATTAACAACAGGATTAGGCAGAAAAGTATACATGCACAGAATATAATCACATTTATTGAACATTCATAGTTTATGTCCTATTTAGAATAGATTTTACTACTGTAAAAATCTAATTACAGAGAAAAGTCCAATTCCTTGATGGCAGGGACCATGTTTTGATCAACCTAATATTCTCTGATAGGAGTTAGCACAGTGCCTTGCACTAAAAAGGTATACCCTAAATGTTTAAGGCAGTGTTTTGGTTATCCATTTCTGCCTAACAAACCATCCCTAGACTTAGTGCGTTCAAACAGCAAATATTTTTTATGTCTCACAAATCTCAGGTTGACTAAATTTAGTTTGGCAGGTCTTCTGCTCTATGTTGTCAGCTGAAGCTACAGTCATCTGGAGACTTGACTTGTCTGGAATGTCCAAAATGGCTCAGTCACATGGCTGGTACTTAGTGCAAACCCTCAGCTGGTGGCTTAGCAGTGGCCTCTGTTCTTTTCCATGTAGACTTTCATTGTAGTTTGGGCTCCTTACAGGATGGTGGCCTATTCCAAATGCATGAAAGTGGAAGCGGCATGTTTCTTGAGGCCTATCCTCAAAGTTTTACAGATTTTGTTCATTGCATTCTTTTGGTCAAAGCAACTCATAGGGCCAGTCCAGATATCACAATGGTTGTTGACAAATAGTTTTTTTCTAACTTCCATTATTTCAGTTCAAATCAAATATCCTTTCCCTAGATAAAATATTCTCCCGAAGTCCTGGAGGATTTGAGAAGAATAGGAAGATGGAGAAAGGAAATGAGAAGAGGGATTGCTATATTTTTTGATTGTCCTAGCTTTTCCAACAGAAACACTCTGGCCTGGTTGCCATAGCACATGGATATCCCAATATGATTTTATTTGTTCTTGGAGTAGACAAAAGATGCTTTAGTCAAAAAACATTTCCCATAGTAAAAATCTCTGCTTTATTTTGGATAACCAGACATTGTTATTGTGATTTATGGGGAAAATAGGCCTAAGTTATAGCTCTTTGGAATGACTTCACACACCTAGTCCTATAAATTATATTTCTTCTCCCTGCGCCTCATTGAGGGGAAGCTTTATTCACTTGAGGTGGTGAGGCAAAGAGCAACAATTCTTTTTAAGCAACAGCACAGATACCCTATTCTTTCATAGGATATTCCAGTCAACTGGTCAGTTTCTTTTTTTTCTTTTTCTTTCTTTCTTTTTTTTTTTTAAGATTTTATTTATTTATTTGACAGAGAGAGACAGCCAGCGAGAGAGGGAACACAAGCAGGGGGAGTGGGAGAGGAAGAAGCAGGCTCCTAGCAGAGGAGCCTGATGTGGGGCTCGATCCCAGAATGCCCGGATCACACCCTGAGCTGCAGGCAGACGCTTAACGACTGCGCCACCCAGGTGCCCCAACTGGTCAGTTTCTAAGCAGTAAAATTCCTAAGATTAAATTAATTTTATTCTGTAACATAATCTAAGCATTTCCTTCTGCTCTGTTTTCTTGAAATTCAGCTAAGAATCTTGATAATCTTCTGGTGGCACCTAATTTACTGCTATGACTCCATTTCATAAGACAAAAGTTTAAAACTTCATGATGTGTCACAATCCATGTATAGAATTTGGTTTTTCTACAGATTTATAGAAACTTGATTTTCATAATGATATAACAAAGAAATGGTTATAAAAGATTTGGTAGTAATTTATAGTTAACACTTCATGATGAAGGGGATGATATAAAATAATAGGAAATTTTTAGAGTTTTACAGTGAACATTGTAAATACTTTTTATCTTTTTTTTTTTTTTAAAGATTTTATTTATTTATTTCACAGAGATAGAGACAGTCAGCGAGAGAGGGAACACAAGCAGGGGGAGTGGGAGAGGAAGATGCAGGCTCACAGCAGAGGAGCCTGATGTGGGGCTCGATCCCACAACACTGGGACCACGCCCTGAGCCGAAGGCAGACGCTTAACCGCTGTGCCACCCAGGCGCCCCTATCTTTTTCTTTTTTAATTAGAGTATAGTTAACATATAATAACATATTAGTTTTAGATATACAACATAGTGATTCAACAATTATATTCATTACAAAATGCTCACCATGATAAGTATAATTATCCTTTGTCATCCTACAAAGTTATTACAATATTATTGACCGTATTCCCTGTGTTATACTTTTCATCCCCATGACTTATTTATTTTATAACTGGAAGTTTATATCTCTTAATCCCTTTCATCTATTTCACCTATCCTCTCCACCTGCTCCCCTCTGGGAACCACTAATTTGTTCTCTTATTTATCTGTCTGTTTCTTTTTAAATTTTGTTTTGTTTGTTTTGTTTTTTTAGATTCCTCATATAAATGAAATCATATGCTATTTGTCTTTCTCTGTCTGATTTATTTCACTTAGAATAATACCCTTTAGTTCCATCTATGTTGTCACAAATGGCAAGATTTCATTCTTCTTATGCCTGAATTATATTCCATTGTATATTTGAAAACCACATCTTTATCCATTCATCTTTTGATGGATGCTTGGGTTGCTTCCATATTTTGGCTATTGTAAATAATGCTGCAATAAAAATAGTGGTGCATATATCTTTTCAAATTAGTGTTTTCATTTTCTTTGGTTAAATACCCAGAAGTAGAATTATTGGGCTGTATGATATTTCTCTTTTTAGTTTTTTGAGGAATTACCATACTGTTTTCCATAGAGGCTGCACCAATTTATAATCCTACTAACAGTGCACGAGAGTTCCCTTTTCTCCACCTTTCTCCAACACTCATTATTTGTTGTCTTTTTGTACATTTTTTTCTTTTTCTGTTCTTCCCTAATTGGATAATAATGAAGCAATTATAATAAGTTGTATGTCTCTGATGATAACACTTTTGTGTATGCTTTCTGGAAAGCTTCTTGAGGAATTTGGGAATTGTTGTTAGGGTTAAAATAAGAATATAATGTGGGGACTGAAGAATAAGGCACTAGATTTAGAAAGATCTTATTAGATACTGAAAATATAAAAAATTAATTTCACACGGACTGTCTGTGAAATACTACATAGAATCCTAGCAAGCTTTCTAATATAGTTTTAAATATTCTGTTCCAAGATATATTTGAGAAGACAGGAAATTAGTTACACAGCAGAAAACACCTATGCTACTTTTGTTCCTTTTGTCTTTGAGAAGAATAAAGATGTTTTAAATATGAGAATATATTTTGAATATTACCTGAGATATCTAATTAGGTTTATAAAGGTGCAAAGTTACACAATCAAGACTGCCATAAATGTTAATAGGTTACATGTTAGATATGAAATGTGGGGGTGGGTTAGCAACTACAGAGAGCCTCTTGCTGGGTATTGGTAGAGAGAAACAGTTTTTTAAATCATAGTTTCTATTTTGTGGTCAGTTTGCCTCTTCCCCTACCTAGTCTTTAGTGGTACCTTTAGTCATAATTGTTATTCATCTTGGAACCCAGGGCTAACGGAGAGAACATTTTTTAAAATAACATTACAGTGTGTGGTAAGGACAAAGAAAAGCTTCTATCAACTGGAAAACAGTTTTCACCTTCTCTTTAAATGCTTATCCTACACTTTATAAAAGTCCATTGTCCTGTTTCCCATATAATGCATTGGTATTTCTGGTCACATTAAAAAATTTTTTTTTTAATTTTTAAATTTTTGTTTTTACTTCCAAGAATTTATTTCAATTCAAGTTAGTTAACATATAGGGTAGTACTAGTTTCAGGAGTAGAATTTAGTGATTCATCACTCATATGTAACACCCAGTGCTCATCACAATGCCCTCCTTAATGACCATCACCCATTTAGCCCATCCCCCTCACCCACCTTCCTTCCAGCAACCCTGTTTGTTCTCTCTCTCTTTTAAAAGATTTTTTAAATTTCTTTGAGAGAGAGAGCACGCATGAGTGGGAGGGGCAGAAGGAGAGGGAGAGAGAATCTCAAGCAGACTCCATGCTGAGTGTGGAGCCTGACGCGGGGCTCGATCTTATTTCCCTTAGATCAGGAACTGAGCCAAAACCAAGAGTCAGATGCTTAACTGACTGTGCCACCCAGGTGCCCCATTCAGTTTGTTTTCTATAGTTAAGAGTCTCTTAGGGAGGTGCCCGGGTGGCTCAGTCAGTTAAGCGTCTGCCTTCAGCTCAGGTCATGATCCCAGTGTCCTGGGATCGAGCCGTGCATCGGGCTCCCAGCTCAGTGGGGAGTCTGCTTCTCCCCCTTCTTCCTGCTCGTGCTCTCTCTCGCTATCTCTGTCTCTCTCAAATAAAAAAATAAAATCTTAAAAAAAAAAGAGTCTCTTATGATTTGCCTCCCTTTCTGTTTTTATCCTATTTTTTCTTCTCTTCCTGTATGTTCTTCTATCTTGTTTCTTAAATTCTACAGATGAGTGAAATCATATGGTATTTGTCTTTCCCTGACTGATTTCGCTTAGCATAATACACTCTAGTTCCATCCCTGTTGTTGCAAATGGCAAGATTTCGTTCTTTTTTATGACATATATATATATATATGTAAAATTAAAAAATATATATATCCACTTATCCTTTCATAAGTGGATGGACATTTGGGCTCTTTCCATAATTTGGCTATTGTTGATAGTGCTGATATAAACATTGGGGTGCATGTGCCCCTTCAAATCAGTATTTTTGTATCCTTTGGATACATACCAAATAGTACAATTGCTGGGTCATAGGGTAGTTCTATTTTTAACTTTTTAAGGAAACTCCATACTGTTTTTCAGAGTGGCTGTCCCAGTTTGCATTCCCACCAATAGTATAAGAGGGTTCCCCTTTTTCTGTATCCTCACTAACATCTGTTGTTTCCTGAGTCGTAATTTTTAGCCATTCTGACTGGTGTGAGGTGGTATCTCATAGTGGTTTTGATTTGTATTTCCCTGATGATGAGTGACATTGAACATTTCTTCATGTGTCTGTTAGCTATTTGTGTGTCTCCTTTGGAGGAATGTCTTCTGCCCATTGCTTAACTGAATTATTTATTTTTGGGGTGTTTCAAGTCACATTTTTAATATTTATTCATTTTATATTTAAGATACTTTTCCTTTTATAAAATTTTAAAAACTCATCATTTGAAAGGATTTTTGGTAAGTTTTACCATATTTAGATTTGCTTTGAACTACCTTGACTTGGTAATCTAAAACTATACAAATGCCATTTGAGTTTTTCACTTAATAGCATTTTATGGCATAGTTTAATATTCTTATGAAATTATAAATTTAATTAAAATATTTCTACATTCTACTGAAGATTTTTGACTCACCATAAAGACAACTAAAATGCTTAAATACGTTATGGTTCTTAAAGAAATAGCCAACTAATGACAAGTCAACATGATTAGTTAGAATTTTCATTCACATTTGTATATCAGTACTATAATGATTTTCCTTTTTTAAGTTATAGCAACAATTGGAGAAAAACTAGTATATCTCTTTTATAAAGTTGTTTCTTTGTCACCTTAGTTTAGCACAAAGAGTAAAATACAATGGGAAATAATGTGCTCCTTTGGCAGTAATGTCCCTTTTGGCAACAACGTACCCCTCTGAGAAGCCCTTGTGTAATCAAATATTATGAAAGTATTGAAATCAAAGCTTTATGAGTTCTTATATATGTTTTAAAATAAGAATGATATAGAATGTTATCAGAAGACTTGAATATCTTTGAAGTGATCTTAATCCCATTTTTGCAAGGGGCTTTCAAATTACATTTGTGGCAGATAATAGGCTACATTATTCTATAAAATAAATTTACTTTTAAAAATTAGAAATGTATGTACTAATTTTCATTTAGATCTGTCCTATGCAGTGGGTAGTATCTTTTTACAGATTTGGAAATGAAGGTTTTGAGTATGATCTTGCAGTGAAAACATGCAGACATTGAACATCAAGTAGTTATTAGAGAAATGCAAATCAGGATTACAATGAGATACAACTACACACCCATTAGAACAGGTAAAATGAAAAGTAGTGGCTACCACACGCTGGCAAAGATGTGGAGAAACTGAATTATTTGTATATCATTGGTGAGAATGTAAAATGGTATAGCCTGGAAGAGAGTATATCTGGAAAATAGTTTGGCAGTATCTCAAAAAAGTAAATATGCAACTATCACATGAACCAACAATCACATTCCTGGACGTTTATGTCAGAGAAATGAAAACTTTTATTTGCACAAAAACCTGTATAAGAATATTCATGGCAGCAGTAATAGTGAAAAACTGGAAACAACCCAAATTTCCTTCAGTAGGTGAATGGTTAGATAACTGTGGTATATGCACACCATAGAATACTAGTTTGTAATAAAAAGGAACAAAGTATTGATACGTCTAACAACTTGGATGGATCTTGAGGACACTATGCTGACTGAAAAAAGACCATCTCAAAAGGTCATATAGTATATGATTGTATTTATATAACAGTCTCAGAAAGACAAAATTGTAGCGATGGAGAACAGATTAGGGCTTGCGAGGAATTAGGGATGATGGAGGTGAAGAAGATAGGTGAGACTATAAGGCAGGTAGGACTAGGTAAATCTTTGTGGTGATGAGGTAGTTGTGTGTCTTGATTGTGCCGGAGGCTACAACAATCTACACATGATAAAATGGCATAGAACCAAACGCTCTCTTTGTATCAGTGTCGATTTCCTTGTTTTGATATTGTATCATACTTACCTAAAATGTAGCCATTGAGGGAAACTGAATAAAGAGTACACGGACCTCTCTGTACTATTTTTTTAATGGGTTAAAAGTCACGTAAAATTTACCATTTTACATTGTACAATTTAGAGACATTTAGTATATCTACAGTGTTGTGCAACCATTGCCTCTATCTAATATCGAAACATTTTTATCATGGAAAACCCCATACCCATTAAGCCTCCCTACACCACCCCCTTCTCCATAGGCCCTGACAACCACTAATCTGCTTTCTATCTTTGTGGATTTACCTATTCTGAATTTTTCATATGAATGGAATCATATAATATGTGATTTTGGATTTGAATTCTTTTTTTTTTTTTAAGATTTTATTTATTTATTTGACCAAGAGAGGAAGCAAGAGAGGGAACACAAGCAGGGGGAGTGGGAGAGGGAGAAGCAGGCTTCCCACTGAGCAGGGAGCCTGATGCGGGGCTTAATCCCAGAACGCTGGGATTATGACCTGAGCCGAAGGCAGACGCTTAACGACTGAGCCACCCAGGCGCCCCTTGAATTCTTCTTTTAGCATAGTTTTTTTGAGGTATATTCATGTTGCTCATGTATCAATCTTTCATTTCTTTTTATGACTGAATAGTATTCCACTGTATAGATATTCCACATTTTGTTTATCAATTTATCAGTTGGTGGATATGTGGGTTAACACCTTTTGTTTATTGTGAATGGTGCTGCTATGAATATTCATGTGCAAGTTTTCGTTTGAACATCTACTTTTTTTTTTTTAAGATTTATTTATTTATTTAGAGGGGGGGAGGAACAGAGGGAGAGGGAAAGATATCCCCAAGCAGATACCCCGCTCAGAGTGGAGCCTGACAGCTTGGTCCCAGGACCCACATGACCTGAGCTGAAACCAAGAGTTGGCCACTCAACTGATTGAGCCACACAGGCACCCCTGAATAGCTACTTTCAATTCTTTGGGGTATATTCCTGGGAGTGGAATGGCTAGGTCATACCGTAATTCTATGTTTTAATTTTTGAGAATTGCTAAAGTTGTTTTCCATAGTGGCTAAACCTTTTTACTTTCCCTCTGGCAGTGTACAAGTTTCTAATTTCTCTACATGCTTGCCAACACTTGTTATTTTACTTTTTGAAAGAAAAGTTGTTATTGCATATTTGAAAGCTGCTAAGAGAGTAGATCTTAAAAGTTCTCATGTTAAAAAATTTTTTTTGGTAACTACTAATGATGATGTTAACTAGATTTATTGCAGTGATCATTTCACAATATATACAAATATTGTATTTGTCATTATGTTGTAAACCTGAAACTAATATAATATGATATGTCAGTTATACCTCAAAAAATTATGATAGTTTTCCTCATGGGTAGGAAGTAGTATCTCATTGTGGTTTTGATTTGCATTTCCCCAAAGACTAAAGATGGTGAGCATCTTTTCTTAGACTTGTTGGCCATTTGTATATTCTACTTAGAGAAATGTCTATTCAGCTCTTTTTCCATTTTTAAATTTGGTTGTCTGCCTTTGTTGTTGTTGTTGTTGTTGAGTTGTAAGAGTTCTTTATATATTCTGACACTAGATCTTTATCTGATACATGATTTGCAAATATTTTCTCCCATTCTTGGGGTAGTCTTTTCACCTTTGATAATGTCCTTTGATGCACAAAATTTTTAAATTTTGATGAAGTCTATTCTTTTCTTTGGTTGCTCTTACTTTTAGTATCATATATAAGAAATTATTGCCCAAAACAAGATAATGAAAATTAACTCCAATGTTTTCTTCCAAGAATTTTACAGTTTTAGCTTTTATATTTAGGTCTTCAATTCATTTTGAGTTAATTTTTTTATTTGGTGTTAAGTAAGGGTGCAATATCATTCTTTTTTGTGTGCATATAGGGTTGTTCCAGTACCTTTGTTGAAGAGACTATTCCTTCCCTGTTGCATGGTCTTGGTACCCTTGTTGAAAATCAACTGAACTCTCAATTCAACTCCATTGATCTATATGTCTACCCTTATTCCAGTACCACAGTGGTTTTGGTTACTGTAGCTTTATAGTACATTTTGAAATTGGGATGTGTGAGTTCTCCAATTTCATTTTACTTTTTCAAGATTGTTTTGACTATTTGGAGTTCATTGAAATTCCATGTGAATTGTAGGATCAGCTTGTCAATTTCTGCAAAAAGGCATTCAGGATTTTGAGAGGCATTACATCAAATCTGTAAATCATTTGGGAAAGTATTGCCATCATAATAATATTAAGTCTTCCAATTCACAAACATGAATATTTTCCATTTATTCAGGTCATTTTTAATTTTTTACAATAATGTTTTGTAGTTTTCAGTGTACAAGTCTTGAGTTTCTTTTGTTAAATTAATCCCCAAGTATTTTATTCTTTTTTATGGTATTGAAAATGGAATTCTTTTAATTACAGATTGTTTATTGTTAGTGTATAGAAATAACAATTGATTTTTTTTATCTTGATCTTATATTCTGAAGCCTTGGCGAACTCATTTATTAACTCTAATACTAGCTTTTTTGTGTGGATTCTGTAGTGGATTTCCCTATATAGCATCATGTCATCAGTAATTAGAGATAATTTTACTTCTTCTTTTCTAATTTAGATGCCTTTTATTTCTTTTTCTTGACTAGTTGTTCTGGGAATAGTGAATGTAAATGGCATTTTTGTCTTGTTCCTGCTGATCTTAGTGGGCGATTTTTTAGCCTTTCACCATTAGTATGCTAGTTGAGGTTTTTTTGTAGATGCCCTTTACCGGGCTGAGGAAATTCTCTTCCATTCCTACTTTGTCAAATACTTTTTTTTCATGAAAGGGTGTTGGATTTGTTGGATTTTTTTTGCTTCAACTGAGGTGATCTTGTGTTTTCTTTCCTTCAGTATATTAATGTATGTATTATATTGGTTGATTTTTGTGATGTTGAACCACCCTTGCATTCCTGGAATAAATCATACTTGGTTGTGATGTATCGTCTTCTTAAAATGATGCTGGATTTGGTTTGTTAGTATTTTCTTGAGGATATTTGCATCTCTGTTCATAAGGGATATTGGTCTGTAGTTTTATGATGTCTTTTTCAGGCTTTGGTATCAGGGTAATGCTGGCTTCATAGAGTTAGGAAGTATTTCCTCTTCTATTTTTGGAAGAGCTTGAGATGGATTGATGTTAATACGTTAAATGTGTGGTAGAATTTGCCAGCGAGGAAGGAGCATTTAAAAGCCCTATTCAGGGGCGCCTGGGTAGCTCAGTCGTTAAGCATCTGCCTTCGGCTCAGGACGTGATCCTGGCATTATGGGATCGAGCCCCGTATCAGGCTTCTCTGCTGGGGGCCTGCTTCTTCCTCTCTCACTCCCCCTGCTTGTGATCCCTCTCTCTCTGGCGGTCTCTCTGTCAAATAAATAAATAAAATCTTTAAAAAAAAAATAAATTAAAGCCCTATTCACCCACGTATCTCCTTTCTCAACAGCTTCCTTCCCAGGCTTTTTTTTTTTTTTTTTTTTAAGATTTTATTTATTTG
This sequence comes from Ursus americanus, assembly GCF_024610735.1. Lineage (NCBI taxonomy): Eukaryota > Metazoa > Chordata > Mammalia > Carnivora > Ursidae > Ursus > Ursus americanus. The sequence continues at coordinate 51,153,572 of NC_142129.1, forward strand.
AGAGAGAGTGAGAGAGAGACAGAGAGAGAGCATGCACTATCAGGCGCTCCCCGTTCCCAGGCTTTTCAGTCTGGCTGTTGCTTGTCCTGACTGTTACCCCTAGTTCCATGTTGCTGTGGCCCAAAGCTTTTGCCTCTAAATGCTTCTAACATATGCCTCCCAGGAAGCTGCCCTAGCCCAGGGCATATCACATATATTGGGCAAAACAAAGGCAACCCTTTGCAACAGTCCTTTAAGGAGCCACCAGACAGGTTGAAGCAGTTATAGTTCTTTGAGAATAAAATCTCTCTTGCTTTCTGTGTCACTAGCAGCCTGCACCAAGAGTTCAGGCTTCCCTGTCTTCATGGCCACTGCTGATCTGAGAGTTTGGGATTGCAGATGAGTAATTTAAAATGTCCCAGTGCTTGCTTACCACAATGCAGCAGCTTCTTTGTTCACCAATCTCTCCCCAGTCTTATAGGTTTTTTGACTCGATCAGAGAGTTGTACAAGAGTTGATTTGACAGTTTTTGGCAGCTTATTAATTGTTTTTGTGAAGAAATAGAGCTCTGAAATTCTCTACTCCATTTTTGGTGACATTCTTTCTGTACTATTTTTTGCAATTTCCTATAAATCTATGAGTATTTCAAAATAAGAAGTTTTAAAAATTATCCTAATTCTCTGACCTTCTAAGGGAACAAGCTATGATAAATTCATAGAAAAATTCTCTTTATGGTTGTGTGCAGACATTAGCTATAGAAAGCATTCTCTTCTGAATAATTTGGTTTAGAATATGACGGCAACAGAGGAATTGAAAGAAAGAGGTAGAGATTATTGGGATGCCTGGATGGCTCAGTTGGTTAAGCATCTGTCTTCAGCTCAGGTCATGGTCCCAGGGTCCTGGGATCGAGTCCTGCATGGGGCTCCTTCCTCTGCCTGCCGCTCCCCCTGCTTGTGCTCCCTCTCTCTCTGACAAATAAATAAAAATAAAATCTTAAAAAAAAATGAAAGAGGTAGAGATTATTACTCTAATTTGAAGATCTCTAAATTTTAGTGTAATCCTTTCTTGAGTCCCTAGTTCTTACCATATTCACCTCTCATTTTGGTGAGATCAATGTCTGTTTTCTTTGTATTAATTCAAACATCACCTGGATGATACCTTTTGTGGGTTTTGAAGAGGTAGGTATGATATGGTAGAGTGGAATTTGAAGGATATTTTATGAATATCTTTTATATTGAAAGGAGGATAAATAGATATGAATAGCAAGTAAAGCAGATACAATTAGCATTTAATTAGAACCCAGCTTGGGGCACCAGGGTGGCACAGTCAGTTAGTTGAGTGGGGGACTCTTGGTTTTGGCTCAGGTTGTGATCTCAGGGTTGTGAGATCGAGCCCCATGTGGGGCTCTGTGCTCAACGCAGTCTGCTTTCTCTCTCTCTCCATTTGCCCCTCCCCGCAGCCCCAGATGCTCTCTCCTTCTCTCTCTCTCTCTAAAATAAATAAATAAATCCTTAAAAAAGAACCCAGCTGGGCACCTGGGTGGCTCAGTCAGTTAAGCATCTGCTTTTGGCTCAGGTTATAATCCCAGGGTCGTGGGATCAAGTCTGGCATTCGGCTCCCTGCTCAGCAGGGAGCCTGCTTCTCCCTCTCCCTCTGCTCCTCCCCTTGCTTGTGCTCTCTCTCTCAAATAAATAAATAAATAAATAAAATCTTAAAAAAATAAATAATAATTAAAAAAGAACCCAGCTTAATTACTTTTCATTAGTGGTTATTGACTTTCCCCCCCATTATTGATTTTCTTCTCCCTTAACACTTGCCACTCCTTTGTAGAGAATAAAGTTCAAATCTGTAGTTATTCATTTTGGAATTAGCTTTCAAATTCTTGGTTCAGGTTGGAGTCAAGAAATCTGAGCAATTTTAAAAACTTTTTGAACTTGCTTACCCAATATGTGTCAGCTTTATTATATTGACATTAGCTATAAAATATGTATAAAATATGATAGATTTGTTCTTAGAAAGAGCTTGCAGTGAATGTAAATGGGGCTATTGATTAACTTAAGAGATCTTTCTGGAATATCTCCTATCTGAGAGGTACTGGATTATGTTCTGAGAATAGAATGTGGGTAAAACCAGATAAAAACACAGTACAGGGGTGCCTGGGTGGTTCAGTCAGATAAGCGTCTGCCTTTGGCTCAGGTCATGATCTCAGGGTCCTGGGCTTGAGTCCTGCATTGGGTTCCCTGTTCGGTGGGGAGCCTGCTTCTCCCTCTCCCTCTGGGCAACGCTAGCTTGTGCTTGTTCTCTCTCTCTCTCTCAAATAAATAAAATCTTTAAAAAACCAAAACAAAACTAAATGAAACCAGTACAATCTCTGCTTGGTATATTATTCCCCTATGTCACAAAAAAAACAGACTGCTCATTGAATCTCTCCAGCAACAATTTATTTCTTGCCTACATTACTTGTAGATGATTGTTGATTAGTTGTCGCTTTGTCTACATGTCTGTCTGGGACACTTGGGTGGCCCCTCACTCTCTGCACTCTAGCCGCATGGATTTCTTTCTTTTCCTTGAACAAGCCCAGTGATTCATTCTCTAGGGCCTTTTCCTACAAGATTCAGTTTGCCTGGCACACTACACACCACACCACACCTTCTCATCATGTCCTAGTTAACTCATACTTAGTTAAATCTCAGCTGAAGTGCCAATTATTTAGGGAAATTTTTACTGACCCCCAGGTCTATGTCAGCCTACACTAATTCAAAGTGATCAGCCAGTAATTGAATTGATTACTAGAACAAAAGCCAACACTCTTTAGAAGATTATAACAGAAACTAGAATCTCTATAATTTATCATTCATAATGTCCAGTTTATAATCAATGTTCATAGTCATGCAAAGGAGAAGGAAAATGAAACTCAAGAAAAATGAACACTCAGTAGATATCAACATCAAGATGGTTCATAAAGTGGACTTAGCAGAGAAAGGTTTTAAAGCAGCTATTATAAATATGTTCAAAAATTAAAATTATGTTTAAAGAGTTAAAGGAAAATAAGACCTTAATGAATTAATAGATAGGGAATATTGGGGGAAAAAATGAAAATGAAAAAGAAAACAAAATGGAAATCCTAAGTCGGAGGGGTAAATAAATAAATGAAAAATTCCTTGTATGAATGTGAGGGTGATCTGGTTGTGACATCTGTCACCCTATTGATTACTAAGCTTGATTTGGCTGATCTGGCTGGCTAGGCATTGTCCTCTTCCTCCCTCACTGCTCCATGTGCATCCTCACAAAGTTGTGTGCTCGGTCGAAGAGAACGACCTTCCCCAATAATGGAGGACCATTCTTCTGTCAAGGGTATACGAGTAGCTAAGCTCCCCTGCTAGAACCTCCAAATAAGCTCTCAAGGTCCATTTATAGGAGAATGTAGGGTAGTGAAGTTTCCAAGACTCCAGACACATCTAAATGAGATGCTGCATGTGGCAGTCTGCCTTTCTTAAAAAAAAAAAAAAGAAAGAAAGAAAAAAGAAAAGAAAAGAAAGAAAAGAAAAGAAAAAAGAAGAAAAGGAAAAGAAAAAATTTCCTATATGAACTTAACAGCAGATTGGAGATAGCAGAATAAAGAGTACACATCAGTAGAAATTATCCAATCTAAGAAACACAGAAAAGAAGGATTGAAGGAAAATGAACAGAGCCTCTAGGATCAGTGGAAAAATATCAAACAGTCTTACATATGTATAATTGGAGTCCCAGAAGAGGAGAGTGACAATGATAGGAAGCGTATTTGAAGATATAATGGATGGGATTTTCTCAAATTTGATCAAAAACATTGATTTACTGATCTAAGGAACTCAGCTAGCTCCAAGCAGGGTAAATTTAAAGAAAAACACACATAAAGGGGTATCTGGGTGGCTCAGTTGGTTAAGTGTGTGCCTTCAACTCAGGTCATGATCCCAGGGTTCTGGGATTGAGTCCCCAGTTGCGCTCCTGCTCAGGGGCGAGTCTGCTTCTCCCTCTGCCCCTCCCCCTGCTTGTGACTTCTCTCATTCTTCCTCTCTTTCTCATAAATAAATAAATAAAATCTTAAAAAAATAAGAAAGAAAAACACACATAGACTTATCATAGCTATACTGCTGAAAACCAATTTAAAGAGAAATATTGATAGGAGCCTATTTCAGATGTTCCATGGCACCCACATGTTAGATGATTCACTGGAACTCACAGGACTCAGAGGGAGTTATACCTGCTATCATCTATTACAGTGGAAGAATATAAAGCTGGATCAGTAAAGGGAAAAAGATGCATCAGCTAGAGTCAGAAGGAAACGAGGCATAAGCTTTCAAAGTCCTTCCTCCTGGAGGTCGGATAGGACACACTTTTTTCTCCTGCACTGAATTCTAGCAACATATACAAAGTGTTTGTCCCCAATTCACCAAAACTGACACAAAAAGAAATAGAAAAAAAAAATTTTTTTTGAAGATTTTATTTATTTATTTGACAGAGAGAGAGACAGCCAGCGAGAGAGGGAACACAAGCAGGGGGAGTGGGAGAGGAAGAAGCAGGCTTCCCACTGAGCAGGGAGCCCGATGCAGGGCTCGATCCCAGGACCCCAGGATCAGCCCTGAGCCAAAGGCAGACGCTGAACGACTGAGCTACCCAGGCGCCCCAGAAATAGAAAATTTTAAATAGCTCTACATCTATTAAAGAAATCGAATTCTTTGAGTAGGTAATGATATTTTAGATAGGACACAGAAAATACTAACCATGAAAGAAAAAAAATGACAAACCGGACTTCATCAGAATTAAAACCTTCTGCTATTTAAAAAATACCATTCAGAATATAAAAAGGCAAGTCACAAACCAGGAGAAAGTATTTGCATAATAAATATGAATTCATTATGTATTACGAACACTTAAAACTCAATACAACCCGAATAACAAAGGGTCAGCAACCTGTAAAAACACTTCACAAAAGAAGATAAATGAATGGCCAATAGGTACATGAAAAGATATTCAACATTAGTCATCATAGAACTGTAAATTGAAACCATGAAATACTACTGCATGCTCACTAGAATGGTTAAAATTTTAAAACCAAATATTGAGGAAGATTAGAGGTATTGAAAATCTTATAGATTGTTGCTGGAAGTCTAAAATGGTAGAGCCATTTTATAGTTTGGTAAAGTTGGCTGTTGGGGTTCTGTAGGTGTATATAAAGTTAAAGCATATTGTTATTGTATGACCTAGATATTCTACTCATAGGTATTTCACCATAAATAAAAATGTGCCCACAAGATTTGTATACAAATTGTTCCAGTTACTATTCCTGAATAACCGTCACAAATTTAGTAGCATAAACCTGTTTTATCATGGTTATGGATTCTATAGTTAAGAATTTCAGAAAAGACAGATGAAGATGACTTTTCTCTTTTCCTCGATGTCTGTGGCTTAGCTGAGAGAGCTCAAAGGCTAGGGATGACTGGGGGCTAGAATTATCTGAAGACTTGCTCACTCTTAAGTCTGCTGGTTGATGCTGACTGTTAGCTGGGACTCAGTAAGATTGTCAGTGGAGAACACCTACATGAGGCCTCTGCATGTTAGTCCTTGGGCATTTTCATAATACAGTGGTTACGTTTCAAGAATGATGGTCCCCAGAGAGTCAGATGCAAACTGTATCATCTTGTATGACCTAGCCATAGTACCAAGCTTGCATTCAAAGGGAGGTTACATTGATTCCACTTCTTGATGAAAGGTGTGTCCAAGTTATCTTCTAAGGAGATTATGTTGTGGTTATCTTCAGAGAATACAGTCTGCCACCTGAATGTTTATAGCAGCTTGATTCGTAATAGCCCCAAACTGGAAGTAATCTATATGTCCATCAACAGGTAAGTAGGTAAAATATTGTGGTATATTCATGCAAGTCAGCAATAAGAAAGAACAAGCTATTGATACATCAACAGCATGAATAAATCTCAAAGACATGATGAGAAGATGAAGCCAGAAACACATGTGCATAGTATATGATTCCATTTGTATGAAGCTCTTGTACATGCTGAAGTAATCTATAGTGATAGAAATCAAATCAGTAGTTGCCTGGGATGGGGGGTTGGAGGATTGACTGGAAAGGATAGATACATAGAACTGAACACTTATAATGTATACTTTTATCGTATATAAATTACACCTCAAAGTTGATTTTTAAAAACTAAAAAAAAAAATTGTAAGGGCAGGTAGGAATTAGAAACAAGCATACAACTCTTTTGAGGAGTTTTAATGTAAAACAGGAACAGAGATGTGAAAATAGCTGAAGAGGAAATGAGATAGAGAGAAATTTAGGGAGAGGAGGCTTGTTAAAGTGATTTTTTTAGGTAGGCAAGAGAGGATGGTTGTAGTGCATTATTCAAAGGATTGGCCTCAGATAGGATCATGGACAATTCATTTGTAGTTAACAGAAGGGAATATGGAGTGTAAAGATACAGATGCTTTTAGGTAGGTAGACATTTGGGAATTTGTGGAAGTTCTCTTCTGATTGTTCAGTGAGGTAGGAATTAAGATTATCAGCTGAGAGTAGAATGGGAAGAAGGTTTTAGAGTTTTGAGTATCAGGTAGAATGTATGAAATAATTAAGTAGGAGACTGGTAAAGTGAATAGACTGTAGGGGAACTGCATGATTGCCGGGCAACACTAAGGGTGTACTTAAAGTTCTTGGTCATAACTTTTAAGTGTTGTTTTAGTTGTGTATTCCACCTTGTTCAGCTGCATGGATGCTGATATGCATCAGGTGGAGAGTTGAATTTTACCAGGGTTGTATTTTTGCCAAAGAAATAAAACAATTAAGGGCAAAGTAGTTGAGGGAGTATATTCAAAATGGTGATTAGAATTGACTAAAGAGGGGCGCCTGGGTGGCACAGCGGTTAAGCGTCTGCCTTCGGCTCAGGGCGTGATCCCAGCGTTATGGGATCGAGCCCCACATCAGGCTCCTCCGCTAGGAGCCTGCTTCTTCCTCTCCCACTCCCCTTGCTTGTGTTACCTCTCTCGCTGGCTGTCTCTCTCTCTGTCAAATAAATAAATAAAATCTTAAAAAAAAAAAAAAGAATTGACTAAAGAATTTGAAATGGGCAAGGAGAGAGAGGAGAATATTGGGAAGTGATATTAGGTCCTGGTATGGTCAAAAAGTTTTGGGGTCTGAGTGCATAAAAGGATATGTTGAAAAGATAGGAGAGGTCAGAGGTCAACAGGGATAATGACAAGGGCTAGGGCAGTGGTTTCTCAAAGTATCATATGGGGACATTTTGGGGGTCCCTAAGATCCTTTCATGTGGTCTACAAGCTTAAAACTATTTTCATAATAATATTAGGACTTTTATTTGTCTTTTTCACTCCCATTAATGAGTATACAGTGGTGCTTTCCAGAGGCTACATAGTAAGTAATGACTAATGGGATATATATTTATAAGTTCTTGTGTTTTAAAAATTTCTGTTTTATTTGAATATAGTAAATATCAATAGATATTAACCTACATAAATAAAAAGCTGTTTCAGAGCCTCAATAATTTTTAAAAATAATTTTATGAACAATTTTAGATTTATAGAAAAGTTGCAAACATAGTACAGAGTATTCCCATATATCCCACACCCAGGTTCATTTTCTCGTAATGTCATTTTAGGATTGTGCTTTTGTCATTACTAATTACATTGCTATTAACTTAATTCCAGACTTCATTAGGATCTCACTAGTTTTTTCATTACTGTCCTTTTACTTCTAGGATCTGATCCAGGATACCATATTGTATTCAGTTGTCATGTCACCTTAGTCTCTCTGGTCTATAAGAGTCTTGCAGTCTTTTTCTGTTTTTTTTTTTGTTGTTGTTGTTGTTGTTGTTATTTGTTTGTTTGTTTTTTTAATGACCTTGTTACTTTTGAGGAGTACAGATCAGATATTTTGTAGAACATCCCTCAAATGTTTCTCTAATGTTTTCTCATTATTATACTGGGTTTATAGGTTTTTGGAAAGAATACCACAGGGGTAAAGTGCCCTTCTCATCATATCATATCAGGGGTACATGATATTCATATGACATCACAAGTGAGGTGAATCTTGATCAAGTCAGTGTCAGATTTCTCCACTATAAAGTTACTGTTTTCCCCTTTCTATACTCTATTCTTTGGAAACAAATCACTATGTCCAATCCATTCTCAATAGGGAGGCAGGGACTAAACTCCTCCTGGATATATCATTTGGAATTATTATGAGAGGAAAACTTGTCTCTTGCTCTCTAAATTTTATTTGTTTGTTTGTTTATTTATTTCAATGTGGACTCATGTATGTTTATTTTATGCTTTGGGTAATAATTCAGTACTACGGGGGCTCCAGGGTGGCTTAATCGTTAAGCGTCTGTCTTCAACTTAGGTCATGATCCCAGGGTCCTGGGATCAAGCCCTGCATCGGGCTCCCTGCTCAGTGGGAAGCCTCCGTCTCTCTCTCCCTGCTTGTGTTCCCCCTGCTTGTATTCCCTCTCTCCCTGTCTCTCTCTCTTTCAAATAAATAAATAAAATATTAAAAAAAAATAATTCAGTACTACGTTATTTGTTATGTTGCTCAAGTTGTTCCAGGCTTGGCCATTGGATGTTCTTTCAGGTTGGTTTAATATCTTAAAGTATATAATGGCCCTGACCAAGTGTTTGAGAATAGCTGGTCTTGGTCATGATCATAGGCCTGAGTAGCTGAGGAAGGGAAGAAGACAATGTGGTTGGAAGAAATTTTTAAGAAGAGTTCAGGGTGTAAAGAAATAACCATCAAGAATTTAAATTACTATTTATTTATTTATGAGAAAGAAAGAGAGAGAGAGCACAAGCAGAAGGGGCAGAGGGAGAAGGAGAGAGAAACTCAAGCAGACTCCTCACTAAGCACAGGACCCAACTCAGGGCTAGATCTCACGACCCTGAGATCATGACCCCAGCCAAACCAGGAGTTGGACACTTAACCAGCTGTGCCACCAAGGTACCCCAATCACCAAGAATTTAAATAGGAGTAGTTTGAAAGAGGGACGGTGAGCCAGAGCTAAAGTCATTTAGAAATGAAGGGGTGGTTGGGGGGGGGATTTGATGGATAGATGACAGCTATGTGAGTTTCAAAGCAACGTTGAGTGGATGGTTTGAAAAGAGAGAGGGAGAATGATTTGAAATGATAATAAGGAGGAAGGAGGACACTTACTTTACCTCCAGGCCCAGTGGTTTCTTCCAGGGCTATGTGAGGAAAAGCAGTCACTCTGAGAAGATTGCAGGGAAAACAGTGTCTTCAGAGAAGAACTGGTTTTCGTATTAGGACAAGAAGAAATAGACATTCAGAGAATTGTTGAGGACATAGAGGATTTTGCTGCTAATAGATTGTCAGTTTCAGAAGGCACAGTGAAAAAACCTCCTTCCAAAATTAGGATGGGATAGGAGATGGGGGTAAAACAGAGTGTGCAAGAGTTATGAAGATTAGTGTGTGAGGGCTTAGTGTCACCTGGGAGCCGTAGTTTCTTGTGGTGCCCAGCATAAACAGAGATCCGGGATGAAGGGAATGATGACTTTGGTCTTGGTAGACCAGAAGCATTTAATGGTGGTGAGGCTGTGAAAGTTTCAAGGTAGGGAGATATTTTTAAGCCTCTCTTTTGAGCTCTGCAGAAGGCAAAGAGGTATGGGCCGGGGGCAATTTTACTTGAGCTTGAACGCATGCTAAACAAGTGAGTATTCAGATTAACTCAGCTATACTGGTAAGTGCTCCCATATGATCTCTGTCAAGTGGAAGAAAAGAGGCCTGGGGCTGTCTGGTGTTACTCTTGTATAATATACACACAGAAAAATGGACAAATCAGTGTGGAGTTTGATGAATTTTCACCAAATGAATACACCTGTGTAACCGGCCCCTACATCAAGAAACAGAATATTACTAGAACCCAAAAAGTAACTCCCTCAAGGGCAACTGGTATCCTAACTTTTAACACAATTGATTAGTTTTGCCTGTTATTGAAGTGTATGCAAATGTAATTATAGAGTATGCACTCTTTTTATGCCTCCTTTCCCCCAACATTGTGATATTGATATAATTATGGTTTGCTTATTGTTGTTGTATAGAACTGCATGTATGGTATACCATAATTTATCCATTCTACTCCTAATGAACATTTGTTTTGTTCCTACTTTTTAACTATTTATAAAACCTGCTGCTATGGAAATTCTTAAGCACATTTTTCAGAAAACATATATCCACATTTCTCTATGGTATATTTTTTATGGGTGGAATTGCTGGGTCTATGGAACATGAATGTGTTCAAGTTTAGAAGATATTGCCAAAGCATTTTCCAAGATATTGTACCAATTTATATCCACACCAGCTTGTATGAATATTCTGTTTGCTCCGTACCTTTTTCAGTGCTTGGTGTTATTTGCCATTCATTCTAGGCACACTTGCAAGTGTGTGTGTGTGTGTGTGTGTGTGTGTGTGTGTGTGATATTTTATTGTGGGTTTTAATTGACTAACAAAGTTGAACACCTTTCGTATGTTAGGTTTCCATTTGGGTAAGTGATATGCTTTTTTTTCCTATTGGGATTATCTCCCTTTTTCTTACTAATTTGAGATCTGTATATGTTTTGGATATGAAGCTCTTGTCATATATATGAAATGCAAATATCTTTTCTGACCCTGTGGCTTTGCCTTTTCATTCTCTTAGAGGTAACTTTTGATGAATAGAAGGTCTTTCCCTCCCCCCAGCTTTATTGAGGTATGATTGACAAATTAAAGTTGTATATATTTAAGACATAAATGATGGTTTTATA